>NC_064630.1:448203284-448828284 GCF_023864275.1 Schistocerca cancellata | reverse complement strand
CACTGTTCAGTCGTCTAATGTTTACGTTACTTACACCAAGCGAGGCGTCGTTTGGCATTTACCTGCGTGATGTGTGGCTTATAACCACATCCTCGACCATGATATCTGTCATAGTACTTACAGTGGATCCTGATGCAGTTTGGAATTCCTGTGTCATGGTCAGGATAGATGTCTGCTTATTACACACTACGACCCTCTTCAACTGTTGGCGGTCTCTGTCAATCAACAGACGAGGTCGGCCTGTATGCTCCTGTGCTTTACGTGTCCCTTCACATTTCTACTTGACTATCACATCGGAAACAGTGGACCTATGGATGTTTAGGAGTGTGGAAATCTCGCGTAAAGACGTATGACACATGTGACACCCAATCGCCTGACCACGTTCGAAGTCCGTGAGTTCAGCGGAGCGGCCCATTCTGCTCTCTCACGATATCTAATGACCACTGACGTCGCTGATATGGAGCACATGGCAGTAGGTGGCAACACAATGCACTTAATATGGAAAACGTATGTTTTTGGCGGTGTCCGCATGCTTTTGATCACATAGTGTACCTCTACTTACAGTCATATCTTGATGGCGGTGGATGACCAGTATAATTTTCATCGGTCATCACAGTAAAAAGGCGTGGTACAGCATAGGGCTAAAGAGGCACGATCGCAGCTGACAGAATGCTAAAATCAATGTCCTATTGTATCCAACCAGCATGCGTGGGGATTTAACGTATCAAATATAATGACCCAATGCGAAAGTATTAATTTGTCATAAGCTGAAACTTAATGACATGAAATAGTATTAACACAAGGACGCAACCTTAGAGTTTTTTTTTTTTTTTTTTGAACTGTGAGATAGTTGCAATAAGCAATAACAATATGTAAAAACATTCGAATGTTGCATTACTAGTGGATGTTGGGTTATATTTGATTGTTATCCAGTGATAATAGTTACTTATAACATTACTCTTGTTCTGGGTCGGGCTACGGCTTTCTACAATTGTAAAAATGTTGATTTAGCGTGGAAACGGTTTTTTGTGAATAAATCTAGGATACTTAGCAAATAATTTTCTTCGACAAAACCTGTTGAGATAATAACCTCTACAGGTAACGGCATTCAGACTGTTGGAATCCGTGAAGCATGGTCGTGCGTTTGACCCTGTGTGCTGTCCGGCTTTATATATGGAAGAATTTTCTCCCTTAAATTAGTTACATCAAAATTTAAATGTTCTCCTAATGCAGACCAGTCATCGTTACTCCATGGAGTGCGCTACACTACATACTCTCCACTCTACTTGAAGTATTCCGTTGAATCCTTTTCAACTTCCTGCGTTTTCTATTTTGCTATTAAAGAAAATAAGATTGGGATCTAAGGTAGTGTCTATAACGAGGTCATGAGTGACGAAGCGGAAAGACTCCACGGAGTTTTTTCAAAGGAACCGTACAAGGATTTGGGTTTTGCGATTTAGGAAATCTGCAGAAAACCTAAATCTGGATGTCCGACCACGGATCTAGGCCACCGGCCCCAGAATGCGAGTGCAATGTTTTACCAATGCTCCATATCATTCGCGTTTTGCTATTAACTAAATGCTAACATAATAAACGAAATTTTCATGTTTATTTATTAAAGTTGCAGTCTTAATGTACGTCCCAATGTACACAGTCGAATAGGACCTTCTCTTTACCATGCCCCTTGAAATCATTTACCCCTATGCACAGATATTTCACAGTGCCTTGAAGCAATGCTCTGTTTCCGAAACGCTGTGACGGTAGCTACTGTTATACGCATTGTAACAGTCGCTAAGTACCAGGTAAGGGCAGTGGAAGTACGTTAATGGGAGACACTCAAGATAGTACAAAAAAAGAGACAGCGATCCTACCATTCTTAGAAGAAATCTTCTCCTAGTTTTACAAGACATGTAAGAGCCCACTTCTCGGTCCACTGTATGAGTTTGACTTTAACAAACAGAACCTGTGAGCCGTCACCTGATGCTTACCGACAGTAAAAACTGATCGTCTTAACCTACGTAACGAAGATACAGTTTGTGAACAGTTACTTTTTTATTAGTCGTGTTGTCATCAGAAAGAAATTTTCGGCAACCAGTTAGTTTAAAACCTAATGGTGCCTAATCAGTCCGTTAACATCTACTCAAAAACTATTCGTGAAGCGGGAGGAAACGGATCTGTAAAGAGAGAAGGGAGATACGTTAGTATCGACCGTGTTGTTGGCAACTATGTTCTAAGATTCTGGAGTGATATGAAGAGAAATCGGCCTAGTACTTTTCAAATGAACCATCCCGGAATTCGCATGAAGCGATTTAAGGAAGTTACAGAAAATACACATAAGGATGGTTGGACAGGTATTTGAACAGCAGTCCAGAGCCTGAACTATAGCATCACAAATTCAAATTGTTGTTGATGAGCACGACGTTCGTTACGACAGTCAACGCCTCACACTATTGCCGCTCTCATCGTTTTTTTTCTATACCCTCAAAGAATTTTAAGTTGAATAGATTTCCTTTTATTAATTATTCGGCCAAGGGTATGCACCCCTGCGCGCACTTCATAGTGACCATAGTTTTTTATTACAGCTGCCATTTAAAAATCTGGTCACACTAAGCTGAATCTTACAACTACCTATCCTTTCGATTTACAGGGTGCTTACTAATGGTAGTTACACCCGGCGTATCCTTTGCCATGTGGCAGTCGTGGAAAGAGAAATAAGTTTCCCAGCTGACTTGTTAAAACTGGTTAAGAATTATTTATACCTCCTGCCGCAAGATGATATTAACGTTTTAGCAGGTCAGCAGTTTGTCTTCTTACACACACTGTTTCACAAGATTTTTCCGGTGAATCCGTTTGTTGCAACGTAAGGCTATGATTCTAAACCCCATCTCAAATATTGCACTTATTATCGTTTGAGTATATGATAACTTTGTCCCCAAAGTCGTCACCTACCGCTATCGACCCGTCTCAGGACAAATCAATGTGACGTATCTCGTCAGCTCGTCTCGGTTACAAACGAGTTGGTGCACACACTGATGTAAGAAACTTGTATTAGTATACTGATGACTTACACCAATCTTGTCTGAATACAACTTTTCGCATTCGTTGAAACTGAACAGTCAGGAAAATGAATGTTTTGCAAAATGCAGATGCCACTAATCTGCATCTGAACGTTGATCCGACGTTTTCTTTGACAACTTCGGTCATATTCGCCTACCAGATATCTACATCTAAACGCATGCAACGCAAGCCACCACACCGTTCATGGAGGAGGGTACCACAAACCACTACTGGTAATTCCCTCTTATGTTCCACTCGCAAATAAAGCGAGGGAAAAACGACTCTCTATAAGCCTGCGTATATCGCCTTCATTACACATACAAACATGTCTGTGCTAATGAAGACTCACTTCTTTGACCAAACGACGAAAATAGCTACTATTTATTAATACAACTTGCAGATGTCATTTGCATGCACTATAATTTCGGTAATTAATTAGTTAATGGGCTCGTTGCAGTCACCAGTTACTGTAAATACGTTGTAATTACCGTTCATGGACCATAGGATGCGGATGTATATTTGTATCTAGTTTCACTTATATCCACATGTAAAAAAGTTAAATAATGTAGATGCAGGCCGTTCGTTACAGAAATATCATTAGGCGTCAAAGAGCTTATACGCATATGATGCAAGCAAACGAGTTTAGTTGGTGGATTAGATACACTAAATTTCCTAGTGAAAGTCTTTTTTAATGCGCTATAGGCTGTTACATGAGGTCTCTTATCCTGTGGTCTAAAGAATCTTTTCCCTATACTGATTTTGAAACTATTAGAAACTGATTAATATTACAAAGTACATCAATTACCTTTACATTACCGTTGAAAAGTACCGAACGTGGTTAAAGACACCGTCCTGCACTTTCCGGGGTTTGTGGGAACACCAGTCAGTGCAGTTATGGCTTCCCTGAATAGGCCGTGCTTGAGTTTTGTGCCCGTTCTTGTCTTATTAGAGTCAGAGGCTGCGATGGAAACAGGAACAAAATTTTCTGGTACACTGAACGTGATCAAACCACAAGCTGGCGCACTTAACATAGCCAAGAAAATGAAGACACCTTTGCCCTGTACTGCGAAGTTTGGGTCCGCAGAAACAACCATTCACTTGCGAACTCTTGTGTGTATCTGTCTCAGGTACGGGGAAATAATAAGCGTATAGAAGACAGTTTCTGATTATTGTTCGTACACCTTTTCCAACTACAAATATTTTATCTATAATAAACAAATTTCCTGAAATAATTTGGTTACATATTAATAATCATAGATCTTAGATGGGGATAAATTAAGTAATAACTTATTCTTGTATTAAAAATAACAACTTTTTATGTAACAATTGGTCGTTTACATACATGGAAAATTGAATATATCCGAAAGATCGATATATCTCGTACATGGTCGGCATTGATGTGACTCATATATACGTATAGACGATATATTTATTCTTCAGAAAGACATTCCACAATTACAAAGCTAGTAAATTTCAAAAAATTTATGCACAGATAGCTAGAGCCTTCTGAAAAAAAAATTGTTCCCTAAATTCAAGAGAGTGTACTCTAACCAGCGATATATGCTGATGACAAGTATTTTGGATGTTATTCTTTAAAAGCACGACGCCTCTTCTGAATTTTATGTTCCGAAAGTTGACGAGAGTAGGTTAATGAAATATTTGCTGAGAATGCTCAGGCCGTGGAATCACTTTTGAAACAGCATTAGATGTGAATTACAGTGCATTCTGTTTGTACAACTACGTAATTGCGACCGAGGAGACTTATGGTTCAAGTTACTCTCGTAGCTATTAGGGCCATTCCGGTTACACCCTAGTGCTGGAACATACGTGAACTGTAAATTATAGAATAGTTTGAGGCTACACTTTAGGACCTCAGGGCAACGCCTGCTACAAGTTCTTTGTTCCATTTTCCAAATGTTATGGAACACATATCATGAGAGTCGCAAAAGTACTGTACTCAGGAAATGTTTTGACACAGCATTAATTGCGAAATGACATCCAAGTTGTATCAGTTGACCGGAGTCACCTTCAAAGTACTTCAAACCACCTCTTGATGGCCCCACTGAGGTGCAACATTACTGTTGCCTCACAGTATCTTATTAGTTGTTGTTAACACAATGGTGGCGCAAAACTAGCCGATTAGTTTGTTAATAATGCACATTTATGGAAACAGTGTGGTGAAAATACTAAGTATCATCTAATGTATTTCAGTGGTAGATTTTCTAAGATTTTCGCTCACTCCAAACTCAACAACAATACAAAATTTTTCGTTCAACATTTGTAGTTAATCATATCAATTTTTAAAAAGTATTAATTCTTAATAGCGCTACCGTCAGCGACGAGTTGCGTGAAGGACGATCACAATCGGTTGTTGTATGAAGAACGTCGAGGAAATTTTCAAAATTGAAGATAATCGTCAAGTAGCATTCTGTGTCGCAAAGCTATGCTTAGGCCTTTCAAAGATTCAGTACATTTGGTTTTCCATGAAGCTTTCAGTGTGTAAAACATCAGAAACGTGCTCGTGTCAAATCGCTCAAAATCGAGCGATGGAACTCAGAATCCATATGCAGCATAGTAAAAGGAAATTAAATGTGTATAAATACGTAGGACTAAACAGCACTCAACTTTTTCGATGCGCACAAATAAATCAGTAAAAGACTTTCATTGACAAACCACTTCATTTGTTTCTATGGTTACAATGAACATGTCGATACCATTGCTTTAGAGAATGGAAGACAGGTTAGTGGTGAATCCTTTTTCAAACGTTTTTGAAGATGTCACTAAAGAAAACAGAAGCAACCAAATATCTCTCATAAGTACTAATTTTTTCGGTGTCAGCTGTCACATTGGATTATTTTACGTTGAAAAACCTGGAATTAATATCTCTTTGGTCGCATTAACCTCTTTTTCTTTCCCTTTACGTCAAACAAAAGTACGTGGAAACTGGCTTTCATTAACCTAGTCAACTCTTCAGTCCTTCCGATACCACGTATGTAGTGTACCACTAGAGTAGGAAAATGGTTTTAGAGATGTTTCGAAATGAAGCAGAAGTGTGAACATTTAAAAGGGAAATATGCCGAGAGACAAACGATCTGAATGAAAACATTCATCTTTAGTTGCTTGCATAAAAATTTGAAAGACAATCTTTATAATACCAGATAGCAAGAGTCCACAGAAATCACCAGATGTTTAGGAATATAACTCCCTGATATCTGGTTTTCTCTGCCCTAGCCGAATATTTGTACTAAATTAATGCCCTAAAACTTTCCAGTTTACTCACATGTGCTACAGAGCGTTAAAGAGAAGACAATGTCTTCAGCACAGAGGGCGTTGTGTTAACATGATCTTCCTGCTTCCCTAGTCAACATATTCAGTAAATTCGATCTTATCTTTAGATAAGATGTAGTGTTAGGTGTATTAGTCAAAAACGGTATCTTAATTACATTTCGAAGCGATTTTATCCTCAACGCTAAAGGTTGACGTATTTAGTAATAATTGAATTTACCTCACTGCTTATTTCATTTTATATAACATAAAAGTAAGTCATTTAAATGCGTTTTGAGATGATATGAAATAGAGGAAACAGTTATTGTTTGAAATCTCAGCTTTAAAGAAGGAAACAGCTACGTCTGTCACTGTTCCCTGCACAACGCGCTTTGTGTCCTGTAAGGGATATATTCTCTCACTTGTGATCTCACGTGTTTAGTCAGGCAAACATTGATTGCGTTTTAGTACCTCACGAATTTAAGGAGAGGTGTATTATTTTCTGTCATTCACTCCAGCCGGACGCACTAAAACTATTGAACTAATAACGTAGAATACCGCTTTTGATTCCGGGTCTCTCAAACACAGTGACGAAGAAGTAACGATTATCGAAAAATTGTATAATACCGGTCAATTTTAATGACTAGAATTTGAAGCTGACCGAAACTGAACCACGGACTACTATCTGCGTTATTTTTTTACTGAGAAGAATCCGATACTGATTTGTAGAATTTTTCTAGAATTAACCGGAGGCAATTTCCGAAAGTAATTGAATTGGAATGCATGTATCGGTACCCTTAAGGGATAAATTCTGCGGCATGTAAAATTGGAAAATATTTAAACGCACGCACTGAAATACGGTTCAGTGGAATGCGACGCAGGGACGTGGGAGTGCTCAGGGGCCCTCGGCTGATAGAGAATTGTTACCTTTGTCACACACGATCGCCCCTGCACTGCAGCGCTGTAAGTTATCCCCGACCTGCTGAATCCCTTAGCTGTGTTTCTCACAAAACAAACAACAGTTCCCCCTCCCTCCGTTGAATATTTGGACCGGAGATATTTTTCGGCAAACGTGACATGAATAAAACATCGCTCACGCCTCCTGGGCACGAAAGGGCGATGATGTAGCGGTTACCGAGAAAGTTTCTTTCTTCATCAGTGGCATTCAAAGCGAAAAAAAAAAGAAGAAAAAGCCACCGGAGTTCGCCGACGACAACGAAATTCAGATGCACTCTGCGGCGTGGCTCGACATTTCCTGAAGGCACAGCTGGTTTATTAGTCTGCTGAGACGAGGGGTCGGTCCGAGAAGGAATTTCTCCCCACCCGAAGCGGTATGAAAGTTTCTGTCATAATAAAAGTACAACCCATGCACGCCAGGGAGACTCCGCCTAAATTGCCCTCCTCCTGAGGGCGTGTATTTCTTGTGAGAGTCACAACTTGTTCCAGATGTTTTATGATATCTCAGTTATTATAGTCTACATTAATTTACTAATTGATCGAATGTTAAAACTTACCATATAAATCATTGTCAACGTTTTAATATTCGGCTCTATTTCGTAACTGCATCGGTTGTATTTAAGTCGGGCCTCATACATTTTTATCATAGGTTTAAATCAGTAAACGGGAAACTCCACTCTGCACTAGCCTTGTGATTCCTTCATTCGTGGTGGGTATGAAAATTACACGAACTCAAGGAATTAAAGTGAGGTAAGCTTTTCGTCTATGTTGAAGTAACGAAAATCTGTTTATAGGGGGTGGATAATTCACATGAACGTATCGAATACACTAATGTAAGGTCTTTCATTCCTTTATTATGATGAGGAACGTAAGACGAATGCTCACTATTGTGACACAGCACGTGGTCCTTACTTTAATACTCTCAGATTATCCATAAAGTCACAAAATGTCAGTCATGTTTTCGTGATGATATGGTACGTAATATCCGCTATAGACACGCTGAAGATATTATTCACGCTGAAGCTGGTATTGCAAGTAGACTATTTTTGTTCATTATCTTTATTTTAATTGATATTTACGGTTATTCTCGTGATATTCTCTCAGATGAAAATGACTGAATCTCAAATACGCAAAGACACTGGGAATATCTTGTAATAGTTCTTGAAATATATAGTTCGTGGTCAATGTGAGAGAGTGCCTATGTGCTCAGTCTGGTGATGCTAAATCAAAAGATAAAAAATTAAAAATACTATGCTTGTTCGCATGACCGTCTTTTGCAGTTGCTATTAGATGCCAATATTACTCTTCTTACGCTTCAAGCTTGCTGTAAGTTAAGAGTGATCTCAAAAGGTGTGCTTATTTTTTATTTAAGAACCTCTTCAGCTGTCATTCTGTTAGACATACTACAATAACATTCTCCTGTTTATAGTTAAAATCGTTCGAAATTGAGAGAATTATAGGAGGGAACGAGACACTAAAATTAATACATGAGCTCTGATATTCAAGCAGGAAAGTAATCGTTGTTGGCCGAAGAGGAGAGTGTATAAAATGTTGACCAGCATTGACAAGAAAAGCGTTTTAGCAGACGAGAAATGTGTTAACGTCGAACATAAGTTTAAGTGTTAGGATGTCTTTTTTGAAGGTATTTGGAATGTAACTTTGTACGAAAGTAAAACATGGACGGTAAACAGTTAAGACATGAATAGAATATAAGCTTTTTAAGTATGGGGCTGCAGAAGAATGGTGATGATTAGAGAGGTAGATCACGTAAGCTGTGTGGAGATACGGAACAAAATTCGGAAGAAAAGCAATTGGTCGCATAAGTTTACTAAAAGAAGGGATTGGTTGATAGGATAGATTTTCAGACATCAAGGGACCAGCAGTCCAGTTCTGGAGAGAAGTGTGAGGGGTAAAAATTGTAGAAACAGACGAAGATATGAATATAGTTAGCGGATTCGAAAAGAAGTGAGTTGCAGTAGTCATTCGGAGATGAAGATGTTTACACAGGATAGAGTAGCGTGGAGAGCTGCATCAAACCATTCTTCAAATTGAGAACCAAAACAATAATAGTTAAAGTGCAAGAAAGATGAGATTTAACCTACTGTACTAGTCGTTTGTCCTATATATTCCTATTAAATTAAAGTCGCCTAAATTCTTCCACTTATAAGATTTTTAGGTTCATACAATTCCTCAGCAATTTCAAGACCATCAACATCGATAAATAAACAAGACGCTATCAGTATTCCATAGGAATTCGGTACCTAACCATTACGTAGGAATGTAAACAAAATGCAGTATGCGTTAAGCTCGGTTTATTGTGATCACTTATCTGCCGGTGGATACAGGCCTTTCCGTGATGTTTCACGTATTACCACATTACGTTTTGCTCATTGGCGGTTATTCAACCTACTTATAAATTCAATACTTCCATCGTCCACCTTTCCAAGTACGTAGTTGTTCATCGCTAAGAATCCAGCAAAGAAGATATTTATTCCATATTTTACCCAGTGTACATGAACGTTCCCGCGTTCTCCGTCTCGAATGACCCATTCATTGACAGGAAGTTTAACTGTACTCTACCTTGCAATTCCTTTAGGATATCCTAACATTCAGTACAAAACCCTTAGCTTCCATATTTTCTTTTATCCACCTGTAGGTATTAGCGTCTAATGTAATATTTTTAGATGAATTCAGATACCATGCAGATTGGCTGGAGAGTACTGCATCCATGATGTCGATCAACAGTGAATCAGTTATATTTGGTAAGAGGCTGTCTCTCTGGCTGCGGTCATATTTCTAAACATATGATGCACATATTCAAAGGAATGTATAATTCTACAGGTTTTCTCATAAGAAAACACAGCACACCGCTCATTACCTGCTAAGTATAAACTGTCACATATTTAAAATGTCGAGCAAATGATCCGGTAGATACAGTTTCTGTGGGATACCTTTTGATTCATTTCCTAATGAGTTAAACGGGATTCACAGTGGCACATCAGCATACCATATGCTGACAAACGAACGACACACGTCTAAAGTTTATATCACAATTTCAATCTAATTCAGTTCCATCAAAACATGTGAGGCGCAGTATGCTACAAGGAAGACACGGACGCTACACGGATACTAAGCTTTTAATCACTTTTTTCCAGTATCGAATCTGCACTAGTTATTGTACTATATTTGGTGTATTCTTTATGCTGATATGTAAACTACACGAGCAGTGCACTGTACTTAAAATACTAATGCATCTTTGTCAAATATTGGGTACTAATATTAGTTGAAGAAATTAAATATTTTATTTCTCGTTGCTTTCAGACAGCTATATCAAAATACTGTAAACTAACTTCAAATACGCAAGCCAGGTGTTGATAACTCAAATAAAACTATTTAACATAGGTTTAGCCCAGTGTATCGCGGTACCGTGTTTGCATAGATACTCCCGTCTTGAATCTTGGCTACAACATAAGCGTAAGGCACACAGGAAATCACCAGCTCACTCGCAGTGCAGCTACTCGTATGTTTTAACTTTGCAACGACGCTTGGTAATACGTATTCTAGAGTTACTGCTCAACTATTATTGTATTGGCCGCTCTGCCATTGAGTCGTGGTTCATTGTGTGCTGATTGTATGTATAAGTGTAATTGATTTAGGATGATTTGTGTTAACACCGTTACGTTACGTGAAATAGTGGGTGTTAAGATACGTGTTGTTCAATAAATTACATTTGTATGAACGTCACATATGCTGCCTAGTTAAACTCAATATTCTCATTTCCTTAACCAGTACTTTTTCGGAGATATTTAAATCTGTTTTGTGAGAGAATTCCCCAACTGCAATAGAAGTTAACGTGTTGAGCAGCTTTGAATCCACATTTAGATCGTTTTTTGAGTCTTAAACTTCTGTTTTTCTGAGGAAATATTTGTAATGTGGTACTGCGATACGCCACCCTCAGGGGCTTTGTGGGTATCTCGTGTCCCGTAGGAACACCTCGGGATTAGTGACGACTCTTCTTCGCAGCGGTAATGAGCGCAATCTCTCATCAGTCCTTAAAAAAAAGCTATCTCATTAAGCTCTGTCCTGAAGGGCTCAGTTCCTCAAGGGGAGTTTCGACAACAAGGAGCTGAAAGAAACGGGGAATTAATTAGTTTCCCCTTTCCCTCTTTCACTTTCTTTTTCGCAGAGAACACCTACAGTTTTTATGAAAGATAACTGTGGTGCTGTGAGCAAACTGAAATGTAGATTTATACATTTCATTGAGCTCTACAGATCTTTGAAGTATAGCATGTTAAGTATATACCAGAAACGAACAGGTCGAAAGTTACAAGCGAAAATCTAATATATCTGATAGGGGAACACATGTACTTGTACTGTTGTGGTTAAGATTGTAGGATAGATAACTTTCAGAGACCAAAATGAGAAAAACAGACCAAAAAATAAGTAAAAAAAATCTAGTAAACATGGGAATACCTTAATAGCTACGAGCAACTTTTCAATAGAGGAGATGTGTTTCACAGTAACGAAGATGAACAAGTACTTATAGCTTCTCAGGTATGCATTTTAGAACCCATGTTCACTGGACATTTTGTTCTTGTTTGTTCCGTACTACCACATCTGAAATTAGCCTACCCTACAATCTTAGCAACAACAGTACATGTATTCCATTGTCAGAAGCATCAGAAAGGTTTTCGCTTATAACTTTCCACTCATTCGCTTACGATACAGGGGCTCTTGCCTCAAACTGATGCATTTATCCTCCTCTATCATCCTAGTAAATTTGTAATATCATCATGAAATCATCATGTACGTACATAAATCTACAGGCGCTGGCGCCTGTATCTTTCACACTCTGTTCCGTCGTTAGGTTGTGTTTTCCAGCATGGATTCCTACGTAAAACTGTATCTACAGCCCCTAGAAGTGTGTAGTATGAATTGTGAAACACCCTGCATATTGTCTGAATCATTATGGGTATCATATATTTATTTAGAAAATAGCAAGTACTTGAGAAATGGCAGAATAACTAACATGATTCATACAGAAAAATCTGCGTTACATTGTAATAAATCTCCATTCGTTAGACAGGCACTTACGAGGTGGTTAATGTGGTCAGCATTATTACGAGTACTTAAGTTGTAAAGTACCTTCGACACTGACTCTTAAGTCAGTACGTAGCGAAACAACAGTGGAAAACGAGAAATTCCATAGATCATAATTAATTTTTAGACAGAACTCCTTAGGGTACGTGGCTTATCAGAGAATTCGATATTTCTTTAGGCTTTATCGGGTATCTTAAGGGGATCTTGACGTCATGAGGGCCCAAAAAATTGAATTTTTTAATTTTAAAAAATTCTTTTATTCTTCCTGTTTCAAAAATATATTCTTTATGTATAGCAGCTCATCATTTTCGTACTTAAATGCCTTTCGAAAGCATAGACGGCGGGCGAATGCCTAGCTATCACACTACTGTGAAACACAAAACCTTGCCTGCAATGTCTCGTTATTTAATTTTGGCGCCACTGTTTCCATAGAAACTCAGTTGTGTAATATCCGCGAAAAACGTATCGACTGTACTGTGATCAGGAATTTATTGCCGTCGATCTTTATATGTCGATATGATTACACTTCGAAGTAATGCAAAGCAGTTGGTGGACATGGCAGACCAATCAAGTCAGAAATAGAAACCTTCACAGAATATTATGGTCTAGCCATCAGGAGAAACATCGAAAACGTCGCCGAGATACGGAAAGCAACTTGGGCAACTCTGTTTCACAGAATATCCATCGATGAGCATCCTGCCCAAAAGGAAACAGTTCATGGTGCAACTATAAATGGTGTGAATCAAACTGAAAAGAAACATACTAATGCGCACCCCATGTCAGAAACTGTTATGATAGAAGTAAAGCCACTATATCTACAGATATCTTTGATGTCATAAACTTCTAGAAATGAGTTTACATATGAAAACACAGAATCCCAATGAGAGCGTCAATAGATGCATTTCAGAATGCTTGCCAAGAACTGTTTCTGTTGTCATGTCATCTTTTCAGATTGGTGTGATGGACATCACAGTATGTTTTAATGATGGAGTAAAAGGAAGACTACAAACCATGAGCAGACTACGCATCAAACCGGAGGCCAGCATAAAAAGTTGGCTGCTACCAGTGGACAAGCAACATCTCGATGAAGCAGTAAGAGCTGCTGAAAGCGTGACAATGGAGGTCAGATTAG
Organism: Schistocerca cancellata; assembly: GCF_023864275.1. Taxonomy (NCBI): domain Eukaryota; kingdom Metazoa; phylum Arthropoda; class Insecta; order Orthoptera; family Acrididae; genus Schistocerca; species Schistocerca cancellata. The sequence continues at coordinate 448,814,774 of NC_064630.1, read as the reverse complement.
CAATGAAAACGAAGAAAACTAAAGAAGATGCAAAGGTCACTCATAATCAACAAGAGTATGGAGATGGACTGTTTCACTTGTTGCCGTTTAGCATAAAACTACATGCAAATCTTTAGTTTCAGTTTCCTGTAATCGTTTTTGCACTCACAGGTATCGTTATCTCCTCCAGTACTTAAGGTACAAAAATAAAATTTGGCATGAATAATAATCTAGCGCTTTGCTACACGTGAACAATCTTGTCCAACAATGTATTACAGATTTTAAGGTGTATAATGTCCCATGCACTTAAATTATTCCAAAAAAACTGACCCCCGAAAAACATATTTAAAAAGACCCAAAACAACAAATCGTTAAATACTGCTGGATTACTGTTTCAAAAAGTTGATAGTTAAAAGAATAAATTTTGCTTTGATCTCTTACTTTCTTTACGATGGAAGTACAGTGTACCTAAAACAAAAAAATACACGTAATTCAGTACATAAGATAAAAGTTAATATTCACTGCACTAAATCGCTTTTCTATGGAGGTCACACTATAGTGATTAGTTCGTTAAAGTGTGATTTGACGGTCTATTAAAGATTTTGACGTCCAGGTCCCCTGAAACATTCAGTTGTTCTTGTAACTGTAACACTTCACTGTGGAGTGGAAGAAATGTGACGCTTTTTTGGCTATTAAGTACTGAGAAGGTCGTCCATAGGACGTAATAAGTAAGCTGCGTAACCCATTCTCCAAACACTCTAGAAATATTGCTGTGAGCTCTGTTAAAACTTTGGCACTGTTGTTTTTCGTAAGCGATGTGGTGGAGAATTTGTCATCGCTAAACTCACTAGACTAAGGTACATGCCAGTTACAAAAGACTATCAATCGAGATGTGAGTAACTTGGTAATTTCCACAGGAAATGAAAAGGGAATGTAAGACGGCCTTTCAAGGCCATCAGGAAATTACAGTTGTATAATACAACAGGAGTAAAATCCAACTGTTTAAATATAATGGATAAGGTGATCAGTCAACTGGTAACCGAAAACTCACAATATGACTAGGATCAGAGGACACCAAAATAATTAACAAGGTAGTTCGCCCATTGACATAAATCGCCTAAACAGACGTCTTTCATGTAGCATGTCAAAATGAATACAACCAGCGTTTATGCAACGAGATTATCGTTCCTCTAGTATGAAAGAAATGCGGAACGCATACTGCCATCCGTTTTCGAAAATGAGACGCTGTGCGACTGTGCCTCATTATCCGTATGGAGGATGGATGAAAGAAAATACAAGAAAATACAAGAAATTAGTCCCATTAACAAAATGTTTTTATCGTTTCTACGATAATGGTAAACGAATATAGAGCCGCACTACAGTACCGGTCATGCTCTGTGTTGCTGTCAATAGCATTGCCAGCTGTGGTTTTCTGGGATGTATTTCTGTTTCATCATACGAACTTGTGGCGTAGAACATATCATCAGCCGGTGTCTGCCAGCGTCGACAGTTAGCAATGTGTATGTGAGAGAGATTATGTAGATAAGCGAAAATTCCGAGTCCGACTGCAGGACAATATGGTAAGAAATGCTGTCACTTCTGCTCACATGGAACATTTACCAACAAGTGCAATTTAACTAGATATACCAGTTTCGCTACACAATTCTCCTGTTGTCACCTCAAAAGTGACGAATTGGGGTGTCAGTTTCCTTGGATACTGTCTGACGACCGTCGGCATGAGAAAAAAGGCGCAGGATGGGCAAGAGGCATCTTATCAGCACATTTGATCGCGACTGAGTGTGTGTCCTCGTGACATAGGAAACTCCATATCAGAGACAATGAAGGGATATTGAGATCACCTACTTTACCCGCAAGACAGGACAGTTTCCTTTGTGGAAAGGGGCCGAAATGAGTGGCTGTCAGTAGCACCCGAACATACTACTTTATTCATTTGGCAAACATTACAAGAGTAAAGGAAACATTAAAAACAGAGCAAGCCAAACATTAATTTTAGAACACAATTCCCGGTTAAATGCGCCAATCTGTCTCACGCCTCAGGGACAAACAAACTTTAATTTAAAACCGACTGAAGGCCAATCACTTAAGACTCAAAAACTGGAATTTGAATTTTAAAAGGCAGAAGGCCTTATCCTAAAATTTCTTTAAATCAGGCTGAAGGCCCAAACGATCTCACGCCTTAAGGGCAAAACAACTTTAACTTAAAATCGGCTAGAAGCCATACGTAAACAAACAACAAGGACAAACAAGAAAAGGCAGCACATCAAACGGCGCTCAGAAGTTTCCAAGGGTCGGCCTGGAATTGAAAGACTAACGCTCGCTTAGGTGAGACAGGCAGTCGGTCCAACAGTTCTCAATCCGACGGCAACCCAACCGACAGACTGTCAGTGGACCAAGCGACAGGATAACTTCCGCTCCACCCGACCAGCACACAACAGGGAGTTCAATGGAACGACGCAGAAGGTATCGGCACCCGCAATGAATTACACAATCGGTTGGCAAAGTACACGCCGTGCTGGACAGCCGCAACACGACTAGGAAAATACACTGCCTGAATTTACGTCAACGGCCAGGGCAGGTAACAGGAACGTTAACGGCCACAAGGCAGAAGATTCCACTGGTGCACTTCAATTCCAAAATAATAAACTTAAGTTAAACTCCACAGAAGGGCGGCTAGACTATCGCCAATTTGAAAACACATGTTGTTGCTCGCGGAAATGTCCCAACAGCCCACTACGAAGTTCAAACCACACAACGTGAACAGTTGAGGCTGGCGGGTAGATTAAGTCAAGACTCAATTTTCGTGTGCGGGAACAGTCCCCCACACTCCGACCTCGCGTGGACGCCGCCAGCGGCTAGGCCAGACACGCGCCCCGGAGACTTCCTCGCTGCTCCACGCCAACCAACCAGTCTCGTAGATTCTAAGCAGCAACTTGAATAGTCATTGTGGTGTCATTTTGACCAATGATTTTAGAAATACCGATGATATGCTGTGTACGCCTTTTGCCTGCTTTCGTTTCAAGTCTTCCATAGATCTTTTCAATTCTAACTCTGGTACTGTATTCTCTAGGCCAAACTGACTCCCATTTCCTCAATAGGAATTCGTCTTTGAAGGCCTCTTAGTGCATGAACAGCAAATCAGTGGATAGATGGGGATACGTTCATCGCTTGCTTGGCGTTTGGGAATTCCGTCAATATGCTACACTTATAGGGAGCTGACGGCACGTTCTGTGTGCGAGAAATTCACAAATACGGTGATTCGGCGACTGCAGCACGGAGAAAATTTTGCTATTATCGTGGACTACATAGTATGATGCTCCAAGTGTTCCCCTTATACGGAAATGGATAAAGGTGTTCGAGGAGACCGATTCAGCACTGGCGAAACTGAAATCGGGGCGATCAAGGTCCGCAAGAACGGGCGAATCCGTGGAGAGTGTAAATCGGTCTGTTCCTGATGATGCTAAACTCTCCGTCCTTATGCGTGCAACTTACGTAATTGTACGTAAATGATCAATGCTGCAAATTCTGAAAAAGACCCTAAAAATCCAGTTGTTGGAAAATTAAAGCTTTAGGATGCCAGACGTAGGCTATAGTTCGTTAATGAATCGTTTAACAACATCTTGTTTCCTGACGAAGCTCATTTTCGCCTGAATATTACGCCAGAAAGCAATATTGCCGCTACTGGAGTCCAACGAATCCTAAACACAAACGTGAGAAATACTTTCAATTGCCAAAAGTCACTATATGTGCTGCGTTGTCGGTTGGAGGAATAATTTGGTCCATACTTTTTCGACTACGAGAGCGGTCGTGCACCGATAGTAAGTTCGGAACGTTATGTGACGATGCTATCTCTCTTTTTAGTGCCTGAACTGCAAAACGTTCCTGGTTATAACCAAAGAACATGATTTCAGCTAGAGGGAGCAACAACACACGCATCCAAAGCGTCTATATTGCGAGATCGTGAAATTATCACTGGCAAATTAATCCCCAAGAAGGGTGACATAATTTAGCCACTACGGAGCCAGATTAGCGTCCCATGGACTTTCTCTTATCTAGATCTACATCTACATCTACATGGATACTCTGCAAATCACTTTTAAGTGCCTGGCAGAGGGTTCATCGAAGCACCTTCACAATTCTCTATTACTCCTATCTCGTATAACACGCGGAAATAATGAAAACCTATATCTTTCCGTACGGCCTTGATTTCCTTTGTTTTATCGTGGTGATCGTTCCTCCTAATGTAGGTCGGTGTCAACAAAATATTTTCGCATTCGGAGGAGAAAGTTGGTGACTGGAAATTCGTGAGAAGATTCCGTCGCAACGAAAAACGCCTTTCTTATGGAGTAGGTCAAACGAAACCGAATCTCGGTAATCCGATTTGTCTGGAGCAAATAAAATAAAACATCAGTATTGATGTGGCAGCCACCCCAGTACGCACATACCGAGCCGTCATGAAAAATTTGGTTCATTGTTTAAACGAGTGCCGTAGGCGTGCTGAATTGCATTTAAATTACATGATCGTTAGAAAATAAATTCCTAAACTGTATATTTCAATAATAAATAAAGATCCTGCCAATTGACTTGAGTCTATATTTTGTACTGACGCATCATACATAAACTTTCTTTTGAGGCACCCTGTATCACTTCATGAGATGGTTGTCTTGCTATGTCAGCACGGATTTGGTTCTTAATTTACTGTATCAAACCTGTGCTGCTATCTTTAAACGACTCACACGCCGAGATACGTTAAGGAGAGCATTGGCAAGGCCTCTGGTAATTGTCTCATGAAATGTCTGTTACATATGTGCAACAATCTGAATTCATATGTTTCAAAGTGAAGAACTTGCTATGGCAACGAGTGCACTCTGAATTTCAGGTGTTTCCATAGAACTATAGTGTTCACGTGCACAAAAATGTATTTACACCAATGCATGTATTTTCAGTATTGATGTTCACAGAAATGGAAATGTAATAGATATAATTACAATAATTCGCTATAATATTTTTGTTTCATTATCACTGTACACAGTGGTTCAAAGTCATTAGCTTAGTTTACTTACACTTCTTGGCTTGTAGTAAACAATGAAGCAACATTCTCAACTCACAATGAGAGGAAAAATTTGTTTTAGTTACATTCTTGTGTATACAGAGCCAGATTACAGCGTCAAGACAAATTAGTTTCAAGTACGTTCTTGTGTATACTGTGGGAGATTACAACACCAAGACAAATTTGTTTCCGTTGCATTCTTGTATGTACTGAGCAAGATGGAAATGCCAAGAGAAATTCATTTTAAGTGCATTCTTGTGTATGGTGAGCGAGGTGAGCCGGCCGGGTGGCCAAGCGGTTCTAGGCGCTACAGTCTGGAACCGCGCGACTGCTACGGTCGCAGCTTCGAATCCTGCCTCGGGCATGAATGTGTGTGGTGTCCTTAGGTTAGTTAGGTTGTCTCGGGCAAGGATGTGTGTGATGTCCTTAGGTTAGATAGTTTTAATTAGTTCTAAGTTCTAGGCGACTGATGACCTCAGAAGTTTAGTCCCATAGTGCTCATAGTCATTTCAACCATTTGAGCGAGGTGACCTAACTAAGAAACAGGTCTTGTACTTAGGCCAGGTACCGTTATTTGCGTTACCGCGGTTGGCCTGACGGTTTCATACAACAAAGCAGCGGCTTATTATGTGAACCTATCGCTTGCAATCCATTGCAAAAAAATGGCTCTGAGCACTATGGGAGTTAACTTCTGAGGTCATCAGTCGCCTAGAACTTAGAACTAATTAAAACTATCTAACCTAAGGACATCACACACATCCTTGCCCGAGACAGGATTCGAACCTGCGGCCGGAGCGGTCGCTCGGTTCTAGACTGTAGCGCCTAGAACCGCACGGCCACTCCAGCCGGCTCAATCCATTCCAGTTTACAGGCATTCTCCCTTCATTTCTGTATGCGGCAATGGCCGTTACACTCCCATTTTCCGTTGAGAGTTAATTTTATCTGACATGTGATATAATAAATTTGACATTTGCTTTTATATTTTAGAGAAATTTTAAAAATCTATGTCATAAGTCTGTCTGCTTGAGTGGCAGATGACACATCACATCTGAAGGAAGGATGATTGGGTTTAATGTCAAGGTCATCGGAGCACAAGCTAGGATCGTGTCAGCGCTGGAGAAGGAAATCAACCGTACCCTTTCAAAGGAACCATCCAGGCATTTGCCTGAAGCGGTTTTGGGAAATCATGGAAAAATTAAATCTGGACAGGAGGAGGCGTACTTTAACGGCCGTCATCCTAAAATCGAGTCCAGCGTGCTAACCAGTGCGCCATCTCGCTCGTTCGTCACATCTGAGTCTGGATTCACCTTAGCAGTTTATCGCAACACGTAAGTTACCGGTTGCTGCACATTACAGAGCAGCTGTGATGAGCATATGTAGGAAACATTTATGAATAATTTATTGCAAGACTAGATGTACATTTTCGACGCAAATAGGTATTGCTGGAACAGTGAAGGTAATTGCAGTAATTTGGGTCTGTATCCATCTGTGTTAACATGAAATGGTAGTACGAACAGAAGATCAACCATCCTGAAAAAAAAAAAAAAAACATCAAGAAAGTTAGTATTAAACAGTTTTAATAAACTTTAAATCGTTATAGCTATTTCGCGAAACCGAGAATTTTCTGCGACTAGCAGTGCTGGTATTCTAAAGTAGAGTACAGTTGCCTATTATTACACTACAAAAAACATTAACTATACTCTAGGTACATATGAAATAAAAGAAGAAAGTAAATGGGAAAATGTCGTATGTGGTACAGTAGAGATGGTGCATTTTATTTTAGGCGTAGAGTCATGTCGCCAGTGACTTGAGATATGTACTACTAGACTGATCAATTACTCGAGAGTAATAACAAAGACAGAGATTTTTCTGACATCATAAATCCAAGGAGTTACTCTTCTCTACTCTTTGACTGCCAATCACACCATCAGTTCAATGTAACTGAAGCATTCATCTTCAGTAATTACAAATCACGGACTGAGACAAAAACTACCTTATATTCAATTACTCATCAATAAATCCACCCAGTTGATTAACGTTCGTAGTAGGGTGAGAAATTTATTCACTATTATTTAAACTACTGGCCATTAAAAATGCTACACCACGAAGTTGAAGTGCTACAGGCGCAAAATTTAACCGACAGGAAGAAGATGTTGTGAAATGCAAATTATTAGCTTTTCAAAGCATTCACACAAGGTCGGCGCCTTCGCTTCCCGAGCACGGGGTCCCGGGTTCGATTCCCGGCGGGGTCAGGGATTTTCACCTGCCTCGAGATGACTGGGTGTTTGTGTTGTCCTCATCATTTCATCATCATCCAGGAAAGTGGCGAACTTGGACTGAGCACAGATTGGGTAATTGTATGGGCGCTGATAACCACGCCGTTGAGCGCCCCACAAACCAAGCATCATCATCATCATCAAGGTCGGCGCCGGATGCGACACCTACAACGTGCTGACATGAGGAAAGTTTCCAATCGATTTCTCATACACAAACAGCAGTTGACCGGCCTTGCCTGGTGAAACGTTGTTGTGATGCCTCGTGTAAAGAGGAGAAATGCGTACCATCACGTTTCCGACTTTGATAAAGGTCAGATTGCAGCCTATCGCCGGCCGGAGTGGCCGAGCGGTTAAATGCACTACAGTCTGGAACCGCATGACCGCTACGGTCGCAGGTTCGAATCCTGCCTCGGGCATGGATGTGTGTGATGTCCTTAGGTTAGTTAGGTTTAAGTAATTCTAAGTTCTAGGGGACTTATGACCACAGCAGTTGAGTCCCATAGTGCTCAGAGCCATTTGAACCATTTTTTTGTAGCCTATCGCGATTGTGGTTTATCGTATCTCGACGTTGCTGCTCGCGTTGGTCAAGATCCAATGACAGTTAGCAGAATATGAAATCGGTGGGTTCAGGAGGGTAATACGGAACGCTGTGGTGGATTCCAACGGCCGCATATCACTAGCAGTCGAGATGAGAGGCATCTTATCCGCATGGCTGGAACGGATCGTGCAGCCTGAGTCAACAGATGGGGACGTTTGCAACACAACAACCACCTGCACGAATAGTTCGACAACGTTTGCAGCAGCATGCACTATCAGCTGGGAGACCATGGCTACGGTTACCCTTGACGTTGCATCACAGACAGGAGCGCCTGCAATGGTGTACTCAACGATGAACCTGCGTGCACGAATGGCAAACTTTTTTTTTTTTGGGATGAATCCAGGTTCTGTTCACAGCATAATGATGGTCGCATCCGAGTTTGACGAAATGATGAACGAACATTGGAAGCGTGTATTCGTCATCGCCATACTGGCGTATCACCCGGGGTGATGTGCCATTGGTTACAAGTCTCGGTCACCTCTTGTTCGCATTTACGGCACTTTGAGCAGTGGACGTTACATTTCTGATGTGTTATGACCCGTGGCTCTACCATTCATTCGATCCCTGCGAAACCCTACATTTCAGCAGGATAATGCACGACCGCATGTTGCAGGTCATGTACGGGCCTTTCTGGATACAGAAAATGTTCGACTGCTGCCCTGGCCAGCACATTCTCCAGATCTCTCACCAATTGACAACGTCTGGTCAATGGTGGCCGAACAACTGGCTTGTCACAATACGCCAGTCACTACTTTTGATGAACTGTGGTGTCGTATTGGAGCTGCATGGGCAGCTGTACCTGTATACGCAATCCAAGCTCTGTTTGACTCAATGCCCAGGCGTATGAAGGCCGTTATTACAGCCGGAGGTGGTTGTTCTGGGTACTGATTTCTCAGGATCTATGCACCCAAATTGCGTGGAAACGTAATCACATGTCAGTTCTAGTATAATATATTTGTCCAATGAATACCCGTTTATCATCTGCATTTCTTCTCGGTGTAGCAATTTTAATGGCCAGTAGTGTATATAACAACTCCAGGATCAATATAGTCTCGCCTATGTGCCTCATTATAAGGCACAAAGAAATGAAAATCGTACTGACTTATAGTTTTATCCTTGCATCATATTTGCAGCATTATCGAAATTATGTAGATTCCCTGACGGTACTGTAACTTCGAATTCTACAGTGTGATTAACGGACGCTAGTAAGGCTATTTACGTCCAGGATAGCTACTAGTGTGACAAACAGTATACGTAATTACGCGGACATCGTCTCCGTTGTGGCTTGTCTGTCAATACGAGGCCGTTGGTGGGTTTAAGTGTGACCCTGAGATGAGGAGTTGAGCATAGAAAAGCAAGTCGTCACAGTCCGCATCAGATCTGTCAGAATAGTGATTTAGTGCTGTTCTATTCAGCGGTTGTATAATTATAGTAAATTAAAGTTTCTGGGTGACTGAGAAGTATTCCTAAACGTATGTTGGTACGTTAGCAAAGCAAGCACATGTCATTCCCGATGACTGAGATAGACATGTTTCTTTAGTAAGCCTGTCTGAAATACAGCACTACCGTTGCGTCAATGTTCTGGACTATGCACGAACAATGTTTTACTATTCTAACTTTGCTATTTTATTTGTCCTAGCGCTGCTTACATATCAACAGAAAAGTTATGATACATTTGTCGGCGAACATCAACTTGACGTGTGACTATCAGGCTACACCATGGTACCGAAATTGCCATCGAAGTCATCGATAGCGATCTCTTGACACGCAACACAATAGTGTTGCCTGTAATGATACTTTCTGCTCGTCTTTATGGCAGATATATTTGAAAACTGGAAAGAATATAAATTGTGGTATATAGTTATGTCTCCTATTTGACACTTGGAGGATAATCGTAATTCATTATCACAGTTGCACTGGTCCCTGCACGATTTCGCTCTAATAGTCTATCGGATTTACGGTATCTTTCTCAGATTATCTAATGTCCTTCCTGATATAAATTATAAGTGCATATAATTTATAACGTGACCTATACCACACTGGAGAATACTCTGTAGCATTCATCTTGCCAGTCGTTTTGCAAATTCGTGCTTGCTATATGCGCACCCGTGATAAAAATTGTAAAGGAAGCCGGAGCAGGACGAAACCACGGAACACAAAGGAACGAAGGGTTTATTTTGTCTGATAACGGTTGCACTTTAATTTCACTTTCAGCAGCTATTATTCAAGCGACAGAGAATTATGTCACATTCTAGTGTCAGTAAAGTGTTTGGTCTTGTTTTTGGGGTGGGTTTTCTAATATTAATAATTGCTTATCGTTGTGTGACCGAAACAATTTAGCTATTAGTTTCCTCTTTCTTAAAGCCACAAAACATATGCTTGACCCTTTATGTTAGTGCTTTTACTGGATGTGTGTTTTTCAAAAGCTTTTAGTGCGTTTTGAATTGTACGTAAAACCAAAATTGCGGTGGGTGGGGGGGGGGGGGGTGGGGGGTTAACAGAAAGGGATTCCGTACTGCCCGAAGCGGAGGATCATTCTTTCCTAGTGCTTAGTTTTTAGTGCTGATATTTTATCTAGCACTTCTAAAGTATATTGCCATACTTTCAGGTTTTTTTAATATTGTTTCTAGTGACAGTTCTTCAATGTCCATACGTGACTGGATGATACAAACGCAAAACTGCTGGTCGAAGTTGATCAGCAGGAACACTGAAGAGACTACGACAGCTGTTCTGAAAGAGGAAATGGAATTTGGGAAAGCCAGCACTAAGTTCAGTGATACTAAGACAACTATTCAGAGAACAGCTCAGAATATACTTCAAAATGAACCTTTTCAAGCCGACAAGTTAAAGAAAAAATTGTGTCGTGTTTTCTGGAGTGACCTAGAGTCGTAGATTCTCGATTATTTAAAACACAATTAAGGGACAGTGTTTCTATTGACACTGAATGAGTTGAGAGTGTTAGCTTTTCAGTTCACAGGGAAAAACAAACTGAAGTACATGATAAATAAAGAATTGACAATGGCAGATGAAGACTGGACAGCCTCAGTTTCTTTCGAGGCATCTAACATTCTGGTACTTGCAGACTCATATGCTTATTGTGTTTTTGTAGATTTTGGGAAGAATGATTAGATTTTTAAAGTTAATTTTTTGAGGAAATATTAATTAGTGGTGGTCCTCAAACTACACTAAAGTTCTGAATCTGCTTCTGTTCTACCCCTGGGCTATGAGATAACAAACCAATTGTCAGACTTTTTGTAACTTTTGTGTAGTATTTCTTTCAGTGTCTTTGCATCTGATAGCTTTGTTTCACTGTTTAAAGTATGTGTTAAAAGACACAAAGAATATTTTAAGCATTTTCTTTGCTGTTTTGATTGAATTTTATAATTTAATGTTAACGCAATCGTCCTGATCCAGGTTCCCCTATCATAAATGTTGTTACCTCTATCAGCGACGATTCGTTATCTCAAAAGAAAAATAACCGCACAAAGGAATCCGTCAATGCCTAATATGTTGACCATCGCAGCATTTGCCACATGTTATTCAAGGAAATTGCGTAAACTTCATTAGGACAACTAGACAAAGACTTGAGACTGCTATACTGGTAGCTTTCATGTATTTTCAGTTTATATTATCATTATAAAAGTGAACTGCTTATGTCGATAAGCGGTGTATTGGAAGATGGAATACTGTGAAGATGTAGAATCTCACTAATTTCTCGAGTCCTTTTAAGACTCCAACGCCCCCCTTTGATTTGGCAGTGGATGAAATGACTGCTCCCATAGGCTGGTGGCCGGAGTGTGGGGACCGCAACACGATTGGTGACGAGATTGACTTAGGACCGACGAGTGTCGGGGTCTTCCCAGCAGGACTACACCACGAAAATACCTTCGGATTATACTAATGGCTCTGGCGAATTGATGGACGACAACGGCTGAAACACGTGCACACACTGAAGAACCAAATAAACTGGTACATCTGCCTAATACCGTGTACAGCCCCCATGAGAACGCAGTAGTGTTGCAACACAACGTGGCATGAACTCTACTAATGTCTGAAATAGTGCTGGAGGGAGGTGACACGATGAATCCAGCAGGGCTGTCCATAAATCCGTGAGTACGAGTGGGGGGGGGGGGGGGGGCATCACGTTCAATGACATCCCAGATAAGCTCAATAACGTTCATGTCTGGGGAATTTGGTGGCCGACGGAAGTGTTTAAACACGATAAAGTGTTCCTGGAACCACTCTATAGCAATTCTGGACATGTGGGGTGTCGCATTGTCCTGCTGGAATTAGAAGTCCGTCGGAATGCACAATGGACGTAATGGATGCAGGTGATCAAAAAGAATGCTTACGTACGTGTTACATGTCAAAGTCGTATGTAGATGCATCAGGGTTTCCATATCAATCCCACTGCACACGTCCCACACCATTACAGAACCTCCACCAGCTTGAACATTCCCTTGCTAACGTGTGGGGTCCATGGATTCATGTGGTTGTCTCCATACCCGTACACGTCCATCTGATCGATAAAATTTGAAACGAGACTCGTCCGACCAGGCAACATGTTGCACTCCTGTCAAGTTGAACGATTCTCTTCAGTTGTCTTTGGTCCCGTTCTTGTAGGCTGTTTTTCTGGCCGCAGCGATATCGGAGATTAGATGTTTTACCGGGTTCCTGATATTTACGGTACACTCGTGAAATGGTCGCACGGGAAAATCCTCACTTCATCGCTACCTCGGAGATGCTGTGTCCCATCGCACGTGCGTCGACTATAACACCACGTTCAAACTCACTTATAACTTGATAACCTGCCATTGTAGCACCAGTAACCGATCTAACAAGAGCCGCCAGACACTTGTCTTACACAGGCGTTGCCGACGGCAGCGCCGTATTCTGCCTGTTTACATACCTGTGTATTTGAATACACATGCCTACAACATTTTCTTTGCAGCGTCAGTGTATGTTACAGCTGGAGTATCACTACGAAAAGTCAGGAATAGCTTATGTGTCCAGCATGCCTTGTGGCGTATTCTGTAGGATAATTCAAGAGAATACTGCAGTTAACTCCGGAACAACTTTAGGTATGTAGGTATTCTTGACCGTTCTACCTGGTACCCTGATTTACCTCAAATAGAGAATTTCAGAGATGCAATGGGAAGACAAGTCTTCTCATACTAGACTCCAGTAAATAGTTTTCCTTAACTGACAAAACAATACTGCACTTAAGTCCAGAACGCTCCTGGGAATGTAGGGATTCTTGACCGTCCTACCTCGTCCCCTGATTTACCTCAAATAGAGAATTTCAGGGATGCGATGCGAAGAGTATATTTTGATACTAGACTCCAGTGAACAGTTTTCTTGAACGGACACAGCTTCGGCTGAAGGAGTAAACCCCGATATAAAACAGGCAGTCAGGCCTCAAACTAGCAGCGCTTCCATCTGATTACACTAGCAAGAGGTTACCATCCGTTATAGGGGAATCATGGACACACTCGCAATCTTCCCAAAATAAAGCGGGACGTATCTCAGAGGAAACAACCAAAGCATTACAAGGACAAACAATATGCAATCTGGGACAGGATAAAAATAGGAACTTGGAATGTGCGGGGGCTGGAACAAAAAACAACTAAACAACATGTTGAAGGCTAGAAACATGGAAATAGCAGTAATAACTGAAATGAAAACGAAGCTATAATGTACAAGAGACTTGGATGATTATGTAAAGATTCACAGTCGAGTGACTCCAACAACTAGAGCGAAATGTTTTGGAGTAGTGACCTTAATTGACAATAAACGTAAGAACAAGATTGACGGCTATACCCTCATCAATGAAAGTATTGTGTCAGTAATTATGAAAATACAGAGAGGCTACAGCACGATGATTGGTGTAGACGTCTCTGAATAAATAAAAAGAGAAAAAAATGAAATGTTCTGTTAACAACTTCAATAGCAAGTAGAACAAGACGAGAAATATTGTCTGATTATAAGTTTAGACCTTAATGCACGTGTAGAGAATCTGGCGACGCCTGCAAAGAAAGGAACTATAAGAGAGCAGATCACAACTAACATCGTACACCTATTACGTTTTGTAACATATAACGAAATGAAAATTACCAACAGTTTCTTAGGAAAGGAAGATTTCATAAATTCACATGGATTACAAAAGACTATAGATCTTTTAATGATTATGTCAGTGAACAGACTGCTCGGAGAACTTGTATAATATGTAAGGGTACATAGAGGTAGTGACGTAGAACCATATCATTTTCTGTTGTCAGCAAGCGTAAACCTGTTTATTAGATGGAAGAAACGAACTATTACAAAGAAGAAACTCGAAGTATTCAGAATCTACCTTCTGCAACAAGGCACTATGAGAAACCTATTTCAACAGAGATTCACGTTTTATTTACAAAATAAATCTACAGAAGACAGTATAAATACAGAATGGGGAAACGTAAAAGCCTGTGCGATCCAAGCGACGACGGAAGTAACACGTAAAAAATGGAATTTAGAAGGAGAAAGGGTGTCAGAATATGGAATGAAGATGTAAAAAATACAATACAGAAGAAACGAAAGCGCAGTGTAAAAAAAAAAAAATAAAAAAAATAAAAAATAAAAATAAAAAAAACGTAGTAGTGAGTAGTGAGAGAAGTTCATCAAGAATCAAACATTGATAATGGTCTATATGATGCACAAGAGGAGACGATTTACAAACTTCTGAAAAATCTTCACCAAATGGAGATGCAGGGTTTCATGTAACAGACAAAGAAACTAGGTTAAATACTGTCAGGGATTGACAAAACAATGACGAAATTGCGTAAACGAAAGTAGTCAGTGACGTAATACGCTACAGTAGTAAAAATTATTTGTTTCTAACCGGGAAAGCACTGTTCGGTTTCAGAACATATGACCCATCATCAAGTGCAAACGCTAAATTGTAAATCAATAATAATACCTACACATACCATTGAGATAACCAAAACTGTACCGAACCAACAAAAATTCTGGAATTCTTAGAATTCTAAAAGATTACTAAGAATTTCTTTTGGTTTTGTTTAGCTTTGACTATCTTAATCATGTAGTTAGGTGCTATTATTCATTGAAAAGTTTGCAGTTGCACTTGAAGATGTGACATATGTCCTGAAAATGAGTACTGCATTCCTTATAGAGATAAATAATTTTTACAACCGTAGCGAGTGCTTTTCTTTACAGAAATAAATAATTTTTACAACTGTAGCGGGTTTTATCACTGATGACGATAAGAGTGATGGATGTCCCGTCAAGGGAAACGTATACCAAAACTAGACGAGTAAAACGAACAACATTGGAAGAGATACAAGAGGCATAAGGAGATGAAGAACAGGAAAGCAGCAGGACCCGATAGTATCAATGCAGAACTTATGAAACGTGGAGATTTAATGCTGGAACTGAGGCTGTTGCATGTATTAAATGGATGTTGAAAATTTAAAATGATACTTGATTCTTGGAGAGCGGCGAAAAAAGGAATTAGAGGTGCTCGTGAAAACTACAGAGGAATAAGTCTGTTGAACACTGGCTATAAGTTATATGCACAAATAGCTATTAAGAGACTGAAGAAGATAGCTGACGCCCTCTTATTGGAAGAACAAAATCGTTTTAGGAAACGGCGATCATGCAATGACAATATTACAATAACGCATCAGATAATTGAAAGGAGGAGAGAGCATTAACTGCAGACTCATACTGCGTTGGAGATTATAAAAAATCGTTCGACAGACTCAACAGGTATATGCTACGGAATATAATGAAAAGACGAAGTTGTCCGAAACATGTAATGAAAGTAATGAAAATTTTGTATCTAAATAACGAGATCTTAATCAATACAGACAAAGAGAGAATATGAGCAATAACAGTTAACCGAGGAGTACATCGAGAATGCAGCGTATCTTCAAATTTATTTAATATACACACTTAGGACCCTAACTTATGGGATGTCTCATAACATCGTGTCGGACCTCCTTTTGCCCGGACTCAGCAAATGGTTGGAAGTGTCCTCCACAAATGTCGAGCAATGATCTCTCTACAGCCTTCCGCAATTGGCAAAGAGTTGCCGGTACATGACTGTGCGCACGAAATAAACTCTTTATTATGTCCCATAAATGTCCGATGGGATTCATGTAGAGCGACATGGGTGGCTAAATCATTTATTCGATTTGTAAAGGATGTTCTTCAAACCAATCGCGAACAGTAGTGGCACGATGATATGGTGCATAGCTATCCATCAAAAATCTATCGTAGGATGGCAGCAAATGGTCTCCAAGTAGCCGAAGATAACCATGTCTAGTCAATGACCGGGTCATTTGGACCACAGGATCCAGTCCATTCCATCATGCCATTTAAACACAGCCCACGCCATTATGAAGCCATCACCACCTTGCACATTGCTTTGTTAACAACTTGGGTCCATGGCTTCGTAGGGTCTGCGCCGGACTCGAAACCTACCATCAGCTCTTACCATCTGAAATTGGGACTCACGATTTTTCAGTTGTCTACGATACAACTGATATCGTCATGAGCCCAGGAAAGGCGCTATGCAGGCGATGTTGTGCTGTTGGCAAAGGCACACGCGTCAGTTGTGTGGCAGTGGCGACTGATACCAACTGTTTCCTCACTGTCCAAAAGGCTATTTTCGTCGTACTTCATAAACTGATTTCTGTTTTTGTTTGACACAGTTCTGCTTGTCTGTTACCAATGACAGCTCTAACGAATTGCTACTGCTGTCAGGCGTTAAATGAAGGCCGCCGGTCACGGCGTAGTACATAGTATAAGGTAGTACCTGAACTTCAGTATTCTCGTTACACTCTTGACTCTGTGGATCTCGGGACATTGAATTCTCTAACGTTTTCCGAAATGGAAAGTCCCATGCGTCTAGCTCCAACTACCATTCCGTGTTCAAAATCTCCTAATTCCTTTCGAGCGGCCATAGTCACGTCGGAAACCTTTTCAGATGAATCACCTGAGTACAAATGACAGATTCGTTAAGCACTGCCCTTTTATACGCTGTGTACGCTGAAGTGCCGCCATATCTATATGAATATATCACTTTCCCACAACTTTTGTCACCTCAGTGTGTATTGACGACACTGTAAGACACTGGAACAAAGAATTTAACCCAAGAATAAAAGTAATTACTAGAAATCCTAATTTAAATTCTTTACTCTTTGCTGAAGACCAAATATATTTACAAGAGTCGGAGAATGATTTACAATTTACTCTCTATCGTTTAGACTTAAAAGGTAAACTCTGTAGCGGGAGAATGTCAGAAAAATTTACACGAGCGTCGAGAGACGACAGAACTTGTCCAGCATTGTCCATCCACCGCTCTGGAGTCTGAAGATGACTCTACGAAAGAGTCTAAACCGGTCACTCACTCCATTAAAAAAAATTAATTTTAACAAATTTTATGATCGCTGACTATGTTTTCAAAACTTTTATACTATCCACAAGTTGATCAAGGCACTGTTGGTACAAATAGTCCCACTCCTCATCGGCGGTTCGGCGTACATCCCTCAGAGTGGTTGTGAGTGATTGGTGGGCCATGTCGTTCATGAATAGCCCTTTTTCAATCTATCCCAGACATTTTCGAGAGGGTTCACTTTAGAGAACATGCTGGCCACTCTTGTAGAGCGATGTTGTTGTCCTGAAGGAAGTCATTCACAAGGTGTCTACGATAGGGGAGCGAATTGTCGTCCATGAATACGAATGTATCGCCAATATGCTGCCGATATGGTTGCACTATCGGTCGGAGGATGACATTCACGTATCGTGCAGCCGTTACGGCTCCTTCCATGATCACCAGCGGCGTACGTCGGCCACACATAGTGCCATCCCAAAACAACAGGGAACCTCCACCTTGCTGCACTCGCTGGACAGTTTGTCTAAAGCGTTCAGCCTGACCGGGTTGCCTCCAAACACGTCTCCGACGATTGTCTGGTTGAAGCCACATTCGACACTTATCGCTGAAGAGAACGTGATGCCAATCATGAGCGGCCAATTCGGCATGTTGTTGGGCCCATCTGTACAGCGGTGCATGGTGTTCTGGTTGCAAAGATTGCCCTCGTTATGGACGTCGGGAGTGAAGTTGCGCATCATGCAGCCTATTGGGCACAGGTTGAGTCGTATCATGTATTGCTGTGGTTGCACGAAAAGCATTATTAAAGATGGTGGCGCTGCTGTCATGGTTTCACCGAGCCATAATCCGTAGGTAGCGGTCGTCCACTGCTGTAGCCTGAGCGAGGCATGTCATCGACAATTCCTCTCTATCTCCTCCACGTCTTAACAACATCGCTTTGGTTCACTCAGAGACGTCTGGGCACTTCCCTTGTAGAGAGCCGTTCCTGGCACAAAGTAACACTGCGTACGCGATCGAACCGAGGTATTCACCGTCTAGGCATGGTTGAACTACCGACAGCACGAGCTGCTGGAATGATCGGCTGTCGGACCCCCTCCGTCCAATAGACGCTGCTCGTGCATGGTTGTGAATGTCTTTGGGAGGGTTTAGTGACATCTCTGAATAGTCAAAGGGACTGTTTGTGATACATATCCACAGGCAACGTCTGTCTTCAGGAGTTCTGGGATCTGGGGATCTGGGGTGATGCAAATCTTTTTTTGGTGTGTGTTCATCTCCTGGCAGTCACACAGTAAATTCAACGTATGACTACCTCAGATTCTGGAAACAGCTCAGCATGTCGTACATTCTGGTCTTTTGCTGAAATCAAGTGACATAATGAACACTTGTGACAAAAGTTGGTTTTTTGATAGCTACATGCAACAGTCGTTGCTCAGCAACTTTGCCACCCGGCTGCAAAACTATGGAGGTGCCGTAGACTGCGATCTCGCTAAGGCACCCTCCAGCATAGAAAAAACCACCTGGCAGTCACACCAATTGTTAAATACAATTCCCTATCCTTGGGCAATGGACTGCAACACATATACCCCTTGCTCTTCGCTGTAACAAAGTAATCATGTTCTACATTGTCAATTCGTACAGGTCCGGTCTCTGTGTCAGATAACACAACCAGTCGACACAGTGCAGTCAAGAAACGTAAACAAAATGCCATCTCCTTGTATCCCGTATTCTACACAAATGTTCCCACAGCCTATGCATTTAGTTCTACAGCTACGTGATGTATAGCTTAATTTGTTTTGGAGCCAATAGTAAAACACACATAAAATAACGGGCATGTGCCTCTACGCAACACACAGATCGCATTCGTGGTCACTTCTGTTAAGACTTGCTGCGTATGCTAACAGTGATGCAGTTCAGGAAGCGTGGTAAGGGCTATACAGGTCAAGTAGCTGGTCAGAATAAGATCTTTTCGCAATATTCGAGCAATAAAGAAGTTCTTCCATTGTCGCTGGGTGAGGAGCATCACGCATGTAGTTTATACATTTCTGCACAGATAGCAGCGACTAGGTAGGCCATCTACAACATTACATTCAAGCTTCCTTTTTTTCTTTTTTAGTCATCAGGCTACCAACTGGTTTCATGCGACCCACCACGAACTCCTCTTCTGTGCCACACTCTCCATCTCATAATAGTACCTGCATCCAAAGTCCTTAATTGTTTGCCAGATATGTTGAAATCTCTGTCTTTCTTTAAAGTTTTTATCCCCTATAGTCCCTGCTAATACCATACATGTTATTCCCTGATGTCTCGAAATGTGGTATTATCCAGTCCCTTCTTCTTGTCAGTGTTCTGCACGAATTTCTTTCTCCGCCGATTCTGAATTCCTCATTCCTTACCTTAACCGTCAACCTTATTTTCAACATTCGTCTGTACCACTGCAGCTGAAACACTTTGATTATCTTATGTTCCAGTTTTCGTGCACTCCATGATCCAACATCACACAATACTGTGCCGGCCGGTGTGGCCGTGCGGTTCAAGGCGCTTCAGTCTGGAACCGTGTGACCGCTACGGTCGCAGGTTCGAATCCTGCCTCGGGCATGGATGTGTGTCATGTCCTTAGGTTAGTTAGGTTTAATTAGTTCTAAGTTCTAGGCGACTGATGACCTCAGAAGTTAAGTCGCATAGTGCTCAGAGCCATTTGAACCATTTTTGAACACAATACTGTGCTCAAAACGTACGTTTCTGTGTACCCTCAGTGCATATTCCATACTCTGTCACTCAGCTCTCTTGTAATTCTTCTATACAGGCACTAAGAATAGCAAAGACATCAGGCGATCTTAACACTGATAATCTTTCACCTAGAATTTTAATCCCATTGTTGAACATTTCTTTAATTTCCGTCATTTCGTTTTCAAAGTATAGATTGAACGGTAGAGGCGAATGACTGCATGTCTATCTACCCCACCGCATCTTTCCAACGGCGAACAATCCTCCAGAAAAGATCATATGGCACCGGTACTCACGCTCAATTATCGTGCCGAAGCTACACTAATAACTACGTGGGCTATTTAGAAAGCAGGGAACGATCGGGCGCAAAATGGAAACCACAGTGAAAATGAAAATCGTTTTATTTGCAACAATTCTCTATGTAGTCGCCGCTCCGACTTCCACATCTGCCATAGCGTTATTCCAACTTTCCAACAGACAAATCATAGACGCAGCCTCCTGTGCTTTGCGCCAATTATCTATGTTGCACTGAAGCTCGTTGTCTGTGCCAAAATGTTGCCTTCGTAGCCAGCGGTTCATATGAGTAGAGATGAAAAGCGGAGGGAGCCAGGTCCGGGCTGTGTGGTGGGTGATCAAACACTTCCCATCGAAAACGCAGTAGAAGATCCTCATATAATTGCAATGCGCGGCTGAGAACTACCATGAAGAATGAACTGCATGACAGTTACGTTATGCGGAGAAAACTAGTGAAATATTCCTGCAGGCACCCATACGCGAAAGACACTATTTTCTAGACATCTTTAAACGCTTACTGTGCGCTCAGAATTGAGAAGTGCCAATTGATGCTGTCTTCGGACGTAGTAGAGACGCTGCCCAACACATCTGTTCAAATGGTTCAAATGGCTCTGAGCACTATAGGACTTAACATCTGAGGTCGTCAGTCCCCTAGAACTTAGAACTACTTAAACCTAACTAACCTAAGGACATCACACGCATCCATGCGCGAGGCAGGATTCGAACCTGCGACCGTAGCGGTCGCGCGGTTCCAGACTGAAGCGCCTAGAACCGCTCGGCCACACTGGCCGGCCCCAACACATCTGTACGAAGCTTTATCGGATCATCCATGTGGTTTCCATTACCCGACCTACCGTTCCTTACTTTCCGAACAATCCTCGTAGACCTCCGGTAAGTGATCAAACGACAGTGCAAGTCATCCGTGGATATGAAAAATGTTTTTGGATAAGAACTGAAACCTGGAGCCATACGAAAATAAAACAGGTTGGGGTGACTTCTCTATGCTAAACTTGATTAATTCAGCTTGTGGGCCTCTTTCTAGAGTCGTGGACAGCGTGGCTGTAACTTGCGGGGTTGACTTACTGATCCATCACGTGTGTCGAGCGTGTGCGCACTGCAGACGACGTGACCGCGAATGCAAGCTGACTGCTAATGGATTTTTTTTTGCGTCGGGTCACGCAACCTCGCCAGAAGACGTATAAGCCTCGGACCGGTGTTAAGTTACCATTACTTAATTTTCCTTTTTCACGCGTAAGTGCTGTAGATCACATTTCACACACCAAATAATTTAACGAATGTATATTTGATTACATACACGAGACAGGAAAATGAACAGTTATATATGAGGGAGTGCGGAAATTTGTTTACCTTCTCTATTTGGCTAATGACTGTTGTAGTGGCTCGACATTGATGACTTCATTAAGTTTTATTTGCTTTTCGGGCACCACAGCTACCAGTTTATTGAAGGACAAATCCGTTTACCGCCGTGGATATTATGGTTCAAATGGTTCAAATTGCTCTGAACACTATGGGACTCAACTTCTGTGGTCATTAGTCCCATAGAACTTAGAGCTAGGTAAACCTAACTAACCTAAGAACATCACACACATCCATGCCCGAGGCAGGATTCGAACCTGCGACCGTATCGGTCTCGCGGTTCCAGACTGCAGCGCCTAGAACCGCACGGCCACTTCGGCCGGCTAGTGGATATTATGGAATCACAGTTATTTACACCGAGGCCATCAGATTTCACCCATTGGACGTTTTTAAGTGCTTACTGTTATATTCTTAAGAAAAAAAACGGGTGAGAACATTGTCCTTTACTTGTCAGTGCTTTAAAATAACTGCTGCCCTAGCGGTATAAGTACACAGAAATAAAACTAATCTTACTATTCATACAAATCATTGTCGTGCCCAGGTTGATTACACGCTGTCTAGTTTACAGTAGACAATAGTTTAAAGATATATCGACAAAAAGAAACTGCTGTCCAGGTGATTGCACCTATCGATAATCGCCGGGAACACAGGGCTTTACTATTATATATTCTTTGTCAGTCGGTTTAGAACTGTACATATCTGACGTTGTCAGAATAGGAGAAAGCGATCGTAAGTTGATGATTAATTGCAAAATTATAAAAATTTTGAAAACTGCCTATAAAACTTTTTAACAATTTCAGAAGCTTTCTATATATTGACTCAGTATCATTTAACATGAAACATTGTTTACAGAGAGTGATGACAAATTTCGGTATCTTAACTACCGTCATCAGATCACATGCAGTGTTATAATTGGACTCGCAGTGTAGAAGACAGTTGCATCGCCCATAACATTCTTATTTTAAATCTCCAGGCAAAATGTGGTATGTGCAACCACATTATCGATGAGAGGCTATTTGTTTCAGTTGCTCGATCTGCAGGTAAAATATATGCTACGTGCAGTCACTCTATCTAAGGCATTTTACCTGAGATTTAAAATAAGGATATTATGGACGGTGAAATGAAATGTTCTGATACACTGCAAATGCATTTATAATAATGAATGTGATCTGAAGGTCATAGTTCAGCTACCGAAACTGGTCATCACCTCAAAAATAATTTTGTTACGTTAAATGCGATTGAAACAACGTAAAGGAAAATTTTGAAAGCTCCGAAAGGTTTTGAAGAAAGGCTTTAAAACATTTATAATTCTGCAGTGGATTGTTTATTTATAATAATCGTAACATATGTGTTTCGCCTCACACTCAGGAATCTCTTCGTGCATGTTTCATATTATATGGTAAGTCATTCTATAAAATGACGTCAAAGCCGAAAAAAATAACATTATCAAACACTGAAATTTAAGATTTTCACAAGTGTGACGCAGTTGTATGCTGTAATACAAGGTATTTTCATGTAATTGCCCACTGCCTGGGCATTATTTTCAACACCATTTCCAGTATTTCGGCCGTTCCATTCCACCAATACCTCGGTTAAAATTCTGTGAGGACATTGTTCTACGAAGTTCTGTTCGTTCTTTCAGCATATTGTCTCACTCTGCCTTAGAATGCGTGTATATCTCTGTTTTCTGAAGTGCGTCCGTAACTCATCTGTCTTGCTTGTATTTATAATTTGTAGGACTTCGATGGACTCTGAAGTAGCGTGATCAGTCCCTTTGAAATGTGTCGCTATTGTGTAATAATTGTGCACAATCAATAAACTGTACACGTTGAACTGGGCACTGAAATTTCTAGAAAACGTCACAGTTAATTTTGTATATTCCAGACCGTGATAAAGGAGTCCACTTGGTTATGTGGCAGGTCAGTCTATCCCATGTGTGTTCAGTAGGAATATTCACAATCTTTTTTCTACGTTTTTTTAAAGGGTGCTATTCTGTTCGTGATTTTTCCAATATGCGGTACTGAGGCTTATGATTTCCCTCAGTACTTCATCCTCTTAAGCCAGAGTAATTTCCATGCCAGTTGGCTCCGTGTACAGCATATTATTTGTGGTTTGAAACCATTGCTGTTAGCGACTTGTCACAGAATTCCCAAATCTTTATCTACGTCATAGCTTTCTAATTCAACAAGTGACGCTGATATCGAATTCATAATTTGACACAAGAAGGGGAAAAAGGAGGACAGTTTGTGCATGATTGAATGACACGAATTGTTATGGACTATGACATTTCTGCGGTATCCTTACCGTTCGACTGTTGTCTAAGATTCATAATTTTACAGCTAGGATGTTTAGTGTGTCTCATTTTGCATTTTAAACTTGAATTCGTTACAGAAACTACTAAGCTGGGCATGCATGGTGGTAACATCGCCTTATGACGAAATTAGCTGACCATGGTGCAAAGAACGGTGATTCTAGAACAACAAGGATAGAAAATGGAATTCTCCTTCAATGACTTCATTAATAGCAACAATACCACGGCGTTTTCCATAACGAATTTCATAGGGGGGGGGGGGAGATATACACTCACGCAAAAAGTTAAAAAAATCTAAATTCGTCAACTGTTGTTGACCAACATTAAAAACACACTTTGTAACCTCCCCACAGAAAAATACCGTAACCTCCCAATATATAAATTCCATAAACTAACAATAATAAAATGTGAGTAATCTCTCAAAAAAACTGAGGCTCATTTATAACCTTTCAATAATTTACTGTGAATTTAAACTGGTAAATTTTGGACGTCAGCACTGCTGCGTCATGGCCCTGAAAATTCATTCTGAATAAATTGAAAAATCTTATCTCAATTAGGTCGCCGGATAACGCGTATATATCTGCTCCTATAAGAAATTTTTCTGACGCAGCGCTGTGCAATGCTGGCCGATAAATTTGCCATGTATAAAAAGAAACAACTGATTTTTCCTTTCAATAGTCGGGATGACCAAGGATTGGAGAAATTAGTAAATTCTTTAAACTGAAATGAATGATTGTCAAAAGTTACTTTTTATGAGAAAGATTATTATTAAGAGATTTTTTTAAACATTTACATAGGACTTCATATAACAATACTACATATGCGCGAGACTGCTTTTACCTTATACTACAACGCTCAGGCTCCACCATCGGGCCCCAAGAGAGGCCCAGCCAACACGATACACCAGACTGCTCGCTAGCAACTTACTCCTACTGCTACTGACACTGCTCTTACTGCGTACAACACTGCTCTCTGGTCTGAGATTCTCTTACAGCTTCATATCACAGGCAGCGCGTGAGCAATCCATCGAAATTACATCTGCTCGAGTGCACTAGCAACAAATTGCTTAATCATGGACCTCTTACATAACCCTCCACTGGGGGGGGGGGGGGGGGGGGCAAAACTTTGGCAGCAATGGTGAGCCAATTGGACTTGCCATGAGCAACATATTTTTCTATAATCTATGTAGTTTACTAAGTCTACAGTCACAGAGTATATACTTATACATAACATTATTGATAAATAATATAAGTACAGAACATATTAAGAAATGACAAAATGTATACGCAATGAGTACAAGATATATTAACAAATGACATAAAGTGCACATGCACTGTATAAGTCTTTAGCGTTTTTTTTACAAGAACTGAATACATTAAAAATGAAATAAAGTGCACATGCACTGCAAAAGTCTTTAGCATATTTAGGACAACTGATCATATTAACAAATTAAATGAAGTGCACATGCACTGTGTAAGTCTTTAGCACTTCTTTTTTACAAGGAATGGGAAGGATAGCATCATGGATGTAGCACAGTAGGTTGCACGTAGCTGCACTGAAAGTCCATATCTTTCTACAGAAACCCAACACCAAGTGAGACAATCTGAAGTTCTCTTCCCTGAAGTATTTATCAGTGTAGCCAGGACAATGAAATGTTGTATTAATATTCTATGTTATCATTTTGGTAGTACATTAGGTACACCAAACAGTAGGATAATAATAACATCTCCATTGTTCAAGGTGGTGGACAGCTTGATACATCAACACCACATTCTTGTAGAATTCATTCTCTCAAATCAACGTAGAATTAGTGCACAAATCAAATATAGTGCTCCATGATCATGAGGATGGACAGGACATACAGATACAGCAGTTATTGGTGGTAATTAGTTCAGAAGGTGAAGGACATTAAGTATTATGTTAGTCATCATTCAGAATTACACTAGTGTATCAACCGATTTGAGTAATTATTGGCATTCATTGGGCTATTTACACAGCATTTAAGCAGTATATTTATATACTACTCTCTCTCTCTCTCTCTCTCTCTCTCTCTCTCTCTCTCTATATATATATATATATATATATATATATATATATATATATATATATATATATATATGTGTGTGTGTGGAGTATTACAGAACATTATTCATAAGTCATATCATTACAGTAATCATTGGCATTCATGGGTTAGTTTCTAAACATGTAGTTAGTATTGAGTATTACAAAACAGTATGAATATCTCATCTCACTGCAGTAATTATTTGCATTCATTTATAGAGTATAACAAAATATTATTAAGAAGTCATATCATTGCAGTAATTATTGACATAGCATTTATGCACAAGTCATCTCATTACGGTAATCATTGGCATTCATTGTCCAGTTACAAAGCATTTTTTATCCATTATTCAGAAGTCATCATTCAAACAAGAGTTAATTATTTGCATAGCATTTATGCATAAATCATCATATTACAGTAATAATTGGCATTCATTTTGCAGTGTCACAAAACATCATTCATAAGTCATCTCATTACAGTAATCATTGGCATAACAGTTATGTCTAAGTCATCTCATTATAGTAATCATTGACATTTCATTTACGCATAAGTCATCTTATAACAGTAATCATTGGTATAGCATTTATGCATTATTACAAAACATCATTCAGTATTACTCAGAAGTCACATTCAAAACAAGAGTTATTGTGTGTAGCATCAAATTGTTAGTGTTTATATATGGTATCATGCAAGTGACATAAGACATATATTTAGTCCAATAACACATAGACATAAACGAATCAATACATCAGAGATATTTTCATTATATTTAGGACTAGAAATATATCTTAAACTGGTAGCGTTATATACTTGTATACTGGTAATAGTTGTTACTGGTAATAATCTTTTTGTGCTAGCAATGCATTGCATTCGGATTGACAGTCAATTGCTAAGGCATGAAAATATTTGCTTTTCACTTATTGCTGGAAATAAGGATTAGTAACGTCATTCGTCAAGAGTCGGCTGTAGCAAGGTTATGAAACAAGTAGAGTATATGTGATCATATTCATGAATGATACACACAACTGGGTAAAAAAAAATGCAAGTATTAGAACAGGTTTCATAATTAAATGCTTATAGCATATTAATCTCATGAAAAGCTTCTCCTGGAAGAAATACAAAAAGCATTATTAACCTGAAAGAAAAAAATCTATATTATGCTGAAAAGTAGCAAACTTCGAATTTACAGGTAATGAAACGTATACTCAATATGTATGTACTCTAGCTGTCTTTCCCAAAACATTCAGTCATTATACTATGCGACATAAGACATACTGTCAAAAGGAACAGCAACAAATACTTAAATTATTACATAGAATTAGTTAACTAATAGAAAATATATAAACTTCATCATTATCATCATCTGCAAAAAAAATTTCATTATTCATATTACCATAACTTCATCATTATCATCATCTGCAAAGAAAAACTTCATTATTCATATTATCATCATCATTTACTATCATCTGCAAAAAAATAGACACTTCATTATTCATATTAATATTACTATTTACTTCATACACTATTCATTATCATTCATTACTTCATGTAGAATAGAGTTTCTTACTTCTAGCATATATCATCACTAAAATTAACATCTGTAGTTCTGTCTGGCAGTCTGCACCAATCGCCTCGTATTCTGAAAAAAAAATAATAATTAGTCAAGACTGCTATCACACGATGTGTATAGTATATTCTTGTTAATGCTTGTTAATTCTGATCCATTTACTCTTCATGACAAGATATTGCATTTTCTTTCTTTCAATCTGATGGTAAAAATTTCCATTTCATAGTAAACCACAGTGGTTGTTCAATTTATTTCTTTTACACGTTATTGATTTCTGAAAATGATAAATATGGATTAATATCTTGCATTTAAATCATATACCCATTAAATAAAAACTTGTTTCCAGTTATATAACTAAGCATACAGCATAGCATGACAGAAAACGTAATAGGTCCAAAATATAGACAGTTTTCAAGTGCAAAACAATGTACTCACAGTATCACAATGTAGTAGCAAAAACTGTAGAATAGTCAAGATACTGAGATATCATAAAGCAAAAATGTTAAAGTCAACTGGTGCTTGTTACGGCTTAAAGATTTCATAGTGCATACAGACAAAATTCTACTTTCGGTAGGAAATCAATCGTACATACACAAAAAAATGGAAAATGTGCACGGTCTGATGTCTAACGACAAGAAAAGCGACCTGCTAACCATACCTTGGCGGGCACTTGCCAAGAAAAAAGACGATCATTATCAGTAAGTAGTCACAGAAATATAATTGCATAAGTGGCCATATAAATATCAGAAAATGGCATTACAGTGTGATAAATCATGAAGTACGTTCATTCAATGAAAGGTTTAATATTGGAGACATGGTGATTGCCTTTGCTTTTTCTGGTTCTCAAAGTTTCGACGTGTTGGGGTGAGGAATGCTGCGAATTCTGTATGGACCTGCGTATAGAAACTCTAATTTACTGCATCTACTCTTTCCTCTGTTGGATAAATAGTGTGTTCGTACTAATATCTTCTGTCCTATGTGAAAGTCACGGCGTGTACAAACCTGTTTTTGCTGTTTTCTCCGGCGTTCTGCGGCACATTTGATGTTGTTGAGCGCAATGTCAATTATTTCATGGTCACGTATTCGACGAGATGTAGGAAAAGATACTAATTCTTTAATTTTGTTAGGTGGTTCAACATTTTTCAATATAACAGTCGGAGATAGCGTAGTAGATTCATTTGGTATGGAGTTATTGACATCCTAGAATGAGAGTATGTGTGTGTCCCAATCAATATGTTTTTATGGCAGTATATGCTACATAGTTTACCAATTTCTTTCATCAGTCGTTCACAAGGGTTCGAAGAAGCATGATACTTGGATATGTAGATCGGAGAAATGTTTCTAGGTTGTAACAGACGGGTCCATATTGCAGATCGAAATTGTGGTCCATTGTCAGAAATTACTTTCGATACATGCCCTATATGAAGTAGAAAATGTTTTACATATGCATTCGAAACCGATTTAGCAGTAGCTTTGCGTAACTGAGTGAAGGTCACAAATTTCGAAGTGAGTTCAACAGCGACAAAGATGTAACAAAAACCTCTATTAGATCTGGGACTCGGACCAAAAATGTCTACAGCGGCCATGTGTCTCAATTTAACGGGTACAATGGGATGTAACGAAGGAATATGTGAAGTCGTGTCTGATTTAGCTTTCTGGCAGATTTTACATGACGCTAAAACTCGTCGAATACGTTTCTCCATGTTCGCAAAATAACAGTTCTGTCTCAGTATAAGAAAACATTTTCTGGCTCCATAATGTGCGTAACTTAAATGAGTATACCAAATTAATTTGTTAACAAGCTCGTCAGGAATACATTACAACCAGTTGTTGCAGTCAGGGTGAGAGCGGCGAAACAGAACGTTATTGCGTACGGTATAATTGTTTCTAATGGTAACGTTATTCATATCTTGCCAAAGGTGTTGAATTTCTTTCCATACGTTGTATTTGTTCTGCTCTTGTGCTATGTCTCGTAATGACGACGAAATGAAATTTTCAAATGCAACTTGTTGAATATACATGACGCTAGAATTTGCTTGGCAGAAGTTGGTTGCGATGTCTTTCAGACTGTTGCTGAGAGAGCGGGATAGTGCGTCCGCTATAATATTTTGTGTACCGGGAATGTGAACAATTGTAAAATTATATTCCTGTAAATAAAGTTTCCACCTGCTTAATCTGTCATGTGTAAATTTAGCGGAGAGTAAAAACTGTATAGCTCTATGATCTGTGTAATCGGTAGTATGTCTTTCATAAAGAAAATGCCTAATCTGGTAAATGCTCATACAACACATAATGTTTCAAGCTCTGTAACAGAGAAATTGCGTTCAGCTGGTGACAGAATGCGACTTCCAAAAGCGATGTTATTAATTACTGTAGTACCGTCTTCTTCAATTCCCTGAAAAATGTGTACGCCTAAAGCGGTGTTAGAACTTTCGAAGGCAATGGAAAAATTTCTGGTAGGATCTGGGTGTGATAAAAGTGGTGCGTTCAACAAAGCTTGTTTCAGATTGACTAATTCAGACTGTGCTCGGCTATCCCAGGACCAAATAGAGTTATTATCCGTCAATTCGCATAAACTAGGGGTGTCTAAAGCAGGTTAATGAATAAATTTACGGAAAAAGTTAATTAATCCCAAAAAGCTGCGTAGTTGTTTCTTCGTCGTTGGAACAGTAATGTCACGTAAAGCTTGAAGTTCTTCCGGGTCAGGCGCAATACCTTCTGCCGAAATTACATGTCCAAGAAATATTATGGAAGTTTTGCCAAAGTGCGATTTGCTAAGATTAACGGTGAGTCCTTGTGCACGAAAAGTTTGCAAGAGTTGTTCAAGAATCAGATTGTGTTCAGACCAGTTAGCTTCTGCAATAAGAATGTCGTCTATATACGTTGTGATTCTGTCTTTTAATTCTGTCGGAAGTATAGTATTCAAACCGCGAATAAACGCAGCTGAAGAAATTGTTAAACCGAACGGTAATTTACAAAATTGATGTCACCAAAACAGAGATATGCTGTGTACTTTCTGCAGTTCGGTTGGAGCTAAATTTGCCAAAATCCCGATTTCAAATCTAATGTGGAATAAACAGCAGAACCATGAAATTTCTGTAGAAGTTCTTCTAGTGTTTGAGGGCGATCTGTTTCATTAACAATGTCACTGATGTGACGCGAATCAAGTACGAGCCGAAGTGAGCCATCCTTTTTCTTAACGATATGGAGCGGGTTTATGTACGGACTAACTGCTGGTTCAATAATTCCTTGGTCAATCATAGCTTGCAATTCTTTCTTAACTTGTTCTCTGTGAATATATGGAATGGGATAATGTTCGGCTTTAAACGTGTCGTGCTGTTTAACTTGAAATTCATACATAAAACCGGACATAGTACCAGGGAATTTGTCAAAAACTGGAGCTTGCTGTAAAAGAATTTTGCGTAGCTCTGTACGTTCGTCGACTGTATTTGCACTGCTCTGTTTAACTTTATCAGAAATCATTTGCATAACGTCATAGTCGGCTTCGTCTGGTTTATTGTAGTTGTGAACATACGTATGTGTGAACAATGTGGAATGACAGTTTATGTTACGTGATGCAGAAATGACCTCTGTCCGATTAATTGTTTCTTCTTCTGCAGATAAAGAGTGCTGAAATTCTAATGCCAGTTGTACATATTCATCCTTTAACATTAAATAGGAATTTTTAAAGTCAATAATTGCGTCATGCTGTACCAGAAAATTCGTACCTAAAATAACGTCTGTTGTCAATAAGGGAACAATCCAAAAATTTGAGTGAAACGTATGATCTGCAATACAAAAATCATAAGTGTGTCTGTAATTTTACATCTGCTCCTTTACAAGATACTGCCCCTTTTACTTTAGTTTTGCCTAATGGTAACGTAGTGTAGGTGTTCTCGTTGTTACATTCGTTGAATGTTTCTTCATTTATAACTGACATAGGTGATCCGTAATCGATTACTGCTGAAAATGTGGACGATCTAATCTTTACTTCAATGACAGGGTGGGAAATGGTTTTTTGAATAACTGGTTTTTCATGCAAAAGTGTGTCTCAGATGTCGTCAGAAGTAATAATATTTTCGAGAACAGGATTCTGTGTGTCAAAAGTATTGCTTACGTTGCTGGAAGACGCAACCTGTACCGTTATCTAGTCAAATTCTTTCTGACGTGCTGTTATTTGTGGGAGGATGCTGTGACATTTCAATAATTTGTACTGTTCTGTTATTTCGTCCTGATGTATTTGGCTCGAGCTGATACCGACTGTCTGGCTCATTCATGATAATCTGTTGTTGCGGATGATTCTGCTGTTCGTAAGGCCTACCGTTATGCTGAAAACTGTGATCATTACTTTTACGTCTGTCATGAAAGTCATTACTATACGGCGCGTTGCGATAGGAATTGAAATGTCTTCTGTACATAGTGATTTCCGTGTTGCTGTGCGTTACTACTTGGTGGAGCCGACGCTATACGTGTAGGCGGCGAAACATTAAAGCTTGGTTGACCTCGCACATTACATTGTTGGTTAGGTATGCTAACCGACTGGTTTTGTTGCTGTTGTGGTGAAAACCCTCTATTGTTGCCAAAACATGGTTGCTGTTGCTGATAATTTTGATGATACTGATAATTAAAATTTTGTCTGTTATTTAAGTTCTGGTGATTGTCATTCCTGGAGCGCCTATCACCTTTGCTATTATAATAGCGTGGCTGGTCGTAATTACTGTATGCTTGTTGGCCTTGGTTATGATGTGAAAAATTTTTGTTTATTAAAGAACAGTCTGATTGCTGAACTTCCAAAAGCAGTAGCAGATCTCTAAATGCCGAAATATTTTCTTTCTGCTGTCCTAATAAAAGTGATACTCTTAACGAAATTTAATACATAAATGGATAAGTGCTGATTCACTGTGAGGCTCACTTAAGTATTCGTTTTGTTGTACCATGTGTTCAAAAAATTGCGTGGCAGTGGGAGAATTTGAGTTCTCAAATTCTGTAAGCTAATGAATTGATCCTTGATTCCGCGCTGTGTCTCGTTTTCGACCAATACGCTGACAGAAAAACATTCTGAAATATTACTACCGAGTAGCATTGTCTCGCGATCGGTCTCATACGACTTGCCGGTTCGTCTTCCGAAAAACTGCAAATAAATTCAAGTTTGTGTGTCTCGGGCCAAGTTGGTGGAAAAGGAAAACTAAATTGTTGTATCCAATCCAAGGGGTGAATTTGTGTTCTGTCATTTTTAAATATCTTAAATTTTCTCACGGACAGAAAATGCTTATAATAAAAATTATCGTCTTTGTATGTCTGAACAATTTCAGGATTGTATGATAACCTGTTTGTCTGTGACTGTTCGGAATCTAAGTCACGTACACTCTGTAAATTACCTAAATTATACTGGCTGTGCGAGTGTGAGAAATATTCGGAATGCGGCGTATGCTGTGCCGCGTTAGAGGCTGAAACATTTTTCATCTCTGTCACTTCTTGCTGTAAAGACGACACTTTTCTACGCAGTATATTATTGGACGAATTCATCTCACTGATTGTCTGCAGCAAATTTTGGAATTCGGGTGTTTGATTGAACGAAATTGGTGACGTATCGTCTGATTTAGTGTCATTGTTATTTTCGATAACCTCAATACGACTGGCCAGTTCATCAAATTTTTCAGTCAATGCTTTAACCTGATCATCATTTTTAGTGTCACAAGCATTAATTTGTTTTTGGATTTTACGTGTGGTTTTGCTTAATTTCTTAACGTCTGCTTTAATAGCACCGGGATCCTGTATTAATTCCTACTGTTCAAGTCTGCTGGTCATTGTCTGAAAGTCTACTGTGTGAGTGTCTGCTTTTGTTTTAAGAGTGGAGATTTCATCATGCAATTCAGTGTTCAATTGTTTGATAGTATTAATATCGTCTGATACTGTCGCTATGTTGGTGTCTACGTATGTTTTTGCTTCCGTAAATAACTTACGGTTGTCTACCTGTCTCTGTGCCGTAATTGTTTCCATGACTTGTTTCTTTACTTTATTCTGTTCCTGTATAAATTTACGGTAACGATTTCACTGTTTTGTAGGAGGTGATTAAAACGTTCGTCAATTTGACTGTTCTGTTGGTCAAATTTCGTGTCTACTTTCGCATCCAGTGTGCGTGAAAGTTCTGATGACATTAAGTTAAACTCGTCACGTAACTGTGTTGCGTTTTCAGAACATTGTTTAGCGACTGCACTAATTTCATCTCTAAGTAATTCAGTTGTGGCTGCGTGTGTATTACTTAATTCTTGTGCCACAGATCTAATTTCTTCACTACTGTTCCTAGCACAAACTTTAATTTCCTCACGTAATTGTTCTTTAGTATCATGACATTGCACGGCAACGGCTGTAATCTGTTCACTAAGTTGTTTGAAATTGTTGTCTTGTTTATCATTCGACTGTTTGAGATTTTCTTAAGTTCTTTGTTCGATTCATTATGGTTGTCGTGTTTTTCATTCAACTGTGCCGGCCGCGGTGTCCGTGCGGTTTTAGGCGCTTCAGTCCGGAACCGCGGGACTGCTATGGTCGCAGGTTCGAATCCTGCCTCGGGCATGGCTGTGTGTGATGTCCTTACGTTAGTTAGGTTTAAGTAGTTTTAAGTTCTAGGGGACTGATGACCTAAGATGTTAAGTCCCACAGTGCTCAGAGCCATTTGAACCATTCAACTGTTTGAGATTTTCATTACGTTGTTTGTACGATTCATTAAGTTGTTTGAAATGGTTATCTAGTATTTCGTCCGCTGTTTGAGAGTTTCATTAAGTTGTAGCAATAATGCCATAACTTGATCCGAGCCAAAATTTGCGACTCTATTTTCCGTGCTGTGTGATGATGTATCTGAATGTGTCACGTTTTGTGTAACCATTTGGTCATTGATTCACAAAAACGTTTGCTAATAGAATGTGCACTGTTGGTCACTATACAGGAATCAAACAAACCTGACGTATTTTGAGTACATTGTTCACTTTCGTTAGAAATATCTGTCTGTTCACTGTGTAAATTTTGCCAATCTTGTGTGTCAAACTGGACAGCGTTCATTGTAACGGAACGTGCCGCCTCATCAACTGCCGTTAAATTAAGTGTGGACATAACTAAATGTGCTTGTTCATCATTTGGAATAAAATCATTACTAGTGATCGGTACGCACTGATTATCTGTAATTAGAGGATTATCACTATTACACTGAGTGTCGCTACTATTATCGGTCAAATTACTCGAGTCGGCTTTTTCACTCATTGCACATCGCGATGTACTGTTAGCAGTTTTTCGCGGCATTTTTACAAATCAAAGTTAGGCACAAAATCAAACAAAGACAAAGCAAAAATGGAACAAATACAGTATCAACAAAGAGCAATGATCTGTGAAAGAAGGAGTGATAAATTAGTAAAAGCGCCAGATGCAAGCTACATTTAGCGTTAGGTAAATAAGAGCAGATATATAACTGACTACTACTCAGAAATTCACAAAGAAATACTATCCTGGCCGGTTGTCGCCAAGTGTAACCTCCCCACAATAAAATAATATGAATAATATTCACATTTAGCGTAGCTACCCAACAAAATATTTGTATAGCATTGACATTTAGTGTAACCTAGCAACAGTTAAATTCCGTAACCTACCAATAATACAAAGTGACTAATCTCACAATAAAAAATTGTGGCTCACTTATAACCTTTCAATAATTAACTGTGAATTTCAACTGGTAAATTTTCGACGTCAGCAGTGCTGCGTCATGGCCCTGAAAGATCATACTAAATAAACTGAAAATTCTTACCTCAGTCAAGTCGCCGGATAACGCATATAATCAGCTCCTATATGAAACTAAACTTTTCTGGCACAGCGCTGTGCAATGCTGGCCGATTTGTCATGTACAAAAAGAAATAACTGATTTTTCTTTACAATGATCAGGACGACCATGGATTGGAGAAATTAGTAAATTCTTTAAATTGAGATGAATAATTGTCAAAAGTTAATTTTTTATAAGAAAGATTATTATTAAGAGATTTGTTTACACATTTACATAGGACTTGATATAACAGTACTACATATGCGCGAGACTGCTTTTACCTTATACTAGAACGCTCAGGCACCGCCATCGGTCCCCACGACCGGCCCAGCCAACACGATACACCAGACTGCTCGCTAGCAACTTATTCCTACTGCTACAGACACTGCTCTTACTGCATACAACACTGCTCTCTGGTCTGAGATTCTCTTACAGCTTGCATATCGCAGGCAGCGCGTGAGCAATCCATCGAAATTACATCTGCTCGAGTGCGCTAGCAACAAATTGCTTAATCATGGACCTCTCACAACTTTTTAAAGGGGAAGAGTAATAGATTCTAGAACATGAAAATATCCATCGGTTTAGCTTCTATTAAGAACATTGGTACAGCGCCTAACCATTATCAGTGCACATTTGATCGTGTCAATATATATTCTAATACATTAGTCCCCTGTTCTTCGACCTTCTGTCACAGTTTTTTCAAGAGTGAAATAACTGTGACAAAATCCCGATCAACAGGGGACTAATGAATTAGAACATGCATTTACACGATAAAATTAGCATTGATAACGGCTAGGCGCTTGACGAAATCTAGATTTTCCTAATAAAACCTACAAGAAAAGAAGACTGATTGCTGTGCTCTATCATTTGAAAGAAAGAAAATATCCTTTAGCACACTCTTACCAAAATTAAATCACTTGCAACAACGTGTACTACCAGAGGGGACGGGGGGGGGGGGAGAGGAGGGAGGAAACTATGTAATGCCCTCCATAATAAATATAGATTTCTTAAGTTGTTGTTGACCTTTACTGAAAACACACTTTCATACTTTTTAAAGAGGTACTGGCTTGTACGTAAGGTACTGAATCTGAAAGTACTGAGTATGACATTCACTGGGAAAGTGACATCTACTACTGAGACTTAAAGTTTAGGGTTAAGTTTAAATAAAAAAATTATGCAGTCAGGTAGAAGAACTAGTTAAGAACAAGAAATATTTTTGGAGAATATTAAAATGTAAAGTAATTTTCTTGACGGCAACATTTTCAAAAGGTTAGCGTAAAATATTACCTTGCCCCCTCCCCCTTGGCAGTGTGAGGTTTAGTTGGTTAAGTTACCGATGTTGTTGTTGTCTGAGGTCCGACGCTGTGGTTTAAATTACTTGAAGAAATACAGAAACTAGCCGATTACAGTAAAGCTCTCTTTTGCACAGACACACTTTCGGCTTTCAGCCGCCTCCATCTGGTGTATACATAATCGTACATAGAAAGATTTTATCGACTACATTTTGAACACGGCAGCCGAATTTTATTGTGTAACGTTTTTTCTGACTTCATAAGCGATACTCAAATATATTTGGTCTTTAAGCGCAGTATTCATATCGTAATAATAGCGATTTTTGCGAATAATGCAAAGTTAATACTGACTTGGAAATAAATAAAGAAGTACAAATCACTAGCGTCAGAAAATCAGCAGCACATGCCTGCGAATGTGGGCTGACATTATAGACAATACAGAATGAAAAATAAGTCTTATGAAACTAAAAATATTTGGTGAATTAATAACGGAAAATAACCAGGTTGTTCGCTGTTGGTTAAGATTCTTATTGCATGTAAGGTTCCGTTATGTCACGCTGTGCAAATCATGGTCCGGACATTATTGCTCTAGCACGTTACAGCCTTCGAGGTCAGCGTGCAGTATGACTTCTGCGACAATGCGCGACAATTGCCGTCTCGCACCCGACCATGATCAGATTCTTTTCAGCTGAAACCGCAAGCCATCACTTTCAAAATGGGTCAAATGGTTCTGAGCACTACTGGACTTAACATCTGAGGACATAAGTCCCCTAGACTTAGAACTACTTAAACCTAACTGCGACCGTAGCGGTCGTGCGGTTCCAAACTGAAGCGCCTAGAACCGCTCGGCCACAACGGCCCTCCCTTTCACTCGATTCCTTCAACGCCTTATCGTTATGAAAGAGTAATCCGTCACCAAAATGTTCTGTGTAGGGCAAGATGGTTTTAGCATCCTTTATCGATAATGCACAGCCATCAATCACCATTGACAGCGATAACGAGCGTGTGGCGTCTGTGTATGATGCTAGTGTATAGCTCGACTGACCATCTACCGGATTCAACCCGTAGAGCTATATTCCAGAGACGGGCAGTTGTACCTATAGGCGTCCCACTCTACTACGAGGGTAAGCCAATTATTATCCGCAAAGTAGCTATAAAATTTTGTTGTATTCAAATAGGAAACTTACAAGAACACATTATTTGACATAGTCTTCTTGCGTTTCAACGCACTTGGTCCATCGTTGTATAAGCTTCCTGATGCCCTCATAAAGGAAGGTTCTCGGTTGAGCTGCG
Organism: Schistocerca cancellata; assembly: GCF_023864275.1. NCBI lineage: Eukaryota > Metazoa > Arthropoda > Insecta > Orthoptera > Acrididae > Schistocerca > Schistocerca cancellata. The sequence continues at coordinate 448,776,738 of NC_064630.1, read as the reverse complement.
AGCCAGGAATGCATTGCTTCTTTCACTGCTTTGTCCGAGGCAAAACGACGGCCCCTTAATGCCTATTTGAGTGGACCAGACAACTGATAGCCAGAAGGGGCAGGTTCGGGACTAAAAATGGATCTGAGCACTATGCGACTTAACTTCTTAGGTCATCAGTCGCCTAGAACTTAGAACTAATTAAACCTAACCAAACTAAGGACATCACACACATCCATGCCGGAGGCAGGATTCGTACCTGCGACCGTAGCGGTCGCTCGGATCCAGACTGTAGCGCCTAGACCCGCACGGCCACTCCGGCTGGCTAGATCGGAACTATATGTAGAATGACCCAGTACTACAAATTTGAGTTTCTGGAGCGTCTCAGCAGTGTGGGCAGTAGTATGCGGAAGGACATTGTCTTGCAACAACACAACACATTTTGACAGCAATCCTCACCGATTGCTTTGAATTTCAGGCTTTAGTCTGGCATTAAGCATCTCACTGTACGGTACACTGTTTATTGTTGTGCCCTTTTCCCCATAATGTTCCAGTACTGGACCTTGTGTGTCCTAAAAACCCGTAAGCCTCAGTTTTCCTGCGGACGGTTGGGTCTTGAACTTTTTCTTGCACGGCGAATTTGGATTCTTCCATTCCTTACTCTGCCGTCTACTCTCCGGCTCGTAATGATGGATCCATGTTCCGTCACCAGTAATGGTCCTGTCCATGTTGTCCCCTTCGTTACCCTAGCGATTAAAATATCCAAGCGCGTTTGTTTATGCAGCTGTATGAATTGGTCTGTGATCCATCTTGCACAAACTTTATGAAACCCAAGTCTGTTGTGTCTCATTTCGTAGGCAGAACCGTGACAAATTTGCAGACGATGTGCCACTTCGTCAATAGTTAATCGTCTGTCGTGGCAAAACACTGTTTCCGTACTGAACCGAAAGTCTTCGATAAATTTCGGCCCCTGGTACGCCTTCCGACCACAAAAAACGGATCACTGAACATTGCTCTTCTTTGGTGTAAATAGACGACGAAGCAGCCATGATTAACAGCACGGCAGTGATAACGAAACCAACCTAGCAACTTGAAAACTGCAGGGATATAACATCAAATAAACAAAGCATGCGTCATCAACGTAAAACGACATTACTACCAAAATAAACAAAAATATAACTAAATTGAGGTTAGCAATTGACTTATCCTCGTACAACCGTCATCAGGAGTCAGATAAATCCCACGTAAGTATTGTAGCGAGGAAAGACCAATGCCACTGATCGAGGCTCCATTCCATGTGCTTTCTTGTACATCGTTTTCGCTCACTACGATGTAACGCTTTATTTTTATTCGTAAAATGGCCAGGAGGCATTATTGCTGAGGTGTTGGTTCGGTTGCGTAATGTATGAGTCGCCTACAAAAATGCAGTCCACTATCCCGTTGCTTTCCGCACGGGGTTCCTACACTCCTAAAAGTTGCCGGTGGTTGCCATCGTCTGGTGTTTCAGACCGTGGGCGACCACGAGTAGGCGGGCAACGTTCCGTTCTGACAGCCGACATGCTTCGCGCCGTAAAAAATGTACGCTAGTGCCACTTCGAGCCACTGAACGGATCACAAGCCGCGTTGTCCCGTTGTCCGTCTTACATACATCGCAGTATTCAGAACTGCACCGAGAATGAAGATATTAGTTACACAGCTGACTGGATATAACGATGATATCTTATGGTCCTAAAAGTGCTGATAACGCAATGTATAAACGAATGGCCCACTATTAAATTTCGCGTCTACCAACTGTCACTCGACGTTAACCCTTTCTCAGTGGGCTATTTCCTGGGTTAAGCATTCGTAACTAATTAAGCCTTAACGTACTAAGCTGGGGTCTTTAGGGTACCAACTGGTTTTTCTTAATTTCTCTATTAATTATAAGATTTCTCAGATTAAGTTCTTTGGAAGTCTAAAGGTACATTTATATTAAATAAACACTGTTGGTGTGTTTCTTTATACTCAAACATAAAAAACTGACGGATGTGTGCTAATCGATTCCGTGCCATGGCAGCAGTAAAAGCGGCACGACAATTGTTTTCGTCTATTGTCCGCATTTTAAAAACTGATTGCTTTCGGCAATGAACAGCTCCATCAATCAGTAGCATACCACAAAATGCTCTCAGATTGCCATAATCTGCGAATGTCCAAATCATCATTCCGTTCAGTGTTTCATTTGCATTTTAATACTGAGCAAGGTGTGATGCTTCAGCTTCAGAATTGGTGAAGGTAACATAGTATTTACATTTTGTTCATCAAAGAACCTGTTGAAAACTTCGGACATAGTGTGTGCAGCATTTCTGGCCGGGAAGATCCATTTACAATGTTATAATGACGTCAGATAATCTCCTTCGGTTCTAGGTGCTTCAGTCTGGAACCTCGTGACCGCAACGGTCGCAGGTACCAATCCAGCCTCGGGCATGGATGTGTGTGATGCACTTAGGTTAGTTAGGTTTACGTAGTTCTATGTTCTAGGGGACTGATGACCTCAGAAGTTAAGTCCCATAGTGCTCAGAGCCATTTGAGCCATCTCCTTCGGCGGAATCCCTGTCAATTTTCGACAGCTATGACTCATTCTTCTTATATCTCTTCAAGAGTATCTTTCGATTCTGACGCATCTTGCTCCAGAATAAGACCATCATCACATTCGCTCAAGACATCTTCTGAGTCAGTGAGATCACTCTCATCCACCTTCAGAAAAACGTCATCCGAGATTTGCTTGTGGGCCATTTTTGAAAAGTTATGCTCTTCGCAATATGAAAAACAACAAAAGAAACCAAGTACGCGCAATACACAATGTAGAATATCGGGTAGGAATTTCAATGAAAATCCGATACACGACCAAAGAGACAAAAGTTAATGGAATATTACTGGTTTTACTGTTACTGATTAATTTACATGATCTAAGGATTTAAAATAGTTAACAGACAGTAGAAAAGCGAAACAATGTTTTCTAACATGCACCAGTGAAAGTCTTCATAACCGGTGGAATTATCTGAAACTCTTAGACACACACCGTTCACGTATCTAAAGGCCATTCTACTTCTTGAATGAAACAATGTATTGCCAATTTAATTTCGTTTCGCATTGATGCGCTACCTATTCGCCCTAGATAACTCGCAGCTCACTGGCACAATGAACTTTTTGTAGCAAATTCACATGACAGGAAACAAGTGTGAAACGAATTACAAAAACAACGGAATAATAAATGTTGGAATAAGCAAAGCATTTACTCCTGTGTCTGATCAGCGGGGTGCTGTTGGTGTTCAGTTAAGTTTTATAATCAAACATATATTTTTTAATATTTATACTCCTTATTGTGTCAGCCTGCTTCCCTGCGTGGTAAAGTGCTTGCCTCCCATGCAGCGGGCCCGGGGTTCAAAAATGGTTCAAATGGCTCTGAGCACTATGGGACTCAACATCTTAGGTCATAAGTCCCCTAGAACTTAGAACTACTTAAACCTAACTAACCTAAGGACATCACACACACCCATGCCCGAGGCAGGATTCGAACCTGCGACCGTAGCAGTCCCGCGGTTCCGGACTGCAGCGCCAGAACCGCTAGACCACCGCGGCCGGCGCCCGGGGTTCGATTGCCGGCCGATTTGGAGATTTTCTCTGCTCGTGGACTGGGTTTTGTGTTGTCGTCGCCACCATTTGATCCACATCACCGGCACGCAAGTCGCCCAGTTTGGCGCCAACTGAAATGAGGCTGGATCTCGGCGGCCGAGCTTCCCCAGATGGGGTCTCCTGGCCAACAATGCCACACGACCATTTCATTTGTTCCTTATGTTATGAAGCAGGAAGTTAATAACAGAGCGTCTATTTATGGAACTTAAATATTTCCCTTGTTTTCACATAATTTTAATCTGCGAATATAGCATTCAGTTTTGAGATACTATTAGCATCATTTAAAGTAACGACACTGAAAAAGAGAGAAGTAACCCTCTAAAGGATCTGTTAAATATTTTACAAGGGTCATTACTCACTTTGGACAGAATCAAGATGCCTTAATGGTGGCACGAATATTAATATTGTAACTGCTTACACTGGGCGAAGCAACCAAGCAAACCGTCTAAATTTTGATGACGAAAATATCAACGTTCGCTACCAGCAAGCTTTGATGTGAGTGCCAGTAAAATCATATACCTTTTACGGCTAAGTGAAGAAAGGAACACTGAAAGTTCATTGAACCGTATAACAAAAGATTCCCTCCGTTACGAGCCTCTAGTGCTTTCGGTGACGAGCCGTTTTCTTCTCCCACCTTACATTCTACAGGGACATCGGAGTATTTTCGAAGAAAGCGATTTCTCGGGCTTGGGGGTAACGTACTGGATGAGCGTGCAGTTTGGCCCTAGCTCCCCTAATCTCGACATTGTGACGCCCTTCGGGAGAAAGCCACTCAAAAATTTACTGCCGAGACCTAATATTATGACCCTACCTCCACGTGCCCATGGGGATATTCCTGGAGACAATATTGGCGCTATAAAGTAACTTAATTAAATGTGGAATGCCTGGAGCACGGGATGGCGCAGCGCTCCCAGACGTTTTCGTCTTCTACGAGATTCATCTCCGTGTCGTATACGTTCATTTCTGAGCTCCTGCTGGACAAGCAAATAGACAGAAAAAGTCCTAAGACAGTTGTTATCTAGATGGTTGTTAGGGTAGGTCTTAAACGCGGTGTAGCAGTTATCTGGTCATGTCAAGAAACTAGTGCAACGAATCTATGGGGATCGACCTTTATGTGACACTTAGTAACTCACGACAAATATTCTGATGAAACGTCCAGAAAACTCCACGACAAAAGAAGAACTTTGCTAGGAAAAATTTTAATTCTGGGAAAGCCTCCATAACTGCTTGTAAGGCCTAAAAAATTATAAAATTTAGCAGTTGCTTGTCATTGCTACTTAACGAGTCACCTACACAGCAATATCGCAGATGAACCTCCATTTCGCAAAGCTGTATTTGCTAGAACAGTATGGAATTACAATCCACGACATGAAGCAAGATAGCGTTCCGAATTAATGAATGAACTGCAAGGAAGGAAGAAAATTTCTCATCCGGTTTATGAATATGTCTAAAGCTGATACGTAGGTGTGCAAATAAATTCGCTGTATCGCAAATATAATGACATGATGATGATATTTTGTTTGTGGAGCGATCAACTGTGCGGTCATCAGTATCCGTAAAAAGTCCCAATTTTTTCACAGTCAAATTTTTTTCACAGTCCAATCTCGCCACTGTCACGAATGATGAGGATTATGATGAAATGATGAGAACAAAAAAAAAAAGAAAACACCCAGTCCCCGAGCTGAGAAACATCCCCAATCCGGCCGGGAAAATATAATATATAATAACAGGACCAGAAAAAATACAGTGTAGTCTTCTGCTGTATAGTAGTACCCATTACATTTTAAATATATCACGGATCTTGAGCGAAGGGCTGACGGTTATATGTAATGTAGCATCAATATCACTTGCTTTTAACAGCAATGTTTGTTTCGTTTAACAACATAACCTGTACGTGGCTCGGATGGCAATCTCCGACTGTGTGACGGACGAATACTGTTGCCATCTGACAGAAACCAGCTGTTGTGTCACACAACTATCCGGGCACAGTACACTGGTTACCGAAAGGGAGACACTGAGTTGTAGTGAGAAAGCTGTTAAGATGAAGATGAACACATCGGACTGTTGTTACACGATAAAACTAACGTAATACTGAGATAATAACACTCACTGTACAGTATACCTGTGGCTGGGACCAAATGTGAAAGAAAATGTTAGCCTGGTCACATAGACACTTTTACTGTAATACCTTTCTTTACCCATTCGATGCCTGTAACCACGACAGTCATCTGGAGCTAAGGCATACAAGGCCTTGCAGTATACGTCTTGGACAGTAGTCTCTGGCGACTGTTAAGCACACGAATTCTTTACTAGGTCATTAGATCATGCCGTATGTTCCAGTCACTATGGTAGAGATCAACTATGTTATTCATCGTCGTCAGTTATACAATAAAGCATAACATAGTTTTCTACTCGTAAACAGCTTTTTCTGCCTTACGTCTATTCACATTTTATGTGTTGTACAACACTGCAGATGCGTCCCATCGAAATCCTTCCCCATTGTAATATTACAAATGTCATGCCGATACGAAATTTCCTGGCAGATTTAAACCGTGTGCCGGACCAGCACTCAAAACTGTAACCTATACCCTTCGCGCGAAATTCCCTAGCAACAGAGCTAACTAAGCACGACTCACGCCCTCTCCTCACAGCTTTGCTGCCGCCAAAGCCACAGTTACGCAGGGAAGCTTCTGCGAAATTTGCAAGGAGATTAGTTGAATTACTAAAAATGGTTCAAATGGCTCTGAGCACTATGGGACCCAACTGCTGTGGTCATAAGTCCCCTAGAACTTAGAACTACTTAAACCTAACTAACCTAAGGACATCACACACATCCATGCCCGAGGCAGGATTCGAACCTGCGACCGTAGCGGTCGTGCGGAGTTGAATTACTGGTGGAAGTAAATCTGAGGACAGGTAAAGTTGTGATTATGCTGCTCACTAGGTAGAGCACTTGTCCGCGGAAGGCGAAGGTCGCTATTTCGAGTCCTGGCCCAGCACACACTTTTAACCTCCCACGCTGTTTCATGCCAGGGCACTCTTGGAATCGGAGTGAAAATTCATTGTGGAACTCATATTTAACCACTTTCATTGCCTGAAAGTTGTAAGGTTACCATCTACAGGAGAACGAGGGTCGTCACATGAACATCAGTCACCAAAAGCTCTTTCACTCTGCGGTATCAAGCACTCTTTGCAGCACGTACCATAGTTTAAAAGAACTCATTGTAAACACCAAATAGGTGGTAACATGTTGCCATTACTCGATGACGTTATTTATTATCATAGGGTAGGTTACATTAATATTTACATATGAGGAAGTCTATTACTCTCAACGGGCTCACACCGTACAGACCAGAACTATACCTTCACAGAAATTACTCGTACAGTACTAAGGGCAGACATCAACATGTGATCGGCTTCGCACATTTGCACTCTGTCAATTATTAGGCTATTCGTGCAGTAAACCCTTACGCCCAATTATCAACTCACTAGTCCCTCGTAATACCTAAAATAAAGGTAACTTTGTTGCGATGACGGAACAGATAATAGTTATGCAACTAATGTTTTGGATTACATATATTTCAAAACATAAATTATCCCCCTAACCTAAAGTATTAATACAATTTCGGAAGTTAACCTTCCTGATTCCTCGTACGGCAGTAGAATACGTACGACGTTGCTTTTGATTTAAAATATGTGGATCAAACAGTCCTAGTAACTCTATATTTTGGCTTTGCTGCTTATTTCTACTGTTTTATACTCTAAGTAGGAGAAAGAGAATATAAGATTCACCACGAAGGAGTTATGCTAATTAATCACAAATTGATATAGAGGCATATATCGACGGAAAACGCAAAATTGTAAACATTGGCGGCCAATGGATGAACGTGTGATGCTGCAGCGCAATTCACCGTGCAATTGGCCAGGATAGTAATCAAGGGACATGTCGATACCAGGGAATAAAGTATTTGCTAATTTTATTCCGTGTTCTCAGCTGGACAGAAGTTACGTCTCGTAGACAGGCGATTGAAGGATGTCTGCAGATGTCAGTATTGAGGGTGGACGTATAGCTGGGCTCAAAGAATCGACGAATGGCTCGATATTTGGATAGTAGCGATGCTATCACTTGGCGATTCTGGCAGGATTGGGTGAGCCCTGCCGAACGCAGCCTCAATAAGGATTCACTCGACCTAAAGTGAAAATAGAGCTTGAGAACCGAGCAATCGTCATAGAGGCCCTCAGTCCTGAATTCCTCACTATCTCCAATCCGAAGTGCAACTATTGCTTCAGTGACCCCAAGGGTCATTAGTAGGCGGCCACGGAGAGAGGACTGTACACCAGGAAGCCCATTTGCATCGGTGACGGGCGCATTCGAGATGAAATCTCGTTGACTGTAATAGAATTGTTGTTTAGTGATGCCTCTCGCCTCGAAATGAGCCTCGATGACTGGCGAAGGCGTGTGTAGAGGTGTCCCGTACGGCGGTGTTATACCAACCCGACCGTATCACGCCGTATTGCCGACAAGCAAGAGTAATAACCTGGGGTGACATTTCATTTCATGGCAGGACCCCTTTGGTTGTCATCCGCGGCACAGCGGTATTTCGACGATATTCTACACCACGTTTTGTTGCCCTGCATGCCAAGCCATCCTGGGCTTACGCTTCAGCAATATAATGTCCGCCAGCGCACAGCCAGTGCTTCTACCTCTTGTCTTCGTGCACGCCAAACCATGCCTTGCCCAGTCAGGTCGTCGAGTGTCTTCCCAGTTAAGAACCTTTGGTGCATTATGTGCAGTGACCTCCAATGTTCTCGAGATTCTGACGGCCTAACATGGTGACTCTTCAAGCTCATCTGTTTCTCACAGAACAACGTACGCCGTGTTGCAAAGTGTAAATGAATTCTCAATACCGACAGCCCACGCCACTCAAGTCCGCCGCTGTCTCTTTAGAATGTTGCGAAATTTGTGGTAACTTCCTATGGGACCCAACTGCTGAGGTAATCGGCCCCTAGGCTTACACACTACTCACTCTAACGTAAACAAAATTCCGGTAAGTACAGCACACACACCCATGCCGGAGGGAGGACTCGAACTTATGAACTTGATGGTAATGGGGGGAACCAAAGACTGTTACCCTAAACCACGGTTCACATCACAACTTCTTCCAGTTTCAACTAGTAGGTTTGAGATGTGGTTTCTCAGAAGATGGAAATGTTCCGTGGTCTGTTGCCATACCAGATATTGGGACGTTAAATGCCTTCTGCAACTAATAAAAATTTCCCGAATATCTTTGTAACATGTCACTATAACGTTTTCGAGAACTCTCGAACTCGTTTCAAAGGAGTATATCATTCGTGTAAATAAGCACTATTGTCGAAAATATTTCATTAGGACCTCATAATTGTGTGTGTGTGTTTCAGTGCGTTGTAATCATCGAAATTATTGTTTGAGTCACGGCCGAGTTAGGCTTATTCTGTGCATCTACGTCACGTATTCTCCGACAACCAATCTGCTTTAGGTATTGTTTTCAGCGCTCTGCTTTGAATGTCGTAGTCAATGTGAACATTAAAAGTGATCGTAGTGGGAAATTTACTGAACTTTTATTCAATTTGTTGAGCGTTGTCGTCACTGATGGTGGTGTCAAGCAACAAATTGTGCACAAGCAAGGGAGAGACTTAAGTTGTAGTATACACACTTTTTTCAAGCGAAGAGCAAGTATATGAGCTTACCGCAGCCGTCACTAGGAACAACAACAATGTAGTTCCTGACCTTGTCTCGAGTTGCGCGAACCACCATTGTTCGTAGATTGGACTGTAGTGGTGCAAAAAGTGTTGCCCCATTTACAACCAAATTTATGCCTCTAGAAATGCGTGTATATGTGTGGGCGTTTGTAGCTGTGCTAAAAAATGGTTCAAATGGCTCTGAGTACTATGGGACTTAACTACTGTGGTCATCAGTCCCCTAGAACTTAGAACTACTTAAACCTAACTAACTTAAGGACATCACACACATCCATGCCCGAAGCAGGATACGAACCTGCAACAGTAGCGGTCGCGCGGTTCCAGACTGTAGCGCCTAGAACCGCTCGGCCACTCCGGCCGGCTTAGCTGTGCTAAACTCACTTCAGTTCGTGAAATTTGCCGTACTTCTCTGCAACAAAATCTTGTTGTCCTCAGAGACGACGTATGACTGACATGGCCCCGCAGGTGTTAGCTGTGATATGTACCGGGGAAAACATCAGACAGCGCCCGAAGGCAATGCTTTGAATTCGTGGAAGTTGTTGGGGGTATGGGCAGGCACCGTTCCTCTAGTAAATGCCTGTTTTTTACCATTAAAATCTTACAACTTTATTAACTTGATTATAAAACAGAAAGTGAACATTAGTTATCATGAACAAAAAGAAACTCAATATAGGTTCTTAATTGAAGTTTGTGATGTATTATTGTAACAGACCAAAGAACAGCTCTCAGAATCAATTTACAAAGCCTAAAACTCAAAACCCCTTTCTAAGCAAATGAAAAAAATACAAATTGCATCATTCAACGTCAAATACAAGATTCTAACGCCATGTGGCAATACCAAAACTTTCGTACGTATGACCTGTGATCTCTGAAGCCAATAAAATATTGATCACAAAATTTTTAATTAAAACAACTTAAATGCAATAAAATCTGATTACTATTAACGTAACACTCAAACCCCGTAGCCTCTTCGATGCGCACCGTAGCACAAAATATTTTCCTTCCTATTCAACACTTAACACCATAAACCCCACCAAACAACAGTACGTTGGGGTAGACAGAAGACATATCAACAACTGTTGCAAAGCGACCTCAGCAAGACAGTAAGAAAATATCTGGGACTTGAAACTCTTGGGAGGGCCACACCAAACCACAGAATGACGTCCCAAACTAAATTATGAAAATACTATCAGCGATTTCGCCACGACAAGTAGAACCGTAAAATACCATAAGAAGTGAACTGCAATTAACACGATTCGTAAGCATCCGACTGAAAAGCTCCACAGTCAATCTTTCCCTTACTACCAACACTTAACAGTACCTCCAAAGGTCACCCGTGGACACTAACAGAGTGTCAATTACTCGTTATAACAGTGTAGAACAGAGTTTAACCCGCTTTGGCCGACTTAGGTTTCTTAATAAGACAAGCAATGATTCGGTCCCTCACTTGGTTCCACCTTCGATCCAAAACAGCAATTTACTTTAAAGCAGCTAAATAGATGATAATGCCGATATCAGCGCTCTCCTCCAAAGCAGCGCTCTAACTGGAGACTGCAGTACCAAAGCAAAGCTTCCACCACTCACAAGCCTGATATACGCGCCACCAACGTGCACCTTATCAGAATTCTTATGTTGACTTCATACACCAGACTCGGGTAATTCTTCGTCGGAAACCAAGGGCAGTACCCAGAAATCACTTTTCAGCCCTTGAATGACCACACGATTACCGCCATCGGGACAACACCGGCCCTCTACACTGGGTTCTTCGAGTCCACGGCGTTCCGTCCCCAACCAACTGCTTCTGGCGGGTCCACCGACCAAGCGGCCTTGCCCTCCGATACCGACGTCGCTCCTCACGCTCAGTCCAGAGATAACTCTGCAACCCCCTTTATCCTCGTTCTGTTAGCCTCGCGCCGCGCGGGAAGCCAACTCGCCAAAGATATACGGCGACCAGACTCCAATCCAACCTCGATACTGGCAACTCGAACTCGGTGAGTACTGAGAAGGCGAGTGGTTTCAAGAAACAAAAAAAAAAAAAAAAAAAAAAAAAATTAAATAGCAAGCAATACCGGCTCAATGACTTTTAGCACTGTAAATTCCCTGCGCAGCTAATACATCTCTATTACCTTTCATAAACGAACCGAAATAACACACAGCCTTGATATCACGAACATATTAATTAAAAAACCGTTAAACATAACGCACCATCATACGGTGGGAGAACACTGCACTCAGATAAATTCGTTAGACAGACATCTGAGAATCATTATCTGCGAGTTTCTTTTTTCATTTTTTCTGTATCAAAATATTACTTCTCTTCTTCATTGCAGTTTCACCATAAGCTGGAAAGCGCTGATGATAAAATAACAACTCTGTCTTAAGCCGAGAGTGCCTCTCCACATATTCTGTTTTTCTTAATTCTACCTTGACTATCTGCATCAGCCAGAATGAAAGGGCATGTTTGACCTTTGAGCCTATACCTACACTCGTTGCCGTTTATTCTTGTTACTAAACTGAGAAAAGACTGCATTATAAAATATAGTTTAGAAGAAACGCTCGTTTGAAATAACAAAAGACGGAGAAGATACCAGTCAGTATACGTTAGGATAAATACGACGTGCTTTAGAAGCGTAGTTGAGAAGCGGAAAGAATTGTCACTTATAAGCTGATTCCACAGCATGTGCCGAAATTTTCCATGAAGCCTTAATGTTCGTCGTGGGACAAACGTGAAAAATTGTAATACCAGTAAAAATTGTAAAATTAAAAAAACAAGTAGAAATTCCATTAATGCGTAGATATTCACTGTATTCATTGACCTAAGATGTACAATTTAAATAACCCCATTCAATTGCGGAGGAAAGGGGGTTCTTGAGTTATTTGCCTGTCCCCCACAAATGAGAAAAATGAAATTAATAGTTTCGTCCATGCTACCATACAATCGTCCTACACTTACAGAGAGCGAGTGGAAAACTTCCAGAAGATTCAATCATGTGAATGGTCGCCTTTGCTTTCAGTGGAGTGGTATAGTCCCATTAGAAAACGGCAGATTACCAACCGCGTACCCACCATGTACTAGCCAAGTTCCCGCTCTGCTATCAAACCTCTCTGGTATCAGTGCTTTCCATTTACAATGTTACGTAGATGATACTAGTCCACCGCTCAATGAATTATGGAGGTACTGGGAACACCTTCGAAACATCATCATTCTCGCATAAGCATTCTCATTCTCGCAATCACTTACGCATATTTATGACAGAGTGGATATTAAATTGGCTGTGCAGGGGACCATAAACAAATAAAATAGCTCCTTCTTCCAGAGACTACGAGTAGCTTCGGCAGAGTGATATGTCAACTGAAATAAACGTTGGCACTATGCTAGGACGCGAAAGGCACCTAACATTCATGATACGGACCAGATTCACCCATTTCAATCTTCACTCAAGTATGAAAACATTAAATCTTTTGTCACCTATGCACAATTGGCATCCTTGAACTGCCTTGCTATCTTATGTGTTAATAGATTCCCGAAATTAGAAAATTCACGGCTGTTTATTTACTGACTATGTAACAAAACTGAAACCAATTATTTGTGACGGATATCAATGAACTAAAGAAAGAGGCTAGTACAGAATGGACCTGTAGCGTTCTCCTGTCTCTCCATATATATTTACCTTATTTATAGAAAGCTGAAGACGCTTCAAACCAGAGTTAAGCCATCCAGATTTACGTTATTCGTGACATTAATCCTCAGGAGGGTACACGCTTGCTTTGTGTATCATGTGTTTGGCAAGCACAAGGAGCCCTAGCTAATATGGTATTTGCTTACACAACTTTACACATCGGTACCATATTTCTCTAACACATAAATTACACAGCTATCTGATCATTTAACTGAGAGAGACAAACATTTTTTTTTACTACGTCAGTGACAGATGTTTACGCAATTACACAGCTGGATAACTTCACACTTACGAAATTGTATTTTGTCTGTACTTTTTGAACTGTTCATATTTTTTCGGATCCATTGTGATATTATGAGAGCTTTGAATGATATATTTGGTATGGGATCACCATTTTTAAAGTACATTTGAGGTAGATGACACTACTGAAATGAGCAGAGAATTTTCTTTAGGTTTTGAAATTATTGCAGAAAGCTACAACGTTTTTGAGATTTGACTGAGGTGTTATGATGTTATTATTACGACGACAATGTGTATTATGCTGCTGAGGTATGGTTATGATTAATAGACTGATACTATATGAGGAATTTGATTATGCTACGTATTTCTTATGATGAAATATTGAAGAAGTGTCGACGAATAAGGTAAGGAATAATGAGTAGTGTTTAGGGACTCTGGTTTGTGAAAAAGGATGTTGGAAACCAAGAATCGTACTTTAAGAGTTATGAAATGTATGTAAATACGTGAATGTATTACAATGCTGACGAAAATTTTTTGGACACTGTTACATCAACAGCATTTTATTTCCACAGATTTGTAACGCAAATTCTTGACCTGTGAAATATTTTTATATGAGACTGTCACTGTAGCGGAAACTGCTGTAGTAAATACACTCCTGGAAATGGAAAAAAGAACACATTGACACCGGTGTGTCAGACCCACCATACTTGCTCCGGACACTGCGAGAGGGCTGTACAAGCAATGATCACACGCACGGCACAGCGGACACACCAGGAACCGCGGTGTTGGCCGTCGAATGGCGCTAGCTGCGCAGCATTTTTGCACCGCCGCCGTCAGTGTCAGCCAGTTTGCCGTGGCATACTGAGCTCCATCGCGGTCTTTAACACTGGTAGCATGCCGCGACAGCGTGGACGTGAACCGTATGTGCAGTTGACGGACTTTGAGCGAGGGCGTATAGTGGGCATGCGGGAGGCCGGGTGGACGTACCGCCGAATTGCTCAACACGTGGGGCGTGAGGTCTCCACAGTACATCGATGTTGTCGCCAGTGGTCGGCGGAAGGTGCACGTGCCCGTCGACCTGGGACCGGACCGCAGCGACGCACGGATGCACGCCAAGACCGTAGGATCCTACGCAGTGCCGTAGGGGACCGCACCGCCACTTCCCAGCAAATTAGGGACACTGTTGCTCCTGGGGTATCGGCGAGGACCATTCGCAACCGTCTCCATGAAGCTGGGCTACGGTCCCGCACACCGTTAGGCCGTCTTCCGCTCACGCCCCAACATCGTGCAGCCCGCCTCCAGTGGTGTCGCGACAGGCGTGAATGGAGGGACGAATGGAGACGTGTCGTCTTCAGCGATGAGAGTCGCTTCTGCCTTGGTGCCAATGATGGTCGTATGTGTGTTTGGCGCCGTGCAGGTGAGCGCCACAATCAGGACTGCATACGACCGAGGCACACAGGGCCAACACCCGGCATCATGGTGTGGGGAGCGATCTCCTACACTGGCCGTACACCACTGGTGATCGTCGAGGGGACACTGAATAGTGGACGGTACATCCAAACCGTCATCGAACCCATCGTTCTACCATTCCTAGACCGGCAAGGGAACTTGCTGTTCCAACAGGACAATGCACGTCCGCATGTATCCCGTGCCACCCAACGTGCTCTAGAAGGTGTAAGTCTACTACCCTGGCCAGCAAGATCTCCGGATCTGTCCCCCATTGAGCATGTTTGGGACTGGATGAAGCATCGTCTCACGCGGTCTGCACGTCCAGCACGAACGCTGGTCCAACTGAGGCGCCAGGTGGAAATGGCATGGCAAGCCGTTCCACAGGACTACATCCAGCATCTCTACGATCGTCTCCATGGGAGAATAGCAGCCTGCATTGCTGCGAAAGGTGGATATACACTGTACTAGTGCCGACATTGTGCATGCTCTGTTGCCTGTGTCTATGTGCCTGTGGTTCTGTCAGTGTGATCATGTGATGTATCTGACCCCAGGAATGTGTCAATAAAGTTTCCCCTTCCTGGGACAATGAATTCACGGTGTTCGTATTTCAGTTTCCAGGAGTGTATTTCGGTAAGAAAGTTAAGTGACCACCATCACGTGCTGGCCGTGTGGCCGAGCGGTTCTAGGCGCTACAGTTTGGAACCGCGCGACCGCTGCGGTCGTAGGTTCGAGTCCTACCTCGGGCATGGGTGTGTGTGATGTCCTTAGGTTAGTTAGGTTTAAGTAGTTCTAAGTTCAAGGGGACTGATGACCTCAGCAGTTAAGTCCCATAGTGCTCAGAGCCATTAGCCACCTTCACGTAATGCGTCGTGGGCACCCAGCTGTGCAACAGATGCCCGAAAAAAAAGCCATTAATGTGTGCCTTTCAGAGGCACAGGTAAAAAAAAAGGGGGAGGCCATTATCCTCGCTGTTGACATTCTTTTGTAGAAAGCATCGCCAATACGACACACTCAGACTTGAAAACATATGATTACACTGTGGGGCTCTTAATTTATGATATTTACTGAGATGCCTAATGAAATGATGAGAAACATTTTACATTTATTCTCTTTCTAGTTAAAAGATTTGCTCATTTTTTTTAATATCTAGTTTCTAGCTGCACTGCAGCATTGGTTTCATAAAATAAAATTTAATGCATTTGCTAATGTGAAAACTTTCTGTCAACAGATCTATTAAATAATTATTTTATGACCCACATTCTTCGAAAAAGGAGCTCTTGGAATGGAAAGAACAATAAGAAGGGACTAATAACAGTAACTGCAGATATAATTTTCTTTTCTAGTACTTGGTAATTTCTTTTGTAGAAACAGTTGTGGTGCACCACTTAATTTACATAGACATTAAGATGTGAATATACATTTCCCTTGTCTGCATTTTTGTCTTTAGTGTAATGTTTTTTTTTTGCTTGAGCTATGTCATGTTTAGATATAAGTTATTACATTAGCTACGGCTGTTTGCCAGGTATAGTGCTACTAAATTTCACTTTGTATTACTCTGTTAAGCTAGTTTTACTACTGATTTATTTTTCTTGCTGCGCATTGCCTTATATTAGTTGTAATATTGCAATTACTTTGCCTATTTAAATTTTTTGTCATTGATGTTTGTGTTAATTATTTTGTGCTGCTGCATTGCCTCATCCCTTAGTTTCGCATCTGAGCTCAGTAGATTTAAGTTAGCTTAAGAGGGGGTAGACTATATAAGAAACTAACTATGATGGATTGGAGGAAATGCATTGAGAAGCTGTAAGAAAATGGTTTGGCCAAAACAGTATTTTGAAAGAGGATATGAACCAAAAAAGTAGGGTTTAGGGACAACAGGTTTAGGTAAGATTTTCTTGGAAATAAATGATGAAGTAAGATAATGGAAAATAAATAATGAGGTAAGAAATATGTGAACATATAAATACAGAAAGCATGCTTGAATAGGATTTTTTTGGTGGAAACAAATGTTGAAATAAGACGAAAGATCTATGGAATGAAGTTTTGAGTTGGACTGCAGTACCAAATGTTACACTGAAAACAAACGCTGTCTTTTCCTTTTGTGTTATCCCACTATGTGTTTGTGTACCCTTGTGTATTTGTTTTCTTCCTGTCTCTGTGTAGTTTCATAGAATTTTTTTTCTTCTAATACTAAACTACATTCACTATGATGAGAAATACTGTTATCCTCAAATATAATTGGCATTAATAATATGTTATTTACCTTGTAAATATGCTTAGACATTATTTATTCTGTTTTATTTTAATGCTCATGTGTGAAGTTGATGTTTCAAAAGTTATTCTGATCTTTTATGTATTTACTCATGTCATAATTCCTGTAACACTGATGTATATGTTATTTCGATTCTTTTGTAAAGCCTGTACTACAAATGTTATCTGTATTGTTATGTTTTTAATGATGTATTTTGTACCTTTGTTATTGTATTTTTATGTTATAAAATTGTAATTGACACCAGTTCATCAAATTAAGTAACTTGTAAGTTACATTTCACTACACACGTTTCTGTTGGTCATAGTATATGGACAATATGTGAGAAGTAGGGACTGATAGTGTTTTCACGTGTGTTAATAATTCAGCAAGGGACAGGATAACAGCATTGCTTGTTCTAAGGACAATTCCAAAAACTTTGTGAGTGCACAAGTGGTGGTTATTGACTTGCTCTATTATTCGCAAGACTCTTCACTGGTGATTGTGCACCTGCACAGTCACAACAGATGGCTGCTGGCCATCTCTACAAGGACTGCAGTGGGTCTGGATCTCTGATGGCCCACCAATATCATTATCTCTACAAGGAGTACAGTGGATCTGCACGTTTGATGGCCCACCAATACCATTATCTCTACAATGACTGCAGTGGGTCTTTATCTCTGGTGGCCCACCAATACCGTAATCTCTACCAGGACTACAGTGGGTCTGCTCTATGATGACCTACCTACCAATATTCTTCAAAACTTCGAATGACTCTGCTGTGGGTTTGCTCTGTTGTGGCCCGTTACTTATCAGCATGTCAAGAGTCAGCACTGTCTTTCCGTTGGAAGGACAACACTACTTCTTCAAGACTGCATGGAAGTCCACTACTTCTGTGAGCAATTTCTTTTACTAATGAGACTTTGTGAATGATCAGGACTTTCTTTATGGACTGTGAGAAAATTTTAGCTTTTCACCAACATTGTATTAATAAGTGTGTGCATTTTATATCTTTCTTACTGTAATTATGAAAAAATTTTTCAAATCTGTATTGGCCAGTGCCCAAAACAATTTGTAAAATTTTTTGTGGGGAGCATGGGGGCTATGTAAGTAGCCTGTTTATGTTTTCTTATTGGCAACGTTACATAGCTCTCTTATGAAAATCACTGGCTGTGCTGTGTGCAGTCTGTGGCTAGTTTGCATTGTTGTCTGCCATTGTAGTGTTGGGCAGCTGGATGTGAACAGTGCGTAGCGATGTGCAGTTGGAGGTGAGCCGCCAGCAGTGGTGGATGTGGGGAGAGAGATGGCGGAGTTTCGAAATTTGTAATACTGGATAGCATGAACCGCTATATATATTATGACTTTTGATGACTATTAAGGTAAATACATTGTTTGTTCTCTATTAAAATCTTTCATTTGCTAACTATACCTATTAGTAGTTAGTGCCTTCCATAGTTTGAATCTTTTATTTAGCTGGCAGTAGTGGCGCTCGCTGTATTGCACTAGTTCGAGTAACGAAGATTTTTGTGATGTATGTGATTTGTGAAAGGTATAGGTTAATGTTAGTCAGGGCCATTCTTTTGTAGGGATTATTGAAAGTCAGATTGCGTTGCGCTAAAAAATATTGTGTGTCAGTTTAAGCACAGTCATGTATAATTGTTCTAAGGGGTTGTTTCAATATGAGTACTAACATTTCGATGCTCTCATGTAATAATTTTTAATATTTTTAAAAATATTTAAAATCTTGATAATTCACCAAACCAGCGCACATCTCAGGGTCCTTATTCCTTCTGGATTTGCTGTTATATAGATATTCACCTGAAGATTTGGCTTATAGAGCTAGGAAACCACTAGTGGTCCAATAATAAAGGACTAAATATAGCTGAAGCGGTTATTAATATCCAAGATGAATACTCATAGCTGTGGTTGTCCTACCTACAAGATTCTCTCCATCAATATAATTAGTTCGTAAATAACATCTTAACAGGAAAAATTCAATGGGTTATGTACAGAACAGTCCTACTGAAAGGCGTTGCCAATGACGTGAACTGCAAGAATAGCGAGAGATGGAGAAGGATGGCTATGTCAGTAAGGCGTTTTCTTAAGATTCTGATGACTGATGATTTGACAAATGAACTTCGATTTCATCATCTCGCTAACTAGATCAGTATTGTCTGTGTATTAAGTGCTACCCTCACGATGTAGTTTAAGTAACTGCTCTAGTCATTTGTCTAAGAATCTTTAGTGCAGATCCCTAATTTCTTCATAACATGAAAAACTCATGTTTCTCCAAGGAATTGTAGATTAACTTTCTTCTGTGTCGGCGGGGGGAAGGGGGGAGGGGAGGGAAGTTTTAGAGGATTTTGTTAATGGCCATTATGTACTGCTTTATGTCGTTTTAGCTATTGCAATACGATCTAGTTACTTATTATATAAATTCTTGCCATGTAATATTTTTATTTTCGGTAAATGTTTGCCATGTAATTCTTTTACTTTCGAAGTTACTTTTACACAGTATAACTTATGTATAGTTATCAGGGACGTACCAATCCGTGACGTATCATTTCGAATATAGATTCTTTGAACACGCTGATAAGCTTCTACTTTTATAGGAGAAACTGGTTCCAGGTATTACAGAAAGTTCTGCTGTAGATGGACGACCGTAACACGCTACCTGGAGCAATTTATTTTTATGACACATTGCTGCATATGTGCTCAGCTTTTATTGCCCACTCTTGAGGAAATTGTACGGTAGTCGACAATCAATGTGTGTTAATGCCTTGACCTAAACTGGAGCTCCAAACGAAACGTGACTGTCTCCATATAGGAAGGCCATGCAGCGCGCGTTATAATTCAGGACGACAATGTATTTGATTTATGTAGACCATTCTTATTTTCTTTTGCTCGTTTCTTCCATTTATTCCGGTCTGCTATCGAGCGCCAATATTCGAGGCAGAAACCCTCATACTATTGCAGACGGGGCCGCAGCAGTTGGCTGCCCTTATTCCGTGCCAGCCGCGCGATATTAGCAAAGTTCGCGTGATTGAAGGCTGTTGGCACGTCTTGCGCTGTGAGTTGGCCCCGGGTAGGCTTCGTCAGTGCTCCGAGCCCGCTTTGACATTTCCTACAATGCGGATCCCAGCGTCAAAGACGGTTTACGTCTGATTATCACGGAGCTATCCAGCAAGGTACCATTTCCGAGGGTATAAGTCTGCGAACTCAATAAGGCAACGCTACTCCAACTCTGATCCATTGTGACGTGGAAGCTTCACAATATTGCAGAACTTCATTCACAGTTCTATTACGACATTTGTCCCTGCTGTTGTCCTTTGTTATTCTTACTTACCGCCAGTGCAATACGTCTGACAAATTGTAACAGGTGTTCTGTATCTCGTTCTCGTCGTATGACGGCGCAAAAGTCTGTCACTCATTCTCTGCCACAGTTACTTTAATAGCGGTAGGTCCAGGAAATAGTGGTCTGAAACATTATCGAATCCTCGAAGTAATTGCGTATTATCAACAGACAGAGAGTGTCGAGGCCAACATTGACAATTTGGGAAATTTTTGATGTGAGTAACAGAACACCTGCAGCAGTGTGTGAATGTTAGCGCTTCTATAACAATGTGCGAATGTGAATGTGTTGGTATGTGTGGGTTTTTATTTGTGTGTGTGTGTGTGTGTGTGTGCGTGTGTGTGTGTGTGAGAGGGAGAGAGAGTGTGTTCGTGTGTATTTGTGTGTGTGTATTCATGTGTGTGTGTGTATGTGTATGTGTGCACCTGAATGACTGAGTGTTTTCTACTTAAGTCAATCAAATAATGGCGTGACACATTGGAGAATTTTCATTCGGCTGTTGTGTGGATACATGAATTGAAGCTCAAAGTTTGCACGAGTATTCTGAGCTCTGTTATTCTGTAAACTTGTCTCACCTGTTCCTCCAAATAGAAATAAAGCAATTAACTTTATATTATATTATAGCGGTTCACTTACTAAAAATGAGGGGACCGAAATTTCAAATTCTAGGGTGGCGTTTGGGGTAGATATAGGGAGAGGCAAAATTGTGAATCAATGACAGAGTAGACAGTTACTTTCTGTACCATGTTTACGAGCATTTCCTTTGGGGACATGGTGAGCAGCAATCCGTTTGCTGATAAGGTTGTAGTATACGAGATGTGGTCGTCGATGAATAAACCCACGTTGTTGCAGGATGACTCAGAATTTAAGTTTGGTGTGGTAAATGGTAGCTTACCCTAAAAATAGAAAAATGTTAATTAGTGCAAGTAACTAGCAAAAACAACACCATAATATTCGAATACAGTATGGCTGGGATTGGGGATTGTTAATGGTCGACTAAAGCTTTCTGCGATTGTTGCAGGAAAGTAGTTCACCTGTAGAGGTGACTGCTTACAAAACAAGTCCCACCTGTTCTTTAGTATTGTTCGAGTGCTTGGAATCCACAGAAATTAGATTAAAGGAAGACATCTAAGCAATTTAGGCGCGCGCTCGTAGATTTCTTAAAAGTAAGTTCGATCAATACGCGAATATTACGATGATGCTTAGTGAACTCAAATGCGAATCCCTGAGGGAAGTTTCGCTTTCGGCTAAACACTAATAGGAAAATTTAGAGAACTTGTATTTACGGCTGACTAAACAAAGATGTAATGCCGCCGTCATACATTTCGCGCAAGAATCACGAAGACAGAGAAATTAAGGCTCATACAGTTGCATATAGACTATCATTTTTCACTTCCAGCATTTGTGAGTGTAACAGAAAAAGGCAATGATTAGTAGTGGTACAAGGTTCTCTCTACCACCATGAAATGTAAGTTGACTTCTGTTTCCTCCTAAATGAACATTTGTTAGCTGCAGGTTTGCTTTCATGTTACCGTACATGACTATGTTCTATTTATAAACATTAAGCTACGTCATCCTATAGCAGTACACAAAAGTTAATCAAGACACAGTAAACGAACACCTGAATATTTTTTAAGCAGAAAATCTGCTGTGCGTGTAGAAACTGAATCTTTTTAATAAAAAAAATTGCTTAAACTGCAATAACTGATGTGAAACTTCTTAATTTAATTTTTTACTTAAATTGCTGAGTGAGATTCAGTTTGCACTGAATCTCACTCAGCAATTTGCTAGTCTTTATCATTTTATATCAGACCTACAAAATCTGCTCAGACTAACAGAACTCAAACTTTTCCAATTCATTAATTACCCACAATATTCCGCCGCAACGCAATCTGACTGCTCGAAAAATGATAACCTGACTTCAAATAATTAATACAAATGAATGGCCCTGAATTAGAAGAAATCCTAACAATAACCCGTATATAAGTCACTTACCTCACAGGAAATCTTCATGCCCGACAGAGAGCTTTAGTACACAGTAGGCAGTTTATTTCCCCAGGAATGGACATCTCTAAACTGAACAATTACAGGAATCGGATAAACAAATATATATAGAACGATGTCAAGTGCGATGAAACCTGAGATAAGAGAAGACATACTTCAGTTGATAGACGAAACGAGGAACAGAAAATTGTTTGGAAAATACAGGAATACAACAATGCAACTCACTTTGGAATGAAATAAATACGAAGTACAGGGTAGCGAAGACGAAATGACTGTAGAAAAAATGTAGAGAAATCGAAAAAGGTGCGGTCATCGGAAGGACCGATTTGCAATGCATAAAAAAGTACTTCACTGAAATTGTCAATGGCGGCGAGGTCAAGAGTGCATTGGGAGCTCCCGCAGAGGTGGGAGCGGATGAGTACAACTGAGACCTCTACCACGGGAAGAATATGTCGACTGGTAGAAGGCGAAGTGAGAATCGATAAGTAAGAATAGGGCGTCCTGTTTTAGTCAATTCGTCAAAGGTAAGGAAGACTTGAGAGAAATAAGGTAGATGTGATGGATAACATTCTATCGGAATTCTAAAGTCAATGGGGGAAATGGCAGCCATATAAATACATAAGTTTGTGTGTATAATTTATGAGACTGGAGATACACAACTAAGACGTCTGAAAATACAAAATCCGCACTGCTTCTAAGACAGCAAGTCCACGTAAGTCCGAGAACTATAGCACAATTAGTTTAAAGTATCCAGGCTACCGACGAGAAAAATACGAGTATATAGAATAACGCAACAGAAACATGAGGAACAGCTGGATTACAATGTTTGGCTTTCGGAAAAGTAAAGGCAGCAGAGGTACTTATGGTGATGTGCATGAGTATGGAAACAAGAAAAGGAAAATGAGAAAGTTTCCTTGGGATCGTTCGACCTATGAAAGCGTCAAAAATGTAAAATTTTGCAAGATGTTCTCAGATAAATTGGTGTTAGCTGTAGGGAAAGGCATATGCAATATGTAAGAACAAAGAGAGAACATTGAAAGAACAGAACGACGTGGCTGGACACACATCGAGAAAGCAATGATGGAAATAAAAGGACGTTTGAGGACTGTGATTAAAACTGGGATGAAGAGACATCGACGGTATCAGCGATATCAACGATGTCGTTGATGTAATTGCTGTCCACAGTGTAAGTGAACACGGAGTTTTAGGACTGACTAAATGGCATGAATTATGTAATGAGAATTAGAATATGGGCTGAAAGATAACTAAAGGATAACAAAAGTCATGAGGAGTAGTAGAAATTAGGTTAGCAAGAACTTTACATTCCAAATTGGTGACAATAAAGTAGACGACATTAAGGAATTCTGCTACCTTTGAAGAGAATAGCATAAGCGAACGGAGAATTTCAAGCAAAAATAAGTCTACTAATATCATAAATTGGCCTTAATTTGAGGAATATGTTTCTGAGAATCGCATGGTAGTTAATCATGGACCGTGGGAAAGCCGGTAAAAAATCGAAGCGGTTTAAGAATTTGCGCTGCGCATTGGCGTCCGCAGAAATTTATCAAGGGGATGTGGGCAAGACTCTAAAATTTGATAATAATGAGTTCATTATTTCAAGACGTATTGTGACACCAGAGTAAAGTTTATAGGTAACACAACCAGAGAAACGATTATCCACGATGAGATTACAATAGTGAATGTAAACTCTGTACTCCAGACCTGGTCGCCGGCCAGGGTGGCCGAGCGGTTCTAGGCGCTACAGTCTGGAACCGCGCGACCGCTACGATCGCAGGTTCGAATCCTGCCTCGGGCATTGATGTGTCTAATGTCCTTAGGTTAGTTAGGTTTAAGTAGTTCTAAGTTCTAGGGGACAGATGGCCTCAGAAGCTAAGTCCCATAGTGCTCAGAGCCATTTAAACCATCTTTTGAACCAGAGTCGGTCGTAGTCCTCTGGTCTAAACCAGAGGTCCAGACGACTCTTTGACAGTATCGGATGCGAATTTATCGACGTATGATACCTGGTGGAGAAGTGTAGGATTCCCCGCAATAGGTCAGGCGTGCTCTAAACGCAAGAGGCGACAAGTAGGGTAAGGGAGGACTTGTTGCGTGGGCAAGGGGGTCTTTTAGGGAAGAGGAACCACCCCTTGGGATCAAATCCAAATTACCTGACGATATGAGAGAAGCATTGGGCATCACGGAGAGGTTTACTATTGAAAAGTTGAGAGAGCACTTTCCGGAAAGAGCCGGACAACATATTACTTCCTCCCCACATACACAATCATCACGACAAGAATTGCCTGACGCTACGAGAGAACTGTTTGGGCATCATGGAGAGATTTACTATTGAGAAGTTGAAAGAGTACTTTCCAGGAAGAGCTGGACAACACAATACATAATCATCATGACAAAAAAATTCAAGAAATTTGACCTGACGCAGAGGCTTACCGACAATCGCTCTTCTCACGCACCATTCGCAAGAGGAACAGGCAAGGAGTGGTCAGTTAGTGGTAACAGAAATACCCTTCGCCACGCACCGTCAGAAAGCTTGCGGAGTAACAACGTAGATGTAGAGGGGACTATAGAGGGTACGAACTACAGGGGAAGACAAAGACTGAAAATGATCCAACGAATAACTGAGGATGGAGGTTGTGAGCGCTGCTCTTAGATGAAGGGGTCGACAGAGGAGAGAAAATCTGGGCGGGACGTGTCAAACCAATCAAACCAACCAGACAGCTGATAACTCAAAAAAAGATGGTCAACCAACGTTTTTCGGACGACCAGTAGCTTCGAGATGGAGGGTAG
This sequence comes from Schistocerca cancellata, assembly GCF_023864275.1. NCBI lineage: Eukaryota > Metazoa > Arthropoda > Insecta > Orthoptera > Acrididae > Schistocerca > Schistocerca cancellata. Next base: position 448,751,570 of record NC_064630.1, on the reverse strand, counting down.
CGAGGAGTAATACTCTTTCTCTGCCCTCTTCCCAACTCCTTGATTGTATATATCTCAGTAGAATACCATATGCATACGTTCATTATATTTATCATGTAATTAAAACATTGCGGTAGGTAAAAGCAGCATACGGGTAGCCCCGCAGAGAGTGTCGGTAGTCGGTTTGTGCGCTCCCCGCAGGGTGAACCTCAGCTCATTCGCGAGATAACTGCCGCTAAGGGGTGGTTGGTCGGTGTGCCGCCGGCAGCGGTAACAAGTGAGGGCGCGCGCGCGCCGTCGGTCTGCTGGTATCAGAAGCGCGGACGTTGGCTCACCGGTCACGTGGCGCAATTTTCTGAGGCCCCGGGCGGTGCGCCGGGATCGATGGCATGCGGTGCCGACGGACGGCCGCACGTCTCGGTTATTTCATTCACTTTGGCTCGCACACAAGCCTGCTGTCTAAACGTGTTTCCGTTCGCCACCCTACAAGATGATGGCGCAAGAACAAGTTCCGCAACGAACTAAAGTACAGTACTATAAGCAAGAGCTGCGGACAAGATATTAGTCACTCACAGGAGGCACGGTAAAACAGGCTCCGTCCTCATGGACTCAATTTGGCAAGTAGTGAAGTCCACAAGTTTCTGCGGGTATGTCGTGTCAGCCTGAAGCCACTCTGTGATCCAGTGGAGCTAGCAGATTGTGAGGATGTGCACCTGGTACGTTTCACCTACTTTCGCTAGTATTCCATGATAAGTTCTAGGGTAACAGCATCGTGTGATTTAGAGGAGCATTCAAGGTAGACCAGTAATGTAACGTAAGGACTGTCACCTTGAGAGTGTCCACTCCCTAGGTAGACCAGTAACGTAACTTCATGACTGTTACCTTGGGAATGTCCAGAGCATGTTCATCATAAAGAAACAGAACAGAGTGTTCCAAACAGGTTGCACTGACACCCAGGTGTGTCGAGTAGCGAATTAATAATGTAAAACAGGCAGAAGCTAGCATAAAATGATACAAAACATCCTTCTACTTGTTCAGTGTAACCACACGCCATGTATTAAACAAGTGATTGGTATTTGAATTCCACTAATTTGTGCATGTAATTTGCAGTGAGGACACTAGATGTTCCTGTTCTGTCTCTTCACGTCTTTCTTTGAGTGCCGATAGTGAGAGACTGTACGCTCTTTCTTCAGTCTGATTCTTTATCTCTCTCGCAGTATAACAGTTTACAGAAATCAGAACTAGAGGAATTTATTATCAGAAAGAGACCTTCGGCAGTTTGTGAAACATCGGATGCAGACCAGCAACCAAGTAATGTGACAAAGCCTTCTGTAGATACAGAACAACAATGAAACAGTGCATCTCAAACCTTTCTCTGTTCCGCGCCTTCTTGTAGCAGCAAGAACACATAGTTCAGGATTTACAATGAAGAATACTTAAAAATGGAGTACACATTGTATGGATATGAAGATGTCCTGCGCCGAAGTGTGCGATACGTGGAGAAACGTTTTGCAGTGCACGGTACTGACTAAATTGCTGTGTAATATTTCAGAAATCACAAACATTTACAAGCAAAGGATTTGACAACTTCAGAGAAATTCTAAGAAGAACCAGCGGAGTTGGTTCATTGCTAAGAAATTACAAGCTCTGAGGAAGCTCAATAAAATAGTTATCTTATAGGTGAGATTGTTGCAAGAAATACATTACACAATTTAGCTGCAGATAATGTTAGATGAGGACATGCGCGCGAATTTGTCCTACGACCGAGCGAATATAAGACACATTGTAAAGCTCAAGAAGCCAACGTTTAATGTATCAGTGTATTGTACTCAGAAGAGAACTGTAAAGATAATGTATCTTTAAAAAGGCGATGACATGAGAGCTTTTTACGTGAAACAAAAACGTTATTGACATTCTACATCTTAATTATTGATCTCTATATATTGGCACTCCTCAGCTGCTAGAGAGCTCCGAATCATATCGTGTAAATTGCGTTGTATGAAGTAACTACGTAGCTACGTGTAAGACAGCATCCTGTAATCGAGTTTCGAATTAGAAGATTTCGTCCACACATTGAGCTTCCTCTTCTTCAGCATGAGGAAACCGGGCCACACACGAGGGCTGCGACACTTGCGAAAATCCGAACCCCTTGGGTTCTGTGTCACCGATCATCATCCATACAGTCTCGACTTGGCGCTATCTGATTCTCAAAAGTTTCCAGATCTTAAAGAACACCTCCGATAACTTCGCTTTGATAGTGGTTAGGAGGTGCCAGCGAAGGCGAGGTTCTGGTGGTTATGTAAGAAAAGTGAATCATTCTACAGCGACGGTATCAACGTACTGGTCTCCCGTTGGACGAAATGTGTTCGTTACCAACGTTACTACGTTGAGAACTAGATAGTGGACACGAAGAATAAAAATGTAGAATGTTAATATCGATTGTTTTATTTAAAAAGCTTTAGGTTTATTCATATTGAAAATGCGGAGGTTTCACTTTTGAGCCCTGCCTCGTATCACTTGTTGAAATGGAATTTGTTTTATTGATAGTGAAACTGTATGTATTAGGAAGGTGTCGTCAAGAGCAAAAGTTTGGAATGCCCTAAGTTAGAAGAAAGTGAAACACTTGGTCGCTGACTTACGATACCCTGAAGGACTAGACCCATGTCCTGGATCTAAATACACTGCCTAAACATTACAATCAATCTCCATATATCAAGGGTGAGCTCTGGCTTCTTCAAACTCCCATCTGCCGAACTTCGTTAGGGATTTATGCCAAAAGAAAACACTGGAGAAGACGCTGATTTCGTGAAAGTCAATGAAGTGGATAGGTTCTTCCTTTTTGACCTGGATTTTCATTCTTTCATTGAAGTGTTGTACAGTTACGGTTTTTCGCCATTTGATTCTCCACCTGCTTTCCTCTGTCACGAAGTAAAGAATTTAAAATAAAACAGTTACGAACTCAGAGGGGTATGATTTGTTGGCATACGAGCTTAAGTGAATTTATCACGATTTCACATTGACCTTTCCGTCAACACTTAAAAAACTAGTTCTCTAAAGGTGCAGAAGCACAAATTATATTAAGCCAGTACCCTTACATTCGCCAATTGTCTGATTATAGAGACTATGGTGACCGTGAAGGGAGTCCATACACGTTAAAAATGATTTTAAAGTAGTGATAAAATAAAAAAAACCTTATTCCAACATCACACAAAAAGATTCAAATATTTACTCAGGGATGCAAAGCAAGTGAATCTGATAATATCATAAGGAATAATCGTCTTGAGTAAATTTTTCGATAAGAAACAACAGTATCCGCGAATCTTCATGATTCGAGTTTTAAATACGAATAATATTCCCTATGTGATCAGTTCGTGGACGTAGAACACCACCACTTCTAGTTACCTAAGTCCCGTCAGACGTCAGTCAGCGGTCACAGTTAACTGATACAATTATAAGTTTGGTCGGATGTCTATCACTGATGATAATTAATTGACAAAACCACAGTATCTACGTCAACTGGCCTATACCAGTCCTGGATCACAGAGTAAAAGCAAAGTTGGAAGAAGCGAAGACTCCAGCTGCGACTGTTAGCTGCTATTGGCTGTCTGCTGTGGTAAACCTGCTGCAGTTCGAACTGTCTGCTCCTTCACCGGACGGCTGCTTAAGTACGGCGTAGTGGGAATGATATTTTCAGGGTGTATGAGTGTCCATACCACCGGCGGAAGCAAGCAGCTCCGTGTCTGTGACGACTTCTCTGGCGATACACTTGCCGCCTGTAGTGAAGCAGGCTCTGCCCTTTTAAGTGGCATCTCCTCGTGTTTCAACCAAAAACAAACAATGCTTTATGTCTTCGGCTGTAACGTGCATTTTTACCGAGGTATCTCACCTGTCGTGCCTGTATTTCTGCGAGATGGAGTTCCCCAATACAACATTCCTACCTCACCTAGAGGAAATGTGGTTGATCCACCTCGATGACCGGTACTCAGAGTACGCTGTTGTTATCGGCTGGTGGTGGCGCCTGACGCCCATCGAGATGGAGGTATCTGTTGCGGGTGAAAACCTTTACTAGGGATCACGTCCTGTTGACCGGGTGGGGGGCTCCAACTGCTCAAGATCCTGCAATTGCGTCAGCAGATGTACCAGCTAGGAAACCGGATATTGCTTCTCCAGAAAAGCAAAACGGAAGGATCATCGAAGGCGACGCTGTGGAGCGGGGGAGGCGAAGTTGATAATTGTGTTATCAGATTCTAAACTAGTCTTGGAGCAGTATTTTCAGTGATGAGACGAACGATCCATGTCGGGATCCACTGACGCTTTCCACTTGTAAATATTGTCGCCCAAACATCCTCATTGATCCTGTAAAGATGTGGAAGAATTACTGGCAGTGGATCCATCCAACTGGTTTCACAACTGATAACTTGATTCCCGATGTGTGCCTGCGCATTTTTTTGCCGGGCTGGCTTCGTCTTGAGGAGTGATCCAGTATAAAGCGAGGGATGGCGTGAGCACTTTGTCAATATTGCTTTCCTGTTGCAGATTTGCCATTTGTCTTTGAAATATGCGAACAAAACGTTTAGCCATGTCATTAGAAGCAGGATTAAAAGGAACTGTTCACACATTTTGAACACTGCTGATCTCACCAAACGGATGGAAGTCCATTGTCTGTGGAGATCGCATTTGAGAGACCATCAATGGAAAATAATCCAGTCATTTCTTGGCTGGTGTTGGTGGCTATGTACCCATGAATAGACCTTCCAGATCCAAATGGATTCTGACCATGGTTGCATAGGCTAAGGTCATGGGAAGTACTTTCTCACCGGAAATGCGTTATTTAGGTAACCACAGCAGTAGGTTATGGTGTGCTCAATATCCTTACAGATATCTCGCGAATTCGCATATTTCCAGGCCATTCATTTCATCAAGATCACGCGTAAGTGGCCTTCATGAAATAAGTCAAGGATGTGTTGTTCCTTATGGGCACCCTTAAATATGGAGAGTTTATGACGGTAATGTCTCCATAAGCCAACCATCTTGAAAATAATGCAACGCACTGTGCAGGTCTCTCAGAAGAAACTGGGTGATGGATGTGGCATGAACCCTAATACTGTGTGACTACTTCTGCAGACCCTGTCCCTATGGAGGTATACCTCTGGCACAGTGTCAAAAATTCCATCCTGACCAGAAGAGGGAAGAATACATTCGTGTTCGTGTATTGCGGAGTGTTGCTGATTGTCGTAATTGTATGTTTCTTCATGTCTCAATATTCGAGGCGCCATGCTGTTTTCTGAGGAATACTTGTGTTGATACTGAAAAGTGTCACCAGTTGCTTTTGGTCATCGAAGAATGTGAACCACTGTCTGTAGACCTAAATATGAAATGATTCCCAGGTACTCTTCGCCAATTTGGCCGTAATTTCGTTGCGCTGGCGTCAGAATATTTGCTTGGGAAGACGACAGGGCTTTCCATGGCATTACCTCTGCGGACACAGCAACTCCAAGCCTTAAACTAACGCGTCTGTCGCTATTACGATCAAATTCTGTGCATCCTCAACTGTCTGACATGTAGGCTGGACGGGACAATTCTGTTGGTTATAAGATTTCAGACATGTAACTTATAGGGGAGAGTGCTTCAACTCTAGAAAGGCATATTGGCAAATAAATGACCAATGGAAATTGAGAATTTTGCACGGAAAGTAGTGTAGTGCTTCTATGATAGCTGCCAGTAAGGACTGCTAGGACCGACTACAGCTGTTTGGTGGCAGTGGGTACCGGAAGCTTTTGTAGAGGTGTTGGGTAGATCACTTAAGCACTAAATACGTGTCCCAGGTATTCGAGCTGTTTGACAAACAAAGAAGAAAAATACTATTTCCATTTTTTGCATCTGAGATTTTCTCTTCGTGATACAGGGAAAAGTATCTCCAAATTTTTCGATATGGCGTTCTCTTGAAACTCTTCCCTTGACTATAATGTCATTGAAGTAGTTTGCTGTTCATCGTGCTTTCTAGGTCAACCGTTCCAGGTGTCACTGGAATATTGCAGGGGCCCTTGCAATGCTAAACAGCAAGCGATGTGCTGTAATAGCCCAAATATATTGTACATCACAGGGATGCGCCTGGTCTCGTCCTCTATCGGTAATTGGAGGTAAGCCTCATAGAGGTCAATTTTCGGAAAAATGAAACCACCCGATACTTGAGATATAATGTCTTCCAATACTGGGATTTCGGGTGTATCAATGACTGCTTGGTCGTTCACAGTCTACTTAGATATAAAGATTTTTAGGGACCTGTCTGACTTTCAAACCAAGACGATTGGAATGTTAGATGCTGACAGAAGGAAGCCTTCTTCCTGTAGCTACTGGAGCTCGTAACTTGCCTCTTGAGGCAAATTGAACATACCTGACTTTGCCAAAATTGGGCACTGCAGACGATCGCGACATGATGAGTGGCTCATAGTTGGCAAGACCAATCTTCCGCTCGTTAAAATGGGGAAATATTTCGCAACGCGGTTCTGGAGATAACTAGAACATGGAGGTAGCTTTCTGGAGGAACACCCACCTGTAGTGTCCTAAGGGCGTGTGATGGTTCTGAGGAGCCAGACTCACAGAACGTCGGGCGTGAGCATAGTTCCTGCGATGGTAGCGAACGAAAGAAAGCTGAGAGGGGTCCTGTAGCACCACTGATGAATTCAAAGTTTTTCTAACGCTCGATTGAGCTGGACACACGCTACCAACATGGGGTCATTAAGCTTCAATAAGTCTAATCTGGTGAGTGAACAATGCTCACACAGTGACCATAAGGCTATTTACACTTAGCATTTACACACTGGAATCTACAACCAGAGAAAGATCACATGACTGCGTTTTCAGGTAACGGTTTTCACGGTAGTGACAATTGAAGAATCTATGTCCTACGGAACTAAAAAGTCTAAACAGTTTCCCTGAGAATTTAACTATTGGAGCAGCTTGTAAACATCAGCTCCAGAGTATAGTAGTAAAAGGGTCTGCTGATGGTGTTGTGGCCCAAGTGATGGTGGAAGTGGGTCCTGGTGAAAATCCAAGCCCTTGGTTGTTAATGAAGTCTGTATCAAGAATTCAAACACTTTACAGAGATTTCATATTAGGACACTCATAGTCCTGAGTAGTGGCTATTGGTGCAGTGTTCTCTTCGTCGTAGGGGCTAACAGACTGTGAATATCTCTGCTATAAGTGATGGGTATTGGTACTTGTTATAAGATCATTTGTTGTGTCGATGTTGTTCTTCCAACTTGGTACAGGTAACAAACCAACCTGTCTGTCCTGCAAAAGAACAATCTCCCCAATGTATTGTCAGAAACGTGGTATTCGGCTTGGCTCGCCTTGCAATGCGTAATCAGCCATGTTGCAGCGACTACCATGAAGACACCTTGGCACCACCCGTCTGCTTGTGAGATCCTCATTTGCTGCAGCTAAGCTGCTACACTAGTGCCCAACAGAGAGTGACGGCACCTGTGATTTCATTGGCAATGAAATACTGCTCAAGACGCACAATGCAGCTGACAGATGTGCCACTTTCTCGTCAGTGTCGGGGAATGGTGGCAGCACTGGCAGGTAACCTTTACTACGATGAAAAACAATAAGGGGCGATTTGACACTTCCGACGTTTTGATGATGCTTGCAATTTTTTGCAACCTCTCTTCCCCTGCCTGCTGTGAGCATTGAAATTCCAAAGAAAATGGGTGGTCACGGATGCAGTGGATGCAACCCCACTGAAATGAGGACGTGATATTTAGACAATGGCCAGTTTGTGCAAAAGTTCTGAACAATGTGCTGGTACGCTCCAGCCGCAATGCGAATTTTTCTAAATTCGAAGCAGCTAAATCCTCGCCGTCATCAGCTGTGGATGCATTTCGGTCACTGCTGACAGTTAACAGCCAAGAGCCAAACGAACAGGTCACAGTACGCTTATGCAAGGCAATCACCATATACCAGTACAGCAGCACAGAGGCAGAGTGAGGCAGAGGTAGGAGAAGATCGGAGGACTCAAGAGCTCCTGTTGCAATGGCAGGCTGCTCGGTGACTGGCTGGCTTTTGTAGTGAAGCTCCATGGATAGGGCTGAGGATGGAACTGCATGTCCTAAGGTGAACTTCCACTTATGTATACCTGTGGTGGAATAATATTTGCGTGTTGTAAGAGCGGGCACTTCATCAGAGGAAGCAAACAGTTCTGTTCTGTGTTCCTGCAGCACCTTCGACAAACCGTTGCGTCGCTGTAGGAACCAGAGCTACTGCAACACGCCGGTCACGTCCGTATTGCTGGTAGATGGAGCTGTCAGAACAGGGGTGACCATCTTTGAACGTGACTAAAAAAGATGTGTCCACATCTTCTGTAAGCACACCACGAGCTACAGTAGCAAAATATAGAAAACGAAAAGCCATTTCATCATAACGCTAGGACATTATAAAACAACAAATATTGCGAAGATTGATGCACCAAAAAAGCAATATATTTTACATACAAGAAATGAGTTCTGTGTGCCATTTCTTTGAAGATTTAGTACTGTCGTTTCGTATTTGAATTGAAACAAAGAATTGAACTCATTCCGCAGTATATCTCTTAGCTTCCGACCTGGTAGAAAGAGTATATGCAAGTTGCTTGAATCATGTAGCAGCTGGTTTTGATATATACATCACAAAATGTTCCCTTGGAGTCCATGTGATATATATGTCACTGGCTCTAGTGGAAAACGAGGATCCCACTTCCTCCAATCCGATCCTTTCCCACGTCGTGCTAGTTGGCCCAAGCACAGGGCTACAATCACACGTTCACTGAATCGTAAACGAGGTAAGTTGTGCGGCTGTGACGATGTGTTGCAATTTTGCCTCTGAATCTAGTGGACATCATAAATGGAAAACGATGTTTGTAGACATCCTTGTAGAATGTGTGCCAAAAATGAAGGCGGGTTATTGACGAGTGACATTAAAGGAAAAAAATCTTTTTTGTGCTGCCTTATTCAGTTGTTTGCTCTCTACTTTTCTGTCCCATCTGCTCAGCAGTTTTGTACCATTAGTGAGACAAAACAGGATTGCTCTGAGCAGTTACTGATTCTCCTAATTTCTTTTCTCCTTCTACTTTGTAGGGCATTCTCTTCCAGTGAGTGTTCGCCATATATCACCTGTATGTTTAAACAAACCATCCTAATTGATTTCCATCAGTTCGCAGCTGACATAATTCATTCTTTACGCAAAACATGGACTGCGTAAATTATTGCTTCGGGCAGAAAGTCACTGTAGGAGCGTACAGAAGACAAGGAGCAATCTGAGCCTAAATTGTTCACCCGCCAGTCAAATTTTGGGTAGCGAAATATTACATTTGTAAATACTTCTTTTATTCTGTTCCTGACTAAGAACGAACATCATGTAAGACTATGTATGAACTGAAGGTGTTATTTATGCACTTTAAATTTGATATAGTTTCCTATTTTATATTCACAGTGTACACCATTAATATCTTTCAAAAACTTGTCTCAAAACTCCTATTACTGAATATGCTCAATCATTTCACATACTTCGTTGCCGAAATATTTTCAGTAGGAAACATGATGAAGAAGAATTATTATTATTTAGTAACTGGCGTGTTGCTTAACGTAAACACCTATTTGACATCGGTATTTCCTAGTGTACTCGAAAGAAGATACGCAAGGGATATGATTCATTTTATATTTTGAAATGTACGAAAAATACATCAAAATAATGTGCTTTTAATATTTTTCATGGTTTGTCAATAGCGGAATGCTAATTGAAACTCTGAAGATTATTGGCTATTTTACCAGTTATTCTGGAAGGACTTAAGTATGACCATAGCGATTGACCGCATTGTACTCATTCTCGCATATTCTGCTATACGTTTTGTTTAGCACATACTGTATTTTTTTGTTTTGTTTGAAAATTATCTTTATAGACGTTGGCCACTTACTTGATGTCATGGACTATTACTTTGGTTATTATTCTTAATCACATCATCCTCTTCATTCACACAGTACCCACAGTTTTTCTAATTAGTCTCCTTAACGTTTTGATTTTGTCTCAAATTTAATATTGTGTAACATGATATCCAAGATCTCAAATTTTATACAGCTCTTTTCTGTAACAACACAATACCTTCAATGAACATCTGGGCACTCTTTGTAGCTTTATCTCGTTGCTGTATGCTACATTAATGTGTCTTTTTATTAAAGGGTCCTCTCATTCACTACAGGTGCCACATTTTACAATGTTAGACAGCCGATAAAAGTAGGGAGCACCTTCATAAACATGTAATTTACTTCAACTACCTTACATAACTATTTGAGCTTGTCAGGTCCCACCTGAAGGTGTACGTCTTAACAACACCATTAATATATTTTCGCCGTTAATACTACACTTTAAGCTGTTATCTTTCCTACTATGACCAACTGATCGTCACGCTCTGTTAACAGATTTGGAACTAGTAATACGGTAACAGTAGATACGAACTTTGAGTGTAAACGGCCGTCACAGAAGTGAGCAAGACCCTCTGCGGCTGCGGCTTTATCGCCGATCAAGAGGCCGCCCGAGCTAGCAAGCCAGCAAATACCGTGGCTCATCACTCAACGGTCTTGCAATATTACTACTGACGGCGCCTCCAGCACGGAAACACTTGTGCAGACCCGGTCGATGCCTCGCTGTCCAAGTCGAGCCTAGATGCTACAGCAGCGGTAAATCATACACACACTACTGATGACACATACTTTGTCCTTCCATTTCGTGTACTAGTTTCATACGTTTAGGAACTAGTCCGGCTTGCTTTCGGAGAGATCTATCTACGTTGTCACTTTATCAGCTGTGGATAAAAATATTAAATAGTAGGTACAGACCCAACACAAGTACACGATTCGAGTTTTCTGGCTCTGGTGTCACTGTCATCATATAATTTAATCAGTCACATGTAGATCCTGTCGTGAAGTATTTTACTTTTGGTGACTTAGTACACACCTACAAAGAACACATTATAACTTAAGATTGTTACAACGATGAAAGGGTACTCCATTCATTATTGGTAAACTCGTTGAAACAATTTTAAGGAAGTTTGCTTCACAAGGAAAGGAATGGCTTGCAAACACCGCCCCAACCTTGAATACTGCTCAGCTGTCTAGGACTACTGGCACGTTGAATTTGTAGAAGAGATGGAGGATATCCCATGAAGAGCGACGCTTTACGCCACGTGATCGATTAGTAAGCACTAGAGAGCTTCGAAAATATTTATCAATCTCGATTCACATGAAACAAGAAAGGATGAGTGAATGACGAGAGTTTTCTTGTGAAAGTCTCGAGGATGTGCACCACTATAACAGCCAGACAACACATTATGACTGCCAGCATATCTCTCTCTAAATGAGTACAACGAGAAACTTGCTTTATTGTTAATGCGAGGATTACCGTCAGTTGTCGCCAGTATGCAGAGTTCCTCGTCACGAAAATATGGAATTTTGTTGTAGTAGTAGAGAACGAGTGTCACTTTAAGTAACTTGTATTAGCAGTTTAAGTAACTTATATTGACTGTATAAAGTATACTGTTGAGCGAAAATATTGTGACCACAATTTTAATATCATGTTGGTCAACCTTTGGCACGGAAATTAGCAGCGATTTCGCGACAAGTCCTTGGTAGGTTTCTGGAAGTACGTGGCACCTGGTGGCTACCCACAGGCCACCTATTCAAGTAGACTATATGTCGGTGGTGTTTGGTCACGGAGCCCAATAACGTACCAGATGTGTTAAAAAGCGTTCTGATCGGCGTAATTTGGTGGCCAGGACAAAATGAAATAACTATTAGGCTCATTAAGCCTCTCTAGTGATATTATGATATTGAGACATGGAAGACGGTATAGCCCTCCTGTGACACCTCAGACCTCAAGGAATGCTGGTTGTCTGCAATAATATCCTCAGCTTCCTTTACTACCACAGGGTCTGTGCGAATGTCCTTCACAGCTGAGCCCCTCGCGCCTGCCTACCTGTGAAAGTGCGTTTCTCGAGCAGCCGTTTGCCTGCCTGAGTGCGTATCCCGAGACGACCTTCGACCGAGCATATGAAGAAACGCGATTCATCGTACCAGGCGACACCTTTCCATTGATCCAGCGTCCAGTGTCAAAGATCCTGTGCCAACTGCAATAGTAATTGACTATGTCGTTGGACAACGTGGGAGTACGTGCTGGTCGTCTGCTAAGAGCCCACGTGTTTAACTAAGCACGCCAATGGTTTCTTCTGAAAGACGAGCATTGTATCCTGTCGTCAGATCTGCCATAGACTACCATATATCCTGCTTTGCGGAGGAGGTAAGCTCTGACATGCGCAATCTATGATAAGGTGTGTAGGTCCTTCATATTGTCCCCTAAACACCGTTTCACCGTCGTTCAATAGCTTTCCGTGTAAGCTCAGGACAGTAGCACGAAAACAGTCGGCCAGATTATTCGTTTCGGAGATGCTCGTTCCCAGGCGCTGTGACATAGCAATCTGGCCATTAAATTTTCCTCTAGACATTTGAGTCTCATCTTTATCTACGGTAATGATGGAAGCTCAAGAAACGAATTGAAATTTTTGCAAATGGCCCTGATTTGCTTACTAGGCAGGAATGCTAGTCACTACACCACCACAGCGCCATCTTCAGCTGAAGTTGTGAAGACGTGAATTGAGGTTTGGGTTAGGGAGGGCAATGAACTAGGGTGGGTCGCGTAGGAATGCCACCTGCACTGCTGTGGGGGTGTAATGACTAGCATTCCTGCCTAGTAAGTAAGAAGACCTGGATTAAGGTCCCATCAATAGTACAGATTTCTTTCAGCTTCTATCACTATCGTAAATCTTGCCTTGTCCAAGTCGATTATTTCACTGGATTTCCAAACGTGTAGCCCTTGTCTGCACTAGAATGATTCTTTTTAGTCTCTGCTTCTCTTACCTAGTTAGGTTAGTGGGTCATGTGCTCGAAAAGCCACCAAGCGGCATTCAGTCTTTTGCTGGTCGGTGGTAATTTGGCTCATTAGCGTATTTTCCTATTGGCAGTTGACAACAATGTACCACGTTACTTCAATTTCAGTCTCCAGTGTAAGGCCTGTGGATCTACTTCTCAGACCTGAATCGGAAAAGTACACCTCAACTACACAGAATGCACCGTTTTCTACTGAGAACAGATCGTGAGGCTCTATACTCCTACCTCATTTTTCCATTTTCCTCTTTTCAGAGCTGTATTCAGTTTAGGACACTTGCGTAAGCTGTACTGCGGGAAGGGGCTGTGAACTAAAATCGAGTGCAAGTATTCTACAGCATTCTTAATGCAACTGGTAAAACTGAGCGTTTATAGATCACATATTACTGCCAAATACAGCTATGAAATTTTTAGCTCAGTACGGGGTGATTCACAATATTGTGACGTTGTCCGATTTGAGTACCGCGCAGTAAAAATAAGATACAACGACGGTAGTGCCGTCTGTTTGTAGTGCAGAGTGTCCGGTTTCATCCCACATGCAATTCTGTAATCATGTTTTACTGCTCAAAGCAACATCGTGCCTTCGCGATGGAGTGCTATTTCCGCTGAAACGTCCCCTTAGAAAAATTATACATGACTGTGCTTAAACTGACACACAATATATTTTTAGCGCAACGCAATCTGACTTTCAAAAATCCCTACGAAAGAATGGCCCTGACTAACATTAACCTATACCTTTCACAAATCACTTACCTCACAAAAATCTTCGTTACTCGAACTACTGCAATACAGCGAGCGCCACTACTGCCAGCTAAATAAAAGATTCAAACTACGGAAGGCACTAAATACTGATAGGCATAGTTAGCAAACGAAAGATTTTAATAGAGAACAAACAATGTATTTACCTCAATAGTGTTCAAAAGTCATAATGAATATAGCAGTTCATGATATCCAGTATTACAAATTTCAAAACTCCATCTCTCTCCTCACATCCACCACTGCTGGCGGCTCACCTCCAACTGCGCAACGCTACGCGCTGTTGGCATCCAGCTGCCCAACACTACAATAGCCAACAACAATGCAAACCAGCCACAGACTGCACACAGCACAGCCAGTGATTTTCATACAGAGCGCTATGTGGCGTGACCAATAAAAAAACCTATAAAGTCTACTTACAGCCTTTCGTAATCATTTCAAGATTCAGCCACGAACCCAGTTCCTGCTCGTGGAACAGTACCGAAATGGGTAAAAGCCTTCCGTGCAGCAGCCAGTACATCGAAGCGAAAGTCATCCGGCTGTTGGAAAACCCTCCGAAATCCCGAGAACATTGAACATGTGCGTAGCAGTTTACAGGCGAGCCTTCGTCGTTCGTTACGAAGAAGTTCCAACAAGGTGGCGTTCCATGCCACACATACAACAAGACCTTGCAAGTTGTACGTGAGGCTTTTGGTAACGGCATAACTTCCCAACGTGCTTCTTTCGATTGGGCGCCTCACTCGCCTGCCCTAATAGTGTCAGAGTTTTATATATGGGATTAGTTGAAGGGAATAGTGGATTCCGTTGCTGGCCGCGATGGCCGAGCGGTTCTAGGCGCTTCAGTCTAGAACATCGCTGCAGCTACGGTCGTAGGTTCGAATCCTGCCTCGGGTATGGATGTGTGTGATATCCTTAGGTTAATTAGGTTTACGTAGTTCTCAGTCTAGGGGACAAGTGACCTCAGATGTTAAGTCCCATAGTGCTTAGAGCCTTTTTTTTATTCTCATCGACCGAGAAACTGGCAACAGTTAAAACATTGAATTAACGATAAAATTATTAGAATTAATTCATGAATTACGAAATATGTGTTAAAAAACTGCCGGCCGCGGTGGCCAAGCGGTTCCACGCGCTACAGTCTGGAACCGCGCAACCGCTACGGTCGCAGGTTCGAATCCTGCCTCGGGCATGGATGTGTATGATGTCCTTAGGTTAGTTAGGTTTGAATAGTTCTAAGTTCTAGGGGACTGACGACCTCAGATGTTAAGTCCCATAGTGCTCAGAGCCATTTGAGTCCATTTGTTAAAAAACTGATTAAAAGGCATCGAGTATTGTCTAGCCGCTAATTGTCGTTATTTGTTCACCGTATTATTTCATAATAAACTTGAAAAAAAAGGCGTAATTTATGTAAAATAATCAACTGTATTTTGCAGTTAATTGTTGTATTATTTAAATTTGAAATCATCAGAACATTTTGAAACGGCCTGTATGTTCTGTTTTAACACCATCAACGGGCAACACACAGCTGTGTTAAAAGTATAGACCCCCACCGTCTCTAACTGCGTTGTGACCTCTGCTTTTGGTTACAATTTTCAAGAACTGCACAATTTCAATATTGCTACCCGAGTACGCCTGGATAGTCATGGCAGGTAATGTACAATCGATATCCTTGCTTGCCTCCCGCAAGGACTTCATATTTTCGAGGCAAGACCTGGATGCGGCTGATGGGAAAGTGGAAAGCATTCACCCTCCTCGTGGATATGCACTGACCGACATCAGAAAACCCTTCGTCACTGAGGAGGGAATTAAAACGAAAGCCTCTTCTGTGTAAAGTTCTTTGCGCGACCGCAGTGGAGAGCGCTCGGCGCAGCGGCGCGTGGAGCTGCTTTGAGGGAGGAATTAAGGGCGGGCGCCGTCCGCGAAGGGGTGCGCGCGCCGGTCTGCAGCCGCTGCCTCGCACTGGCCGCCTGGCCTCGTTTGCCGAGAGTGGAGAGCCACGCAGAGGAGCCGTGGACTTCGCGATAGTTGCCAACGCGAGAGAGGGGGGCGAAATAATGTTGGAAATTTTTGTGCTTGGGAATCACACGAAAATATGTAGAAAAATATTGATGCATGGATCTTAAGGAAAGCAGGAAAGGGTGTGAAGAGGCCTAATCAGTTACCGTTGGTTCCCGCAGTAAACACGTACACTTTATTTCAGGAAATAATTTTTTATAAACAGTCATTTTTTTAAAAATTGACTGTAACACAAGCTACACTGACGGCTGAAAGCCCTAATAAGAAGAATGCAAATTATTTGTCAGCTGAAGCCCACAAGCAATAGGAGTAATTTAAACAAAATATTGTTATTAAACAACTGACACAATCAGGCCAAATAAAGAAGGGAGTAATCCACAGACAGTGCTATAACGTTCGACCTGAGAAAAGTGCCTAAGCTGCGTAAGCCGTCAGACAGGGAGCCAAAAGTTATGCTCACGTAGCGGGATGGCATTTCCAACTAGGGACAGTTTAAACGCCGACCAACCCTCTTAACAAATCCACCTAACATTTGATAACCAGTAGAATGATGGGATAATTCAGGCGAGGGCGAAGTGACAGACATCTCCCAGGATGTGGCTAAGCCATGTCTCCGCAACATCCTTTCTTCCAGGAGCGCTAGTTGTGCAAGGCTCGCAGAAGAGCTTCTGTGAAGTTCGCAAAAAATGGTTGAAATGGCTCTGAGCACTATGGGACTCAACTTCTGAGGTCATCCGTCCCCTAGAACTTAGAACTAATTAAACCTAACTAACCTAAGGACATCAAACACATAAATGCCCGAGGCAGGATTCAAACCTACGACCGTAGCACCAGACTGAAGCGCCTAGAACCGCTCGGCCACACCGGCCGGTGAAGTGACAGACAGCACTGCGTCTGCAGAATCAAACACCGAAAGGCAGAAGCATCCACTCCACAAATTGCAGTACGCAGACAGCTTTAAAATAACCGCTCATTCAAACACGTTAGATACACACGGACCCGCGAAAACAATTCCACCAACTACTCAAACAGTGCTAAAACCAGTCACTGTAGAACAACAAGCACTAACCACAAGTCGACACAAACCCAGAAGCGGTTCGATGAGACGACAGACCGAACGACCAACTAACGGTCGTCCGCGCTCATGTCAGGCCGTTCTGTCCGAGAAGAGGGAAAAGAACGAATGCGCCGCATTTAAATGGCAGTGAAATCAGACTGAATGCGTCTTGCTTTTTTATTTCACATTTCTCATCAATATAGATCACAAAAAGCAAGTTTCAGTATTACTTAATTATTTTTGGCTTGCTGAAGACGTAATGTAATTTTCGTCTGATACAAACTGATGGCATACGGACAGATGCAGACAATTTCATATTTCGCACTCAAGTATTCGTCAATTATTTAGTTGTATAATCGAAGAAACGTCTTTTATAGGAATATGTTGTTCGAAATATTGTAGCAATTTTGAAAACTCATTTCGAAGACTTGGAAGATCTACATGAGGAGACCAATGTAGACATCCTGGACAGTTTTAAATATAAAGATTTATCACTGACTATGGAATTACTTAGCAGGTCAATCAGTTACACCTCCGCATGCACAGAGCGCTTTCAGCTGAAACCGGAAATACTTTCGAAAACAGCTTGAAAGTAGATATAACACTGACATTTTCCTTAAAACCCTTATAAAAATATCTTTTTACTTCTTGCAAGGCTACATTTTCTTTTATTATGGCGTAGTCAAGCGCCGGCACGCCAATCGGGACCGATAGAGAAAGGATGGCTGTCAGAAGAGGTCAGCCAATCGCACGCTGACCGGACCCCCCTCCGGAACGACAGGACGACAGCAGCGCCCCTATATGAAGAGGACATAAGCGTCGCGACCGACTGGCGACGGCCCAGTTCAACAGCAGCTTCAACGTTAGCGACTTCGCTAACAGCGTCAACACTACTCTCTTCGTTTGTACTCTCTATGCGGCATAGACTTGAGATTGTCTATACTGAAGTAGTTTGATTATTGCGTATGTCGCCCTTTGCTTGCTGACCGATGACCATTGCAGTCTGTTCCCTTCAATCTCACAAACCAACCACCAACCAACCTTTGCTTGCTACACACCTGTGTAACTGTCAAAGTTAAGTATTGTAATTTTCTTTTTGTTACAAAACTCATTAATACGATTTTTTTGATTGTCGTGGAACCGAGTATGCAGGCTTCGTAGACACTACATCTTTTTAAATGCATCCTCATCATATCTGAAATAAGTTCTCTCACCTTGCAATGTCTTACTGTGGACAGTGTGCAATCAGGTCCCCTCAAAATGTGATGTCTGCAATGTATTTTTGTCCCTACATACATTTTTCCGTCATAAATTCAACAACAGCAAGTTTTAAACCTAAAAATCGTACCTGGCGTACCCATTGACTTAACCAGTGAACTTTGATGTAATATATGAAGTCTCCATAATCTTCGTTCATTTCCACTGAAAACTGTTGCAACTGATAATGGAATGCCGCGCGGGATTAGCCGAGCGGTCTTAGGCGCTGCAGTCATGGCCTGTGCGGCTGGTCCCGGCGGAGGTTCGAGTCCTCCCTCGGGCATAGATGTGTGTGTTTGTCCTTGGGATAATTTAGGTTAAGTTGTATGTAAGCTTAGTGACTAATGACCTCAGCAGTTAAGTCCCATAAGATTTCACACACTTTTTTTTATAATGGAATAATGGGTGTGTTCAGGAATTCTACTATTCGTACAACCAGTTTCTTCAAGTGCTCCATGCCTGCAGGTTTAACACAAAGTACATCCTGATGAACAATGAACCCCGTTTGTCCATCGCTGTAATCTTTTGCTCTTTCATAGTCATCTAAATGTTTAAATTCTCTGTATGGTACTGTAATGTCGTTCCATATCAAATAATCAGTACCCGTCTCTCATGTGAATTGAGAATTCTCACAACTCCCTTCTGTCATTTTCATTCATTTCAAATGATTGTGACGACAGTAGCCCTGACTGCGTCTTTTCGAGCAGACGGTCCCTGTACCTGTGAACGGCCTTCATACTACAAAATAGCAAAACAGCACTGACACCACGATTCTGCCGAGATCAAAGAGCTGTGCCGACCGAAAAATGCCACACCGCAACGCTAAATGAAAAGCCGAGCTTTCCAGGTATTTCAGGGAAGGACCTAGGAAGAGCAAATGCATATGAAAAGAATCTCGGAAATTAGAGGTACCAAGAAAATCAACTAACATCAGTGCCTTAAAGTATCCGTATACAATTATGCCGACTGTTAATCTGGATGGTAGAGTGGCTGGAAAGTTCTTTATTATGCTGCGAGAATGTGGAGGTGCTCTGCCACCTCCAATACTGTGTCGTGTGCGTCATATTGCAATGGCAGTAGGGAATATTTACGTCGGAGCAAGCAAGAGTTTGAAACCACGCGTGAGGAAACTACAACACTGTATGAGCGCTGTCTTTGGCCAATAGCTAGTTAAAATAACTGCTTTATCTTGGTTCCTGACCTGTGTATAGAAATCGTACTCCTTCAGAGAAAACTATTCCCCCTGAAAAGAGTGTGACATTGCAGTTCATACTACCTTGAACCACCGGGCAAATTGAGCTTTTTCCATAGCCATAAAACATGTTATCGTACACCGCAGTTACGCTTTAAGAGGAGCAAGTTTCAATATAATATCTATGACAGACTTTTTTGCATTCGGTTGCATGCCAACACATTACTTCGTTCTCACCACCCAGTTACTCCAAGATGATTCTATATGTAGTGTTTAAGAGTGGATACATTGATAAGTGTCTTGCACGGTTTCTAATTTCCAAGAATTTCGCCTTCGATCTTGAAAGTGAAAGTGTGAACCTTTGTGATCACTATAATGCTCCGTTTTTCATCCGGTGTTAATGGTGCAAGTTTATAGTTTGTTTTGAACATTTTTTGAATGTCAGCGACGTCCATTTTGTGAAGTGTAGTACATACAAACTACATAAATTTGATCTCTGCACCTACAAGAAGCTCATTTTATGTTTCTCTCCTTCTGCACACGGTGAGTCATTAGCAGCCAATATTTTTTCTGCCAAAACTGTTAACACAAAACTTTCAAATGAGCCTTACTAAAGCTTTAACTTGTGACCTCACACTCAAGGGATTTCTCGTAAGTCGCGTCGTGATGGATTTTGCCTGTCTTGTAGTTTTACTCCCCGGTATTGCAAGAGAATCTCTGTGGCTCAAATAAATGATTCAATGACGAAACGAGCAGCACCTAGTATTTTCCTCCATCACTTCCAGTGTTATACTGCAGTATTCCAGTGCTTCGACTTCACTGTATGCTGTAGCATCAGTGGCGAACAGTCTCAAGGAGTTGCTGACATTATCAGCTTGGTCATAAGTTCAGTATATAGCCTAGGTTGTCACTGGTAAATGTCGTATAGCGTTGCCCGCGAATATGCTCGAAATTAATTTCATGTCTTAATATTTCTCTCTTTTAAGAAGAACGTCCTGTGTTTTGTTTCTTGGGCTATGCAATATAGTGACAAAACTAGTCTGATATTCTGAACCCTACGTACGTTTCCACTAGGTGACAATTAATAACTGAATCTGAACGCTTTCCAGAAGTCAGGGAACACGGTATCAAATGTTCAAATGTGTGTGCGTTCCTAACGTACCAAACTGCTGAGGTCATCGGTCCCCAGACTTACACGCTACTTAAACTAACTTATGCTAAGAACAAAACCCATGCCCGAAGGAGGACTCTAACCTCCAGACGGTGGGGCCACGCAGTCCGTGACATGACGCCTCAAACCACGCGGCCACTCCGCGAGCCCAAGGTATCAATTTGGTTGCCGGCATGTATTGCATTCTGGATCTCTTCGATGGGTAGTGTGAGTTGGGTTCCACATGATGTTAGATTGCGGAAACCATATTGACTCCAACACAGATTCAAGTTCTCCAAAACTGTCATAATACGCGAGACAAAAACATGTTCCAGAACCTTACAAGTGATTAACGTAAACGTTACAGGCCTGTAGTTGCGTGAATTTTCAAATATTCTTAGTTAAAGTGGGAACGATCTGTACCTTTTTCAAATTCTGGGAACGCTTCATTCCTCCGGCGAGATGTGGTAGGTACACTACTACTAGAGGAGGAACAGTTCTTTCCTATAATCCACGTAGGACCGTTCAGGTATCCCACTGTCCGGTCGCCTTCACACTCTTGAGTCATTTAGGTTGACTTTCTATTCCGCCGCTTCTTATTTCCATTTCTGTCATTTAGACTTTCGGGTGACAACTTCCTCAGTCAAATTGTTCTGCAAAAATAGAGAGCTTAGTATTTCAGCGTTCTCTTTGCTACTGTGTTACGACGTCTTAATGGTCATAGAGTTTCAGGACATAGAGCTTTGATCCGTATACTGATTTAAAATAAGGATAATTTGCAACCTTCAAACTGGCTATACGGGGTAAGACTATAGGGAGCGCTAGGGGTTACATACCTGTAATAGGCAATATAATCACAAGCAGAATGATGTAATCTGACTGAGAATTGTACACGTTCGCGAAGTAAGCAGTATCTACCCTGATGGCTATATAGTCATCGCAACAGTTAGACTTGTAGCTAAATGGATGACACTTTTGCTAAACTCTTGGAAAGTATTAGGGGTAGTATCAGTTTTTCAAAAAAAGTTAAAGAGGAAATTGTGAATATAATAATATAATAAAGGAATTAGCCTCCCAAACTCGGTCTGTAAAACAGTTTGAAAATATTTAATAATCTCCCCTTAGAAGAATAAAGTGGATACCGCTAAGGCCATTCATGCAGTGATATTCTATTTACCAAAAAAAGAAATTTAAGTATACTTCACGAGACGTCAGCTTGTGGACACATATAGGCTAGCTTTCATTGACTTCGAAATGGTTGTTGATTGGTGCACAGAAACTAACTATGGGAAACAATGACTAAAGCTGGATACCGGAGATATGTTATTGAAGCTATAGAAAACTACTCGAGGGACATAAAAATAACAATAAAAGTAGCCAGTAATAATAATACTAATAATAATAATAATAATAAAGAAAATAGAACCAATAGGCCTGTCACCAATACGAGATATTATTTGATTGAGAACTGGAAACTAGTAGTAAATCCCAGTACACAGATTAAGATCCCAGTATACAGACTGATAGACATATGTTATCATCCTTATATATGCGTATCTTATGTTGCACGTTTGGTAGAATGTGAAGATGAGTTATGAAAATTATTGTATAAGCTACATCAGTTAGAGAAAATGAAATACAATCTACTAACATCACCAAAGAAACCTAAAATCGCAGCTCTTCACGAGAAATACCCACCCGCTCAAAACTTATTGTATATAATTGAAAACTTGAGTAGGTCTCCAGCTTTAAGTTTTAGGATGCGACGTAACCTGTTTTACGGGCAAGAATATAGAAAATAAAATTAACAAAAATCAATCTGTATGTTGAAGGGTAAACAGAACATTCCAGAACTAAATACGAAAGGAAGAAAAATTAATATTTTATTAAAAACAAACTACACCTGTATGGAAATGAGTCTTGGATCCCTAAAAGGCGTGATAAAAGTAAATTGCAAGCAGCAGAAATGATATTTTTCACGGAAGTTAGATGCGTTAGCAGGGAAGACCACATAAAAATGAAGAAATTAGGACTCAACAAGATATTTTTAATATAAATGAAAAGACTGAAGAAAATGAGGCATTATGGAAACACCACCTACAAAGAATAGGTGCAAAGAGACTCCCACGTCAGGTAATGCTGTACCAGCGAAGAGAGAGAACAGACGTTGATAGATCCAGGAAAAGGTGGCAGTTTTTTAGTAAAGACTTTTAGTAAAGATAGAAGAGTCACAAGAGCTTAAAACTTGACGTGAGAAAGAAGAGTACCAAGTTTTGTATCAGATAGGTGGATATATAATTGTATTGTCGAATTTGTTCAAACTTTTTTCTACTTCGGATTTCAGTCTTTACAGTGTACAGAAATAAGTATTCTACGATCAGTGACCGGCTACGGTAGCTGTGTCAGGCAACATTTCTCGTACCCAAATATTTAATTTCATTCATTCAAAGCAAAAATTTGTTGTGCCTCAGTTTTTACGCAAGGAATTGGGAGTTTTTTGCATTAAATAATCGCTCCAGTAGTGCAGGACTGAATGAGGCTATCACTACCACGAATACATCTACTGAATCTTCTACATCATCGCCTAGTCACAACAAACACCGTCCATAAACTCGTAAAGAGAAGTACGTAATGTGAGATATATGGCTACTGTATAACAAATACGGCCTCACATTGTAATGTACTCCCGTGTATCGTCGATATCTGGGTGTGATAATTCACGTAATGCCGAATAAACGCCATGAATAGCTAAAGCTGTATGAGCCGTATACTATTCCTCAGAAATAATTGATGTATTGATGTAATTAAATACGGATTAATGATACGGCGGTTCAAACAGAACATTAACGTTTAATGGTGCGGGAAATTAAACTTGAAATCTTCATTCATAAGTCTACTGAATTTGTCACCCACAAAGCTATTTCTATTACAGTGTCATGAACCAAATTAGTACGTGCAGTCATACATGAATCTAGCTATGCGCAAAATTCGGCCATTTGATTCGAGAGGCACCAACTCATCTCCATCCACAGACTGTTCACAACCAAAAGAATTATCACATAATATAGACTCAACATGTGACACTGCAAGGAAAATTAAATATTTATTTTCGCAGGGACAGAACATATGAAACACCTCTTTTGTACAGAGCCAATGACGTAATGTCTTACCTATCCAAAAAAATATGCTATGAATTTAAATATTTACACAGTTAAAGGATTTTAAGAAAATACACATATTAAATGACTCCCAATCACCATTCTAATTGGTTTCGTCATATCATACATCCTTTCCACACGTCCTGTGCTTTACATTTCATCTGTACTCATGGCAGTTTGTGGTGGTATAGTACAGTGACTTCGCTGACAGAGGAAGGGGTGATAGTCAAAATCGCGAAATGCCCTACTCTTCTGTAATGGAGGATCCCATTCTTCTCCTTACTGTCAACAGTATCTGACTCATATCATCTTGACACACTTTCGAGAGTTCCGAAATTGTATCGTAAACATTGATGATGTGTCTAATGATCAGTAACTACCTCCACTTGACAGCCAAGTAATGCACAAGAAAATGTGTCCCACGATTGTGCAACACCACCAACATTCTTGGAGTTAAGTGGCACAGAAGAAGCTTGCTTTGGCGCCTCTGAAAGGCTGAGACAAGAACTTGATTCTGTGCAGAGATAAAACATACAGGCAGCAAATGGAAAAGGTTAAAATGTCTAATAACGTGACATGTCAATTGATTACAGTTTCACTTCTGAAAGTAGAAACAGAAACAACTTGTGTGACACTGAGTAGAACGAAAGTACGTTTTTCACATGCCGTCAAACTCAAACGTGTTTCCTGGGGGTTAGAAGAGCATTTTAATACCACCACAGTGAGTAATAAGTACTCTAGAAGCTCTACAACTGTTCCAGAAAAACGCAGTTCATAGATTAACTAAGATTTTCATTATCTACATTGTTTAAGCAAAACAGAAAATCTCATACTGCCTAACAGGTGTAGAAAAATAAACGTATGCTGTAAATAACCAAGGTCAGCTATTTTCGACCAACAGTATATTTCTACTAATTGAAGACATACTAGAGCTGCTACATAAATAAGGACGCTTCCTAATTAAATCTTGTAATCTGCACCCAATTTATAATGTGGGGTATAAACGTTGTGCGTACATGACATGCACTGATTGTCTAATTCGATCATCTGTTCCTCAGCTTTTCAAGAGCAGCAGTAAAACCATAGCAACCACTAACATTGCCTATCCAAGCTCTATAATGGGTCTAGACCGTTGCACTTCAAAGACTAACACAGTTTTCGTTATCTCCTTGATTTAAAAAAAAACCGAAAAGCTAGAACTGATTGTGACCAGGAAATTTGAAATTTATTAAAACGTGCACAAAAAGAAATATATTTAATAGTTTGCAACGGTTCCACAACCTCAACTATTTATCTGCCACGCAATAATACGTCCATAGATCTTCAAGAAACACATGCTGCCATGTCCTTTCCTATAATGCCGGCCATAAACAACGCATCTTAACTGTGTATGGCTAGCTTTTTCATTGTAACGCTAATGCGTTCGCTAATCACTTTCCAACCTAAATTGTACAGTAGTGAACACTGCAAAATAAAAGCGAGTTTTCATCCAAGTAAACACAAACGGTGGTGAAGAAAAAAGGAATTCAATTTAAAAAAGAAAAAAAACCCGTTCTTGTATTTTCCCGCGCTTTACACTTGTGTATATCGCAAGTCATCGTATATTGTGACAGTATTGGGTGAGTGGTAAGCTTACAGGAAAAACTTGTGATCGTTCCCCCAATTATAATTTGAGTAAATTCGAATGTTGCTTAATTGGTTGTGGAAATTACGTGAATGGGTCGTCCAGTTCAAACCCCCGTATCTCCGATATCTTGCAGCAGCATAGCTACCATCACAAGCAGATGAAGTATTGACCATTTGGTGCTGTAAACGGACGAGGTCAGTTATTTTCCACACACCGTACTCATCAGCAAATTGAATATATATTGGGAGAGCTAATGCTGAATGAATAGTAACACTTCCAGAATAAATCTTATAATCTCTTCCGAAATTAAAATGTGAGAATTTAAAAAATGTTTGCATAATTCGGGGTGTAAAAAGCGTGCATTTTCAGCACATCGTGCTGAATGCGAACTTGCCTGCGTGACCGCTCGGTGGAAATTTCGTGTGCTGCAAATATTTGCTCAGGCGGTTGACTTGCAAATGCCGGGGATGCCGTTTCACGATACTCGTGTCTCTGTGTCACCACTCGGAAAGCTAGTCGGTCGCCAGCAATAAATCCACGAACCCCGCCAGGCCTGCAGCCACGTGCATAGGGCCCTTACGTGTTTTGTTTCAGGTGTACGCTTTTTCCAGTTGTTAGTTCACACAAATCAAAGTGAACGCTACTCACGTCAGAGGTGTTTCACAGGTCACGAAACTTTTCCCCTTTGATTTGGGTCTAGTTTCATATAATTGAAGCAAAACGTAAATGGCTGAAAGGTAGCCGATGCGTATTTCTGCCCACAAATATCCATAACGAGCAGTTCCTAAAAGGGGATGTCACCCTGGCAGTAGAAAACAGAAAAAACTTGTGATCGGTCCCCCATTTATTACGTGAGAATATTCGAATATTGTTTAATTGGTTGTGTAAATTACGTGACGTCGACCTCTGACGCACCAGCGAAGCTGGGACCAGCATCACATTTCTTTTAATTTACTTCAATCTTTAAAAAAATAGCGGTGGACTAACAACCAGTTCTCCGCTTATTGGGCCATCTTCAGGAAATAACGGTTAGCGTTTGTGAGAGGCAATATTATGCATTTCGTAAAGCATAGTGTCAAAGTTGAAAAACAAGTTTGGTGCTCAACTTTCACTGAAAGTGGATTCTATCTTTGCTCATAATGTTTGGCTACATAAGAACTAGTGTCCCTTGCAGAAGCTAGTCAGCTGTTTCCTTTAGACAGCCCAATAAGTCAAAAACTGTTCAGAAATAAACAAAAATACCAGTAGAATAACAGCAATGTAATTGTTATTCAACTATAAATATGGAAGTTTCCTATCAAGAAGTAACGAAGAAATCATAAATAAAAAACAACTATCTTTCAGAAGTATCTTACCGATTTTCATTTTTCAATTCGGGCGTATTTATTGAGGTCAAAATTACGTGCTGCCCATTTACGAATCAAAAGGCTCCATTTCCACGCACCTTGCGAGGATGCAGTCTGAAACTGGAGTCTTTGGCATTTCCTGATACACTGATATCACTGTTGTTGGTGTGTTATTATTAAGTGTAAAGACACTATTTATGCGGTTTTACAAACTAGAGTATCGTGTGCAAGTATCTTTATCACTGCGTAAGTACTGTCACCTACATTTATTTCAGCTTGCTTACTACATTGTATCCATGGTCTCCCTCTACAGTTCTTCCCACCCGAAATCCTCCATTACCAAACATAAGAATCCTCGACGCCCCGAGGGCGTCTACTATAATCAGATGCCTTCGTTTTGACAAACTGAAACATAAACGTCTTTTTTCCCCAATTCCATTCAGTACGTCCTCATCAGTCATTCGATCAAATATTTAATCTTCAGCATCTGAAGCACCATATTTAAAAAATCTCAATTCTCTTTCTATCTGAACCATTTATTGCCCACGTTTTACTTCCGACAAGGCTACACTGCAGTCAAATATCTTCAAGAACGTCTTCCCACTATTTAAATTAAACTCTTTGCCAACAATATTTTTTCGGATTTGCGGTTGTCAATCTGCTTTTCATAGCCTTTCAACTTCTGCCATCGTCACCAGTCCAACTGGCCTAATGACAAACCTGTATTCCTAATCTAATTTTCTCAGCATGGCCTGACTAAACTCGATTACAGTCCATTTCCTTTGTTTTACTTTTGTTGATAGTTATCTTGTACCTGCTTTTCCAGGTACTATCCATTTCGTTTCAACTTTTCTTCCAAGTCAATCCACGTTCTCACAAAATTCACAATGTTGTTGGCAAACTCCAAGATTTTAATTATTTCCTTTCTGAACTTTCTACTTTGTGTCTTTCACAGCCTGCTCAACGTAATGGCGGATCGACATCGTGGATAGCCAACCACACTGTGTCAGCCTCTTCTCAGCTACAGTTTCACTTTCATGTTCTCAAACTCTTATAACTACTGTCTGGTTTCTGTACAAGTTGTATAGAAACTGTTGCTAATAATCAGGCTGCCAAACAGTAGAGGATATGTTCTCGGTAGAGGAGTGTTGCTGACATGTTGATTAATGTGGCATAGTTCCCATTACACATATTTCATCAATAATAGCAGAAAAATATTAAGTAATATAACTCTTCCAGCAGCAATTCATAAATAGCTTTACTTTTAGCAATCAGAATTCCTACTAATTAATATTAACATCAGGGAAAAACCAAATTAAAAATGATGAATCCAATTACTAAGAAGAGAAACCTTTCATCTCTGCTGCCGATCAGTATTTCATATTTTTAATTCGTCTCCATTTTAGTCATGTCCAGACTGTGCAACTGTGTGCAAGTTTTCTAAGGTCCCCTTTTCTAACTACTCCTCATCACAACTCTCCTACTATTCCTTCAAGAATCAGCTGTATTTACATGTAGTTCGGCGCAATTCTTCAAACCCTGACGGAAAAGAAATGCAGCACTAGAAAGAGGTTAATACAGAGTAGTGAAGATCACAGGCCAATGTAAGCGTGAGGAAAGTTATTGAAAATGTGAATTTCTGGTGCATGAAACTGAATGCTAGCAAGCAAACGTGTATGAATTGTGTTGTACAGGTGCCGGATGTCCATTTGTGTAATGGAGTTCCTCGCCTGTTCCACTTGGCCGGTGAATACAAGGACGGTTAATGCTGTTTGCAGATGACGCTTGATCTGTCGCCCGATGATGGCTCGTATGAGACTGACTGGCGACAGATCTGGTGATCTAGCAGACACAAGCAACATATCGACACTCTTTAGAGTATGCTGGGTTACACCAGCTGAACGTGAGCAATCGTTATCCTGTTGGAATACATGTCCTGCAATTCTGTTAATGAATGGCCGCGCAACAACTTGAATCACTAGACGTATAAATTTACAGTGAGGGTGCGTGGGATAACATATAGAATGCTCCTGCTGTCATACGAAACCGCATCGCAGATCGAAACTCTAGGTATAGTTGCAGTATGTCTGGCATACAGACCGTGTAACCAAAACATGACCAGCACTGGCACCGAGGCAGAACCAGCTTTCATCAGAAAACACAACTGATCTCCAACTTGCCCTCTAATGAGTTCTCGCTTGACACCACTGAAGACGCAATGGCGGTGTTGTCTTGTCAGAGGAATTCACGCTACAGGATCTTCGGCTCAGAGCTCTCCTTGAAGTAAGCGGTTTGTTGTGTCACTATGGTGCCAGCTACTGCTGAAATTGCTGCTGCAGATGCAGTACGGTGCGCCAGAGTCATACGCGGAACACGATGGTCTTAAACCTTCATAGTACTATGTGGCCATCCGGAACCCGGTGTTCTTGCGACCGTGCCTTGCCGTGGGCACCGCTACCACCAGTCATTTACCGGGCCGGCCGCTCTGGCCGTTGTGGCCGAGCGGTTCTAGGCGCTTCAGTCCGGAACCACGCGCATGCTACGGTCGCAGGTTCGAATCCTGCCTCGGGCAGGTTAGTTAGGTTTCAGTAGTTCTAAGGCCAGGGGACTGATTACCTCAGCCATTTGAACCCTCGTCTAATGTAACTAAATCCTTGCCAAGTCTTTCTGCATTATCACAGGAGGGAAATATAGCTTCTCGTACCCATGTATCAGCAAGGTGCTGATAACTGCACTCTGTCGCCTTAAAGGCGTTGTTGACTAATTTCAACTCATCAAGCCCAATCTCAAAACGCTCTCGAACGTTACAACTACTTAAAGCAAACCCGATTTGCGTCCTCTTAGTGGTGCTACTAGCGCCAATCTAATGGGACTGACGCGAAATGTGAATAGACATAATCTTTCACATGTAGAGTCACGACTAGCAATTTTAGTCTATGTCGCACAACTCCATCTTGGTGTCCCGATTTTTTTCCGTCGGTATATTTAGTAGTTCTAAAATATTTGTATTATAAATTACTACACAATTTTAAGAAAACATTTCGTTGCTGAGTATAACTAATGGGTATCACAATCATCAATGTATTTCTAATATTTGATCCACTTCGTGAGCATTAGAACTACATCGGCAGAATAATCGGTTGCTGTAAGAGGTGCATTGCGTACTGCTTTTCTGGTGTTGTTGATAGACCTATTACACAGTGAGAGCATGATCTACACCGACGTAGTAGAAATTTGCCACTCACTGTGGAAGCAATTTCATGAATCTTGTAGGTTGATACTTATAAAGAAAAAGACTTAAATAAATAGCAGTATTAATAATGGCTGGTTGCTGTCTTATTCTTTGTAAGAATCAACCTACATTAATTGTACACAGCCACGGTCTCACCATGTCAGTTTTAGACAAAATTGATTTGATGATTGCTTCACTTCGCCGAACGAGAGGAAATTACGTGAGACGGATGAGTCGAAACTCACTGGCAGGCAGTCAAAGGAAAACGTAACACCCAGCCGCCTGATGTGCCTTGTCTATAGTTTTTGTCAGTGTACATTAACTACTACGGATTGTCGCATTCAACTCCTCTGACGTGTCACGGCACAGATATAGATAGCTTCGAGTATGTCTTATCATATGCGCAGTAATATCAGAATATTGAGTCAGCCTTGATGCAAAACACCTTGTTAAACGTTTTTGTTTTTATTCTCTCAAACTAGTTTCGGTGACAAATATCACCATCATCATTGGTATTTTTTAATATAAAACTTGCAGAAAATAGCTTGGTTATACAACACAGTAGCACATGATTACATTTTTACTATTCGTTTTTTAAATACAGTTTTCTATGGACACTTTTATACTACCTTATTTATTGTATGTTACAGCATGTTTCAAGCAATTATTGTCGCTTTTTGCAACATATTTTCTGTGCGCTTTTCTTGTGTTGCCGTTTTTCTAACTTACGGAGCATCATGTCATATGCCATCATGTTGGGTAAGTAAAAAAAAAACGGCAACAGAAAAAAGCGCACAGAAAATATGTCGCAGATAGCGACAATAATTGCTTCAAACTTGCTGTAACATACAATAAATAAGGTAGTGTAAAAGTATCCAAAGGAAACTATATTTCAAAAAAGAATAGTAAAAATGTAATAATGTGTTACTGTGTTTGTATAACCATGCTATTTTCTGCATGTTCTAGATTTAAAGAAACCCACTGATAATGGTGATATTTGTCGCCGAACTTAGTTTGGGAGAATAAAAAAATAAACCAATAACAAGGTGTTTTGCATCAAGGCGGACTCAATTTTCTGACATTACTGTTTTTCTATGCAAACACGAACCAAATGGAAGAGTTCCAAGATAAAATCATTGTTATCATATGTGCATCGGATGAGACGGTATTTGTTTCACAGTACATCGAAAATAAGATTTCGGAGTCCCCAAAAAAATGTTCTTTTTTTAGATTGTATGACGATATTAGGGACCGAATGCCATTCCGCATCACAATATATTTAAAAAATACGTTATATTCTGCATTGCATATCATCCAGACGCTCAGTATGCAGTATTTACTATTCTGATACTCACTCAAGCACATATTTAAAACTTAATTTCAGCCATTTCGCCTAACAGCTACTGTGTCATAGAGAGCTATGCGCCAAGTAATTGGATATAAGCACCCTCTCAGGATACACCTATTAGCATATTGCTGCAAGAAAGCATATGGATTTGACAGTGCCTGTGTACTGTTGTCATCTCCAGCGCATTAGACAAACACCTCTCGTGTAACGAGCATTTCATATCCGTTCACTCTTGTAAACCCGTGCAAATCCAAGCAAGTAATTCGCAAAGAAATGCGAATAACGCACACTTCAATTATAAATAGTAGTGTTCTCGGATCGCTTGTACCAAATACAAATGCAGCACAGCGATTCATCAATGGATATTAAGATGGTGTGTCGCAATTCACGTTTTAGCTTTGTTGATCAACACCGAAAGCAAATCAGTCAGCTACGGTTCAGTACGCGATGGGAAGGTGACAAGAGTATATTAGGGTAATGAGTTGGAAATTCACTACGTGGAGAAACATCGAAACCTAAATATCGTGGGTGTTAGATAACAATAGTTCGGTATATAATGTCTGACCAAAAGCATCCTGACACAGATTAGAGGATTTTAACATTGGATTGTGTCCACCCTTCACCTTTGCGCTGGCTATAACTCTTCTGGGAACACGTTCAAAGAGGATTCTGAATGTCTGTGTAGAAATGGCACCCGCTATTTCTCAACAGATGAAATTAGACACTGTGTTAACGTTAGACACAGAGGTTTGGAGCGAAGTCGACTTTCTAAGGCCCCCAAAACTCGTTCCATTAGGATAAGATCGGGATTCTGTACAGACCACTCCACGTATGTAACTGGGCACAAACCATTGATTTATAGACACGTCACGACAAGAAAATGACGAGGATGGTTACGACAGAGAGTGTTAAAATGGCTGTCGACAGCGTACAGTAGAAACGACAGCATGTGTGCATGCACTGTTGCTCTTGGTCCATCATCCGACAGTTGGTTATCCCTCCCGCTACCAATCAACAAATACTTGTATTGACAACCGAATTTGGTGCCGTGGCAGTTGCGCGTTTTTAACACATTTTTTACGTCTTTGGCTTGTGTGTCTCTCTGTCCAGTACGAATAATTCGGTTGATTTCAGACTAATTTTCCATTGAGCTAGAGACATGAAATATTACTTTTCAATCTGATTTATAAAACTCATATATAAGAATTGGTTATTATTTAAATAACTATCTTAATTAGTGGCATCAATGGATTACAGTTACAGCTCAGCAGTGTGTTCGTTTCACGCGAAGATGTCCATCAGTTGAGCCGATGAAGTATTGTTTAGCTTTCTAAATCATCTGCGACGTCTCATCCGAGATTCATTTATGTATTGTTCAGTTTGTGTAATATAGTCATTCA
This sequence comes from Schistocerca cancellata, assembly GCF_023864275.1. NCBI lineage: Eukaryota > Metazoa > Arthropoda > Insecta > Orthoptera > Acrididae > Schistocerca > Schistocerca cancellata. The sequence goes on along the minus strand of NC_064630.1, from coordinate 448,719,087 downwards.
GCAATCTGACGCAAAATTGCCACAAGTGTCTGTGTTCCACATATAATAACATGGCGAACATTACGTATGCACGACTTCAACCACCATCATTTACAGCGGAACGTGCACCAACGAACGGAGATAAAGGTAGACTAGGGTAACTTTGCAGAGTACTTGCAAATCGCATAGAAATTCTTTTACAATTGTGTACTAATTAAGTCATTTTGCTACGTGACGGTATCAGTAATACTAGTAACACATTGGTAGTCCGACGGAAACCTGCATGTGTCTTCAAGAATGCACCTGTGAATGTTTGGTGTTGTATGGTAATCAGTTCTTTGGCCTGTCGTGTCACTACATCGTTTTACAGTGCCCCATTATCTATCCTTACTTGAAAATGAGCTGTCAGAGGTGCTGGAGTGGTGTTTATTCCGAAATATGGATGTGTATCTTCTTCCAGCATGTTGGGGCCACAACACTCTCCCCGGAAGAACGAAAGGCGGGAATGGTAGAGTTAATTGGCCACTGAGGTGCCCTGACCTTACCCCTTTCGAAAGGCGTAATCTAAAACAGAGAAGTTAACACAGGAGAAGACTTGATCATTTCGATTATGGGTAGTGAACTCTTCTCACAACTATGCCAAGACAACCTCAGGAGAGCAAACGCGGTGTTCTCAAGATAACTGGAAACTGCAGAGAATTCCGAGGCGTAATTTATGAAAATAAACTTCGAACGTAAAATTTTGCCTTTGATTAACACTGAATATATTTGTTTGGGTTACATTCTAACTGCTATACTTAAAACACGACCGGCTTTGCAGCATTTTAGCTGTGTCATCGGGTGCAGTGTGTACAAGCTGATAGAAAAAAACTCATGTAAGCAAGAAAGCATAACTGAAATGAAAATAAATACGGGATGAACATACAAAATCAAGCCATGTTACGACCGAAAGAAAGAGATTGATATGACTCAATGTTCGTAGTCAGGAATTTTTCGCTAAGTTGTGGACGTCAAACATAAAAAGCATTAAACAGTATAGAACACTCCTGCGATACATAGGAAGGACGGAAGTTAATAAGAAGCAATTCCTAATAAAGACTATCATGCATGTAATATACTGAAAAACTCCACTCGTCAGTAGTAAAGGTATCTGTTGATGTAACAGGGAATCCACACATCAAAAATGTGATCAACACGGACAGTATATGATCATCTATGGGATTATGTAAAATTAAGCATCTTACGTTTCCTCAACCACTTAAAATGGATTGAAAAATCTCCACAAAAACGCAATATGAAACTATTTTAAGGCTTAGTACGAAACTGAGATGAAGTACAACGAAACTAAATATCGTGTATTGCCTCATTCGTTGAAGCTGTTATTTATGATGGTACTGCCCACGGGAAAGCAGCCCGTTGAAGGTCATAGATTAGAACTTTCAGTAACTGCTATCTTAAATTACTATGCAACCATTACCTTATTTTTAATTCCCCTGACACATGGTGTGAAATACATGGTGCACTAAAGAGTACACACTCTCCGAAGTTATTCCAGAAGCACTTTCAACAGGACTGGTAGTACCATAATGGGCCTAATGACAATAACACAGCAAAGGGCTCGAAAAATAGTTTCATTTTTTAAGCAGTAATTTTTCGAATTTGTTAGTCTGTGATTCAGAAGTTTGTAGAAAATCGTCAATTCAGTCAACCAGAAGTGTTGGAATGCACTCAACGCAAATCGCTATCTTCAGATTTACTACGTACAAACTAACAAAAAAAATTATTTTGCTATTTGTTATTTTGTGCATATTGACTTCACTGCGACAAGAAAGTAAACACAGTAAGAAACCTTAAGTTTACATCGTGACAACGGACTTTGATGTCGGTATGCATAGTAATACTCTTTTCTTCTAATTCCTTTTGTTTCTATGGATCAAACGAACTAACTTCCTCATGATGTGGTCTATTTTACTTATTTTCTGTGTTTGCAGTGTTTCATCATTCTTCCAATTATTTTCTTCCCTTCTCTCATCTGTACGTACAGTGCTGCACTTTCTGCCCTTTCCCTGAAAACATCAGAACACTATAATCCAATGTCGAAAATGTATCCTTTCTGGAATTTCTGCTCTAGTAAGGTCAGTTTCCGCGAAATCCTTTTACACTTCCCTGAACCATCGGATAGGCGTTTTGGGACTACTTTTAATGATCATATATTTTTTAATCGGTCCCTTTTGTTTCGATCGAATCAGGTAACTACAAAATGAAATTCTGCTTTCCTTGAGAGCGCAATATAATTTTTCACTTTGAATATAATTTCTTCTTTAGATTTCCTCATCACGTACTCCCAAATTTTCCTGCCTTCCAACACTTCGATTTCTCCCTTTCCTGAGACTTTTCCATTCTGTTTTCAGAAGCTACTTGACTTACAAAAGGGGGAAATGAATTCCTTCATTTCACTCTGTCGTCTACCGACCATCTGGGACTCTCCGCATGAAAGTATCACATTTCTCCGTGTTCCGACAGCCTAATCGATTCGGAAATATACAGATATTAATTTATATGCAGTTCATAAAAAAGTATTCACGAATCGACTACAGGAGAACACAGGTATAAACGTACTAAAGTCTGTAAGCTTTCGGAGCTAGTGGCACCTTCCTCTGGCAGAAAGGTTGAGGGGGAAGGAAGAGTGGTGAAGGAAAATGACTGTTGAGGTTCATGAAAATGGGTAGAGTTCGGAAAAATTGGCCAGAAACCCGGACAAGGAAGACATACCGGACTGAAGGAAAGACTGATTGTGGGGAGTGCAGTGGACGAGATTTAAAACAATGTCTTTCCTTCTCATCCCGTCTGGTAAGACACCCTTGACCCGGAGTTCTCGGCAACTTTAATACCCTTATATGTGTGTGTTCTCCTGCCGCCGCTTGGTGAGTAGATTTTTTTATCTATACAGTGACATTATACATTCAAAACCTGGTTGTTTTTATTCTATGAAGTATATAATTCTAGTGGAGTAATTAAATATAGATATTTATTTAAATATCTTTCATTTCGAGGTATTACACTCCTTGTTTCAAAGTTGTTTCCTTTCCTAAAAGAATGGCGATAACAGTATTTTCTTTAAGTAGTAATAACGCTAAGGACAGTTGGTTTCTGCTGAAAAATATCAGTTTCCTTCCACCTTAATCCTTCCACGCAGTAAGACAGTACAGGTGTTTCTATCTTCATTCGTTACGTGGACGGTACCTGTCTCACCACACGCCGGCTGCTGCTTTCTACGTGGTATGTCGCAATACACAGAGCACGCCTGCTAAAGGTAAAATACACTTTAACAAGCAACTCATGTGGATGCGGAACAAGCAGTGTTCCCGTCGTATTATGTCAGAAAGCACTAGACGTTGCTTGCATTTCAAAGAGGCTTCAACCACCTTGTCGTTCGTACAGCGAGTCCTTTGCTGTCGTTTTATGTCAGAACATTCCTATGATCCATTAGGACTCTGCAGTAAGGCAGTAATTACTCTGCAGGGAGAAACTAACTGCTAATAAAAAATGCTCATGAAAGTAGTCTCAAGTGAAACTACAACTAATATAAAAATATATAATACTCTGTACGTGAGGTACATTTTGAGCAAAGAGTGCTCACATGAACATTTACCTAAAATACGGCATATAATATATATCGTGTACGACGCGTCTGATCTGATTCTGATTATAAGATTTAATCCCGGTTTAAATTTATTTTAATTTTACTCAGGCCTCAGCCTTACGCTTTTCTTATTAGACGCAATGATGAATATATTGCGACACTGGCTGCATCTTTTCTCCTTTTTGCTATACGTTGTTCTTTTTTATTTACTTTTTAAACTGTCATTGCTGAATTTATTTAATGCAATATTTTTGTTGAAGTATTTTTTACATTAATAGATCTGCACTTTATCTATGACTGCACATGCGCATCTGCAATATCTATGGTAGCTTCCCTTGCTGTATTTGTTGTTTGACATTCCCGTTCCATCCCTCTTCTCAGTGCCATTATCATAATTTAGCGTAGCATCGAAAACACATCATTTTCACGACGTTCCCTTTACAACTAATTCGTGCCCAAGTTGATGCTCAGAAACATAACTGCATAAGCACGTATGAAACTCAAGTGATACACTTGTTAGCTATCTATATTGATATCATTTGAAGAAGTAAAATGCAAAGAAAATGATATAGGCGTACAGCAAATTACACACCATGGCAGCGAAAAATTTTATTTCCAAAGAAGTTAATTGGGGGAGTATTTTCTATGGCAATAAACGGTAACTACTTGTTAATCTTCGACATACCTAATGGGGAAAGGATTAACATGTCTTTGGGGCCAAATGCACAGTTGGGTGAACCACGTAGGTCTTAAGTTAAGCACTTCCCCTCTTGTGTCTTTTTAAGAAAAAATATTGTAAACATTATCGTAAGGATAGAAGAACAAGAGTGTAAACTGCCAAGAAAAATAGAAAATTATCGTCCAGACTTTTCTTGAAGAGATCTCACCAAAGAATTTTTTGAATTTTTTACATGTCGATTTGTGGAAGTAAACACAAGTGTTGTTGCATCCATTTTCACGCAGACTATAAGAAGATTTCACTAACTGTGACATTCTTCGTGAACAATGTGACTGTACAGATGACAACTCAACTAAGCAAACCAGTAAATACGTAGCAGCGATAGTAAAAGAAGCTAAGATGGCATTAGTAATGGCGGAAAGCAAGGTATATCTCATTTTTATTATATTGTACTACTACTAAAATACATCTTCTCCTATAGGAAATGAAGTCCCAATGTTGATGACACCGAGGTACATAAATTTGTTTTGGTGAACTAATAAAGAACAAAGTCGCCGTTTGTAAACAGCTAAAGTTTTCATTTCTATCGTCATTATCAAATAAATAATCTCGTCACGCCACATAATTAGAAAACATGTCACTTCATCTTACAGTAGAGAGTACTAGTCAAAACGAGAAAAAACTGCCTTAAACATAATCCGGAAAGTATTATTTGTTGAGATATGGACCATTTTATTCTATGGTAACCTTCTTCAGTTTGTCCAGGAGTAGGTGCTCAATGTGACTTGCGCTCATTCCAATACGCCCTTCACCCTTACTCCCCAGTGAACCACGATCTCGCACGAACACTGCTGACGCTATAAGTAATAAAGTAACTGCTTGTGCAAGATCCTCCAAGAAACAGCGTGATGTAAGCCTTCGGCTACTGTAGTTCATCACAGACTGTTTGTTGATCAGCTTCTGCTCATTGCAACATTCGCTTTGCCATATCCGCCGGATGAACTGTGCAGGGCCAGTTTCTTTTCTATTTTTTTCATACAAAATGTGGACGTTAACGATGTCCTTCGGCGTACGTGTCACGTTTCTGTCAGTTAACGGCGATGGCTGAACATGACAGAATATCGTGTCTGTCAATTCTCGAATGAAATAAGGGGACACTATTTCCCGGTGATAAAACGGTACTTGCGGGTTGGCTGAAGTAAGAGACAATTGTAAATTATGAAACTTCCTGGCAGATTAAAACTGTGTGCCGGACCGAGACTCGAACTCGGGACCTTTGCTTTTCGCGAGCAAGTGCTCTACCAACTGAGCTACCAAAGCACGACTCACCCACCGTCCTCACAGCTGTACTTCCGCCAGTACCTCGTCTCCTACTTTCCAAACTTCACAGAAGCTCTCCTTTCTTCCAGGAGTGCTAGTTCTGCAAGGTTCGCAGGAGAGATTCTGTGAAGTTTGGAAAGTAGGAGACGAGTTACTGGCGGGAGTAGAGCTGTGAGGACGGTATAGCTCAGTTGGCACAGTCTGCTTTAGGCGGTGGCGCGGCACGGACCTGCTGTCCCGGCCGCGGGCGCGCGTGGACGAGGAAGTGTTTACACCGTCGGTACTCGCGCGTGTTGTTGTCTGACTCGATCGCCATGGCACACAATTTTCGAAAGACTACGCTCCAATTTACGTTCGACAACGAATTTGCCAGACCCAAAGCTTTCGAAATAGAGCGTTTTTTGAGGGAAGAAGTTCGTTTACCTGCTACAGACATAATTGGAATACACCTGTCCATTGTAAGCAGTACAATGTACGTAAAGATGACCGATGAAGCTGCGTGTGAAAGAACTCTCTCCGCTGCTCAAAGAGGATTTAAATTTCGACACTCTGATGGCCATATCAGCGATGTAACAGTAGCTCCTTCAGGATTGGGAGTGAGGATGATTCGGATCTTTGAATTGCCGTTTGAGGTGCCAGAGTCGATGGTTACTGAATCGCTGCGACCATATGGAACGGTACTTAGTCATACGCCTGAACGATGGGCAAGTTTTAGTACCTATCCTGTGCTAAACGGCGTGCGACAGGTGCGGATCGTCCTTACTAAACATATCCCGTCTTATTTATACATTGGCGGGTGTCGAGCTATTGTGATCTACGATGGCCAGCCACGCACTTGTTCTGGCTGTGGTGGAGAAGGACATATCCGCTCGGAGTGCATACAACGCCGCGTCGTGCAACTGCCACATGGAGACGCGTCACAGCGAGAAGTTCCCACGCAACTGCTGATGACGTACGTGTCGGTGGCTCGCCGGGAGGTGTTGCCCAGTTCGGAGCGTGACAAGGACGTGTTTATGCAAGAGCCGACCGAGTTACGGGAGCATGGAGGTGACTCGGAGAATGTCCCTACGCCCACGTCACGTCGGTTGAGGGAGGAACCTTCCGACAACTCACATGAAGCACGCGACGTGGAAGTAGAGGTCGAGACAGTGGCACCGGCCACGGACCAACGAACGATCGACGAACACAGTGAGGCAGCAGAGGGCAGGGCCCGCAAACAGCGATCGCCGAAGCGTCGCAAAAAGGGTCGCCATAGTTCGGATGACACGTCCCCCCCTAGCCTAGGGGACACGGAAGGTATCCTAGCCGAAGAACTGTCTGACACAGAACACGTGCTTTTAGAGGACGCTGACAGGATTCCGTCAGATGGAGACCGGATGTCCTGCCTTTCAGATGGTCCCTCTTCATTGACACCGACTGACCCAGCGCTGCCGACGAAGTAGTCAGGGATACCAATGTCCCAGCAGCCTCGTCGAAATACATCAGAGGACGTTTCTCGGATGGATGACCACTGCGACTGGGCGGAACCAGTCGAGGACATACAGGAATTGCCACCTCCTAATGATGACCACTCACCTACAGGATGCACACCACGGAACGACAACAAAGGAGGGCAGCCCGTTGGCGGGCACCCCTCTGAGCCCGAATAGTGGACTAACGCCCTTGGAGTTCTCAGTGACATGACACGAGCATGACAACGACAACGAACCAAGCATATAAGGTGGGCACAGTGAACATTAACACCGCACGTTCGCTTGCAAAGATGCAACTTCTCCGGGACATGATTTACGCCACAGACGTTGATATTCTGCTGATGCAGGAAACCTGCAATGCTGCTTTTCCCGACGTGCACGGATACAACACTTACATAGCGCCGACTCCAGATGGAGGACGTGGCACAGCGATACTAGTCCGGGAAGGGATTCCGATGTGTGACCTCGATTACCTTCCTTCGGCTCGGGGTTTGGCTATGACCGTGAACGGCATTCGTATCGGCATTATCTATGCCCCCTCCGGATCTGACAATCGACAGGCGCGTGCACGATTCTACTCGGAGGAGATTGCCCCTCTATTCCATGGGAGGTATGACCACATCTTGGTAGGGGGGGATTTTAACTGTGTACTCGCCCCGAAGGATCAAACTCCTAATTTCAGCTCATGCCACGCATTGAACACGATCTGCCGGGACATGGCCCTTATGGACACGTGGGAAAAGATCCATGGGCAGCGAGAGGGCTACACGTATTTTACTAGCCACTCGGCGAGCAGGCTGGATCGGATTTATGTTTCTGACGGATTAAGAGATCACGTGTTGGCTGCTGAACGTTGGCCCACAGCTTTTACGGACCACCTTGCATATTTATGCACGTTAACCCTCCCACGGCAGAGGGTCTGGCGGAGTCGTAGTTCCTGGAAACTCAATTCATCCTTATTGGTGGATCTCGAATGTCGCCAGCGGATCGAAGAAACATGGCAGACTTGCACTCGCCGTTTGCCGCTGCACCGTACGGTTCTTTCGTGGTGGCTGCAGTGTGCAGAACCGGCGATACGAAGAGCTCTCATCACGTATGGCAAGGAAAAAGCGAAATGGCTCCGAGATACACTTGATTATTTCTACATGGTGCTCCGCGACCTGTCCTCCATGGCCCCATCGCTCGAGCGTCAAGCGGAAGTCCATCGCATTCAGGCCTGTATTTTATCGATCACGAGACGTCGACTGGAGGGACTTTCGATCCGTGCTCGGTGCTTGGACAACGTCGATGGAGAACGTATTGGCATGCATCATGTGTCCAAGGGACATGCGCGTAATCGCCGATCCCTAATCACAGTCCTCCATGATGACGATGGTCGGCCCTTGACGTCACAACAGGACATTGCTGCTGAGTTTCTGGAGCATTATCGCCCCCTTTTCACTGGGACGCCGACGGACAATCGGACAGGAGAAGAAATTTTGCGACAGATGCAAACGGAGGTGGATGGTCCGGATGCAGAGGCGCTATTGGAACCCCTAACGGAAGATGACATCCGGGGCGCACTCGCGAAGGGTGCGGTGCATAAATCCCCTGGGCCAGATGGGTTGACACTCGAATTTTACCGCGCATTTGCGGATTTAATGATGTCCCAGTTGGTATTGATGTATAATGAGTTATTGAGCCCTGACACGGACGTTCCGTCGCAGTTCATGGCGGGACTGCTTATACCAATACCGAAATCGACAGCGAGTGTCAGCGTCCATCAATTTAGACCGCTCACGATGCTCAATACTGATTATAAGATCTTTGCGCGAATGTTGGCGGCAAGGCTCAAGACTGTAATATCCAAGACAATACCACCAGACCAGGCTTGTCTAGGGGTTCGGAGCAACATACATTCTATCCTCGGCGAATACCGTGACGTAATTTCCCTGACGGAAGCTTGTCGCATGCGAGCGGCGTTCGTATCGGTGGACTTTGATCGTGCCTTTGACAGGATCAACCATGATTTCCTTGACTCGACCATGCGACGGATGGCGATACCACAGGATTTTATTACCGTCCTCATGCGCCTCCTTCGCGGCGCTTCTTCGACGGTGAGAGTCAATGGCAGGGAGGTAGGACCGATTCCTGTTTGCAGCTCAGTTAGTCAAGGATGTCCCTTGTCGATGATACTGTTTACAATAGCGCTCGAACCATTGATGCAGACTCTTAGACGGACCCTAACAGGCGTCCGACTCCGTGCGAGCTCCTTCACGTGTCGTGCATATGCCGACGACTTGATGATACTCGTCCGGTCGGAGAACGAAGTAAATCAGGTGGTTACCCTTCTTACTACGTACGGAGTAGCTGCGGGAAGCAGGGTCAACATGAATAAAACCAAGATCAAGCACATCGGTCGAGGGCTGGATGATCTGCACAGTCCGTTTACGACGGTGGACATCTTGCGATGCTTAGGTGTATTGTTCACCCGATCGCTACGGCAATCAGCGGCGGCGAGCTATCGACGTCTCCTCCAGAACGTCCGACTGCACATACGCAACAATTCACTCCCAACGCACGACCTGCTCCAAAGGGTGGACTACACTAATGTTCACCTGGCCTCGCGACTGCCGCACCTGGCACAGGTATTGCCAATGCCACATGGTATTGCTGACAGATTAATGGCGGCCTTTGGATACTATGTCAGCCAAGGAATGTTGTTTAAGGTCAAATACAAGACTTTAACTCTCCCACACCATGCTGGAGGACTTAACCTCACGGATGTGCGGAACAAGGCTCTAGCTCTATACCTGCGAGCGACGCTACGCACTTGGAACCAACGGCAACACGCCATCACGTCGGCCATTCTCGATGTGCTTCTTCCCACGTCCTTTGAACCACCGGTGGCGGTAGGCACAATCTCGCCCTCTTTTTCTCACGTCGCGCGATTTTTTGTTGATTTTAGTTATGTTCAGTTACAGATACCTTCTACAAGACTCCCCACTACCCGTGAGATATATCGATACTTGCGGCGTCATCATGGCAGCAATGTTGTCGAACTTAAATACCCCACACGAAACTGGCGACAGATTTGGCGAGCTGTCCATACACCTCTCCTCACCACAGCAGCGCGATCGTCATGGTATACACTAATCAACCGCAAGACAGTCAACCGCCAACTATTGTACGACATTCGCATGGTAGATTCCCCGCTCTGCCTTATATGTGGCATGCAGGACACCGACGAAAATTCTCTGCAGTGCGGTGAGGCAACGGATGTTTGGCGGCTGACGCAACGCATCATGGCCCTCCTCAGACGCACCGACGAATCAACGATCACGACGGACGCTTTATTTTTCCCTGACGCTGTATTTTTCCCCTCACAAAAAACTTTGGCAATCCGATGGATTGGTGGACACGCATCGCACTACGTGCTCTCGCGGACATTGATATCGGGCATGGACTATTGGCATTATCTACTAGAACAACACGAAATCATCCGACGCCACTCTAAATATAAAACGAATTTTGCGAACTTTGTAGGCAGCATGTTTCATAACCCCCCGAAGCGGTGGGGAGTCCCAGGTTTACGTTGTTTCGAGGGATAGGATGTACTCCCAGTGAAGTGACGAGGATGTCACTTCAGTCCTATATTTCTTTTCCTTCTTTTTTGTATATGATTTTTCTTTTGGGACATTAAAATTAAATAAATAAATTAAAAAAAAAATGTTGGTAGAGCACTTGCCCACGAAAGCAAAGGTCCAGAGTTCGAGTCTCGGTCCGGCACACAGTTTTAATCTGCCAGGAAGTTTCATATCAGCGCACACTCCGCTACAGAGTGAAAATCTCATTCTGGAATTGTAAATTATATACACTGTGGTGACAAAAGTCATGGGATACCCTCTAGTATCGTGTAGAACCTCCTTTTACTCAGGCGTAGTGTAGCAACAAGACGGTTCAAATGGCTCTGAGCACTATGGGACTTAACGTCTATGGTCATCAGTCCCATAGAACTTAGAACTACCTAAACCTAACTAACTTAAGGACTTCACACAACAACCAGTCATCACGAGGCAGAGAAAATCCCTGACCCCGCCGGGAATCGACCCGGGAACCCGGGCGCGGGAAGCGAGAACGCTATCACACGACCACGAGCTGCGGACGTAGTGTAGCAACTCGACGTGACCTGGACTGCACAGGTCTTTCGAAGTCGCCTGCCATCAGCGCTTGCCAACTGAAATCGGAACCCACTGGACCAGGCCACACTTTCACATTCATCTAGGGTGCAAATGATAGGGCCATAAGCCCAGGAGAGGCGCTACAAGTGACGTCGTTCTGTTATCAAAGGCACTCGGGTCGGTCGTATGCTGCCATGGCCCATTAACGCCACACTTCGCATCACTGTCCTGTCTTCGTGCGTCCCACACTGATTTCTGCAGTTACATCAGCAGTGCTGCCTGACTATTAGCACTGACATCTCTATGCAGACGTCGCTGCTATCGGCCGTTAAGTGAAGGACACTGGCCTCTGCGTTGTCATGCTGACAGGTAATATCTAAAATTTGGTGTTCTCGGGGTAGTATTGACACTGTGGATCTCGGAATAACGAAGTCAGGTTGGCATATCACTACCCCATGAATTTTGTTACCTCAATGAATTAGATAACAGCATCATATGACTAAGTGCAGAGAGAAACGTAACGAATAGTACATTACCAATAAACGTCAACAAGACGACGGCCTACATCACAAGTAAAATTGTCCATATCTCACTAAACATTGAATTCTGCTCACACGCGTCTTATTCTATTTCCTTAATTTGATCAATGCTGTCTATTGTAGGATTTTTTCTTTAAAGTTGTCGGCATTCTGAATGGCTTGATGCAGCCAGCCAAGAATTTATCTCTTGTGCCAGCATCCAATTCGCAATCTCGTACTTGCAACATACGTGTTCAATTACTTGTTGGATGAAGTCTAATCTGTCTTACCCTACAGTTTTCATTAGCTTCAGCCACCTCTCGAACCAGGGAAGTCGTTCCTTTAGGTCTTGTCAGCGTTCTTTTCTTCGGCGATTCTACGCAGAACGCCTTCATTCGACATCAACGAACATAGTTCCTTCTATAGAACCATATCAGATACAGTTCCGTTCTCACTTCCGGTTTTCCCGCAGTCCACGATTCACTCCCATACAGTCTCGAAACGTACAGCCTCATGAATTTCCTCATCCAACGAAGATCTGCGTTTGATATCAGTATTCTTCTGGTATTGCACGTCCCGTGTGTCTTACATCCACCCTACTTTGTGCACAGGCGTTGTGTTGCTTCTAAGATAGCAGAAAACTTTATCTTTGTCTACTTCGAGGTCGCCAATTTTGATGTTAACTTATCCCAATTCTTTCTGCTACTCCTCATTACTTTTACCTTTCCTTCGTGTAAGGCGAATAAAGTACACACTTCGTTTTCTTCTGCTGCTGTAGCAAAGTGGTTAACGTTTAAATTGTTCAAATGGACTGCTTTTGTTTTGGGCAGCGAGTTTCGAGGCGACAATTGCGGGCGTTCCTCAGCAGTGAAATACTTTCTGCTTTCGCGATGTCTAATGTAAGGGAAGAGATAAATTCATTTTAAAGCATGAAAAAATATATATTGTGACAGTTAATTGCTACGGTGATTGTAGGAGGTTATATTTTACCCTTCAAAACTGTTTGTGAGTCGTCTAGGTAACGTAATTTCGTATTGAGAGAGCATTTAGCACAACGGCTTCCAGTCTGGAAAGTGCTCAGTCGCGTGACAGGGCCACATAGTCCGTACACACATTTTGTGATGCATTTACGTTGTTTCAAGACAACGAAATTGACAAAAAGACATGAATGTTTATGTACAGATAGGCGTTAGTGTATTTACAACCAGGTGAATGGAATGTTCTTTTATTATAAGTTGGTTAATTTTCCATCAAATTATTTTAGAAAATCAGTGCAACAATCATGGGATTATCACGCTATACAAAAGGCATTGGATGCTCTATGAAAAGAAAAGATTTCGTTTGCTACAGCATTCAAATTATTCAGTGTTTCAAGCATTTCAGATTGATAGACGGAAGAAGTATGTCTTGGGTGAGACACTTTAGGAAGAGAGAGCATAATGTAGGCCTTAGAAAACCTGATTACACCTTAACTGGATTTCATATTTTCTTCTCTCCGACCGGTCAGCCGGCAACACTCAGCGGAGGACTACCTCTGAGGATGTCCAGCGCAGTCCTGGATGAAACATCAGGAACAGGAGAGTTTCTTGGACTACGACATCACAACCTTAGTTTTCACCAGCAACTAATAAAACAATTTTTTTTGTTACAGCTTGTACAAAAATGCCGGCCGGAGTGGCCGAGTGGTTCTAGGCGCTACAGTCTGAAACCGTGCTACCGCTACGGTCGCAGGTTCGAATCCTGCTTCGGGCATGGATGTGTGTGATGTCCTTAGGTTAGTTAGGTTTAAGTAGTTCTAAGTCCAGGGGACTGATGACCTCTGATGTTAAGTCCCATAATGCTTAAAGCCATTTGAACCATTTTGAATCCTACTCTATGAATCTTTTATTGCCGTCATTGCTTCTTTGAAGTATAAATTGAACAGTAGGGGCGTATATCCGCATACCTGTATTTCACATGTAGCAAAGTATGGCTGCCATTCTGGTTTCAGAGTTTCGCACATGTTCTACCATTTTACTTTGCCGAACGTTTTAGCTTGGTCCACAAATCCTAAAAGCCTGTCTTGATTCCTTCATGAAGCGTAGCCCCATATCTGACGACCTGGTGCCTTTACCTTTCTGAAGCTAAACTGACCGTCGTCTAATATTTCTTGAATAGTTTTTCCATTAGTCTGCATTTTATTTTTTTCAGCAACTTCAATGCTTGATGTGTTAGGTTGATTATTAGGTTGATTTGCGATACTTCTCGCACTTATCTGCCGTTTCTCTCTGCGGGACTGTGTGGACGGTATTTTTCCAAAAGTCTTATATTTTCTGTCTCGTAGATTCTACATACTAACTTGAATATCGGCTTCCTGCCAATTCGCTCCGGTGATTTTCAAATCTAAAATGGAATGTTTTCTATCCCTTCTTGAGATACATACCTGAGCGTGGATACTGTAGTATCCACATCCGGCAACAAGGAAAATGTAGGGATGTTTGATTTACCGCCGGATGAGGATATCGATATGGGCAGCGTGGGACATGTCTCTCGCAGGCAGGTGCACACAGATGCTGCCGAAAGCGCTGGAGGCCTTTGCTTAGGATGATGGGTAGACCCTCTAGCGTCAAATGGACTACGTTGTCGCGCACATCAGAGCAGATCACTCCGCCATACGAATATGTTCGGAACGAACCTTGCCCCTTACTGGTCTCGCTGTGTACATTAATTGTGTATTGGACTTCTGTTTAGGCGGCTCTTAACTGTCTTTGCTGTCTCCACTCTTAACTGTGTTTGCTGTGGTTAAGAACCGGGTGATTCGTAACCTCTTCCTTGAAGTGTCTTTCTTCCATCGTTATCTAGATGCAAATTCAGAACGCAGCTTTTGCGATATGCAGCTAATCCAGCAGCTTTCAGTAGCTGAAGACTAGATACCGAGAACCGCTTTGCAGGTCTCCTGTTTATTGCCTGTGGCCTTGAATCCGAGCAACGCTTTGCGGGATTCCCGTCCAGCCCATGGAGCACAATGTCTTTGTTCTTCTCTTACTGGATACAATATGCAAGTCAGTCTTTAGAAAAAAAGACATAGTGAGAGTAACACTTGCGTCATCGCACTCAGTTGTCTTCCATAGCTATTCCAACCCAAGGTTGCGAAACTGCAAAGATATTGTCACAGTTTTCGTATGCAGTAGATATTAAAAGGTCACCGTGTTTTTAAATTGATTCAATATCCAGTAACCGTCCGCGTAAGGCGTCGTCAGCGTTCAAGCTTGTAGGGTTCACTGATTTGTTTGAATACTGACTAAAGGTGGCAGAACACCACAACACTAATAAGAAAGAAAGAAGGAGTAACAAAAGTATAGAAATATAGTGAAATCGGAGTTGAGCAAAACACAACATTAAAGTGTGGGCAGCCTTCACTGACGTTACAAAATGACAAACGACACAGAGAAATTTCAATGAAAACATAGCTAGGTACACAGAGCTACGATCAAATCGGAGAGGAAACGCTGAACTCTAAGAAGGGGAAATTTAGATGAATGTTCCCAGATCGCTGGCACCACAGATTTGCTGTCTTAGCGCGAGACACTCAAGCAAACGAACGATCGAAAAATTGAGCGAAATCCAGCAATATTTCTACTGTTAACAGTAATGAAAAGCTAAATGGCTATTAACGCATGGCAGTAAATACAATGAATGAGCCTGGCAATTGCACCTACGTTGGCGTAAGAAAATGTTGATGAATGAAAGGACTGGACTTGAGGCAATTCAAAACATCATTCACCATTACAATGAACAACATTTTTGTTTCACACTCAGAATTCAGAAAGACTTCAACCAAGTTAAAAATGTTGTTTTCGCTTTATTGATCACAAAAGCAGTGAGTGGACTCACATTTGAGCAGCTATAAGTTACGTGAACAAGACCGTATCTGTCCAAGCGCCGGCCGCGGTGGTGTAGTGGTTCTAGGCGCGCAGTCCGGAACCGCGGGACTGCTACGGTCGCAGGTTCGAATCCTGCCTCGGGCATGGATGTGTGTGATGTCCTTAGGTTGGATAGGTTTAAGTAGTTCTAAGTTCTAGGGGACTGATGACCACAGAAGTTAAGTCCCATAGTGCTCAGAGCCATTTTTTTGAACTGTCCAAGTAAGCAACAGATGGCTTCAAATTCGTAACAACTATAAATTACATAAAACAGTAACTGTACCCATTATAAGGGCCCCCGTAAAATGAATTAACAGTATTAAACAATCAAATTAGGAGCCATGGAAAAAGTTGCCTTTAAGATTCAAAAAAATAAACGAAGCACAGAAATTACGTAAAATTGCAAGAGTTTTAAAATTAGCAAAACACTTAACGCCTTCTTTGGTTGTGACAACAGGGCAGCCATAAAATATTAATTTACAGGCTACACGTGGCCCAAGCTATATTAAATGATGGCTGACCCTTCTAATACGTTTGCTACCTTTGCCCAGTTGCCAAGATGCTGGTCTAAACTGGCCGGTGGCACTGAACGCCAGCCGTGACTGCAAAACGGAATACAGTCTTAAGACAGGCCAAAACACACCAACAGTATAACCTTAAGCGAGTCTCTAAATAATAGCAAACAGCAACAGAATACAGCATATGCCCAGGCATACAGTTTTCACCCCGCTTCCCTTTCACCCAGTACTCGGTCTGGTGCAAGGAAGCATGTACCAAAGCGTTAGATGCCGCAATCGCACCGTGCCCTAGCACGCAACGGCTCTTAACGGCGCTGGAAGGAAAAGAACTAAAACACACTAAGACTTAAATATTCGGAGAAAAGGAAAATTCCAGCACACAGTTTACTCTCAGCGTCATAGAAAGAGCTTCTTTCTTATCAAGATCAAGTTTACCCCAACACAACAGGCAACGTAATAAAACTCACAAGAAAGCAGCAGCAACATTTTTGCCTTTTCTTCTTTTAAAAAAGGGAGAAACATACAAAATATATCGCTGCTTGAATCTAATATAACGGCTTAAAAGCCAATTACTAAATTACTAAAAGCAGAGGCAACTGGAAAGCAAAAGCATGAATAGAAAGGGGTTTTCTTTTTCTTCTTTCATCAGTCTTCTGACTGGATTGACGTGGCCCGCCACCAATCCCTCTCCTGTGCCAATTACTTCTTCTTAGCGTAGCACATGCAACCTACACCGTCAATTATTTGCTGGATATATTCCAATCTCTGTCTTCCTGTACAGTTTTTGCCCCCTAGAGTTCCATGTAGTTCCACGGAAGCTATCCCGTGACATCTTAACAGGTTTTCTACCATCCCGTCCCTTCTTCTTTCCCAATGTTCCTTTGTTTGCCGAATTTTTGGAAGACTTCTCCTTTTCTTGCATTATCAGTCAACCTAATTTTCAGCATTCTTCTGCACCAATACAACTTAAACGCTTCGATTCTCTTACGTTCCGGTTCTCCCACAGTCTATGACTGTCAGTCATACAATACACTGCTCCAAGCGTACGTCATCAGAAATTTCTTCCTGAATTCCAGACCTATGTATGATACTAGTATAATTCTCTGGGCCAGGTGTGCTCATTTTTCCCAGTGCCAGTTTGCTTCTTACGCTCCCTCCGCTATGCGTTATTTCGCTGCCAGGGAAGCAGAATTCCTTAACCTCATCACTTCGTGATCACCAATCCTGATTTAGCTTCTCGTCGTTCTCATTTCTGCTACTTTTCATTACTTACGTCATTCTTCGATTCACTCTCGCTCCACACACACACACACACACACACACACACACACACACACATATATATATATATATATATATATATATATATATCTATATATATATATATACTCCTGGGAATTGAAATAAGAACACCGTGAATTCATTGTCCCAGGAAGGGGAAACTTTATTGACACATTCCTGGGGTCAGATACATCACATGATCACACTGACAGAACCACAGGCACATAGACACAGGCAACAGAGCATGCACAATGTCGGCACTAGTACAGTGCATATCCACCTTTCGCAGCAATGCAGGCTGCTATTCTCCCATGGAGACGATCGTAGAGATGCTGGATGTAGTCCTGTGGAACGGCTTGCCATGCCATTTCCACCTGGCGCCTCAGTTGGACCAGCGTTCGTGCTGGACGTGCAGACCGCGTGAGACGACGCTTCATCCAGTCCCAAACATGCTCAATGGGGGACAGATCCGGAGATCTTGCTGGCCAGGGTAGTTGACTTACACCTTCTAGAACACGTTGGGTGGCACGGGATACATGCGGACGTGCATTGTCCTGTTGGAACAGCAAGTTCCCTTGCCGGTCTAGGAATGGTAGAACGATGGGTTCGATGACGGTTTGGATGTACCGTGCACTATTCAGTGTCCCCTCGACGATCACCAGTGGTGTACGGCCAGTGTAGGAGATCGCTCCCCACACCATGATGCCGGGTGTTGGCCCTGTGTGCCTCGGTCGTATGCAGTCCTAATTGTGGCGCTCACCTGCACGGCGCCAAACACGCATACGACCATCATTGGAACCAAGGCAGAAGCGACTCTCATCGCTGAAGACGACACGTTTCCATTCGTCCCTCCATTCACGCCTGTCGCGACACCACTGGAGGCGGGCTGCACGATGTTGGGGCGTGAGCGGAAGACGGCCTAACGGTGTGCGGGACCGTAGCCCAGCTTCATGGAGACGGTTGCGAATGGTCCTCGCCGATACCCCAGGAGCAACAGTGTCCCTAATTTGCTGGGAAGTGGCGGTGCGGTCCCCTACGGCACAGCGTAGGATCCTACGGTCTTGGCGTGCATCTGTGCGTCGCTGCGGTCCGGTCCCAGGTCGACGGGCACGTGCACCTTCCGCCGACCACTGGCGACAACATCGATGTACTGTGGAGAACTCACGCACCACGTGTTGAGCAATTCGGCGGTACGTCCACCCGGCCTCCCGCATGCCCACTATACGCCCTCGCTCAAAGTCCGTCAACTGCACATACGGTTCACGTCCACGCTGTCGCGGCGTGCTACCAGTGTTAAAGACTGCGATGGAGCTCCGTATGCCACGGCAAACTGGCTGACACTGACGGCGGCGGTGCACAAATGCTGCGCATCTAGCGCCATTCGACGGCCAACACCGCGGTTCCTGGTGTGTCCGCTGTGCCGTGCGTGTGATCATTGCTTGTACAGCCCTCTCGCAGTGTCCGGAGCAAGTATGGTGGGTCTGACACACCGGTGTCAATGTGTTCTTTTTTCCATTTCCAGGAGTGTATATATGATGAACGACGAGAAGCTAAATCGGGATTGGTGATCACGAAGTGATGAAGTTAAGGAATTCGGTTCGTCAGTATTTGATGTGATTTACGAAATATATCCAGCAGTAACGATAGGTGACTATATATATATATATATATATATATATATATATATATATATATATATATATGTGTGTGTGTGTGTGTGTGTGTGTGTGTGTATATAGCGTCAACTTTAGATTACAATATCTCCGGATGAAATTAACATTTTACAATGCAATAAACGGCACTGATTACGTATTTGTTTATATGTTCAGATGTGCTTACAAAACTAACGGGGTTACATTTAAAAAAACGTAGGTTTGTGTTAAAAAAACATGCTTCCGTGCATTTTTTTATGGTTTGCATTAACCAATTACACTAGCCCCTTTCCTCAAGTTCTGTCTGTGGAATCGTTCGTCAGTATATGATGTGGTTTACGAAATATATCCAGCGGTAATGTTAGGTTATATACCCCGATAGCTGAGTGGTAATCGCGACGGAATGCCGTCCAACGGGGCCCGGGATCGATTCCCGGACGTTCAGGAACTGGATGCTTTGTTGTCTTCATCATCTCATCACACGGGGTGGTGACCGGAGAGGCATCCGAACCCCCCCCCCCTTTAAATTAACCATGCCAAATCCGACCTTAACCATGCTGACCCTACGAACATGCTGGACAAAGGCACTAGGAAAAGACGACGACTCTCAATCCACATTCCTTACGTATCAGTCTGTTCATTCCATTCAACACGTCTCAATCCCTATTCTCTACTCATTATACTGTTCTTCCATTCAGCAGATCCTGTAATTCTTCTTCACTTTCACTGAGGATGGCAATCTCATCAGTGAATCTTCTCACTAGTCTTTTCATCCTGAATTTTAATTCCACTTTTCAACTCCTCCTTTTTTTCCCTTGATTGTTTCTTCGATAACGAGATTGAACAGTATGCGCGAAAGACTACTTTCCTTTGTTACACCCTTGCTTTTAATTTCACCGAAGGTAGTTCTTGACTTTTCTGTCAGCTCTTCCGACAAACATTTCTTCTCAGATTTCTCAGAACAGTATTTGTAGAACTGCCTGCTGAGGTATTCATTATCGCAGTACGTATAGCCTCAGCAAACATTCCTTAGTACTGCCATACCCCACTTCTTTGCGCACAGATTCTCCCTGACTGTCCGCTTGCTGAGCTTGGTAGTAACGTGTCTGCCTACCGCGCAGCGGGCCTGGGATCGATTCCTGGCTGTGTCGGAGGTTTTCTCCCCCTGTGGATTGGTTGTCGTGTTGTCATCATCATCATCTAAACGCAAGTCGCCCAGTGTAGCGTCACCTGAAATAAAACTTTCATCCCGGCGGTCGAACTTCCCGTCTAACAATTCCTAAACTGTGATCTGAGTATATATCCGCTCCTGTGTGTACCTTACAATCAGTACCTAATTTCTAGATCCCTGCCAGACCAAGGTATAATCTAGCTGAAATCTCACCCTATCTCCTAGCCTCTTCCAAGTGTACATCCTGCTCTTCTGATTCTTCCAGAAACTATTCGCTGCTATCAGCTGAACTCTATTGCGGAACTCAATTAGTCTTTCTCCTCTCTCATTAACAGTACCAAGCTCATATTCTCCAATAACCCTTTCTTGTACTCCTTCCCCTACAACTGCATTCCAATCTATCATGATTATCAGATTTTCACAACCCTTTACGTACTAAATTACTCGTTGAATTTCCACATATACTTTGGGCTGTGAGATCGGCATGTTACATGAACCGTCGTTGAAGTGTTGGTTGGTTGGTTGGTTTGGTGAAGCAGACCAAACAGCGAGGTCATCGGCCCCGGTATGTGCCTAAAGCGATTTAGGAAACTCATGGGAAAACTAAATCAGGATGGAGGGGCTCGGGGTTGAACCGTCGTCCTCCCAAATGCTAGTCTAGTGTACTAACTACTGCGCCACCTCGCTCGGTAGTCGGTGTTGCCCTGAGGTCGAATCTGATGAGAACAGCCTATCACTGAGGTGTTCTCAGTAGTTCGCACTCTGTTGTATCTTCCTGTTCATAACGAGTGCTACTCCCTTATAGTCTGCTACTGTTGATGTTACCCTGTACTCATCTGAACAGATATCATTGTCTTCCTTCCATTTCACTTCGGTGACCCCCACTATATCTAGACTGAGGCTTAGCAGTTCCATTTAGATTTTCTACGTACCCTACTCCTGACGTCCCACGCCACCTTACGGTTTGATTGGTTATTCAATGTTTTTCTCACGGTCACCAACATGTTGGCAATCCTCTCTCGGAGTTTCGAAAGGATATACGAGGGCAGTTCAATAAGTAATGCAACACATTTTTTTCTGAAACAGGGGTTGTTTTATTCAGCATTGAAATACACCAGGTTATTCCCCAATCTTTTAGCTACACAACACTATTTTTCAACGTAATCTCCATTCAATGCTACGGCCTTACGCCACCTTGAAATGAGGGCCTGTATGCCTGCATGGTACCATTCCACTGGTCGATGTCGGAGCCAACGTCGTACTGCATCAATAATTTCTTCATCATCCGCGTAGTGCCTCCCACGGATTGCGTCCTTCATTGGGCCAAACATATGGAAATCCGACGGTGCGAGATCGGGGCTGTAGGGTGCATGAGGAAGAACAGTCCACTGAAGTTTTGTGAGCTCCTCTCGGGTGCGAAGACTTGTGTGAGGTTGCGTTGTCATGAAGAAGGAGAAGTTCGTTCAGATTTTTGTGCCTACGAACACGCTGAAGTCGTTTCTTCTATTTCTGAAGAGTAGCACAATACACTCCAGAGTTGATCGTTTGACCATGGGGAAGGACATCGAACAGAATAACCCCTTCAGCGTCCCAGAAGACTGTAACCATGACTTTACCGGCTGAGGGTATGGCTTTAAACTTTTTCTTGGTAGGGGAGTGGGTGTGGCGCCACTCCATTGATTGCCGTTTTGTTTCAGGTTCGAAGTGATGAACCCATGTTTCATCGCCTGTAACAATCTTTGACAAGAAATTGTCACCCTCAGCCACATGACGAGCAAGCAATTCCGCACAGATGGTTCTCCTTTGCTCTTTATGGTGTTCGGTTAGACAACGAGGGACCCAGCGGGAACAAACCTTTGAATATCCCAACTGGTGAACAATTGTGACAGCACTACCAACAGAGATGTCAAGTTGAGCACTGAGTTGTTTGATGGTGATCCGTCGATCATCTCGAACGAGAGTGTTTGCACGCTCCGCCATTGCAGGAGTCACAACTGTGCATGGCCGGCCAGCA
Source organism: Schistocerca cancellata (assembly GCF_023864275.1). NCBI lineage: Eukaryota > Metazoa > Arthropoda > Insecta > Orthoptera > Acrididae > Schistocerca > Schistocerca cancellata. Next base: position 448,696,778 of record NC_064630.1, on the reverse strand, counting down.
CGCGGGAGATCAGACAGTCTTGCTTAACCTTGGAGCGATGATGACACACGCTTTGCCCAACGACTCACCGTGCTTTTGTCCACTGCCAAATCACCGTAGACATTCTGCAAGCGCCTATGAATATCTGAGATGCCCTGGTTTTCCGCCAAAAGAAACTCTATCACTGCCCGTTGTTTGCAACGCACATCCGTTACAGACGCCATTTTAACAGCTCCGTACAGCGCTGCCACCTGTCGGAAGTCAATGAAACTACACGAGACGAAGCGGGAATGTTTGAAAATATTCCACAAGAAATTTCTGGTTTTTTCAACCAAAATTGGCCGAGAAAAAAAAAATGTCTTCCATTACTTATTGAACTGCCCTCTTATAAGCAACATTTTATCCACCACCTTCCCAATACGAAACATTTGACTTTGCAGATAGCCAAGAAGTAAGTCACTGAGGAAAGCGAAGGTGGAACCATACCATATCGCACAACAGGGACACCCTGAAGAAGGCGCTACAGCAGGACCACTACGATGCCGGTCCATCGTACTATGGCAAGGAAAGTACCAAACCCAACTGCCCGGCACTTCATCTGCACCTACTTCTACATCTATGTCACTGTTCTGCTATTCACAATTAAGTGCCTGGCAAAGGGTACAATGAACCTCCTTCAAGCTGTCTCTCTACTGCTCCACTCTCGAACGGCGCGCGCGAAAAACGAGGCCTTAAATTTTTCTGTGCGAGCCCTGATTTCTCTGATTTCATCGCGATGAGCATTTCTCCCTACGTATGTGAGTGCCAACTGAATGTTTTCGCAATCGGAGGAGAAAACTGGTGACTGAAATTTCGTGACAAGATCCCGTCGCAACGGAAAACGCCTTTGTTTTACTGATTGACACTCCAATTCACGTATCACGTCTGTGGTATCATGTCTGTGGCTCTATATCCCCTATTACGGGATAATACAAAGGGAGCCGCCATTCTTTGAACTTTCTCAATATCATCCGTCAGTCCCATCTGATGCCAATCCCACACCGCACAGCAATACTCCAGATTATAGCGGACAAGTATAGTGTAAGCAGTCTCTTTAGTAGATCTGTTGCACTTTCTAAGTGCTCTGCCAATGAATCTTAGTCTTTGGTTTGCTCTAAACACAATATTATCTATATGATCGTTCGAATTTAGGTTATTTGTAATTGTAATCCCTAAGTATTTAGTTGAATTTTCAGCGTTCAGATTTGTGTGACTTATCGCGTAATCTAAAATTAGTGGATTTATTTTAGTACTCAAGAGAATAACTTCACACTTTTCTTTATTAGGGGTCAATTGCCACTTTTTGCACCACACAGATATTAAAATGATTTTTCCGTTCGTTGTGGTCATCTCATGACTTTACAAGACGGTAAATGACAGCACCATCTGCAAATAATCTAAGAGGGCTACTCAGATTGTATAAGACGTCGTTAATACAGATCAGGGACAACAGAGGGCCTATAAAACTTCCTTCGGGAACGCCGGATATTACTTCTGTTTTACTCAATGACTTCCCGTCTATTACTACGAACTGTGATCTTTCTGACAGGAAATCACGAATCCAGTTGCACAAGTGAGGTGATATTCCATAGGCACAGTTTGGTTAGAAGACGCTTGTGAGAAACGCTATCAAAATCCTTCTGAAAATCTAAAAATATTGAGTGAACTTGACATCCCCTGTTGATTTCACTAATTACTTCATGGGTATAAAGAGCTAGTCGTGTTCCGCAAGAACGATATTTTCGGAATCCGTGCCGACTTTGTGTCCGTAAATCGTTTTCTTTGCGGTACTGCATAATGTTCGAACACAGTATATGTTCCAAAACCCTACTGCAAATCGACGTTAGTGATATGGGCCTGTAATTCAGCGGATTACTCCTATTTCTTTTTCTGGGTACTGGTATGATTTCAGCAACTTTCCAATCTTTAGGTACGGAACTTCCTGTGAGCAAGCAGTTGTATATAATTGCTAAATATGGAGCTATTGAATCTGCATACTCTGAAAGGAACCTGACTGGTATACCATCTGGACTGGAAGCTTGAATTTGTTAAGTGATTTAAGCTGCTTTGCTACACCGAGGATATCTACTTCTATGTTTCTCATTTTGGCAGTTGTTCTTGATTGGAATTCGGAAATATTTACTTCATCTTCTTTGGTGAAGAAGTTTCGGAAAACCGTGATTAATAACTTTGCTTTGGTGGCACTGTCATCAGTGACTTCACCTTTGCTATCGCCAGAGTGAAGGTATTGATTGCGTCTTGCCACTGGTGTGCTTTATATGTGATCTGAATCTTTTTGGGTTTTCTGCCTGATTCCAAGACAGAGCTATGCTGTGTACATTATTAAAAGCCTCTCGAATTAAAGCACGCGCTTATTTCGAACTTCTACTAAACTTCGCGCATCTTGAGGATTTTGCGTTCTTTTAAATTTGGCATGGTTTTTTCGTTGCTTTTGTAAAAGCGTTCTGGCCCGTTTTGTGTACCATGTGGTATCAGTACCATTACTTATTAATTTATGTGGTATATATCTCTCAACTTCCGTCGATACAATCAGTTTGAAATAGTTCCTCAGCTTTTCTACGCTTACGTGATCAGTTCGGAAGAAGTGGAGACTGTCTCTTAAAAAGGCGTTAGGAGCATTTTTATCAGTTTTTTTTAAAAATAGAAGTACTTCGCGTTTCTTTTTGATGGTTGTGGGTGTTACGGTATTCAGCCTAGCAGCAACTGTCTTGTGGTCGCTAATCCCTGTATTCGTCGTGATACTCCCTATCTGTCCAGGATTATTTGGTGCTAAGACGTCAAGTATGCTTTCGCAACCATTTACACTTCGAGTAGGCTCATTAACTAATTGTTCCTAATAATTTTCTGGAAAAGCATTCAGTACAATTTCGGATGACGTTTATTCCTGCCAAAGGCTTTAAACTTATAATTTTTCAGCATATCGAGGGTGGACTGAAGTCACCACCGACTATAGACCTATTTGAAATGAGACTCAAGTTTTCTTTGAACCGCTCAGCAACTGTTTGTTCTGAGTCGGGGGTTCAGTAGAGCGATCCAATTAATAGTTTATTCCGACTGTCAAGTATAACCTCTACCAATACCATTTGGCAGGAACTATCTACTTCAACTTCACTACAAGGCAACCTACTTGTGACAGCAATAAATACTCCACCACCAATTGTATTGAATCTGTCCTTTCTGAACGTTGTTAGATCGTTTGAGAAAATTTCGGCTGAACTTATTACCGGCTTCAGGCAGCTTTCTGTACCTATAACTATTTCAGCTTCAGTGCTTTCTATTAGGGCTAGGAGCTCTGGTTCTTTCCCAGCACAGTTAGGACAATTTGCAACTACAATACCGATCGTTTCTACAACTACCTTACTGTCTTTTACCTGCCCCCTTTTAAACGGACGCACTTTCTGTGGTTTCCCGAGACCCTCTCACCTAAAAAACCACCCATTCCCCCCCACACAGTCCCCGATACTCGTGTAGGCACTACCTGTGTGTAGTGGACTCCTTAGCTATTAAGTGAAACGCGGAAACCCACCACTCCATGGCGCAAGTCAAGGAATCTGCAGCCTACACGGTCACAGAACCGCCTGAGACTTTGATTCAGATCCTCCTCTCTGCTCTGCACCAAAGTACCACAGTCGGTTCTGTCGGCGATGCTACAGATGGTGAGCTCCACCTTAATCTCGGAAGCAAGACTAGCAGTTTTTACCATTTCATGACTGGGTGTTGTGTGATGTCCTTAGGTTAGTTAGGTTTAAGTAGTTCTAAGTTCTAGGGGACTGATGACTATAGATGTTAAGTCCCATAGTGCTCAGAGCCATTTGAACCATTTTTTTTACCATTTCCGCTAGCCACCCGAAACCAGAGAGGAATCTTCGCCGATCCACACCGACACACGTCATTGATACCGACACGGGCCACCACCTGCAGTTGGCTGCGCCCTGTACTCTTCATAGCATCCAGAAGCACCCTTTCCACACCCGGAGTGCACACTGGATTCCTTCCCGTCCTTGGCAGCCATATTCCTAAGGGGCCCCATTACACGCCACACGTTGGAGCTCCCAAATACCAGCAAACCCAACCTCTGTGAATGCCCAGACATCGTCGGTAGAGAAGTTTCCTCTGGAACAGGGTGGACGACTGCATCCGGCTCAGAGACTTCGTCACCCACAGATAGCGCCCGAAACATGTTCGTCAAACGAACAGCTGAGGCCCTACAATCGGCCCCAAGGAAATCTCCCACTCGACCACGGGTGAGGGGTCAACCTCAGTATAGACAGTACACGGGTCAGCCACAGCAGTGGATCGATCGGGGGACACGTGGGTCGTGCTCGACGTCCCTCGCATCCCTGCGTCCGACTTCCCCCCACACTTCGTGTCTCTCTCCACTTAACGTCCACTTTCTTACTCGCTGCCCGTACTCGTCACAACACTCTGGCTGCCGTCTGGAGCCACCTAGCCGTGTGGAACAGCTAGAAAACACCGAGCACGATATAGAATCGATAGGAGTCACCGCGGCTCAAGGAATTCGCGTCCGCTAACGGTGACAAGGTTGCAACTACTGGTCCGTCTCGGAGTTAAAACTGAGTGGGCTTGGGGTGACGACAGCGCCGCGGGCGCCAGATTCCAATAGTCTTCCGAAGGCAGAAAAGTAAAAATGTCTTCAATTACGTGGAAGGCCAGAGGCCTGAAATTTGCCTGCTGAGACATAATAAATGCACACTTCCTTTTTCCCAAGGATTTATCCTATACTGGTGAAATCCCAATAGTCGGAGAAGTGGTTTCCACTACGTCACTGCGCCTCCAACGACAAAGAAGACAACCGTTTCAAATTTTAGTAGCTTTTAACGGTGACCGCCAGTTAGATTAAAATGTTAACTTTTCTGCTATCAGATTACGATTCATCTGTACGTTATAAGTCATTACAGAGAAGTTTTCTTCCGGCTGAATTTTCAGGTAACCGAAATAAATTCAAATCGTAAATATGGATGTATCGGTGGAATGTTTATTCCCGGAGGGCCTGTATTTGGCACCAGACTGATTGCTCATTAGTTGCTTTTGGACTCTTTCTAGGGTTCCGTACATCAGTTGGTAAAAACGGAACCCTTACAGGGTCCGACTGATAAAAGCCTTTTCCTTAGGAGCAGGTAAATCTATTTAGTTGAAATTTATGTCACATACTAAGGTCTTTTGTCCGTTAGCGCTATAAAATATAGGAGATTCTAACACAATGCAATCAAAAGGGCGGTCATTTATGTCACATATTTTGACAGGCGCAAATTCACTCATCAAAACTTGTAGCATAGTTTCCTTTGGCATGGTGTCCTGAAATTTTGCAAGAAGCAAGATTTCACAATACAACCAAAGGAATTAATTCGATAATTGCTATTTCCATCAGTTAAGAGTCTTTTTTTCTCAGGATCGGGTAGACGCAAAAAGTTGAAATTTGGGTTAAGTACTAGGTCCATGATCTCTTGGCGGTATGAAAACATTAACTTCTAAGTCAGCGTAGTCAGAGGGTACGGTCATTGATGTCCCATAATTTGATATACTGAAACTCACATATAAGAACCTATACAGTACTTCGCGTTGTTCCAGAATCATGACATTTTAGAAGAAAATAGGTTTCACTGTACGAATAAAGGAAAAATTTGTGAAACTGTGTTTTTGTGATAATATCAGACAAATAAAAATTAGTCACTTATTATCTGACTGTCTGTCTGTCCGTCTGTTGAGCTCACTTTTTCCAAGTACCGGATTGTCATACCAATTGGAAATGTATGTAGCATACTAAGTTCTGTGGTCTAAGTCAGTGCAATCAACGTATACGGCCATTAATGTGGCATATGTTGATACTCTCATACTCACTCCTCAAAACCTGTGGCATACATCCCGATGGTCTTTAAAAATAAAATTTTCACTGTACGAGTAATGGAAACAAAATCGGATAATGGTGAATTTGTAATTATATCACACTAAAATATAATTTGCAATTGTTATCTGACTCTCCCTCTGTCAGTTCGCCTGTTAAGGTCGCTTTTTCTAAGAAATGCGTAGCCGTATCAAGTCGAAATTTATGTCATATTATAAGGTATATAGTCCCTTGGGGGCATAATAAATGTTAGCTTGTAAGTCAATGGAATCAACAGATAAGGCCATTTATGACACTTATATTGACACTCGCAAAGTTACTGTTTAAAACCTGTAGTGTTGACATAGAATCATGAAAATTACGAAGAAGCAAGATTTCACGGTACAGGTAAAGGAAAAGAAACCAGAAAGTTGTGATTATGTAAGTGTATCATACAAAAAATATTTTCTGATCATTTGTTATCCAACGTCAGACTTCATAGTAAGACGTTAGCGAATCTGTAGGAATCACTGGTACTGATATCTTACCAGTATCAACGTCGACAACAAGCAATGACTGTCGAAATTCTCTCTTAGCGAAATGGACAAACTGTTTGTGTACATAATGAAGTTTCTGCGGAAGCCTAAGTGCGTGGATCCCAACCGCATGTCACCAGTTATTTTGTTTTTGGTTCAAATGGTTCAAATGGCTCTGAGCACTATGGGACTTAACGTCTATTGTCATCAGTCCCCTAGAACTTAGAACTACTTAAACCTAACTAACCTAAGGACAGCAGACAACATCCAGTCATCACGAGGCAGAGAAAATCCCTGACCCCGCCGGGAATGGAACCCCGGAACCCGGGCGCAGGAAGCGAGACCGCTACCGCACGACCACGAGCTGCGGACTTTGTTTTTGGTCTCGTGCATTCGCCCACTCATGCATCTCAGCATGGGATGGTTCTAGTAAGGCTTGTAACACGTGGTGTCTCGTAGTCGCTGAGTATTCTGAGGCAGAAACCACGTATTGATTTATCAGGACTCTAGTTGCGTTTAGTTCGAGCGACTGCAGTCGGCTACTGGCGGATGGGGGAATTCCTTGGCAAGTTCTGCGCGGCTGCGGCAATCGGTCCCGGCGCGTGCCGCGACTACAGCTGCGCCAAGTGCCGCGGCGGCTTCCGCGCAATTAGGGGCCCTCGAGTGAAATTATTCAAGTCGTGGGCAGGCCGCTTGATATCGGCAATCTGCAATTCTCAGCCGCCCCCACCCTACCCCTCTCACCTACGCCACCGCCGCCGCTGCCGCCGCCGCCGCCTCCGCCACCTGACGCCGGCGCGACCCGGACGCCGGGCGGCATTTGCATAGCGGCCACTTTGCATTTCCAGCAGGACGCCGCTCCGTGCCAACACCGGCCCTCGAACGCCGGCTGGAGAGCCCCTTATGTGGATCGCTGGCACCGCCCCGTTAGCCGAAATTTATACCGAACGCGCCCGCCGCCGTGCCGTCTGTATGCCAGATTTGCGGCTCCTAGTGCGTTAGTTACCAAAGAGCTCCACCAGCGTGACATACGCATCCCGTTTCTCTTCTCCGCAACGTGCTTCATGCATGAATACGCATTAGCAGTTGAATTTGCCTCGCTTTTCCGAAGAGGTAGGTTATATGTATAATGGTTGCCTCTCCTAAGAGACGTCATCCGCATTTTCTGTGGTGTATAGGCAGATATTTATAATTTTGTTTTTCTCACTGTGTAGATGAATCAGCCAGACGAATTTCTGTTCGTCATGTCTCTCATACGATGCCCAGTGTCAACAGCATCCGTAGGTTTGTTCCCACTACAAAAGAAATTACCTTTAAATCGGGATTTTAGGTGCCCATTCGATAGAATTAGTTTCGTCCGCCATTCCTGTTATCGATATGTATTAACAGGGATAACACATGGTGTAGCAGTTTTGTGTAACATGGTTAAATAGTGCGGTAAGAACCCAAACGACAACCAATTACTCTGTAACTAGTCACCGGAGACCACGAGTCCCTTCTACCCAAATACTGAGAAAACATCCCTGAACAGCCTCGTTTGTGAAATATTCAAATTATTGTTTCGAAATATTATACATAGTATAAGTATTCGCCACTGAAGTTCTCATGAGTGTCGATGTGAAATCTTCATTTGTTAACATTCTAGTAGCAGATACTATGGAGATAACTAAGTTGAGGTAGCACCAGATATGTTTGAATTGGTCAAATTATGCTAGTGATTTAGTTATTTTGGAAAGAAGTAGAAATTTTATGAATAATGTAGCAGGATTGCTATGGGCTGACCTTTGCTACCTGAATCAGTTGATATTTTAATGGAACATATCGAATAAAAGATGTTAGGTAACGCAGAGCTGACTCTGCTCTATGGAAGACACGTTTGTTGTTTGGACCCTTAATAGGGAAGAGATACGTAAACTCCAAGCTTTCTTTAAGAACATTCATTCATAAATGAGCTTTATCATTGAGGTGGAGGGGTCTGCCTCCCGTTTCTAGATGCGTTGTTCTACAGTGCAACTAGTACTCATGGTGGAAACATTATCTTCGCTGATGACAGCAATATTATAGTCACTGAGAAAGCAAGAGAACACAAATGAAACTCTCAAGGAAGTTTATGATTAGTCAATAAGCAATAAAGTGACATTGAACATAAACAAACAAAATGCCATGAATTTCAGTTTGAAGAGGAAAAATGACTTAGTTAAATTAAATTTAGATGGAACCTCTATAGACTGAGTAGCAAATGCAAAATTTCTAAGAAAGAATATTGATTCTCAGTTGAAGTGGTGTGAACCCACAAAGGTACCTGCAAACAGAATGTAACCAGCATGTTATAGCCTTAGAATCCTATCATAAGTGTGTAACATGCAGTGTCTTTTTATTACATATTATTCATTTGTACACTCATTTCTTAGCTATAGCATTCTGTTTTGGGGAACAAACGCACAAAATATGAACACAATTTTCAAACTCCGGAAAAGAGCCATAAGAATAATAACCAGAAATACTAGTCGAGATCGTTGGAAAGAACTCTTCAAAACACTGGAGATTTTAACTGCACCATGTTAACACATTTACCTGTCACTTACACACATCAAAAATAACATTGGTAATTACTGCACAAACAGCTCTGTCCATGGCCATGCAACAGGAGATACACTAAACTTACATTTACCAAGAAAAAATAAATATAAAACTCAAAACAGAATTTTATACCAAGGAATAAAACCGTACAATAAATTAGCATAACAGATTAAAGAAATTGTAAAACTACACTTATTTAAAAAGCCAGATAAAATGTACCTGTTATGCAATACATTGAAGGATTACTTAGATAAAACAGAGTAGGCGTTTGTTTAAAAAATTTTGTACAAATAAATAATAATAATAAAGATTATAAAACATCCAACATTCCACATAACACCTTCACTTCTTTTCCTTCTTTTTTCCTTTCTAGAAATGCTTACCCCCAAGCTATGAATAGCACAATACTAAAACCTCTTCCTCTATCTGAGCTCAACATCTCACTCATTGTGGAGGGATGCTGACTCAGTTTTTCAGGATAGCAAAATGGTTCAAATGGCTCTGAGCACTATGGAACTTAACTGCTGTGGTCCTCAGTCCCCTAGAACTTAGAACTACTTAAACCTAACTAACCTAAGGACATCACACACATCCATGCCCCAGGCAAGATTCGAACCAGCGACCGTAGCGGTCGCTCGGTTCCAGAATGTAGAGCCTAGAACCACACGGCCACTTCGGCCGGCCCGGGATAGCAAATGGGAAGCTGCGGTACAGAAAATGGCCCAGAGATCATCAGTGTGTGTGTTTGTGTGTGTGTGTGTGTGTATGTGTGTGTTTGTGTGTGTTTGTGTGTGTAGTGAGTGAAGTGTTATGAAACAATGTGTGTAAAGTGTTTGCAGTGACTGATAGTGAGATATGAGTAAACTGTGTGGTATTACATTATTTAATAAATTATTTGTAAAAGAGTATTGTATACCTGGACTAAATCTAATGTTCGTGTCTAATTAGAAGTTTGTAAATATATGTGTATACGAATTAGCGTATTTTAAATTGGTTTAAACTTGTAAATACTTTAACATGTTCTATATCCTTGTAAAAAGAGATCTACGGATGAATAAAGCTGCTACTATTACTGCAACTGAATTTGTAGGAAACCGACTAAGAGCAGGTGGCAAGCTACTCTCAGCTCTCTGCCGTCGTGTGCATTCAGCATAATTATGGTAAGAGGTTGCTATCCGAGCTATATTTCCTTAGGGAAGCATTGAGGACCAACATTTCCATAAACAGGACATTCAGTGATCATAGTAACAATAATGATTATGGAAAAAAGAGAAGCGAGAAACTTCCTGCACATTGAAGTTAACATTTCTGGTTTGAGTAACAGAGTGAATAGGCCGAATACTTCGGAAGATCGGTTTGAGGAACGTTCCTCAGCCAACTCTAGAAAAAAGACTTCGACCTACAATGAGGCGACAAAAGGCACGGGGTACCTCCCTTTACCCGGACGTGGAATCAACAAGTTGTTGCAGGTCCCCTGCAGATGAACAGAACATACACACTGAGGAGAAGAAAGTCATGGGATAACTTATAATATAGTGTCGGACCTTCTTTCGCCTTGCATCGTGCAGGACTCAACAAGTCATTGGATGTGTCCTGCAGAAATATTGAACCATGGTGTCTCCATAGCCGTCTCCAATTCCGAAACTATTCCTGCTGTAGGATTTTCTTCACAAACTGACCTATCGATTATATCCCATAATGTTGAAATGGTTCTGAGCACTATGGTCATCAGTCCCCTAACTAACCTAAGGACATCACAAACATCCATGCCCGAGGCAGGATTCGAACCTGCGACCGTAGCGGTCGCGCGGTTCCAGACTGAAGCGCCTAGAACCGCTCGGCTATACCGGTCGGCACATAATGTTCGATGGGACTCATGTCGGGCCATCTGGGTGGCCAAATCAATCGCTAGAATTGTCCACAATATTCATTAAGCCCGTCACGATCAGTTGTGGCTCGATGACATGGCGCTCCGTTGTCTGGGAACATTTCTAGTTAATGATCGATTCAGTTGACAAAGGACCCAGTCCATTACATTTAACACAGCCCACACCATTATGGAGCCGCCAACAATTTTACAGCTTGATTCCTTGGCTTTGTGGGGTTTGCGCCACACTAGAACCTTACCATCAGCTCCTACCAACTAAAATCGAAATTCATCTGACCTGGCCGTGATTTTCCAGTCTTCTAGGGCCAACCAGCAGGCTCATAAGCCCAGGAGAGTCGCTGCAGGCGATGTTGTGCTGTGAACAAAGACATACGCCTCCGTCGTCTGCTGCCATAACCCATTATCGCCAAATTTCGCGGCACTGCCCTAGCGGATATGTTCGTCGCTCGTCGCACACTGATTTCTGCGGTTATTTCACGCCGTGTTGCATGTTGTTAGCACTGACAACTCTACGAAAAATCCCTGCTCTCTTCCGTAAAATGAAGGTCAGTGGCGACTGCGTTGTCCGTGGTGAGAGGTAATGCCTGAAATTTGGTATTCTCGGAACACTTTTGACACTGTGCATCTCGGAGTATTGAATTCCCTAACGGTTTCCGAAATGGAATGTCCAATGCGTCTAGCTGCAACTACGATTCGGGGATCAGAGTCTTTTAGTTCCAGTCGCGCGGCCTTTATCATGTCGGAAACCTTTTCACAAGAATCACTTGAGAACAAGTGAGAGTTCCAATAATGCGCTGCTCTTTTATGCCTTACGTACGCGATGCTAACACCATCTGCGTATGTGCTCGTCGCTATTCCGTGACTTCCGTCACCTCAGTGGGCAACGGAATTGCCTGACCGCTTCTATTCGTTTGGAGTGTATGAAGCGATGTGTCAGCGTAAATCTAGGAGACAATGTAATTGCAGCAAAAGAACGCCTTACGGAACAGGAACGCCACACGCGTTGAAGACAAGTAGTAACATCAGCGGCATTGGAGGACCAAGAAGATTTTGAGCAGGTTATGGATTTTAAGAAATTACGCGTGATAACTGGAAGAAGTAATGTTAAAGAAGTAAAGCCAGTGAAGTGGCCGAAATATCGAAGAATGAGTACAATTTCAAAATAGATGACTGCTACAGGCCTTTGTATCGTAGCTACCCCTTATCATGGAAGTCAACACCAAGTCACGGCGAGCAACAAACTTAAACAACTACAAGAAAACAACCGATGCAGCACAACATTAATGTTTTTGGTGTCTCCTCTCTGACAGATTTGCTTTCGGTATTTACCTAATGATGACCAATCGCAGCCGGGAGATTTTTAAGCGTTATTCCACGAGTAGGAAAATGCGCGGGAAAACAGGCTGTACAGATTATAGCGACACCGTTGTTGGCAGTGTTCAGCGTTGCTGGGACAAGAGAGGAATCTAGAAGAAGATCCCGGCAAGGAGATCGAAAAGTCGAGCAGTGAATAAGTCTTATGAGGAATATGATACTGCCTGACGAATCAGATGATTTTATCATTCCAAATATCCGTGAACTGTAGGTAGCGCACAACAAAGAAAAAAATCGAAGTCCCTTAACGTTCTACGTCACGTCCAGCAGGTCTAGTAAACTAAGTATCAACCCATTTACAGATTCCGTTCAGATTTTTCAGTAGTAAGACCGAAGAGAGTAATATATTATACATGTTACAGTAGAAAATATGAAAACCTAGATATTGATTTAAATAATTTGTGGCTTACTGTTCACTAACATGAGCAACCAGTTATCAAATACCATGTTCCCTGTGGTTTCATAATTTCAGTAAGTAATTGATCAAGGAATTATCATCACTTTATCAACTTAATTAGGCTAATTACACTTAATTTACGAAAGGCACTCAAGGACACTTTTGCTCGTGTTTCCCCATCCAACAATTCGTAGTCGCAAATATGAAAACATTAAGTGACCCACGACACAACTATTACTTCGTACCGCTTCCTTTTCCGTAGGTTCATAGTATACTGTTTCAATCGTTAAAAATTTGTTTTCATACTTACGCTACAGTTTTCTTCCATTAATGGAAGTAGAAGAAAAATAGAACTTAATCAGTAAAACGGATGTAATTCAAGTGAGTTCAAGTAACACACTTCCTATTCGATTAAGAATGACATACTTTATTCGAGAACTATTGTCAACGGTTTTGCTGTTTTGGAATCTCCATGCCCCAGTCATCATCATTCTTTGACTCCATGGGTAAAATCAAAGAGAATATTGTGAGCACACTGTGTTCATAAAATGCATGTATTTATGTTCGGCGTTAAGTGAAGCGGCGGCACCACAATCGGGAACGTTAGAGCGGAGAGGGCTGTGAAGAAGACGTCAGCCAATAGCACGCTGACCGACCCCTCTCTAGGACGACAACGGGACGGCAGCTACTTACATACGGTGAGAACATAAGCGCAGAGCCGACTTGTCGCGGCTCCTTTCTACCAGTTCCGCGGAAGACTAGCGATCTGGATAGAAGCATCCACCGTATAACGCAACTTGTCATCGTTACGCTGAAGGACATTGATTATTGTATGTCGCTCCTTGCTTGTGACACATCTTTATTTCTCAAAGTTAAATATTGTCATTTATTATATGTAATAAATTCATTAATGCGATTTGCTTTAACTGTTGTCTAGTGATATGAGAAAGCAGGTTTCCAAGGCACACCATATTTGACGAGTAGGCAGGATAAAACAACTTATTGCTCTATTTTCTTCTTTTCTACTGTACACCTATAAATATTGTTCAAACATAGGGCTGTCGTACATCCATGTCTCCTCGGATGTGCCCTAGTTTTGATGGCGTCCGTGGATATCCAGGAAATTTTTCATATAGCGTTCTGAGACGAATTTTTCTTTTACAAATTTGGTTGGTTGGAAATAAACAGATATTAATAAATCTGCGTTAAAATTCACTGATTGGGGATTGACGCATTGGTAGTTTCGTTTGCTTTTCACTGAAAAACCAGCAGCTAATACTGTTAGACGCTCCCCTATACACATATTTCCCACACTTTGTTATTGAGAACATAGAGTAGCCGCTGACAACTGACGATCGGATGAACCGCACCGTCCCCTTGCCTGCCGGACAGTTGTGCGTAGGCAAACCATTTGCCTAATCGTAAGCTTGACTCTACACGTCTGTGCCCCAAACATATCATTTCGTTACTGCAGGACATTGCTTTACGTAAGTTTTTGTCATTTATATTGAATATGATTTCTTAACTCGTCATGGCTTTATTTCCGACGGACTATATGTATCCGGGAAAATTATGAGGTTTGACCTAAATGTTAGGAATTTTCGAAGCCATTGTACAGGTCGACTGTTCGAGTCATCTCAGGTCCACGCAGGCATATCATACAACAGCACAGACCCAGCGAACTCTGAAATTGTGTTACCAGTTGTTCCTATGTTAGAGGCAAAATTTGGTGAGTGCGAGCTGGCAGAAACCGAGAAAAAGAGAGGGTTGGATGATGTTGAGTGGGAGGTGGGGTGGAGGGTTCAGTTGCCGCCTAGCTGCTCTTGCATTTATGATAGTAAAACTGGTACTAAACTGATTAAAGTTCATAGATCACAGTAATCTCAGTCAGGCACACAGTATTCTTTATAATGATTCGTCTAAATATTTTATTTTATCCATTACCTATTAAACTGTCAAGTATAAGACGCAGTTTTTTTTGCCAGTTTAAGTCATCCACTACACACATCATTAAGCTTCGATAAAGATTTATTAGAATGAAGACAAGACTAAGTAATAAAAGTGACGCCAGCCACAATTCTCGACAAATAACTAACAATCATATTTACATATACAGTCTGCAGAACAGTATCGAAGGTCTAAGCGTAGTCTGATGTAGTAGGATGTGTTTCTACAGATTTTATTGAAGTAGTTGTAATAACTAGCTTAGTTAGATATGAGTGGTGCATGCAGACAAGAGAAAGTTTCACAACGGAATAAAGACGATGTGAGAAATCACGGAGGCGACGTCTTGAAGGAAAGTAGGTAAACGCAAGAAAAATACTGATCGACGTTGCTGAAGACTGTACAACTGTGGAAATAAAGTGAGTGATGATGGTCTCGGATGAGGAGGCTGATAATAGGGAAGGGTTTCTACGGTGATAGACTACGACGACGACGAGGACGACAATAACAACAACAATGATTATACTGGTGGCGGTGGTGATAGTGATGTTCTTAGGTCGTCAATATTATTGATCCTGTACCAAACAGAATGTCCTGAAGTTGGGAAGTTCGGATACAACTCAATACATAGCATTGGAATTCCGTTATTTTTATTTTATTATTCTCATTTTGCATGATCAGCATTGGTGTCAGTCGGATGGTTTAGTGCAATAAGCTTCACCGCTATCGCAGCGGTAAAGGACTGTAATGAACAATTAAGGCAAACAGTTATTCTGGAATGGAAATTTAAACTACGTGCCGCCATTGTTTAGCGGAGTGCTAAATTAGTGAAAGACTTGACTGAGTGTACTAGTTTCGTATGTAATCTCTCTGAATCAAATAATTCTCCTGTAATGTTAATATTCGCCTACTGCTGTTAATTAAGGAAAATATCTGTAGCTCCTGTATATACGTTTTCTCGTAGTGAAATGTTCTGCGTATTCTAAACGACGCTCTCTCTTGTAAGTATCCTTACATGTGAGTTATAACCTGTGGCAAATTTCCCCCGTGTCATTATCATGATTAGCGAAGAATTTATATATAGCCAGAGTATTTGTTAGACGTTCGTCCTTATATCACAGAAAAATGGAGGTTTGGTTGTCTTGGATAAGTGTCTTTTTTCCATCATATTGTTAGGTTGTTTCACTTTACCGTCTGTCCATAATAAACCAGTATTTTTGGATACTTTTTCAGACTGTGATATGTTCATTATTTATAAATATCTTTTTAATTCATTGTCGAATTATTACTCTGAAGTATCAGTGGTCACATCACAGTTATGTAAATTTAAGGTGGAGTGGTAGAAGATAAAGTAAGGGAAGGAATTATTGATGTCAGCTGCATCTGGCAGTTATGCACAATCATCGGTGACGAGTGAAAATGTGGGCTGAACCGAGATTCGAACTCGAGATTTTCTGTTCACTAGGCGGTTGAGTTAACCACTTTCGGTCACACTCAAGAGAACAATCACCAGGCATTCATGTAACTGATTCGCCTCGATGAGCCATCAGTCCACCGCCTTCAGTGCGGATGCTGAATTACGTTCGACCTCCTGCGAGAATCTCAAAGTAACGAGCATGGTTGCGAGTACGTGGCACGCAGTGCGATTGTGGGTCGGCCAGGAGGCTTTTCATGATTTTCAGTGCAATTGCTATAAACACTGTGTCCAGATGGTGCAATCGTTAAGCAACTGCCTAGTAATCAGGAGACCTGGCCTCGAGTCCTGGTCCGACAAAAAATTTCCTCCCCCCCCCCCCTCCGTCCACCGTCAATTTATGTATTATGTACCACAGCTGCGGATTCAAAAGGTGCCTGTTCTTTCAGATACGTTTGATATGTCCAGAAAACAAGATACCACGCACTCATATGAAACATTAAAATTATAGCTCTCACATTTATGGAAATGAGTTAATGAAAAACACTTCTGCTGGAAGAGCAGTTGAACGGAATGGACAATGCCTCGAAAGGAGGATATAGGACGAACATCAACAAAAGCAAGGTAATGGAATGTAGTCGAAATAAATCTGGTGATGCTGAGGGAATTAGATTAGGAAATGAGACGCTTAAAGTAGTAAATGTGTTTTGCTATTTGGGGAGCAAAATAACTGATGATGGTAGAAGTAGAGAGGATATAAAACGTAGATTGGCAATGGCAAGGAGCGTTTCTGAAGAAGAGAAATTTGTTAACATTGAATATAGATTTAAGTGTCAGGAAGTCGTTTCTGAAGGTATTTGTATGGAGTGTAGACCTGTATGGAAGTGAAACGTGGACGATAAATAGTTGGGACAAGAAGAGAATAGAAGCTTTCGAAATGTGGTGCTACAGAAGATTGCTGAAGATTAGATGGGTACGTCACATAACTAATGAGGTGTTGAATAGAATTGGGGAGACGAGGAGTTTGTGGCACAAGTGAACTAGAAGAAGGGATCGGTTGGTAGGACATATTCTGGGGCATCAAGGGATCACCAATTTAGTATTGGAGGGTAGCATGGAGGGTAAAATCGTAGAGGGAGACAAAGAGATGAATACACTAAGCAGATTCAGAAGGATGTAGGCTGCAGTACGTACTGGGAGACGAAACAGCTTGCACAGGAAAGAGTAGCATGGAGAGCTGCATCAAACCAGTCTAAGGACTGAAGACCACAACAACAATTCCACTGCAAGTTTCACAAGCTGCGACATGCTCGCGAATAAAACAGTGACCCGATATAGAATAAATTTCCGTTACTTTACGTCTATGGTCACAAAACCTGGTTCGGTCTATAATGACCAATTTGAGATGCCACTATGGTTCCTGTACATTATGACATGTTTTTATAAAACAGATCTAAAGACGTTAATTACAGACCGAAACCGGTAGTCTGATGACAAAAAATTTGTGACCATAGACGTAAAGTGGGGGAAATTTATTTTTCTGCAAGTTTCAAGTGTCAGTGATGTGTAAAAATTGTGTCAGTCACTGTAAATATTGCATGAGAAAATAGTTATCAACGACGTGAAAACAGCTAGATAAAACTGAGATAGACAGAAGGTCTAGAGGAGCTAGAGGACTTGTCGAGGAGAAGGTGTAGGTTTTTTGGAATCTTTGCTATGGCATTCAAGAATAGTTAATTTCAAGTTGGATGACATGGTGAAGAGGATAATCTGAAGCAGTAGTGAAAGAGTGATATATGCAAAACTGATTAAGGAGCATGTTGTGAGAGGTAAGTACGTACATATGAAAAGATTAGACAAAAAATATTCAAGAGAGTTTCATCCTGAAAAACGCCATAAAACATGTCCGGATGATGTTCTGTTCTTCTTCGAAACGCTGAGGTATTATCTCCTTACAAATCTGTCTGTATTCCCCTCTTTCTCTCTTCTTTCTCTCAGATTCGGCTGTAAGTAAAGTGCTCCAGTCAGCGTTTACACCTAAGTATCCACTGCCGAGACTAAAACTCTACCATCATGTGAGCAATTGAGATTAAAGACGGACGGAAGAGGACGAAGACAGACAGAGAGAGAAAGAGAAAGAGCGAGAGAGAGAGAAAGAGAAAGCTGCGGTTAAACGGAGGGGGAACAGAGAGGTTAGCGATAATGTGCTTTTGTTCGCGGGGAGCGTTCGCCGTGAGGATCCGCGGCGTCTCCGAGATAACCAGTGCACGCGTGAACGACGCCGGGATTTATTCTCCCCCGGGGCATTTCGCGAGAATATAGCCCGGCGGATAGACTTCCAACAGGAGCATTTACATTTCTGCGGCGGCGAGATCCCCTAGCCGCGGTATTTCCGCGCGGCTATGGGGCGTAACTCAGCGCTGAGCGGCCGAGCAAGGGGGAAGCGGCGGCGCGGGGCAGCAGCGGCCCGAGCACTCTCCGCAGGCGACGGCCCCGCCGCTGCCTGACGTGATGAAAGCGCCCTCCCACCGCGCTAATTCTCCGTCAGTGATACGGCAGCGCCAAGATGGCTTCGTCTCCCTGCGACACGTCCTAGTATACGTCGTTATATAGGGTGGGCATAACACAACTGGCCGAGAAGAATCTCGCGCTCCTTAAGATGCGCAACCCAACTTACGAAGTCTCCACCCAAGGCAGTTGGGCTGCCTATCTTAAAGGTGCATGAAATATTTTCCGTGCGTTTTATTTTTATTGTCCATACTATACATGAACGTTAAGTTCTACTCGCATAGGTTAATATAGGGAGATCCTCTATAAAAGTCAACGCTGAATCCGCAAAGTGGTCTGCAGAAAGTTCACTCTGTTCGTCTATGAGATCCAGACAACGATACACCAGTGGACTTGTGGAAAGCCTTCTGTATATGTCTTCCTGCTTCATAATCTCCACTTTATTACACAACTGGTAATGCGCATGTATAAAGAATGAAGTACGCAGATTCGACAAACTTTTGCTGTGTTCGCGCTCTACCTCAGATAAAATGGCCTTGTTTCACCACAACACAACCGTGAATACGTCATCATAGACGTGTACGTCAGTTTTCAGAAAGATAGACACGAATACTATAGCAGTTACGGAACCGTGATTAAAGCAGTGTTGATGTCTGCTATGAAGTTTCTTAGGTTAAAGGAAATGAAACAAGAAACATGTAGTGTTTGAGGAATCAGCAGCTAAACCTAATTCTACACATTCTCCTCGCCGGTACTATTCACACTACGGCACATTGCTCGAGGAAATGCAAACTGAATCAGTTTATGAGTGGGAAGCACCAAACAAAACGCTGCGGTAACGCGTTTGAAAGAAATAATGCGCACGGTCGAAATAGAGGATGTGCAGCTCATTTTAAGTCCAGATAATCATATTTGTCTATACAGAGATTCTTTTGTGCTTTTTTTTTGTATGTTCACTATCAGTCACACATGCTTAGCCTCTTGAATAAAATCTGTTTAATACAAAGAGTACGAGTAATAAATCTCTAAGCAGCATTGCCTACACTAAATTGTGTGGTTACTTTTAAAATTTTCATTTATCTTCAAAAAATTCGCGGTTTGAAAGTAAGTCGTGGCTGAATATATTCCCTGGTTTTTTTCATTGCACCCGTTGACACTGTACGACTCCATCCAAAGCCAACATTAACTCCCGAACGTTTTCTGGTGTTTCCAGTAGAGTGCGATTTTGATGACCTCATAATGATGATGATGATGTCATAAGCTTAGGAACGACGTAAGTTTTCGAGGAACGACTTGTATATTATAAATCATTATTTGAAACTACGGCACCAAATGAGGTGTGCGGCCGGATGAGTACAGGTTTGTAAAATGTCAATGAACGGTTCCTGTAGTACATAAGCCACCTTATAGCTTGTGTTGCATGGTTGAGTGTGCCTCTAAATGGCAAGAAATTGCACTTAACTAGAAGGTTTCCCGGTGGTATATTATCTTGGGTCGCTATTAGCTCGATCTCGATTGTGTGAAATGTAATTCAAGTATATTGCAGTTCGAGCACACTAGAAACTTGTCGGGTGTTACGGGCGCTCGGTTACTGACATCCTACAGACTACGCATTTGAAGAGATTTAAAGTGAGTGTGTTTGTTAGTTGTACGAAAATTTTCTATTCAATTGAGGCTAGTAGTCGTAAATTACACGTTAACTACGTTGCCATTTGAATGACAAGCGTTTTCTTTCAAAGCCTGTCTGCGATAGCGGGTAGCCATCCTTCTAGCAATTGTTTTAATGGCGCTATTTTGACCGTAGGATGCTTCTCAAAACTTCTCGTGAATATTGTTTCCTTAAGGTTAAATTCAAATCATAACGCGAGTTACGTAATATCTTTTAGAAGCAACTGTGTCATAGATCTCAGATTTTTAGGGTTTTACTGTTCAAAAAATGGTTCAAATGGATCTGATCACTATGCGACTTAACTGTTGAGGTCATCAGTCCTCTAGAACTTAGAACTACTTAAACCTAACTAACCTAAGGACATCACACATATCCATGCCCGAGGTAGGATTCGAACCTGCGATAATAGCGGTCGCGCGGCTCCGAACTGAAGCGCCTAGAACCGCTCGGCCACACCGGCCGGCATTTGAACTGTAACATTAGCAAGTGGCTAATGTGGAAAATCAAATCTTGGTAGATTCCTGGCGTCATTCTGTTTTGTATTTTCTTCTAATGGTGGTGTTTTGAGGCGACTATAAGCTGTGTACATATTGTACCATATTGTTAACTAGGGGTTCAAGCCTCTTGATTTTGATTTTCTGTTAAGATTTTATGTGATTAAAAAAATATTTCATGAATGATATTCAGCAACACTATTACTAATTAAACTATACAGGGTGTTTAGAAATTACACCGACAAACGTCGAGGGGACATAGAAGGTGCCTTGAGGAACTAAATTGGGATAGGAACCCGCGTCCAGAAACGTCACCCAACGACGCTACAGACTGTCGAAGATACAAGCGCTGGCGCCTGGCACTAGGCCTTTCCTCCGGCAGCAGACGTGGCAGCAAACGTTGTACGACGAGAGACCAGGGCAAGTCAAGACTTATGATTTTTCATATTTGGTGATCGCGATTGATTGCCACATTCATCTCTGTAGCAGACTGAGCAAGCTGTTGCATAGACAAGCCTTGTCTTGTACGAGTACGATGCTCTGCTGGTGTGGTGACTGACGCTGTCGGACACGAGCTTCTCTCCGTATTTTATTGTCTTCCATAACCCTCTATACAACCTCCAATGTTTTGCGGGATAGTATTCATAATGTAACAGACAAACAACGACAGCATCGAGATTACTAGAGCGAGCGGTGGCCTATGCAACAGCCATTGCCTTCTGCAACTCAGGAGTGTGCGGCAATCGGCCGCATTATGTGAATAACAGACATTCCGAGACGTCGGCGCCTTTATTGACTTTAAAGAACAGGAGGTATGAACGCACGGAAACGGGGAGGGACCATACATATATACACTATGGCAGTCATCAGAGATTACGGCCCAAGGAACGTACATAACCGCTTACTCCGTTGGGACAAGACATTAAATACATTGTACAGAGTAAACAACATGTGAAACGAAAGTTACAAATTAAATACGGCATTGCGATATAGACTGTTTTCTTCACTTGTTTAAATTAGTGTGTCGTATCACTGTTACACCCAGGAACAGTGTTTTCACCACTCACGAATTACATACAATTTTAGTGCGTGCTCGCCAAACCTCAGAGTGTGAGTTCTTCATTGCTTGTGCCAGAGCGCGGGTGCTTTTCGACCAATCTGAGTCGAATCCCTGTAGCTCGTCCTCCAAAAAAGCGTACGTACGCTCTGTGAAACCACTCGTTCAGACGCCGATGGGTGGTCACAAACTTGGAGTGGTGGGGCTGAAGCCAATTTGGATATCGTTACATGTAGATGCGTAACGCTGCGTGCACTTTGCGTGTCGCCTCATCATACGCATTATGCAAGTAGCGCTGATCGGCCCCGGAGAACGCCTCTGTGATGCAGCACACTAGCACACGACAAAGTAAGACCGAGCGCTGTGTATTGCTGCATATGCTTGTAGTCACCCTCTGCCGCTGCCCCCGTTAGCGGTCTCTACCGTGTTGGTGTGACAGGCGTGGCCGCGTTGAGCGCCGTTTAACGTTCAGACTGCTGTCAGGTACATTGCGAGACTTTCAGTCCGCGATCGGTTCACGTACTGAGTCACTCCTACTGCCAGAGGATAAGTATAGCGGCAGGCGTCGGCGTCTGTAGCTTCGACGCTCTGTAGCGTCCTTCAAGACGTTTCGGACACAGTTTCCTATCCTTATTTAGTTCCTACAGGCACTTTCTGCATCCACTGTAGGTTAGTCGGCGTATTTTTCAAACACCCCGAATGTTATGTAGATAGACGGAATGCTGTAAAACACCACATGAAATCAAATTTTTCAGATATTACTGTCTTACTCATTTCGTGCCATATGCCAGAAAGTGCCGGCCGTTGTGGCCGAGCGGTTCTAGGCGCTTCAGTCTGGAACAGCGCGAGCGCTACGGTCGCAGGTTCGAATCCTGCCTCGGGCATGGATATGTGTAATGTCCTTAGGTTAGTTAGCTTTAGGTATTTCTAAGTTCTAGGGGACTGATGACCTCAGATGTTAAGTCCCATAGTGCTCAGAGCCACTTGAACCATTTTTTTACGCCAGCAAGTGGTATACTGCTCTGTACTGCTAGACTCTTCCTTGCCCTAACGCCGTCGGAAATACTACAATGACGTCTCTGAGGAGCATGATACCTTATTAGCAGCGTCTGCCAAGTGTAGGATAATCATCTTCAAAATGGGATTTGAGGTCTAATTTAGTTGATGATGAAGCGAGTGTGGTCTAAAGTTAATGTTTTGTGATGTGTCTGGACTCTGGCCTAAGATATCTGCCTGAAGATTTTAGTGTGTTCCAGAGTGGCTGACTCTGACTCAGTAGTGCTAGTGTTTGTTTTCAATACAGTCCAGAGATAGGTAGTGCTATTTTCATTGTTTTCTACAAGAAGTGGCTAGCAACCACAGTTTAGTGAATAAGCAGCCGCCTTTAGTCAATTAGCAGTCTAGTTAAAGGTTGATTAACTCTCTTCAGTAAATTGTTTCCTTAGGATGGATAGGATGTGTGACTGCTGTGTACGGACGCAGGAGGAGCTGGCCACTGTTCGCGAACAGCTGAGCGTGTTGATGGCCGCGGTCAGCCGTCTTCAGGCTGCTGCCTCGGAGTGTAGCGGCAGTGGGGAGTCTGGTGCGTCGCAAGGTACACCCCAGGTGTTACATGCTTCACCCACTGTCCCTGCTGTCGAGACATCTTCGCGGGTACCGGGCACTGTTGGGCCACCCTCTCCCCAAGGGGAGTGGCGGGTTCAGCGGCGTTCGCGGCGCACGAGGCAGAAGGTCAATGTGGAGGCTGGCCGTGTGGCATCGCGCGCTCTGCCTGTGAGGGGACATGTGGCTGCTCCTTCAGCAAGGTCCGAGCAGGCACACGGGGGGAGGGGTTTATTAGTTATTGGGAGCTCCAACGTTAGGCGGGTGATGGAGCCCCTTAGGGAAATAGCGAGAAGGTCGGGGAAGAAGGCCAGTGTTCACTCTGTCTGCCTGCCCGGGGGTCTCATCCGAGATGTGGAGGAGGCCCTACCGGCGGCGATAGAGAGCACTAGGTGCACCCGACTGCAAATTGTTGCTCATGTCGGCACCAATGACTCCTGCCGTCTGGGTTCAGAGGTCATCCTCAGTTCGTACAGGCGGTTGGCGGAATTGGTGAAGGCGGAAAGCCTCGCTCGCGGGGTGGAATCAGAGCTAACTATTTGTAGTATCGTTCCCAGAACCAATCGCGGTCCTCTGGTTTGGAGCCGAGTGGAAGGCTTAAACCAGAGGCTCAGACGATTCTGCGGAGATCTGGGGTGCAAATTTCTCGACCTCCGCTATCGGGTGGAGAAATGTAGGGTCCCCCTGAATAGGTCAGGCGTGCACTACACGCCGGAAGCGGCTACAAGGGTAGCGGAGTACGTGTGGAGTGCACATGGGGGTTTTTTAGGTTAGAGAATCCCCTCCCTAGGCCCGACAAGACGCCTCCTGAGACGCGGCAAGATAGGAGTAGGCAAAATGCAACAGGGAATAACAATATTAATGTGCTAATAGTAAACTGCAGGAGCGTCTATAGAAAGGTCCCAGAACTGCTCTCATTAATAAACGATCACAACGCCCATATAGTACTAGGGACAGAAAGTTGGCTGAAACCAGACGTAAACAGTAACGAAATCCTAAACTCAGATTGGAATGTATACCGCAGAGACAGGCTGAACAGTGAAGGGGGAGGCGTGTTTATAGCGATAAGAAGTGCAATAGTATCGAAGGAAATTGACGGAGATCCGAAATGTGAAATGATGTGGGTGAAGGTCGCGGTTAAAGCAGGCTCAGACATGGTAATTGGATGTCTCTATAGGCCCCCTGGCTCAGCAGCTGTTGTGGCTGAGCACCTGAAGGATAATTTGGAAAATATTTCGGGTAGATTTCCCCACCATGTTATAGTTCTGGGTGGAGATTTTAATTTTCCGGATATAGACTGGGAGACTCAGACGTTCATAACGGGTGGCAGGGACAAAGAATCCAGTGAAATTTTTTTAAGTGCTTTATCTGAAAACTACCTTGAGCAGTTAAACAGAGAACCGACTCGTGGCGATAACATATTAGACCTTCTGGTGACAAACAGACCCGAACTATTTGAAAAAGTTAACGCAGAACAGGGAATCAGCGATCATAAAGCGGTTACGGCATCGATGATTTCAGCCGTAAATAGGAATATTAAAAAGGGTAGGAAGATTTTTCTGTTTAGAAAAAGTGACAAAAAGCAGATTTAAGAGTACCTGTTGGCTCAACACAAAAGTTTTGTCTCAAGTACTGATAGTGTTGAGGATCAGTAGACAAAGTTCAAAACCATCGTACAATATGCGTTAGATGAGTATGTGCCAAGCAAGATCGTAAGAGATGGAAAAGAGCCACCGTGGTACAACAACCGAGTTAGAAAACTGCTGCGGAAGAAAAGGGAACTTCACAGCAAACATAAACATAGCCAAAGCCTTGCAGACAAACAAAAATTACGCGAAGCGAAATGTAGTGTGAAGAGAGCTATGCGAGAGGCGTTCAATGAATTCGAAAGTAAAGTTCTATGTACTGACTTGGCAGAAAATCCTAAGAAATTTTGGTCTTATGTCAAAGCGGTAGGTGGATCAAAACAAAATGTCCAGACACTCTGTGACAAAAATGGTACTGAAACAGAGGATGACAGACTAAAGGCCGAAATACTAAATGTCTTTTTCCAAAGTTATTTCACAGAGGAAGATTGCACTGTAGTTCCTTCTCTAGATTGTCGCACAGATGACAAAATGGTAGATATCGAAATAGACGACAGAGGGTTAGAGAAACAATTAAAATCGCTCAAAAGAAGAAAGGCCTCTGGACCTGATGGGATACCAGTTCAATTTTACACAGAGTACGTGAAGGAACTTGCCCCCCTTCTTGCAGCGGTGTACCGTAGGTCTCTAGAAGAGCGTAGCGTTCCAAAGGATTGGAGAAGGGCACAGGTCATCCCCGTTTTCAAGAAGGGACGTCGAACAGATGTGCAGAACTATAGACCTATATCTCTAACGTCGATCAGTTGTAGAATTTTGGAACACGTATTGTGTTCGAGTATAATGACTTTTCTGGAAACTAGAAATCTACTCTGTAGGAATCAGCATGGGTTTCGAAAAAGACGGTCATGTGAAACCCAGCTCGCGCTATTCGTCCACGAGACTCAGAGGGCCATAGACACGGGTTCACAGGTAGATGCCGTGTTTCTTGACTTCCGCAAGGCGTTCGATACAGTTCCCCACAGTCGTTTAATGAACAAAGTAAGAGCATATGGACTATCAGACCAATTGTGTGATTGGATTGAGCAGTTCCTAGATAACAGGACGCAGCATGTTATTCTCAATGGAGAGAAGTCTTCCGAAGTAAGAGTAATTTCAGGTGTGCCGCAGGGGAGTGTCATAGGACCGTTGCTATTCACAATATACATAAATGACCTGGTGGATGACATCGGAAGTTCACTGAGGCTTTTTGCAGATGATGCTGTGATGTATCGAGAGGTTGTAACAATGGAAAATTGTACTAAAATGCAGGAGTATCTGCAGCGAATTGACGCATGGTGCAGGGAATGGCAACTGAATCTCAATGTAGACAAGTGTAATGTGCTGCGAATACACAGAAAGATAGATCCTTTATCATTTAGCTACAAAATAGCAGGTCAGCAACTGGAAGTAGTTAATACCATAAATTATCTGGGAGTACGCATTAGGAGTGATTTAAAATGGAATGATCATATAATGTTGATTGTCGGTAAAGCAGATGCCAGACTGAGATTCATTGGAAGACTCCTAAGGAAATGCAATCCGAAAACAAAGGAAGTAGGTTACAGTACGCTTTTTCGCCCAGTGCTTGAATACTGCTCAGCAGTGTGGGATCAGTACCAGATAGGGTTGATACAAGACATAGAGAAGATCCAACGGAGAGCAGCGCGCTTCGTTACAGGATCATTTAGTAATCGCGAAAGCGTTACGGAGATGATAGATAAACTCCAGTGGAAGACTCTGCAGGAGAGACGCTCAGTAGCTCGGTACGGGCTTCTGTCAAAGTTTCGAGAACATACCTTCACCGAAGAGTCAAGCAGTATATTGCTCCCTCCTACGTATATCTCGCGAAGAGACCATGAGGATAAAATCAGAGAGATTAGAGCCCACACAGAGGCATACCGACAATCCTTCTTTCCACGAATAATACGAGACTGGAATAGAAGGGAGAACCGATAGAGGTACTGAAGGTACCCTCCGCCACACACCGTCAGGTGGCTTGCGGAGTATGGATGTAGATGTAGATGTAGATGTAGATGATTCTTCCTGTGGCCGACTAGCCACGCCGGCCGCGGTGGCCGTGCGGTTCTAGGCGCTCCAGTCCGGAGCCGCGCTGCTGCTACGGTCGCAGGTTCGAATCCTGCCTCGGGCATGGGTGTGTGTGATGTCCTTAGGTTAGTTAGGTTTAAGTAGTTCTAAGTTCTAGGGGACTGATGACCACAGCAGTTGAGTCCCATAGTGCTCAGAGGCATTTGAATCACTTTTTTTGACTAGCCACGGCCACCTGCTATGTTGTTTAGTTTTAAGCTTCACTGTTATTTTCTACTTGTCTCTTATTACTTTCGTCCGGGTGCTAAAGGCCTAGGTGTTGTGCGCTCAAACCACACTAACCATCCATTCATGCATCCTTCTTCAAAATGTTCTCACCCTCTTTAAACGAACCAGTTACATTACACACTGCTGGGTTTTCTACTTGTAAAGGATTTCAATTCGAAATGTAATTTTCAATAAGGTAACTCTTTTGTTGGTGAATTAAATTTCGTTAAAAGCGTAATGGTGTTGGGGGTTCGGACATTATTAAATAGCATGCTCGGTTCTGTTCAAAAAATGGTTCAAATGGCTCTGAGCACTATGGGACTTAACATCTATGGTCATCAGTCCCCTAGACTTTAGAACTACTTAAACCTAATTAACCTAAGGACATCACACAACACCCAGTCATCACGAGATAGAGAAAATTCCTGACCCCGCCGGGATTCGAACCCGGGAACCCGGGAAGCGAGAACGCTACCGCACGACCACGAGCTGCGGACTTCGCTTCTGTCCCAGAGCAGCTTCTCGATGGCGTGTGTGGTCTCCAGGCAGCCGTTGCTACCACAGCATAACTCCCAGCTGCGTGTTCGTCTGGCAGCAGTGCGTGAGGACGCAAGACAGTGATGCACCCTTCAGTGAAGATACGTGGTCGGCGTGGGGGCTGTGCTGATGTAAGGCATGCGCATCTGGCGGCCAGCGGGCTTACCCAATGGGCGTAAACAACAAGCCAGGGCAACAGATGCCCAGCACTAAACCCATGCCCCACCACTAGAAGAATTCTTCCATTGGTGACACTGACGCAAGGGCCAAAACCATCCGATCCAGCGGCCACATGCAAATAAGACACTGGCCATGTAGAAGCTGCTTCACCATACTAGGAGAGTCGTTTGGTATGGAGACAGTGTCATCTGTAGTTGGTGATACTGCGGCGTGTACAGTCGCTCTGCCCAGATTGCCCCGACATGTTGTGACACGGCCCTGCCTTGAGTTACGTTAGTGGCCAGAGAAGTGCGGCGTTGTGCCCCTAAATGTGGAATTTCAGCCCACCATTACGCTAGACGGGTGTGCTTGCATCATACTGTGCCAGTAATAATATTGGCACCCAGCAACAGGATTCTGTGAGCAGCTCACCTGCCCATCTTTCAACGTTTTGTAGGGTCTACACTGTTGTGATGCAACAACTCAACTCTGCAAGTGAATCTCAGACAGGCAGCTGCCTTTGTTACATTCGAGTGTACAAATAAACTCAGGATCTGAGGTTAAGGGATGGCGAGTGGGAGATGATGGGGGAGGGGGAGAAGGCGGAGGGGCTCACATTAGCATAATGGAAGGTAGAAGGCTGGAAGGACAACCTCTTTCAAAACAAACTGAAATGCCCTGACGTATTGCCATTTTAACCACCAAAAATGCTAATAGTACCAACTCATATTACATTTCAAATGTCCATATTTAACTGAGATACTATAGTTTGTGTGGAATTAGTAGATATTATTTTACTATGAGGTTGATAAAATTCACATACGAAAAGCTTCTATATTCATGTTTTAATGGAGTTTTACAATATCTGGCAATACAAGAAAAAAAGTGTTGCGCTCGGGGAATAACACCTATGGAAGCTTTTAGAAACTCGAACCATCTGGCACTTTCCGTTTCAAGGCTACATAGTTCTGAATTTTCATGACAAATTATTTTGATTATTACATTTAAACAGCATTTCGGTTAATATTCTCACAAAATATCATTTATCTACAAGTAATTAAAGCATTAAAATCTTTAAATTTCAAGATTTACTCACGTTATTGAAAACGCTCTGTTATAATCTGAATCTCTGGTGGCGCCATAGGTAAGAATAAGGTGCACCCGTGTTATAGGAGTAGCCGAAGCCACTAGTGTTTTCCATACTTGTTCTACAAACAGAATATTTTCTTAGTGATGGAAATAGCATTTACAACTTTTGGATACCTTGCAAATGTTGAAGCGTTTATGGTATCATCGTTCTTGAAAAACAATCTATATTTTTATGCTCCGGATTCATGAAGTGTGACAACTACATTAGGTGGCGACTGGGACAAAAGTAATTTGACACAGTAATAAGTCGCAGAGCTGCCTTTTATGTGAGGGCATCTGGAACTGAACTTTTGTTCGGACCATGCTGAAAACGTTTTCCAAGCGCTTCACAGTAAAATGCAGTGGACACTTTCTCTTCCAGAAGATAACTCTGAAAGTTAAATGTTGTGGTTGTTCCCAGAACCGGTAGGGTTTTCCAGCTATCTGTTCTCTCAGTTTGTAAATTCTCATTCTGCGTAATAACAAATGTGGGAACTGCAGAGGATCATCGTGTTTGTGTGTGACAACTTTACACACTGCAGTTTTTCTACACCTTTAAGTCATCAATTTAAACAATGGGAAAATTTCGTCTATAAAATATGCAGTTGAAGCAGCAGACCCTTAAAGTGCTGTATCTGTTGCTCTACTACATACTGCTGCTGAAACACAATGAGTTAGAAGTCCTTATGCAAGCCAACTTCATTTTCATTGTAATGGACTGTTCTTATTACATATCCTTCTAGGTTCCAAGCAATGTTCAGTTTTTCTCTTTGTCAAACTCATACAGCTTTACCACAGTGTGGGCAGCTTTTTCAGAACAAGAGCTACATCAAGTGTAAGATACAGTTTCTTGACACCATCCCCGCCATTTATCTCAAATTGATTAGATATTAAATGAAGCTAGTAAATGAAAATAGCTGTTAAATGTGATATGATGGAGGATTTAAAGCTCTTACATTACTATATTACGAGTAAAGTAAATTTAATAAGGCAGTACTACTAAGCGAAGAGAACAGGAAGGAGAAAGAAAAAAAGCTTCCCTCAAATAAGGATCGATGTTCAGAACATTGCATTAGAAGCCAAGCACCCGACCTACTACGCTGCAAACCGAACCGCGTTTATATGGTGCATTTACCCATATCAAAATGACTCTCAAGTAAATAAACACACGTAGTGACCACCATCTAATTTGGATCTCTATGGCAGAGCTGCTCACATATTCCCTTTCTTCGGAAAACTCAAGAACAATATTTCAGGAGCACTTATAGAAGTAATTGTGTAGAGTGGTACGACACACCATTTGTGACCTGTTTTCCCAAACGTAATTTTCAAATCAAGACAACACTGCGAATGCGCTTTGCGACAGCTGGTGCAGCACGCTGTTCAGTAACATCAAAGACATCACATGACTGGAATGGAGCGTATGAGCGGGCTTTCATAGTACTTGTATATAATATCCATTTACAAAAAGAATTCTGGCTCTCTTCTAGCTGATATTGGTTTAAAAGGTTTGTGTGTCTGGCATGACAGGGTGCGATTTCGATCTACGAAGATACTGTTTCTTCCTGTGAGTGGAAGGAAGCAAATACCCACCCCTGCCCCTCTCTGGGCACGCTTTTGATTACTAGTATGGCAACGTTTCCTTTAAATCGGTTTCGTGCGTGTTGTTCCATACTTAGGGATTCGTATACTGAGTGTTCTCAGTGAGTGACCGCCAAGCACGAAATCAAGCAGTTATCGATTCAACAGCCTATCTAATATATTAGAATTGTTGTTCAGGAATTGGTGGGAGTGGTAACTGGACGAGGTTCGTGTTATCATAAACTCTTAAAAAAATGTATATCAGTTTATTAATACGTACAAAGAACCCAGAAGGTATAGACAATAAGAAACAATCAACGAACTCAGCACTTACGTAACGAAATGATGATGATAATATTTGGTTTGTGGGGTGCTCAACTGTGCAGTAATCGGCGCCCGTACAAATTCCCAACCTTTTCTTAGTCCAAACTCGCCACGTTTATGAATGATGATGAAATTACGAGGATAGCACAACACCTAGTCATCTCAGGCAGGTGAAAATCCCTGACCCCGCCGGGAATCGAATCCTGAACCATGTGCTCGGGAAGCGAGAACGCGACCACGAGACCACGAGCTGCGGACAGGTAAACGAGAGATCACGTAAGAACTTATGCAAGACAATTAAATTGACTTTTAATTAAACTGACTTAGTGGAATCAATAAACTTGGCAATTAACGGGCCACAGATTAATAATACAAAATAACCACACAGTAATACCTAATATAACCAAGTATAAATAAAGAGACCCTCTGAATTAATTCATTGTAGTAAAAGGAGCATGCATTAATATACAGAAATAACAACGCTCAGTAGAAGAATAATATGAGTACTGTATACAGAACATAAGAACAGTAAAACAATTAATTTCAAGGTCGATGGTATAGAAAACATTAGACAAAATCACGATGTATCCTAATTCCTTTACGACTGTGGCTACGAAATATAAAAGTATCCCGCTGATTCAGACACACCTGAAATAGTTTTAAAAGTGATTTGAAACAGTCCCTGTAGTCCTTCCTGGACTTTTATTTAGTAGTGCATACAGGTTTTTTGGATGTCCTTCATTGCGTTATACCGGCGCCATTTTATTACCAACTTAAAATTTCGAAGAACTGGAAGTCAGAGGGGGCCAAATCCGATTAATACTGTGGGTAATAATCCGGTGAATACGGCGAGTAACCCATGATGATGATGATCCTTTTCCTGACCAAAAACTCATACACGATCTTTGACTTGTGGGCTGGGGCGTGATCGCGGAGGAGAAACCATGAAAATACCTCCCGATAGTCGGGAACGAATTCTCGTCCGTAAACACTGTAGGACTCAAAAAACGTGATGTTTTTCAGTGCTCCACAGCCACTGGCCGACAAGTGTACATATACTGTTACATTCGCGGACAGGACGCCTGCTGTAGCATTCCTAGCGCTTTGACTTTCTACACGCCAGTTTTTGAAACTTCAGTGATCGTTACGCTGCAACTCGCCACGAGATAGCTTTGAAGTTTGGAATTTCACACAAGCATTCCTAACGAAACTAGGACGCACTGCGCACAGCTTTTTCCACTGAATACACTATGCCCAACAGCGGCCTCGTTGCGTTCCACAAAGGCAATCAACAGGCGGTTCAAGTAGGCCACTGCCGGCTCTGTGGTATGCACTACAAAACCCCGGGGTGTAGAAATTCCCTTAACCCTCAGAAAGCAAATCAGGTCACATCTTCAAGAACTAGCCTCTAAATTTTTATGCGCGAAGATAAGTGGATAACGGGAAAACTACAGCGCTAGGAGTAGCTCGTAATGTGGGGTAATTCAAAGACAAATATCTCACCATGACTAACGCTATCTGATTGTAGTAATACGTTGGTTATGATTTTGAACTGATTGCAGATGTCTGCCTGGACACAGATTAGCAGCCTACAACTTACAGTAAGTGAAGGATTCGAACAGAAACAATGATCAAATACTCTCATTTATTATGGGATCAACCTAGAAAATGAACAATCAAAAACCTATGACAATTGAATCTATCCATATTTGCAAGAAGATTAAATGGATAACTCTGTCAGTCACCTGTTAGCTGAATTACTTCTTGCTCTCTTAAAAATTTACTCCGTCCCTATTTCCACGATAGATGACAACTATTTAATCCTGCAAATCCCAATCGTAACAGTGACTAGAATTTCGTGACACACGTTCATTACCAGTCCTGAAGGACATGACACAGGTGATCGTCCTAGATTCCAAAAGTGTGAAACCAAATTGAGCTACTTTGCCGGTGTTGTAAATTATGCTCACTGAAAGGATAACTGGGCTGCGCCAAGCTGTGCGCTACTGACATACTGGCTTCCTTCAAGAAGGCAGAGTCCTGAGCATCTTTGCGGAACTCCAACATGTGGCAGCTTCTGTCTTGCTGCAACGCCAAGTTGTTCTGGACACCCTCGTGTCCTACCGGAATGTCGAACCTGACATTATCGTGTCCTACATTCGAGAGCTTCTCTTGCGGCGCTCACTTACATCATGCAAATTCCTCGCCGCCAAAAGGTGCCCATCAACAAACACAAAATTACTAATCACTTCGGCTCAGTCACGAGTATTCGTTCCAACATAGAATCCAGCCAAATGTAGCCCGTAATTTCCAGGCTCAAATCAAAACTTGAACCTTTCCTCTACGCCTAATAGTATTTACACTGAACAGCCAAAGAAACTGGCGCACCTACCTAATATCGTGTAGGATCCCTGCGATCACGCAGAAGTGCTGCAACACGACGTGGCCTGGACTCGACTAATGACTGAAGTAGTGCTGGGCTGACCGTAACATAGTAAGAATACGAGGGGGTGGAGATGTCTTCTGAGCAGCACGTTGAAAGGCGTCAATAACGTTCATGTCCCGGGAGTCTGGTGGCCGTGGAAGTGTTTATACTCAGAGAGTGTTCGTGGAGCCATTCCGTAGCAATTCTGATCGTGTGGGGGGTCGCATTGTCCTGCTGGCATTGCCAAAGTCCGTCGAAATGCAGAATGGACATGAATGGATGCAGGTCACCAGACAGGATGCTTATGTACCACCTGTCAGAGCCGTATGTAGGCGTATTAGGGGCCCCATATCACTCCAACAGCATACGCCCCACGCCATTACAGAGCCTCCACCAGACTGACAGTCCCCTGCTGACATACACGGTCCATGGATTCATGAGATTGTCTCCATACACATACACGTACATTAGCCCGACACAATCTGAAACGAGACCAGACGATATGTTTCCTGTCATCAACAGTCCAACGACGGTGTAGACGGGTCCAGGCGTGGCGTGAAAAGTACGCCAACTTCTGGATGACCCTGCATACAGAATTCTGGAGTGTGACCCCACGGACAAGGTGGCCAAGAAGACTAGTGCCTTCTTGAAGGAAACAGGGATGCCCGATAAGATCATCAGACAACTACGGGAAAAAGCGCCAGTGCCACCTAGACTGTATGGTCTGCCTAAAATACACAAGGAGGGCGTGCCCCTACGTCCAATTGTCAGTAATATTGGGGCACCTACAAACACAACAGCCAATTACTTGAAAGGTCTCCTGTCTCCATATGTGGGGAAATGTATTCGCCACATCCGCAACTCAGAATATTTCCTGCAACGCCTCAAGCAACTGCACATCACAGATTCGGACATCATGGTTAGTTTTGATGTGGTATCGCTGTTCAACATGGTCCCACTGAAGGACTCAGTAGAACTGATTGCAGAGAAATTTGACGGTGCTCTGTTCGACCTGTTCAGTCATACATTGACATCCACGTATTTCCTGTACAGAAACCAATATTACGAGCTAACTGAAGGTGTAGCTATGGGTAGCCCACTGTCCCCTGTGGTTGCCAACATGTTTATGGAGAGATTTGAGGAGAGGGCATTGGAGAAAGCCACATTTAAACCCACATGCTTCTTTAGGTATGTGGATGACACCTTCGTGATCTGGCCACATGGGATGGACAGAATGAGTTTCTTGAACATCTTAACTCATGCCACCCTAATATCAAGTTCACCATGGAACTGGAGAAGAATGGCCAGCTGCCATTTATGGATGTACTAGTCCAGAGGAAAGCAGATGGATCAATAGGCCACAGTGTGTACCGAAAACCAACACAAACAGATTTATATCTGCAGGCCAGCAGCTGTCACCACCATGCACAGAAGAATGGGGTTCTGAAGACTTTGGTCCACAGAGCACGTGCCCTGTCAGACCAAGAGAATCTACCTATAGAGATAGAACGTCTCAAAACAGTTTTCTCCAAGAATGGATACACGGACAGACAAATTGAGAGGGCACTCCAACCAACCACTATACCACAGGTTCCTGAAGAAGACCAAGATGAAGCCAAGAAGGTGGCATATCTGCCCTATGCTGGCTCTATTTCTGCCAGAAACAGTAGGATCCTCCGTAAACACAATATCAAGTGTGTTTTCTGTCCATTCAACAAAATCGGGGGACTACTGGGGAGTGTCAAAGACGACCTGGGGTTACGAAAACCAGGGATTTAAAATATACCTTGTCAATGTGGCATGTCCTACATTGGCCAGACGACAAGAACTGTAGAGATCAGGTGCGAAGAACATCAGAGGCACACTAGATTAAGACAGGTGACTAAGTCAGCCATTGCTGAACACTGTCTAGAACTAGATAATGCCATGAAGTATGAGGATACCAAGATTCTAGCACAAACATCCAGATTTTGGGACAGTGTTATAAGAGAATCGATAGAAATTAAAATGGCTGACGATCTTATGAACCGTGACACAGGGTACCAGCTAAGCAGAGCCTGGGATCCGGCTCTGGAATTGTTAAAGGAGCAACGGGGCCAGCTGCAACACCACACAAACAGAAGAACCAGAGACATGGAGATTGAAAACGAGCCCCTGACGGACTGGCAGGCGCACCAGACCGAAGATGGAACACCCAGAAGTGGGACTGCTGGGTGCGGACCGCAGAGGGAACATCCCGAGCCGCAGCGGACGAAAAACGGAGCGGCAACGCTCGAACAGGTCGTGGTGAGCGGGCGCGGACAGCAGGGGGAACGCTTGGTACCCCAGACCGTAGATGAAATCCCCAGGAGCGGATTTGGTGGGCGCGGACCGCAGAGGGAACACCTAGAACCGCAACGGACGGAAAACAGAGCAGCAACGCCCCAGCAGGTCGCAGGGAATGGGCGCGGACCACAGAGGAAGCGCCTGCAGCCGTTGGTGGAGGGGGAAGGCCATAGGCATAAATACTGGACCAGGTCCACTCGAGGAGCAGTCTCAGGTCGCACCTGATGAAGGTTACGAGCTACGTGACCGAAATATCGTGCAAGTACGTGCTGATATCCGGCAGAACACCCGACAACCCAAGATGTCACTAAAGATCTTACCAATCTTTATGGCCACTCTGAATTGAACTGAGTGCTTTAACCGTGTCCACGTTCGGAATTTCTGATCTGAAACAAGTCGAAGCACACGTTCGAGCAAGAAGTTAATCGTTCGTTGGGGGAAGAAAAGGTAAAACTCACAAACAGAATTCAGTTAATGATCATATAAATCAAGAGATTGTAAGGCTACGTTATCATACGATCCAAAGGAAAGTAGAAAAATTTTTCTTTCACCTACAACGTAATTAAGGGTTCAATAACATTTAACGTATATAATAATTCAATAAATGGTCGATTTCTTAGGGATCCATCTACACGGCTAATACTTTTTCGTGAAACGTATTTGTCCGTCTGTCACTATTTCTCCGTCTGAATACTACTCAGCGTTGGAATGTTAAAAAATAGTATCTTTAATTATATATTCAAATACTGTTTAATACAATTTATAAATGAAACATTTTTATTATACTGTATCAAGCAGTGATTAAAACCAATAAAGAAATTTAATTTTCACGTATTTTCACCCAACTACGAGGTAAACGTCACCAAGGGATGAGGGGTAGGCTCCAGATTTTAAAAAAATCTGTCTCAAATAATGAATGAAGGAACCAATGGGTCTGCCTGCACATCTAAAAATAATATCAAGACTAACAGATTGATTCGCACGCGGGACTAAAATTAGGCACTGAAAAACTGTCTGTCGCAAGATACGATATAACATTGCTACACCATGTGATCAGAAGTATCCGGACATCCACCAAATATACGTTTTTCATATTAGGTGCATTGAGTTGCCACCTACTGCCAGGTACTCCATATCAGCGACGTCTGTGATCATTAGATATCGTGAGAGAGCAGAATGGGGCGCTTCGCCGAACTCACGGATTTCGAACGTGGTCAGCTGATTGTAACTTGTGTAATACGTCTGTACGCGAGATTTCCACACTCTTAAACATCCCTAGGTCCACTGTTTCCGATGTGATAGTGAAGTGGTAACGTGAAGGGACACGTACAGCACAAAAACCTACAGGCCGACCTCGTATGTTGACTGACACAGACCGCCGATAGTTGAAGAGGGTCGTAATGTGTAACAGCAGATATCTGTCCAGACCATCACGCAGGATTTCCAAACTGCATCAGGATCTACTACAAGTACTATGTCAGTCAGGCGGGAGTTGAGAAAATTTGGATCTAATGGTCGAGCGGCTGCTCATAAGGCACACATCACGTCGGTAAATGCCACAAGACACCTCTCTTAGTGTAAGGAGCGTAAAAATTTGACGATTGAACAGTGGAAAAACGTAGTATGGAGTGACGAATCATGGTACACAGCTTGCGGATGCAGTGTATGGGTACGGCTAATGCCCGGTGAATGTCTTCAGCCAGCGTGTGTAGTGCCAACAGTAAAATTCGGAGGCTGTGGTGTTATGGTGTGGTCGTCTTTTTCGTGAATGGGGTTTGCACCCCTAGTTGTTTTGCTTGGTACTATCACAGCACAGGCCCAAATTGACATTTTAAGCACCTTCTTGCTTCCCACTGTTGAAGAGCAATCTGGGGATGGCGATTGTATCTTTCAACATGATCGAGCACCTATTCATAATGCACGGCCTGTGGCGGAGTGGTTACACGACAATAACATCCCTGTAAGGGAGTGGTAGCCACAGAGTACTTTGGGATGTTCTGGAAAGCCGAATTCGTGCCACGCCTCGCGGACGACATCGATACCTCTCCTCACGGCAGCACTCCGGGAAGAATGGGCTGCCGTTCCCCAATAAACCTTCCAGCACCTTATTGAACGTATGCCAGCGAGAATGGAAGCTGTCATCAAGGCTAAGAGTGGGCCCACACCAT
This sequence comes from Schistocerca cancellata, assembly GCF_023864275.1. Lineage (NCBI taxonomy): Eukaryota > Metazoa > Arthropoda > Insecta > Orthoptera > Acrididae > Schistocerca > Schistocerca cancellata. The sequence goes on along the minus strand of NC_064630.1, from coordinate 448,658,849 downwards.
ACTGAATTCCAGGATTACCGATTGGGGGGGGGGGGGGGGGGCTGTTGCCACGAACTTGTAAGTCATTTTCAGCCAGGTGTCCGGATACTTTTGATCACATAGTGTATCTTCAGTGATCGTGGGAATAGTAGGCACAGTCTGTTGTTGAAACAAACAGACTATTGAGCACAGAAAGCAAAGAACGGTGAAAGTAATTAGGAGATATCAATACTTTTAATGTCAACGTAACGGACAGCATAGAGTTTGAAGTGTAGGGATTCTGCTACCCTGAAAACTAAATAACGCATGACCAACAAAACAAGGAAGATATAAAGCCTTGCGGTACCAAATATAGCCCGTAATTTGAGGAAGAAATGTTGTATCATGTATGTTTGGAGAAAAAAATGTATGAAAGAGTAACACGGTCTGTGAGAAAATAGGAAATGAATAGCTACGAAGTCTTTGAGATATGCTGTTACAGATAATGCTGGGAAAAAAAATTTCTAACAAGTGAAGGACTTGACGTTCAGATCACGGTCTTACTTTATTTTTAGTACATTTTTAGTAACCCATTAGGAAAACATAATGTGTAAGTAGTAAGGCGTATTAATTAGGTGATTGCTAGAGAATCGCAAGACGAGTTTCACTCGTCAAAGATGTACCAATGCGGTGTGACTCTATGCTGTAGTTGGCGGCGTTCATGTGGTTATCTTTCAAGCTTCGTACGCGGTAGAACACGCATCGAGAATTGCACATGTTTTTCTCTACTTAAATTTTTTTTCAATACTAGTCATACTATTTCCTACTTATTACATTCGAAAGATGCACGGTAAGAAGACTCTTATCTGCATGAACTTTCGTTGAATTCCCTATATTATTTCGTTATTTACAATTTTTTTATTATTACAACGAATATTACGCGATTTTTATTTCTATGTTCAATTTAAGAACTTTATCAAGCGCCTTCAAACTTATTCACATTTGATCGGCAACGAACGAGAAATTGCTTCTTGCGAAGATACTATTACAAAACATGCAGTGGAACAAAGCCAATCTTCGGCACCGATATGTACGAAAATTTTGCCTTTCGCATGGTCTAGATCCGGATCATCGGAAAAAAGGAGATTTTTCAAACTGTTCCTGAGGAACAGTTTGAAAACACATCCGGCGATTAATCGTACATTACCCTGAAATTCGCGGAGATCATTTATAAAATCAGTTCCCAAACAGCAGACGGGTGTGGCAACACTTACAGGAGCGACGCATCTCTCAACTTAGGGTCTCACCAATGAGCAGAGCTGACCTTGAACGCTAACCATACGACCACTGTCATTTCTTGCTCAATACTGTAACGCATCGGTACGTTACTGACGCGTAGAACTTCTCTTGAGATTTTCTCGAAATCGCATAAATAGTACCCGTTGCTACTTGCATATTGTGTTGTCCTAATGGAGTGCTAAAAGTGTGCAAGATCTGAAGTACACCCGTGTTCCGAACGTTGTGGCCTCCCATTGTAAGCTAAAAAGATGAGGAACTTCTCAATAAAATCGGTGACGAAAATAATATGTGGAAAACACTAGAAGATTCGATGGGATAACTGAATATTTGCTTAAAACATCAGCGGTTACTTCTGTGGTACTAGTGGGAGCAGCACACAGCAGGGAAGGCAGACGATGGAATATACAGAACATATAATCGAGGACCTTGAGTGCAAGTGCTACTTGAGAAGAATAGATCGGCGCGGGAGTCGTGGCGGGCTGCATCAAACCAGTAACAACACTGGTCAAATGAAAAGGAAAGATACACGTTTTCTTCTGCCTGATGATGTTCTTCGGAGGTTAAGCTACGAATCCTCGAAGCAATTCTTTTCAAGGAGAGTCAGAAAGGATGATAACTATCTACCACTAAGACATAGCATCTACTCATGGCATGTGGTTTAGAAGTGACGTATTTCACCTATTCAGAATCTTCAGCTGAAGAGAACAGAATACTTTCTCCATACATCGGAATGACAATATTGCTCTAATCTCGTCGATGACTGCTGAGCTGCCGGTTTTCGCTCCCAAAAGGTTTACGTTTAATGGATCTCAAAAACAGATATATTGTAGTTCTTGGGTCTGGAAGGAATCATAAAGAAAAAATTAGGTGAAACGCTCGACAAAATGAAGCTCCTACTCCACTGATGATGAAAGGGGATATCAGGGAATACTTGTAACACAGCATAAGGATAGAGCACATGTGAAATGAAAACAAATTTCGCGTTTATTTCCTCATAATTCACCGTAAACGAACTAGAATTTCGTGACACATTAACTAATGACTACGGGAGAAAATTGTGAATTTAAAATGCTGCGAATTGGACGACTCCAAAATTCTCAATAAACAGAAATTCCCCTAAACACATCTTTTTTTGTTTTGGAAACATTAAAATCTAGTTCAATATGAACCTGATATCTGATATTTAATCTTCGTCTTACGACATAAAACTCTCATTATTAAAAATAATTTGAATATCATAATTAGTTCTCCTGATCTGACTGTACAATTATTGTACGTTTATAGAAAGACATAGTTCATCTAATCAATGCTTTCCTCCACTGTAGTACTACAAATATGTGATATCTGATATTTAATCTTCGTCTTACGACATAAAACTCTCATTATTAAAAATAATTTGAATATCATAATTAGTTCTCCTGATCTGACTGTACAATTATTGCACGTTTATGGAAAGACATAGTTCATTTAATCAATGCTTTCCTCCACTATAGTACTACAAATATATCTTGGCTGCAGAGATTTATCGCTAATGCAACGTGAAATGTTTATTTTCGAAGAAATCTAAATGCTTTGCTTCATTCCACTGCCCTTTCTGTAACTGATGCGAGATCGCTATCGTATATTTCATTAACAGATTACGCCTGTTGGATGTCCGATACGAATTTAGCTTTGCCCCTCGTAATTGCTGCGGACGCAATATCACGCCACCACAAATTCTCTAATTAAATCGCTGTATATGAGCGATACTTCAGCAGTGCTGTATCTGTTCTGGTTCGTGCTCGCTGTGGTAGTGGTAAGGTACTTTAATTCCGGTGGCTTCAGTTTCCTGGACAGTAGCAAAACTTTACGTCGCAAATGCGTTTTGTAAGTCTCAGATTAAATCAATAAATAAATACAAGACGAAGTTGCGAAACGATTGAAACTTACTGGCAATTAAAACTATGTGCCGGACCGAGACTCGAACTCGGGACCTTAGCCTTTCGCGGGCAAGTGCTCCACCAACTGAGCTACGCATGCACGACTCACGCCCCGTCCTCACAGCTTTACGTCTGCCAGTACCTCGGCTCCTACCTTCCATACTTAACAGAAGCTCTCCTGCGAACCTTGCAGAACTAGCACTCCTGAAAGAAAGGAAGGTAGGAGACGAGGTACTGGCAGTTTTAATCTGCCAGGAAGTTTCATATCAGCGCACACTCCGCTGCAGAGTGAAAATCTCATTCTGAAAACATCCCCTAGGCTGTGGCTAAGCCATGTCTCCGCAATATCCTAGTTCTGTGAGGTACGCAGGAGAGCTTCTGTTAAGTTTGGAAGGTAGGAGACGAGGTACTGGCAGACGTAAAGCTGTGAGGACGGGGCGTGAGTCGTGCTTGGGTATCTCAGTTAGTGGAGCACTTGCCCGCCAAAGGCAAAGGTCCCGAGTTCTAATCTCGGTCCGGCGCACACCTTTAATCTGCCAGGAAGTTTCACATCAGCGCACACTCCGCTACCGAGTAAAAATCTCATTTTGCGAAACGATTGTTTTCGTTACTTTAATTTACAAGGTGAACAGCCAAGCAGACGCACACGATCGAGAGGCAGAACCCGGTCATCCAAGCCTGGTGTACGCACAAACCGCCGCCTCCCTACACATTCGTCTGTCTGGAAGGAGCCATGATTACAGGAACGTTGATAAAGGGCTTGAAATTTTGTGTGATGTTGTTGGTGTCTATGACGGTGCTTGCTTTGGTATACCCGTGCTGCCTCTCTACCTTTTCTATCAGCTTGGTCGAACACAAACACCATCTCCGCTTGTTCCGGACATGAACACTGGACCATTCTGTTGCTTACAGCAAGCCGCGCCTACAATACACAAGAAACACATGGCGCATGGTCAGATGAACTTTCATTCGTCAGCGCCATCTACTGTGGCATTTATGCATTATAGGACCTTTCCTCCCCCTTTTCCAGACAGGAATCCGTAACTGCAGTTTGTCGGTTTATTTAATCTTCACCCAGTATAAGATCCAGTCACATTAATGTGACCACCAACTATGTTCGAGGTCAACGTGCAATACCCACTCACAGATGGCCACGATAGCAGTGGAGGGTATAAAAAGCGTGTCGGAGGACGCGGAAACTTAGTGTAGTCGTCGCAAGGCAGTAACGACGTGATTTATCTGAAGTTCAGTAGTGCATGGTCATTGGTTTTCGGGCCAAGGATGTACGCATTCCCTAAACTGATAAGTGTGTAAACAAGTTCTGGTGCCACTGTGGTTAAAGTATACTATGCTTAACAAAATGGAGCTATCCAGTCGGCGGGAGTGGCCGAGCGGTTCTAGGCGCTACAGTACGGAACCGCGCGACCGCTACGGTCGCAGGTTCGAATCCTGCCTCGGGCATGGATGTGTGTAATGACCTTAGGTTAGTTAGGTTTAAGTAGTTCTAAGTTCTAGGGGACTGATGACCTCAGCAGTTAAGTCCCATAGTGCTCACAGCCATTTGAACCATTTTTGAGCTATCCAAAACAGGCGCCGAGGCAACCATAGCGCACCACCGGCCTTGGATGACAGAATTAAATTAGAATTAAATATTAATACCTTCAGCTGCTGACGGTTGTTGACATATATCAACGGGGACAGATGAAAATGTGTGCCCCGACCGGGACTCGAATCTGGGATCTCGTACTTACATGGCAGACGCTCTATTCAGTTGGACCGAGGGCACAGAAGAGACTATATCGCGCATGCCTCCCGCGAGACTCACATTCTCACCTTATATGTCCACACACACTACATTCGTAGTGTCCCTACCCAACACACACATTACTCGTGGAAGACATTCTTACCAAGTACCGTAAGAGATCGGGTAATATGTGGGCATCTGCACAGAAGAGGAAGGTCACTGCCAGTATTGCCAGAACTACAGATATATATGGATATCCATATAAGTCTTAGATAACAGAGGTGAATGACAGCTGTCGGGCAACTGACAGTCCTGATGAACAAAGGGGCGACCAACAGTGTCTTCTCAACAACCTTTCAGGGAATGTTGCTGCGTACGGGCCTCCGCAAAAGGCGACATGCGTCAGACACCCACGCTGGACGCTGTTGTTCGGCGACGAAGGCTGGAATTCACACGCCAGTATCGCAACTGGATGTCCACTAACTGGCGATAGGTGCTTTCCTGATAATTTTATGCTCCGTCGGACAGATGGTTGTTGATGTGTACCTCCATCTGCCCTCGCATTCGGAAGGACGACGGTTCAATCCCGTCTCCGGCCATCCTGATTTAGCTTTTCCGTGATTTCCCTAAATCGCTTCAGGCAAATGCCGGGATGGTTCCTTTGAAAGGGCACGGCCGATTTCCTTCCCCATCCTTTCCTTACCCGAGCTTGCGCTCCGTCTCTAATGACCTCGTTGTCGACGGGACGTTAAACACTAATCTCCTCCTCCTCCTCCATCTGCCGACAGGATAATGCCACGTGTCACACAGTCTTCAGTGTTCGTACATGGTTCCTAGAGCACCTGTATGATTTACTGTACTGCTCTGGCCATCAAACGCCCCGGATTTAAACGCAGTCGAGAACACGTGGGACCCCTCAATCGGAATGTTCGTACCGTGGACACTTAAATGCGAAATCTAGCTCAGCTTGGTATGGCACTGGAGTCGGCATCGCCCTCCCTCCCTGTCATACCTTCTAAAATCTCACTGACGCTCTTCCGGCACGTCTGCGTAAGAAAACGTTATTCAGGTATTTGACATACTGTCATATTAATGTCATCGGAGCGTGTATATTACACATATTATAAAATCAACAGAAAACTTCAACCTGTGAGACCTGAGTTTCTCCTGGCGTATACAACTTCCAAATAACTTCCAGGAATTCAGCCAGATAACACTTTCAGCGACCGCCGATATTTCGGTAGGAGAACACCCCGCCATTTTCTAGGCAAACGCATCGGAAAGGCGACGTACATGCAAATTTAAAACCTCGGTTCTCCGACTGATGCAGAAAAGATAGCACACACACTGAACACTAGTGCCACGAAAGATGACCAGAGATATCGATAGTGAGACTACGAACTCTCAGGTGGGGTAGCAATGACTCTGTCCCTCTGTTTTTTGACGAGGTCACTGAAAGTGTTTCCTAGCTGAATTCCCGGAAGTTATTTGAAACATCAATTTGATTAGCAGTAAGGCAATATTACGGTATGTTCGTGGGAATCGTAAGCAACAAGGTTGCGAAGTAGTGCGTCTTGAAAATGCTTTAATGATCCAGTTACTCAGAACTGAGTTTCAGCAATTTATTATGCAGCACATGGTATTCATTGATCGCAGTTCAATGATCTCATATGTGTAAACATTATATATTGACCTACTGCAACTGACGTTTCGAAACCTAGTGCTGGACGTAGTAGTATCGATTCATGATGCACCGTTTCTCTAGAATTGTGTCCACCTGCTTAGCTGAGTGGTAACGTGCTTGCCTCCCACGCAGCGGTCCCGGGTTTGATTCGCGAGCTGGTTGGAGATTTTCTTCGCTCATGGACTGGGTGCTGTGTTGTTTTCATCATCATTTCATCCTCATCATCGGCACGCAAGTCGTCCAATGTGGCACCGAATGAAATAAGGCTCCCCAATGGGCGGCCAAACTCCCCCGGATGGGCCTCCCGGCCAGCAATGCCATACGCTCGTTTCATTTCATTTCTATAATTGTATTATCAAATAAGGTTATTCCTAAACTACCGTGCTTGGAATAAAGAAAATGCATCTATTTCAGCCGTAACTGTTTACTGCCTTTAACAATAGTTACCTTTAAAACCACATTTGACTCATTTATTATTACGCCTAACAGAGTAGTAGAAGCATCTGTGCATCCATTTTGCGTTACACAAATACCATTCAAGCTTCTACTTTGTGGTAAACACCCAACACGGACAAACCTTGAGGTTATAACGATATTCGAATACTTGCGCATTTTCACACATTTCTGTCGCTTATACACCTTTAATCGCTGGTTGGTAAATTCCACGTTTTGTATTTTTTGATGATTCCTTCTGTGATTTCTATTTCGTAACACTTTTAAAAAGAAAAGTTATGCCCACATCTAAACTGTTGTCTCTTTCTTAACTTTAGAGATAGAGTTGCTGATTAATTATGAATCTTCACCGAATTTTTATAAATTTTGTTTGTAAGTAAACCGTCATTTTTCCTTATTTTATTCTTAAAGGCATAATATTCGGTTTCATCCATATGAGTCTTAAACACTTTACACTTAATTTCAAAAGCAGTACAAATTAAATCCTTCTGCAGATCAAGTTACTCGATTTACACCACTTTCCGACACAAGAAAAGTTAAATTCCATTGTCATCTACTCTCAGCCTGGCGAGGAACGTATTTCTCTTCGTTTACCAAGGTGCGGTAATAGATTTTAGTTTGTGAATATACTTATAATTTTCTTCGCGGGTCCTCAGTTATATCATGAAGTCATCTTGTTATAATATTTTCGCAGACCACCTGGCCGCCATCTTCAGGTAAGTATGATGTTGCACACACTCAACTGAACAGGTCAAGATGAGCTCATGATCCAGTTACAGACCCGAGAAGAATATTATGTTATTACTACTACTTATACGTTGAAGACAAAGTTGTGTAATCGGCGGCCACTTGAGAATTAATTTATAGTTTCAAAGCATGTACCAGCATTTGTAATTTTTCCTAATGAATTTAATATTCCTAAATAGTTTCATTAAAAATGCGGAGAAATTGAAAAAGAAATGGCGGTCGGTGGGGCTGATTCAGCATATAGAAGGTGAAAACAACCTTCGGTGTAATTGAAAGCAAGACCGGTAACATTAAGAGTGCAACGGGATTTGCACTGTTACACGGAGGAGAGAGCCGATAGGCGGAAAGAGTACATCAAAGGCCTCAATTAGGGAGAAAGCTTGTCTTATGACTTGATAGAAGAAGAACCCGGAGTCGATGTAGAAGATGTAGGGGATACAGTATTAGAATTTAAAAGAGCTCTGCAAGATTTAAAATCAAGTAAGGAAGAAGTGATAGATGAGATTTCACCTGAATTTCTAAAATTATTAGTGAAAGTGGTAACAAACGCTTATTCACGATGGTGTGTAGAATGTATGACTCTGGCGATATACCATCTGACTTTCAGAAAACATCATCCTTAGAATTCCGAAAATTGCAAACACCAACAAATTCGAGAATTATCGCACAATCAGCTTAACAGGTCATGCATCCAGGTATCTGAGAAGAATAATATAAAGGTGAATAGCAAAGAAAATTGAGGGTATCTTAGATAACTATCAATATAAGGTAAAGGCATCGGAGAGGTCTTTCTGAGGTTGCGGTTAATGGTACAAGCAAGACTGAAGGAAAATAAAAACACCTTCATAGGATTCGTCGATCTGGGAAAAGGGTTCGACAATATAAATGGTGCATGAGGTTCGAAATCCTGAGAAAACTTTGGTAAGCTGCAGGGAAAGATGAATAATATGCAATATGTATAAAATTGAAGAGGAAGCAATAAGAGTGGACGATCAAGGATGAAGTGCTCCTATTATAAAGCGTGTAAGACAGGGATGTGGTCTTCCGCCTCAATAATTGAATCTAGGTCTCGAAGAAGCAATCACGGAAAGAAAGAGAAAAGTTCACGATTGAAATTAAAATTCAACGTCAAAAGACTTCAGTGACAAGATTCACTGATGACATTGCTGTCCTGAGTGGAAGTGAAAAAGGATTACAGGACGAGGACATAAACAGGCAAACACTGTCAGAAAGGGTATTCTCGGCCAAGGAAAGTCCACTGGTCTCAAAGATAGGCCTCAAATTGAGAATGATTGGTTGATTTGTGGGAAGGGACCAAACAGCGAGGTCATCCGTCATTAGGGAAGGAAGCGGAAGGAAGTCGGCCGTACCCTTTTCAAGGAACCATCCCGGCATTTGCCTTAAGCGAATTAAGGAAATCACGGAACACCTAAAGCAGGATCCCAGACGCGGGTTTGAACCGTAGTCCTCCGCACAGGGAGTGCACTGTGCCAACCGCTTTGCCACCTCGCTCGGTATTGATGAAATTTCTATGTTTGGGGCACATTATCGTGTGGTAGTGAAACATGGAAAACCGGAAGAAAGAGAATCGAAGCATCTGAGATGTGGTGCTACAGAAGAATGTTGAAAGTTAGGTATAAGGTAGGGAATGAAGAAGTTTTCTGCAGAATCGGTGACGAAAGGAACACGTGGACAACACATAGACATGAGGAAGGGATAGGATGTTAGGACATCTGTTAAAACAACATGGAATAACTTTCATGGTACTACAAGGAGCTGTAGGAGGTAAAAACTCTAGAGGACAGTGGAATAAATCAGGCAAAAGAAAAAAATAAAATAAAATAAAAAAAGAAGGAAGAGAGAGAGAAAAGAAGAAAAATCTTTCCACCTGAGTTAGCAGTCGTTAATCACAGACAATGTTAATTTTGCTGTGATTGATGTTATATTTGTACATTTTCCAAACAGGGTATAGTACATTGACTATTCCTCAACCTCTTCAAATGTGTGAGAAATCTTATGGGACTTAACTGCTAAGGTCATCAGTCCCTAAGCTTACACACTACTTAACCTAATTTATCCTAATGACAAACACACACACCCATGCCCGAGGGAGGACTCGAATCTCCGCCGGGACCAGCCACACAGTTCATGACTGCAGCGCCTTAGACTGCTCGGCTAATCCCGCGCGGTACAAATTTAAAACTCCCGAACTATTTACATGCAGTATTCATACTCCTGAAAGACACAGTACCATGACATAATTGAACAGAGTGGAAACAGCGAAAACTGCAGAAGATTTGAGCCAGCCATGGAAACTTGCGTTAGATACGTGTGTAGTATTCAGATTTTTGTCATGTCAGTCCTTTTGCTGTTGAAGGCGGGTGAATACAACCAGATAGGGGGAATGACGTTTCGCGCACTCAGTTTTCTTCATCATTCTTAATCACGGATGTGTTAAATAGCTTTCCTTGAGTACAAAATGCCAGTCATCATTAAATAACTGTGCTATAACATTAGGTACGCTCAGTATAGTGACTGTACATAGGCATAAATGGAATCGTCTGTATATCCACTCCACTTAAACCGTAAATACATAACTTTATACCATTCCAAAGGAGATAACTTATGTTATCATCGAAACAGCTTCCCTACCGGCGTATAAAAGCTTTTTCACTCCTGCGCAAAAGATGACCAGTACTTCTTTCACAATATCGGTGCTTTACAAGCTTTTTGTATTACTTGCGTTCTCTTTCTCTAAGTTTGCCCTACAACTTTTCGTTACGTTATGGACCTCCCAACTTTCTATCAATATATAATTGTTTCGATGCCGCTGTTATTCCATTCTGTAGATATTATAAGGCAGATTCATAAAACATGTCTGACATTACGGTAACATCCTTGATAAATACTGTAAGTATATATATTATCTTGGCCATATTGAGCAGTTCATAAACTAGGCTCCGTACAATGCTGAATGCAAACAGAAACTCTAATAATGTTCGATTAGGTATAAGAGAAGTCATACAAGCTATAACTTTGTCAGTAAAACAAGAGCATAAATAATGGCATTAACAAGACGACTCTAAGCTGTATTGTGTTGTAGGTCGGTCCTTTGCATTACATAACACTGCGCAGCAAAGCCTCTGGCTGTTAACACTAAGCTCATTATTTAACCACTGATCCAGCCTGTAATTACAGAGATCAATAGTTTCAAAGGGAAAGGAATGTTTAGGCTCTCGAACGCAGACATCGCTAGAGGCCTCCGTGGGTGAGAACGAGGAGGTTTTGTGTGTCAGTACAGCTATTTTTAGCAGCGGCTTCAACGAAATTAACTTCTACGAGTGTAAATGGCGGCCAGTGTCCCACTTCTTGTATTTCTATTGTGGGTAGCGAGTGTTGTGCTGCCTGCAGGATGTTTTGCTGGCTGGTGAGTTGCACTGTTTGCTATTGTTCTAACGGATTCACACTACCACCCACGATGGTCATGCGGACGTATTAGTCTCCCTGTTTCAGTTCTAAGTTCTCGTGAATGGAGGGATTGTGGAAGGGTAGAACTGAAAATAACACTCTTTAGACCTGAAATTAAATACCTGATTCTCGTCGTTGCGACAGGCATCCCCGAAAGGTGTAACTGAGTCAGCAGTAATAAGAATGGTTAGTGGGCCATCAGTAAATTATTTCATCCAAAAGAATGATGTTAACGATAAAAAAGGCTGAAGAAAAGCGGAAGGATCAAGGCCCATCTGGACAGGTACAAATTAATATTGCGAATATACAGTTTATTTGCCACACGTTATAAGTAGTACACTGAGAGCGAGATTTCATTTTCATATGTGAGGTAACAATTTATGGATTCTGTATCCGAGAAAATGTTGTCAGGCCATCGGTGCCTTAACTCTGTGTGGCAAAGGAAATCCCGAAAAAACTAAAAGTGGGTTAACGTAACTGTGATTGACTTGTTTTAAAGTTTTATCTGTTTTTGAAACAATAACTGTGTCATAAGATGTGATTTAGAAATGAATTATTTTTCTGTACTAGTATACAGTGATTCACTACTCTACATATAAAGTAACAGTACATATTAACCAAGCTGTGGAAATGAATAAAAGTGCGGGGGTATTTTGCTAGACGTCTCCCAGCTGTGCGCAGAAAATTGTACGTCAGTGCGACTATAGAGCCAGATGGGGCTGGCTCCACAACAATAGACTGTCGAAGGAACGGGAAAAGACGTTGTATATCAAACAGCGAGTGTTTACAGTACGCTGAGGGCTCTTCCTAACTACAACATGGTCCGCAGACAAAATTTGGCTAACTACACTCTGGGAAGAATTTTCGGGAAACTGGTAGAAGGGTGAAGTTCAACGAGTGTAGCCCAGGAGTTTGGCACTCCTTACAGCAATGAAATACATGCATGGGGAGTTCTGAACTATAGGCACTGCTGACGGAAGGAGAGGAGGTAATTGGCAACGGTAAAACACAGCAGGAGGTAACTGCTACATTGTGCCACAGGTAAGAAGGGACCAACGTCAAACAGCGTATGCAACTGCAACGAATTTTCGCCAGTCTGAGAGACAAACACGTTCCACTGTAACACGGTGACTCCATGAGCGTGGCCTCTTTGCACGATGACCAATAAGTTTCGTTCTGAAGACACCCGTCGCTCTGGGAAACCATTCGCGATGGTGCGAAAAGAATAGGGACTTAGGAATTGGGTCGTGTGGAGTTCTCGAGTCAGAGGAGATTCAGTTTGAGTCGAGACTCGGGAAGCACCCTCATAGGGTGAGCGATGGAAACACGTAATAAACTCCGAAGCATTTCCAACGTGATCATTTTCTTGGCCCAGGAATTACGGAGCATGGGCGTACTGACCTTCAGATCCTTGAGCACGGATCAGTCACCGTTCAAAGTTACGGTGATGCTGTATTCCTTCCCCATTGGTGAATTCTGCTCTGACTTCATTTTCATAAATGACAGTGAGCGACCACATCTAAGAGTGCAGAGTGGAGGGACTTTTGGAACGAGGTGATATTCTGTGAACGCGCTGGCCTGCCCTCCCCCCCCCCCCCCCCGCCCACCACTCCCCCTGTTCGCTACACCCCCCCCCCGGCCACGACTTGAATTCCGTTCAGAACGAATAGGATGAATTGAGGAGACGTGTATCAGTAAGTCACATGCACCAACGACCATACACCAGTTGTCAACTGCCCTGATGGAGGAACGTAATGCCCCACAACGAGAACTCCTTACCAGTCTTGTGGCCAGGAAGTGAGCACGTTGCAGAGCAGGTATTTCTGCCCGTGGTGATACACACTATTAAGAAACATGACCCGCTTCTTGAAATGTCCAAGGAACCATCAGAAATTGTGGCAACTTCACTGCATTCTTTCAATTACCTTCTATAGTATATATAGCAGTTTTTTCTATGTATCATCCAAGAGTCATTGAACTACGTTTCTTGGCAATGATACATCATGCGAAAGTTATTTTCGTCCTTGAGTGTTTTGCAATGGTGTTGAAAGTGCTATTCGATCAATGCCTAGGCGCAAGTCTTTCAATATGACGCCACTTCCATGACTCTAACAATTACAGTAATCCTACTGGGGAAAGGAGATGTAGTGTTTAATGTGTAATCCGTATCACGCGTCGTTCTTGCAGAACCTTAACGTTATCGAGAGGTAAAAGCTACGGTACTGCCAGACTTAAATATTCCGTGATTTGAACAGTTTTCGACCCTATGACATCTCGGTTTCCTGGTACGAGCATAATGGAATGAGCTGCGATTGGAAGAGTTGAAAACAAATAATTGCAGGGTCCGAATGGAGTCCTATTTCGGCCTTACAACGAGTGCTCTAAGGCAATGGTCCCTTATTTACCTTGCGTTTATCACGAGTCTCTCGGCCAGCGCAAAATCCCAAGCGACTGGGATAAAGCCCAGCTGACTCGACTATGTAATGGAAGAAAAAGGTCTGACTCCCACCATGAGAGACCAATGTCCTTTACATCGGCTTACTGTAGAATTCTTGAACATATTCTCATTTGGAATAGAAATGAAGTTACTCGATACGGGAAAGCTTCTGTCCACAAATCAACGTAGTTTTACAAAGCATCGCTCTCGTGAAACTCAGCTTGCCTTTTCTCAAATGATCTCCTGCGAACTATGGATGAAGGGCAACATCAGATTCCATATTCCTACAGTTTCAAAAAGCGTTTGACACGGTGCCTCATTGCAGATTCTCAACAGTGGTACGAGAAACTGGACTAGGTTTCCAGATATGGTTCAAATGGCTCTGAGCACCATGCGACTTAACTTCTGAGGTCATCAGTCGCCTAGAACTTAGAACTAATTAAACCTAAGCAACCTAAGGACATCACACACATCCATGCCCGAGGCAGGATTCGAACCTGCGACCGAAGCGGTTGCTCGGCTTCAGACTGCAGCGCCTAGAACCGCACGGCCACTCCGGCCGGCTTCCAGATATGTGAGTAGCTCAAACACTTCTTGAGTAATAGGACCCAGTACGTTGTCCTCGAATGCGAATGTCTATGAAAGACACCACCCCGTTCGGGAGTGCCCAGAGAAATGTGATACGACCGCTATTTTTCTTTTATACACACTATAAGACAAAGAAAAATACGACGCACACGAAGAAATTATTCTGATGGGACGGAAATCGTTAGATATGATCTGCATGTACGGAAAAACAAGGCATTACAATTTCAAATTAATTGGATGTTTTACTAAAGATAAAGAGATTCACAAATTTAGCAAGTCAACAACGTGCTGGTACGCCTCTGGCCCTTACGCAAGCAGCTATTCGGCTTATCATTGATTGGCAGAGTTCTCGGCAGCCCTCCTGAGGGATAGCGTGCCAAATGCTGTCCAATTGGCGAGTTGGATCGTCAAAATCCCGAGCCCTCCCCATAATGCTGGCCAAGGCAGTGTTTGCCGAGCATGAAAACGAGCAGTAGAAACTCGTGATTTGTGCAGGTGAGTATTGTCTTGCAGAAATGTAAGTGCAGGATAGTGTGCCCTGAAGAGCAACAAAACGGAGCATGGAACATCATCGACGTATCACTCAGCTGTAAAGGAGCGGCGGATGCTCTAAATTTAGAAGACTCTAACTTAATGCAGATGAGTTGCAGAAACACTCCCTTAATGTTCGAATATAGCGTTATTAGTGTGCTTCTTGACAGAGTCTGGTCGTTTAAATATCTAGACCTTACGTTGCAAAATGATGAGCAATGAGGCGATCATATAGGGATTGTAGTGGGGAAGGCGACTGGACGACTTCGCCTCATTGGGAATGTTTTAGGAAAGCGTGGTTGATCTGCAGAAGGACACTGCCTGTAGAACACTAGAGTGACTCACTCATGAGAACTGCATCAGGTCGGAGTACAGGAAGATATCTAAGCAATTCAGAGACGGCGTGCTAGATTTGTTTCCGGTTGGTTCGATCAAAATGAGCAGTGTGGCACAACTGTTAGCACAGTGCACTCGCATGCGAGATGACGACGGTTCAAACATCTTGATTCAGATTTCCGTGATATCCATAAATCGCTTAATGCAAATGCCTGGATGCTTCCTTCGAAAGGGCGCTGCCGCTTTCCTTCCCCATCCTTCCCTAATCCCAGTTTCTGATCCGTCCTCAATGACCTCGTTGTCGACGGAACGTTAAACACTAATCTCCTCTTCTTCCTCCTCCTCGTCTGTTTCGATCAAAACGCAAGCATTACGAAGATGCTTCTAGAACTCAAATTGCAATCAGTGGAGTGAAGACGACGATCTATTCGAGAAACGCTATTGAGGAAATATACAGAGCTGACTTGAGTTGCTGACTGTGGAACAATTGTAGTGCTGCCAATTTATGTTTCACTTGAGCGCAACGAACACATTAGGGCTTGTCCGGAAGCGTATAGACTGTCGTCTGCTCCTGCCTCCATTTGCCAGTGGATCAGGAAGGGAAATGGCTGGTAGAGGTATAACACAACCTCCGTAATGCACCCGCTTGCGAAGTACATACATAGACGTGTATGTAGACGTACATGAGTGAGGCTACACTCATAGCTCACGTTACCTCTAACTTATTTCCCACCATATTCATAACTACAGGTATATCGCGAGCCGCCCTGGTACTGTTCTGTAGCTATATTAAAATTGAAGAAATTCCTTCAGCTGTTCAAATGGTGCAAATGGTTCTGAGCACTAAGGGACCGAACATCTTAGGTCATCAGTCCCCTAGACCTTAGAACTACTTAAACCTAACTAACCTAAGGACATCACACACATCCATGCCCGAGGCAGGATTCGAACCTGCGACCGTAGCAGTCGCACGGTTCCGGACTGAGCGCCTAGAACCGCGAGACCACCGCGGCCGGCCCTTCAGCTCTATTTAAGGTGTCAATATTATTTTGGCAACTAGTTTCAACGTCCCCCCCCCCCCCCCCCCATGAACCATGGACCTTGCCGTTGGTGGGGAGGCTTGCGTGCCTCAGCGATACAGATAGCCGTACCGTAGGTACAACCACAACGGAGGGGTATCTGTTGAGAGGCCAGACAAACGTGTGGTTCCTGAAGAGGGGCAGCAGCCTTTTCAGTAGTTGCAAGGGCAACAGTCTGGATGATTGACTGATCTGGCCCTGTAACAATAACCAAAACGGCCTTGCTGTGCTGGTACTGCGAACGGCTGAAAGCAAGGGGAAACTACGGCCGTAATTTTTCCTGAGGGCATGCAGCTTTACTGTATGATTAAATGATGATGGCGTCCTCTTGGGTAAAATATTCCGGAGGTAAAATAGTCCCCCATTCGGATCTCCGGGCGGGGACTACTCATGAGGATGTCGTTATCAGGAGAAAGAAAACTGGTGTTCTACGGATCGGAGCGTGGAATGTCAGATCCCTTAATCGGGCAGGTAGGTTAGAAAATTTAAAAAGGGAAATGGATAGGTTAAAGTTAGATATAGTGGGAATTAGTGAAGTTCGGTGGCAGGAGGAACAAGACATCTGGTCAGGTGACTACAGGGTTATAAACACAAAGTCAAATAGGGGTAATGCAGGAGTAGGTTTAATAATGAATAGGAAAATAGGAATGCGGGTAAGCTACTACAAACAGCATAGTGAACGCATTATTGTGGCCAAGATAGATACGAAGCCCACACCTACTACAGTAGTACAAGTTTATATGCCAACTAGCTCTGCAGATGACGAAGAGATTGAAGAAATGTATGATGAAATAAAAGAAATTATTCAGATAGTGAAGGGAGACGAAAATTTAATAGTCATGGGTGACTGGAATTCGAGTGTAGGAAAAGGGAGAGAAGGAAACGTAGTAGGTGAATATGGATTGGGGCTAAGAAATGAAAGAGGAAGCCGCCTGATAGAATTTTGCACAGAGCACAACTTAATCATAGCTAACACTTGGTTTAAGAATCATGATAGAAGGTTGTATACTTGGAAGAACCCTGTAGATACTAAAAGGTATCAGATAGATTATATAATGGTAAGACAGAGATTTAGGAACCAGGTTTTAAAGTGTAAGACATTTCCAGGGGCAGATGTGGACTCTGACCACAATCTATTGGTTATGACCTGTAGATTAAAACTGAAGAAACTGCAAAAAGGTGGGAATTTAAGGAGATGGGACCTGGATAAACTGAAAGAACCAGAGGTTGTACAGAGTTTCAGGGAGAGCATAAGGGAACAATTGAAAGGAATGGGGGGAAGAAATACAGTAGAAGAAGAATGGGTAGCTCTGAGGGATGAAGTAGTAAAGGCAGCAGAGGATCAAGTAGGTAAAAAGAAGAGGGTTAGTAGAAATCCTTGGGTAACAGAAGAAATATTGAATTTAATTGATGAAAGGAGAAAATATAAAAATGCAGTAAATGAAGCAGGCAGAAAGGAATACAAACGTCTCAAAAATGAGATCGACAGGAAGTGCAAAATGGCTAAGCAGACATGGCTAGAGGACAAATGTAAGGATGTAGAGGCTTATCTCACTAGGGGTAAGATAGATACTGCCTACAGGAAAATCAAAGAGACCTTTGGAGATAAGAGAACCACATGTATGAACATCAAGAGCTCAGATGGAAACCCAGTTCTAACAAAGAAGGGAAAGCAGAAAGGTGGAAGGAGTATATAGAGGGTCGATACAAGAGCGATGCACTTGAGGACAATATTATGGAAATGGAAGAGGGTGTAGATGAAGATGAAATGGGAGATACGATACTGCGTGAAGAGTTTGACAGAGCACTGAAAGACCTGAGTCGAAACAAGGCCCCCGGAGTAGACAACATTCCATTGGAACTACTGACGGCCTTGGGAGAGCCAGTCCTGACAAAACTCTACCACCTGGTGAGCAAGATGTATGAAACAGGCGAAATACCCTCAGACTTCAAGAAGAATATAATAATTCCAATCCCAAAGAAAGCAGGTGTTGACAGATGTGAAAATTACCGAACAATCAGTTTAATAAGCCACAGCTGCAATGTACTAACACGAATTCTTTACAGACGAATGGAAAAACTAGTAGAAGCCGACCTCGGGGAAGATCAGTTTGGATTTCATAGAAATACTGGAACACGTGAGGCAATACTGACCTTACGACTTATCTTAGAAGAAAGATTAAGGAAAGGCAAATCTACGTTTCTAGCATTTGTAGACTTAGAGAAAGCTTTTTACAATGTTGACTGGAATACTCTCTTTCAAATTCTAAAGGTGGCAGGGGTAAAATACAGGGAGCGAAAGGCTATTTACAACTTGTACAGAAACCAGATGGCAGTTATAAGAGTAGAGGGACATGAAAGGGAAGCAGTGGTTGGGAAGGGAGTAAGACAGAGTTGTAGCCTCTCCCCGATGTTATTCAGTCTCTATATTGAGCAAGCAGTAAAGGAAACAAAAGAAAAATTTGGAGTAGGTATTAAAATCCATGGAGAAGAAATAAAAACTTTGAGGTTCGCCGATGACATTGTAATTCTGTCAGAGACAGCAAAGGACTTGGAAGAGCAGTTGAACGGAATGGGTGGTGTCTTGAAGGGAGGATATAAGATGAACATCAACAAAAGCAAAACGAGGATAATGGAATGTAGTCGAATTAAGTCGGGTGATGCTGAGGGTATTAGATTAGGAAATGAGACACTTAAAGTAGTAAAGGAGTTTTGCTATTTGGGGAGCAAAATAACTGATGATGGACGAAGTAGAGAGGATATAAAATGTAGACTGGCAATGGCAAGGAAAGCGTTTCTGAAGAAGAGAAATTTGTTAACATCGAGTATAGATTTATGTGTCAGGAAGTCATTTCTGAAAGTATTTGTATGGAGTGTAGCCATGTATGGAAGTGAAACATGGACGGTAAATAGTTTGGACAAGAAGAGAATAGAAGCTTTTGAAATGTGGTGCTACAGAAGAATGCTGAAGATTAGATGGGTAGATCACATAACTAATGAGGAGGTGTTGAATAGGATTGGGGAGAAGAGAAGTTTGTGGCACAATTTGACCAGAAGAAGGGATCGGTTGGTAGGACATGTTCTGAGGCATCAAGGGATCACCAATTTAGTATTGGAGGGCAGTGTGGAGGGTAAAAATCATAGGGGGAGACCAAGAGATGAATACACTAAGCAGATTCAGAAGGATGTAGGTTGCAGTAGGTACTGGGAGATGAAGAATCTTGCACAGGATAGAGTAGCATGGAGAGCTGCATCAAACCAGTCTCAGGACTGAAGACCACAACAACAGTTTCAACGTTGTAAGAACGTCATCTTCAGGCCCCACACATGTTGACGTCAACTGCGTGCGGCTGATACTGGAAGTCAATGGTGAGATATGGACGTACATAACTCACCAGTGAGTTCTAGTATCAGCCGCACACAGCTGACGTCAACAATGTTGGGCCTGAAGATGACGTTGTTACAACATTGAATCCTGTTGCCAAAATAAAATTGACACCTTAAATACAGGTGGAGGAATTTCTTCATTTTTAATATAAATTTATACCAGCTGACGTCCCACTGTCCTCCATTTCAACTATGGATGTACGAAGTTCTCTAGTTGGGTCAACAGGAACCAAGAGAGTCATGGTAGCGGGTCAGCGTAGGCACGCGTTACCTGGCGACCGCGGCTGTCGTTTCGCGCACAGCAGCCGCGGCAGAGCACACCGGCTTCGCAGCAAACAGCGAGAATCCCGCTCGTTATATCCGGTGTCGGCGACGGCTTTAAACGCCCAAGCCGGCTCACTGGCCTTTAGCCGCTACTGCGCCTGACGTCACGACTCGTTCAATGGCGGCGCTGGCGCTCGCGTGCTGTCGGCCTACGTCACGCGCTCGTATAAGCGCATCCCTCTCTACCCCCTCACCCCTCTCCACGACCCCAACCCTTGCACGACACGAGTCGAGTGTCGACGGTCGGACACATTAAAGAATCAGCGGCGCAGGGAAATTATTAGGGACAGAATTTAAATCATTCTCGCAGAGCCGGAATTGGTGCAGACACATAAGCCATCGACGTCACTGTGTTTGACCTTTTCGCTTGTAATATCTCTGGTGACGTATTAACTCCCACTCGTTCTTTTAATACTTCGTGCGGCCGGCCGAGGTATCCAAGCGGCTCTAGGCGCTACAGTCTGGAACTGTGCGTCCGCTAGTGTCGCAGGTTCGAATCCTTCCTCGGGCATGGATGTCTGTGATGTCCTTAGGTTAGTTAGGTTTAAGTAGATCTAAGTTCTAGGGGACTGATGACCTCAGAAATGAAGTCCAATAATGCTCAGAGCCATTTGAGCCATACTTCGTTCGCGGACGGCGTAATTTATGATAAGCTGCACAAACTAAGACCCGAAGTTCAGGAGCAAAATTCTTCATTTTAAGGCGGAGCAGTTGTTACCCGATGGTCAAGCATCGTTCTGTTATGTTTTGTGCACTTTACTCACATCTAAATATTTTTGCCGTAACTCAAAAGACAGTAAACGGTTACGTTTTCTGTAGAGGAATGCATACCGTAATAAACCTGCAATCAAATTCTAATTTCTTGTGGAGGCGGTATCCGAGTAACGCCACTATGATTGGGGCGCTCATTTTCTTAGTTTGTGTCATCCCCCAGGAAAATCGTGTGTGTGTAATTCTGAGCAGATGTCAGTTTCCATTTTATTTCACACGCTTCCACATTTTAACAGGTTCATTCAGGAAACACTTTGGCTGTGATTGACTCGTTCTGCACCACATTCTTTCTTCGAAGGGTGGTATTCCATTAAAGTAAGGGGAAAAATATGTCGATATACTAAAGGAGCAGAGAATGATATGAAGTGAGCATATATATTTGGTCATGAGTATCTTCTGAGAACTTCGGCCGATTGGTGCTAGCCTTTTATTTGATGCGACTTTGGCGACTTGTGCGTCGCTGATTGAAATCTAGACACAAACACACACACACACACACACACACACACACACAGTCGCAAGAGGAGAAGACCCCGATCCGACCGGGAATCGAATCCGGAGCCCTGTGTTCGACAGCCAGTACAACCTATATGTAGACCAAGAGACACGGCAGTGATTGCCTATCCGCGATTAAGAGAATTTCTATTACTCTATGGGAAATACTAAGTCAGACAAAGCTAAACGATTATTCAGCGCCGGCCGGAGTGGCCGATCGGTTCTAGGCGCTACAGTCTGGAACCGCGCGACCGCTACGGTCGCAGGTTCGAATCCGGCCTCGGGCATGGATATGTGTGATGTACTTAGGTTAGTTAGGTTTAAGTAGTTCTAAGTTCTAGGGGACTGATGACCTGATATGTTAAGACTCATAGTTCAAAAATGGCTCTGAGCACTATGGGACTCAACATCTTAGGTCATAAGTCCCCTAGAGCTTAGAACTACTTAAACCTAACTAACCTAAGCACATCACACACACCCATGCCCGAGGGAGGATTCGAACCTGCGACCGTAGCAGTCCCGAAGACTCATAGTGCTCAGAGCCATTTTTGACTAGAAAAATATGTGCTGAGCGTAGAGACTTACATGTAGATTGCTAGATTTCCTGTGTTCAGTTAAACATATTTTAATAATTAGCTATCTGATTAATTTATGATACGCAAGATTTCGCATTAGGAATAGGCTGAGTATTGGGCTCATACTCGGAGCTGTTCAAATGGCTCTGAGATCTATGGCACTTAACTTCTGAGGTCGTCAGTCCCCTAGAACTTAGAACTACTTAAACCTAACTAACCTAACGACATCACACACATCCATGCCCGAGGCAGGGTTCAACCTGCGACCGTAGCGGTCGCGAGTTCCAGACTGTAGCACCTAGAACCGCTTGGTCACTAAGGCCGACTACTCGGGGTTGTACAGGTGTAAGTAAGCAGAACGTAACACGTGTAAGTGCTAACATTTTTGTTTGTGGTACCTATTCACACATCAGTATGTTTTTCTCTGTGTCAAACAGTCTTCCCGCAAACGCGCCACGTAATTAATTACCTGATGTTTCCTGCACGGCTCTAGCTGCACCACTAAGTGGACTACGCCTGTCACTACGCAATAACCATTTTACGTACCCTGCTTCCACACCTCAACATCTCATTTGCGGCCCAGAGGAAAACGAGCATTGATCAGTTGCTCTTGACACCTTTATTTTGAGGTACTACTAACTTACAAGTATACAACATGCAATAGACAAACTACTAGTCAGAAATGACATAAATACTGATGTAATGCTGTTCAATACTCTGTCCTCAATCATCAATACAAATATCTTCAATTACCTTAGTTGTAATTTTATTAGTAAAGACAATTATACTACGATACAAACCTCTAGCTAGATTGTTTTACACACAAGTAATGCTGTACGGAGACAATAGCAGTAAAATAATTCGATATGCACACAGGACATATTTCAGGCATACACTACACTACAGATGCAGTGCAATACGTGAATTAAGGTACATGTGCTGCCAGGTGCAATATTCAGGCAATTAAATCTCTAAAACAACAAATCAGAGAGATGTCAAATATGAGAGGCTCAGCTGTCAAGTCCTGTGTCCGGGGCATACAGCAAAAGGCGCAGTCACCACCTGTGCTCTCCAATCGCGTATTTAAGAGGCTCCAGGAGAATATCGACCGGCCCATCCTCCAGGCAGGCAACGCTGCTGTCGGGCCGATAAGACGCCAGCTGGCAGGCGTCTTCTTCGGCCTTGGTCCAAGTGTACCATCTGTTCCACTCCCTCCTCCCAATCCTCCCGCTCAGACAGGCACCGGTCGCCCTAGTACAAGAGAAGTCTACTTTCTTTTACCTACCTTCCACTTTTGTATCTCTGTTACTAGTATAATTTTCTAATCCCTAGCCAGTTCCACGGTAATGATAGTTTATGTAAAGTAGAGAAGTAACTTTACTTCATAAAATTTATGAAGCACGTTAAAGCACATAATAGCCGGCCGGAGTGGCCGTGCGGTTTTAGGCGCTGCAGTCTGGAGCCGAGCGACCTCTACGATCGCAGGTTCGAATCCTGCCTCGGGCATGGATGTGTGTCATGTCCTTAGGTTAGTTAGGTTTAGTTAGTTCTAAGTTCTAGGCGACTGATGACCTCAGAAGTTAAGTCGCGTAGTGCTCAGAGCCATTTGAGCCAAAGCACATAATAATAATTTGTAAGAAAATACAGGCATCGTTAGAACAGTTTTTTAAACTAAATAACTCTGATGCAGTTTGCTTTCATGACTTTAATGAAACATCTTTTCTGCTGCTGCCTGAAGAAAACAGTTTCTCATATAATAAAAATTACTTACTAATATTTTATTTTAAAATTTTAAGACTCAATCTAAATGTTTTTAAATCCTTACCGTCTCTTGTCCCGTCCGCCGCTCGTGGTCTCGCGGTAGCGTTCTCGCTTCCCGAGCACGGGGTCCCGGGTTCGATTCCCGGCGGGGTCAGGGATTTTCACCTGCCTCGAGATGACTGGGTGTTTGTGTTGTCCTCATCATTTCATCATCATCCAGGAAAGTTGCGAAATTGGACTGAGCAAAGGTTGGGAAATTGTACGGGCGCTGATAACCTCGCAGTTGAGCGCCCCACAAACCAAACATCATCATCATCATCTCTTGTCCCCAATGAAACGTGAAACGCTCGGTGGTTGGGACCAGGTTGACTTTAATGCCCTAGTAGCGCGCTCGCTGACACCGGGGGTTGCTAGCAGTGGGCTCCTTAGATTATACCTACGCACTCTCGCCCACAGCTAAAATACCCCTGCAGCATTGGCGCTACGTGCTGTGTGGCGCGGTGACTCTGCTTCGTTGTGGGACTCCCAGCACAGTGTCTTTTTTAACATTACATAATTCTAGATTTTTCTTGCAAGTTTATGTACATTCTGACCTGCTGAGAAAGTGAACAAGATCTATAGAACCTAAGGTATATTGGTATATATTTTAATGCAACTAGCAGTCAGTCAGTGTTGATTACATTATTAATCAGTTAAAATGGATAACGTCCATTAAATTGGCTACTTCATTCATATACGCAGGAACAGCCTGAATTATGACACTTTTAGCCTAAGAAACTCAGAAGTATCTTGTAACGGATTTCTCACTGGTTTCGGTTCATTGTGTTCCAGAGGAGGACATTTTATCGCATCTCTCAATCAAGTTAGCAACGAAAACAGAGCTGATCTTCAAGAGGTGGACAGAAACATGAGAACTGCAGAAACACAATACATTACCATGCGTAATTCGACGCCGGAAAATCGTTGGCAGTCAATAAAATTTCCAGTCGTCTCGAAATGGGTAATGACAGTAACACAGCTGAAGGCCTTTATGTAAAATTTAAAAAGAGCTGAATTAATACACGGCCGAAGGCTCCGAACAATACTTCAAACTAAAATGAATATCACAATATAAAACAAACACGACAAGTGGTGTTCAGAAGTGTTCCCAGGGTCGGGCTGAGAAGATACCTGAAACGTAAGGTGAGGTGAGACAGGCAGCCAAGAGTTGAAGTTAAGTAATCGGATGGCAAACAAAACCAGGGACGGCCCAAGGACCGACCAACAATTTAACCAATTCCCTTCTGTCCGACCAACGGCACAATGACGGAAAATATCGGCCGAGGACGAGGATACGAACAGCACTACGTTTTCAGAAATTGGCGTCTAAAACCAGTCAAGGGAACAATAACCACTCTAAGCAACATATGAATCAAACAACTTAATGGCTGTCGAAGTACACGCCGTGCCGGACAGCATCATCACAAAGAGGAAAGGCACACTGCCAGTAAACTACACTAACGACGAGGGCAGGTAACTGGGGCGTTAACGCCACAGGGCAGAAAATACCGCTGGTGCACTTCACTGGCAAGTAACAGTCAATTTCATAATTAATCACAATATAGGAAGACGGCTGCAAGATTTCGCCAACTCCAACACATCATACATTGCTGCTAGCCCGAACAGCCCTAGGACCAACGACCCGCAAATGAATGAAGAGAAGAGATGTCACAATAGTTAAAGTTCCAGGTTCGGTGGGCATCGAACTTTGTGGCTCTTGCAGCTAGCGCGTGATATGACAGTGCATGCACGCCGCTAGCGGTCCCAGCCTGGCCTCGCTCCAAGGCGACTTCCTCGCTGCTCTGTCCCAACCGACTGACTACCACACACACAACCACACACACACACACACACACACACACACACACACACACACACACACACCACCCCCACCCAGAAATAGTACCAGTCACACCAAAGATAGTACGACAGTACTATTGTCCATAAGCGCTGCTGCTGCCACTCAGGGAGGCAAGCCAGCAACTTCGTTACGCCAGTAAGTAAGGAAGAAACAAGATGCCACTCGATATGACAAAATGCCAAAGAACAAACGTCATGAATGCGAACCGCACACGGCTCACACAGGTACTGCATTGCTTACAAGTAAATCTCATGCCATTCATGCTGCAAAGTTCAGCTAAGACTGATGGAGGTGGATAGCGATGACGCACCCTTCTCTCCAAAAGAGACCTCGAAAGCTCAATTATATTGAGACCTGTTGAATTTGGGGGCCAAGGCAGATGTGACAGTTCATCTTTGTGCCCGTAAAACAAGTGCTGGACAATGCGAGCTCTGTGAACAGGGGCCCTGAGGTCTTGGAAAACAGCTTCACCTTTGAGGATCAACCGTTTTAGCATCGGACGCACCTGATGAAATAATATGACTTTGCAGAGTAGCCACAGGGACCACGGTATACCACTATATGGCTGCCCAAATTACCGAATGCCCGCCATATCTCACTACTGGGACGTAAAATAAGTTTCAAACAGTGTGCAACAAGATACATCCAACCAAAAGACTTTGTTCCATTGACCTGTAGTCCGAATTTTATGCCTTCGGTGACACGTTTTCATTAGTGAGCGGGTTTGAAATTAGAACTTACCCTGCAGTTCCCAGACTTTTGAGTTCCCTTCTTGCTGTTTTGGTGCTAATAGGGGTCGCGAGCGTAGCATTCAGTGCTGCAGTGATTTTTGCCGCAGTTGTCCTCTTATTCTTCGTCACAAGCGTCATCACTGGCCCTCTGTCAGGATCAGTCAAAACACACTTTCGTCCGCGTTGTGACTTTGCCGCTGATATTTTCCGATTTTCTTGTATGTGGTATTAATTTTCGATATGTTCCTCTTCGAACACCAAACACTTCGGCTACCTTGGTTACAGAAGCATCCACCACACGAGAACCAACAATTTGCCCACTTTTCTACTCACTGCACCACTATTATCTGCTGATGGCGGAAACGGATACAGGAAGGAAAGGATGAACATATCGCTACCCTGGTATGATGGCGTGAGGAGCGATATTCCACGGTGTCGGCTCTATGAACGTGTTCCTAAAAGGCTCCGTTGACCCAAAGCCTGGTAGATGGGTATCATCCTATTCTGTCGTTCGGAACGCTTACGCCCATGACCTGTTTCAACAGCGGAAAACTCGTCCGCTGCTGATTCCCGAGCGTGCACTCCAACTATGGAACTGTGCCACAACTCACCGGTATCGCCAGATCTCTCTCCGACCGAGAAAGTGTGGTATTCGACGGAGCTCGTTATGTGGACTCCACCTGCGCCCACCAATCTGCAGGAACTGCAAGTGGAGGACCATGGACCCACTGGACTACATCCAATACCTGTACAGCTCCATCCCGGGACGTCTGGATGCTTGTATTCACAACTATAGTGTTCCGACGTCATACTGAAATGTACGTTTTGTCGCCGTGTTGGTCCTTCGAAGCTGAAAGTCCAGTCTATCGTATGTGTCGTACCATCTACCTGTCTGCCAACAACGGCCGCAATCGGCCTGTTCCTATTGGGTGCAGCTGTTCTAACGATGTCCACTCAAAATCTAGTTATGGATACAAAGTCTTCACCCCTTTTTTTTATTTGAATCATCGCCTTCTGATTGGTCTGGTGCAGCCCGCAACTAATTCCTCTCGTGTGCTAACCTTTTTATCTTGGGAGCAGCAATACCAAGCTCCGTCCCCAGTTACTTGCTCTGTTTTTACCCTCTACAGCTCTACCAGTGGTTGAAAATACCTCTTCAGTTGCAAATTTCTTTTACTATCCCACAACCGGTTTCGGTCTGTTATAAGCCCGTATTCAGGTTTCGTAGCTGTGCTGTGGCTCCCGAGCGCCGCGGTGGACGTTTACTAGGCGCGGTGTGCTACCTATGAACGCAGAACAGCTCTCTTCAGTGCCATGGAAGTTACTCCCTCATTACGTAACGGATGTCGTATCGTCCTTTCCCTTCTTCTTGTCAGTGTTTACATACATTCATTTTCTTTCCTCTTCTGCGGAGAATCTCCTCATTATCTACCATATCAGCCCACTAAATTTTCAATATTCGTCCGCATCACCGCATCTCAAATGCTTCGATTACTATTTGTTCCGGTTGAGTCCTTGTTGCACTATCGTACAAAACTATGCTGCAAACCGCCAGTGATTACAACTTAATCACTTTCACTACAGGGGAAAGGGAGTGCCACTGGGACATGGGGTGGGAACTACAGCTCAACTACAACAAGACCGACTGGGACCGCCTCGCGGAAGAATGCGACATCCCCACATTGCTGGAGGGTGACGAAAACGTGGAGGAGTACGCCGAAGAACTGGTACAAGCGATTACCAGGGCGGTACGAGCAGCTGTACCAACCAGGAGGAGAGCCGTTGCGGCCACCCCTACACCATGATCTGTCGAACTAGGACAGATGCACCAGGCTGTAAGGAGGGCGAGGAGGTACTACGAGCGGAGTGTCGTCTGGGGAGAAAAACAAAGATGGTTGCAGATCTACAGAGAAAGTAAGGAGCAATTTCAGCAGGAGTTTAGGGCAGTAAGGATCAGAAGTTGGGAAAACTATGTGAAAAGCCAATTTGCTACAGACCCTTGGGGAGTCCCGTACAAACTAGTACGGGAAAAAATAAGATCACCTATGGTGCTATCCACCGTCAGGGACGGGGACCGGATGACGGGCTAATGGCAGGAAACTGCCGAGGCCCTCCTTCGGGTCCTGTTACCTGACGAGGAAAATGACACAGAAGAACAGGAATAAGAAGAGAAGACCTAAGGGAATATGATAATAACACCTGAACTTACCACTTCTCTGAAGAGGAATTTGCTGCCCAGATCAAGGCCCTCAAGAGGGGAAAGGCTCCTGGCCCAGATGGCATTACTTCGGAGGTGGTGCAATTCCTTGCCCCCCAGCTGGTAGCTCCTCTCACTAAGTTATACAACGACTGCCTGAGACTCGGGAAATTCCCAGCAATTTTGAAAAAGGCAAACAATCATAATCAAAAAGGGTCCAGATAAAGATCCCACTGAAATCAAGTCGTACAGACCCATCTGCTTATTAGACATACTGGAAAAACGTTTTGAGAGGCTACTGGCAAACAGACTGACAGCCCACCGTATGCTGTGCAGGATGAGTGACAGACAATACGGTTTCCGGTCTGGGCGTTCTGCGTCTGACACAATCGCCCTGGCTGCCGAGGTCTGTGACTCCGCCCCGCACAAGTATGTCGTCGGCATCATGGTGGACATCAGTGGTGCCTTCGACAACTTGTGGTGGCACTCACTCTTTTCCTGCTTGCGGGAGAAGAACTGTCCAGGGCTACTATACGGCTGTCTGAGGAGCTATTGAGCAGACAGGGAGGTCTGACTATCGGCCCCTAGCGGCAAAGTGAGTAAGACAGTGACCAAAGAATGTCCTCAAGGCTCTGTCCTAGGGCCTCTCTTTTGGGATATCAATATGGAGCCGTTACTGGAAGACCTGAAGAGCAGTGACGATGTGCTAGAAGTCATAGCATACGCAGACAACCTCTTCCTGCTGGTCGGCGGCCGTAGCCGCGATGCCTTAGAGCCTAAAGTGGAGAGAGCCATTACAATACTTACATCATGGTGCCACAAAAGAAAAATGACGATCGTGCCCTGTAAATCAACGTATATGTTACTCAAAGGCCAACTGGTCAGAAATCCCACAGTAAGAATCAATGGCTCACCAGTTCTTCGGCACCGCGAGGCCCGATATCTTGGTGTAGTCATCGATAAGAGGTGGAACTTCGCATCACATATTGATACCGTATCTCAAAAATCCTTGGTTTTACTAAACAACCTCATTGGAATAGGCCACAAACGTTTTCACCTTCCACCCAATTTAATCAAATAATATCACAATAGTATCTTAACTTCAATAGTAGGATACGGATCAGTGGTATGGGCACACAGACTCTCGAGGGTCATGCCCGCCATGGCCGTAAGAAGAGTGCAGCGGAACATGCTCCTACGTTCAGCAGGGGTATACAGGACACACCTGGAGGGGCGCTTCTAGTGCTGTCCACTGGACATTAAAATCCGTGAGCAGGCCGCCTGGTACTGGGCGAAGAAGGACAACAGGGTTAAGATCAGGGAGATACTTGGGATTTACGCAGGGGATAAAAACGCGATTAAAAAGAGCGGGATCGAACTTTGGCAGGAACAGTGGAACAACGAGGATACGGGACGCAGAACCTGTGAGCTGCTACCGAACATAGAGGAATGAGCAAACCTTAAATTTTTCATGCCTACGAGAGGAATGCTGCACTTTCTTACTGGACATGGACCCTACCCAAGATATCTATGTCGATTTGGGAAGCAGGCTACACCCGCGTGTGACTGTGGGGCTGTGCAGGGCACCCCAGAACATGTGGTGTATGAGTGCCACCTCTTTGATGACGTAGCCAACGACCTACGACAACAGCTTCAGAATAACTACGTACCACCTACTAAGGCACGACAACACCTTCAATGTCTTGAATAAGTTAACAGATGAAATCTCGAAAAAAGTCCTTAAGAACTTTCTAAGGGACAACCATTCAACAGTAAAAAAAATCACCAAAATTTCCCACCTTAATGGCAATAGACTGCATTGAACCATATTTCCGTCATCCACTCTCTTTCACAAGGCTGTTGGCCGAACAAGGGGGACTCCTTATGTCGAAAGTCTCCGGCCCCCATTGCTGGGGTATATTACTCAAAATTTAAGCGGTGTCAGGTTCAAACGGGGATGTGAGGGCGTTGTAGATAATTCTTCCGGGTTATATGGCCGTGGTCCATGGAATTCTTCTATACCTAACGTTTCGTCCCATACTACGTTGGACACCCTCAGAGGTATGGCTGGACCAGGCATACCTCTGAGGATGTCCAACGTAGTATTGGACGAAACGTTAGGAATAGAAGAATTCCGTGGACCACGGCCATATAACCCGGAAGAATTATCAACAACAGTACCATCCGGTCGTGAATGACTTCATTGTATGATGTGAGGGCGCTCTGATTAATATACAAAGACGCTGCTCTGGATCACAGGTGCACACGTAACGTCCTCAAACAGTAGTTTATAAAGAGGTCTACAAATTTCTTTCCACTCAGCTCTATTTGCTCATTCAGTAATTTATCCACCTTCCTTTTCATGCGACTCCAGATTTACTATTTTTTAGAAGACTACATTTTCGGCATGAATTGGGATAGGGACTTGGGGTACTTTTAAACAGTGTAGTAATACATACATCTTTCTCCTTTCTCCAAAAGAAACATCTGACTTTAAATGAATATAACATTTAATATCTTTTACATGGATGCACATACAATCTTCAGATAATTTTTCCAATTATTTCTAGTGTTAAAGTTTATATTTACCCGTCGCAAAAGTTCAATGTGCCCTCCATATGTGATGATGATGAGGACCCATACTCCGAGGAGCGTAGGGGACGATACGGCAGACCCGCACCGCCGACTAGGCAAGATCATAGAGGTTTGCCATTGCCTTCCTTCGAACGTAATGGGATGAATAATGATGATGAAGAATACGACACAACAACACCTAGTTATCTTAAGGCAGGGATAATCCCTGACCCCGCCGAGAATCGAACCCGAGACCCCGTTTTCGGGAAGCAAGAACGCTACCGCAAAACCACGAGCTGCGGACCCTGCATGTGTACCCCGTCCAACTTTAAGGCGACAATCAATTTGGTTTCAGACTTTTGTGAGCAGCTCTTAAATTACGCAGCATCGCAATTCACCCCGAGTTGTTTGAAAGGGAGGCACAGTGGCAGAGTCTCACACATTCTCACGAAAAAAAAAGACCACCCTTCCTTGAGAACAGGCGACCATCGACGTCAGCAGCCCTTAAGCCGTAGGAGGCTGAGTTACACCTGTTCAAATTGAGCATGCAAAAAGCTGTTGTTATCTTCATCTCCATTAGAAACATTAGCAAAGAACTAGCATTCGGGTTAGCTGTACAGCATCCTAAACTGCCACTTTACAATAACAACAAGGTAAAGTTTTAGTTTTGATAGAGATGAAGATAAAATATTCTCTAAGTTTCTATCTTCATTCATGTCTAAGTTACAGCCTCCTCAGACAGGATGGACCTTTTTAACTCCCTGTAATTGTGTGGGTACGGCAAGTAAGTCGATATACGTACTTCTATCGTAGTGCAAAACACATAAAGGTGGTGTGGGCAACACACAAAGAAAATAGTACGGGAAAATGTACTGATGACGTATATAATTACGAACATCCATGTACGACGAGTGGTTGATTCTGGAAACGTTCAGTAACCGCCATTCATCAGCGTATTGTCAAGCTAAACAATGATGGAGGTGACAATGCGTTAAGCATGTTGCCACGGCAGTCCACGACAGTCATGAATATGAATGACCCGCCAGCGGCGGAGAGGTCACGCACGTAAGACGATGCCAGGAGGCTGGCGGCCGCAGACCGACCGACCGATCGGGTGCGTGCGTCGCAGCGCGCGCGTCGACGCGTAAGGCTGTGGTGTGTGTGTGTGTGTGTGTGTGTGGAAGTGGGTTGGGGGTGGGGGGCGGTATGACGTAACCACGGCCGGATGCGTTCGGAAAAAAAAAATTAAAAGGACACGAAATATGGACAGCGCGCGATACGCGGTCTCATCGGCTCACGGACATTGAAAAATTCGAATATCATGCCGGGCGATTACGTGTATGTTTTCCATTCCTGTTCGATACGAAAGAACCCAAATTAGTGTTTTTGGCCGCTCTATAGAACAAAAAATGTGCTCATCCTCCCACATTATTGACGTGAGGTCACCAACCTTCTATTATATTACATTTTTGAAAAGTATACGAATTGTAATACAGTCTATTAAGAGTCTACTTCGTTGATTTTATTCTCCAGCGACATTCGTACTTTCTATGAGTGAAATACTACGTACCCTCAAAGACTGATACACATTGTCTATGTGTAAACTTGTGAGGTCACGGTAAATTCCGTGTGAATGTTTAAATTAGAAAGTTGTTGTGTGGTGCAGGTAAAACAGTTTACACGAAATGAATAGCTATGAACAGCAGTTGGATTTTGGACACTCGGTTCCCAGTATTTACATTTACTGCTCATTGTTTTTATACATTTATTAACGTTTTATGAGACATGTATGGACTTTAAATTGTTCATTAGCGTATCTACCAGGACATGCCGCACAGTAGTGCTTCCGAATTCGTAATGTGGAAATTCTTTAAGCTTTTTTCAAATAAAACAAACTTTATTGACATTCTGCGCCTTGTGAGACCTCAGTTTCTCCCGGTATATGCAATGGTCAAGTAATTTATGGGAACGCAGCTGGGTATCGTAGTCGATAACCGTAGATTTTCAACAGGAGCGCACCCCCGCATTGTCAAGGCATAACTGCAGTAAGCGAGCGCACATTCGAATCTTACTCTGCGGCTGCGAAATTCATCCTAAACTTCGCCAGCATCGATACATTTCCTCCACGTAGATGTAGGCATTGTGAGATCTGAGCCTCTCCGGGCGCGTATAATGTCATTTTTGCTGAGGATCGTGATATAAATATTGTTCCAGTGTTTGCCAAAGTTTACATCATACTATTTCCACTGCCGCCAATCGCATCAAGCAACCAGCCGACCTACCTAATTTTCATTTTTTTTCGAAGGAAATGTTTCGGCTTCACTTAGTGATTGAATCAAAAATTTCGGATTTTTATTGGGATTGGCGGGACGGTGTTTCATGGTCACAGGCTGCCTCAGAATTTCATTCTCTAATTGTTCGGCATTTGGCTAAGTTTAAAAGTTATCGTGGTGCGAAGTTAGATACTGTATGTCGACGTTCTGTGATGCACCTCACGTTGAAAGCTCTTGGTGACACAGCCTTAAACATGGTAGGGAAAGGTTTAGATTTTGCTCCAGATCCTAAGCGTTTGCACTGATAGATTTTATTAGTACTGTTAAACTGGCTTTTTAAACTACCTCATGATGTTGGAGAGGAGATTGGAGAGGAGACCAGGATGGAGGCACATCGTGTGTTGACTGGGGCACGTCCTCTCAAAAGCAATAACGCAGCTGCTGACTGGTCATCTTTACGTTCAATTAGAGTCGATCTGGATATCGTTGATTCATCTGTGGACACGGGGAATGCTACTGTTGTTTTGGACAAGCAGGATTACGTTCAAGAGGCGCATTGTTTACTCTGTTATTAAGCATACGGTAGGATCGGTGGTGAGCCCAAAAATGTGATGAGAGAGGGACCAACGGACTCCTGAAGAAATGTTCCTAGTCTCAGGAGACTGTAAAGATTCCCCTAGGTTATAAGGCCTCCTGAGGTCCACAAGGGAGGGGATCCTTTTCGTCCGATTGTGAGTAAAATACGGTGTAGCAGAACACTTGCTACTCTGTTGAGCCCTATAGTAGGTCGGTGTGAGTACCACACTAAGAACTCGATTAGAGGGAATGCGTTTGAATGACTGTAATATTCTAGTAAGTTTTGACGTGATCTCTGTTTTCACTAGTGTTCAAATGGCTCTGATCACTATGGGACTTAACATCTGTGGTCATCAGTCCCCTAGAGCTTAGATCTACTTAAACCTAACTAACCTAAGGACATCACACACAGCCATGCCCGAGGCAGGATTCGAAACTGCAACCGTAGCGGTCAGGCGGTTCCAGACTGAAGCGCCTAGAACTGCACGACCACACCGGCCGGCTTCACTAGTGTTCCTCCGTCTGAACTGTTACGGTTGGGTGAGGTTAGCTTTGGTGCTGAATTAATGAATCTGTTTCGAAATGTGTTGACTTCCACGTACCTGTTAATCAATGGCCATTATTACTAGCAGACAGACGGAGTTGTGATAGAAAGCCACTTGTCATCTATTATTGCCAGGTTGTTCACGGAGGATTTCGAGGAACGTGCTTTGGAGTCGGCGACTTTGTAACGTACGTGTTTATCTATTTTTTATTTTCTTATTACTTTTTTGGTCAGATATGTTGTGTAGGTGTCCCTGCGAAACCATTGGGACTCTGGCAAGAAAAATTGGAGGTGATATGCGATTACAAGAACTCAGCAAATGAATAGTCTTAGCCTCTGTCACCTCAATTCTCCAGCTTCCTACCTACAAGTGGTGCCCTGCTAAGCCGAGTAACTCAGCAGAAGATTAGGTAACCAACCCCAGTGGTAAAATGAGTCGGTGAGCAGCAGGGTTTGGTCGTCAGTGGAAGGCAGCCTGAAACAACCACTGAAATTTTCCCATGGGAACCCTACGGATTTGTTCAATTCTAACTAACCTGAAGGTCCAGAGAGGACACGACTGAAAGATATCATTAGAATAATACCACAGCACAAATTATGCTTGCGCATTGTAATAAAGATTGCAATTTGGAATAGGCGTGGGCTACTTCGGACGGGAAAACTTGCTACAGTAGAAAGAGAAATGAGTGCGAATAACGTGGATATTATCAGGCTTAGCGAGACTCAACGGAGAGTTGGTGTTCATTTTATGACTCAAGGAAGGAACACTGTGTACATTTCATGGAGTAGCGATCAAAGCAAAAATAATGTTGCAGTTGTTGTTCCTAGAAATCTAAACAAATATGTTCTAGTTTATAAACCAATTAATGACAGAAGTGCCTCCATAAAATTGTATGCGTCTCCCTGTAAACTCAACATCATCCAGATCAAAGCCCTTACTGCCGTGGTATCGGAAGATGACATAGAGGAGTTCTATAAACAACTATAAGTGCTTAGCAAGATCACCAACGAAGAACAGGCAATAATTCAAGGACATACTATCCAAGATACACACAATCTGTGGTTTGACATTACGGTTTCGGTGAGAAAAATGACCGAGGCAGGTACTTACTAAATTTCTGTTCTAGTAATGACATGACTGTCTGTAACGCTATGTTCCAGCATCACACAAGACGACTGTACACTTGAATATCACCTGGTGATAGATTTATAAACCAGATTGACTTCATCCTAGTGCAAAGATGTTAAAAGATTTCGGTCATGGACTGTAAGACATGTCCTGGAGCTCACTGTTGAATTGATCAGAATAACCGCCCATGGGAAAATGCGGTTTAAGCTCCAATTCACTAATAAGAGCGGAGAAAGACAACTTAAACTCACAAAAAAGGAAGCTGTTTGGAGATTTGGTCAGCTTGCAAGACCAAAACTCTATTACATCAGTCTTGATAAAGATGCACCAGCGTGACAAACTAAGATCAAGTAAAGCAGGTCGTTTCCTCATCAATGCAGTCTGAAGAAAACTTGTATTCACACCACCCAGAACCCAGAGAGTTATAAGAGCCTGTGCAGAGAAACAACGGGATAGCAGAAATGATATATCACACTTCATTAACGGTATCTGTGGTGAGATAGAACAACATCACAATCACAACCAAGTAAGTTATCTCTTCAAGAAACTCAAAAGCATCACCTTATACTTAGGTGACTGACGATGAGAAATGCAACACTACTGGAGACAAGGTAGAAACTGTACGGTGAAAATCTATACTCCGGATTTAACAACAGTACAGAAAGTCACGCAGTTCTCCAACTTGGAATGGAACCTACAACCTTAAGCAGTGAAACAGAAAATACAATTTAACATGTAAAGAACAATAAATCCCTCGATTTGCACAGTATATCCTGTGACATGATCAAAGAAATGGGGCGGGAAGGTTTTGGTGTGCTACATTCTATACGTAAAAGAATATGGAAAACTAGGGAATGGCTAGAAGACAGGTCAAAGTCTCTCTACACCCCACTTCACAAGAAAGCGTCAATAATCAACTACTAAAACTACCGAACCATTGCTCTCATGTCCCATGCAAGCCAAATTTTGCTCTACATCCCGAACCAGCGTTTGAAGCCATGCATTCATTTTCGCATAGCCACAGCACAAGCAGGCTTCGTTTAATGAAATGGAACTCTTGAACATAAACTCAGCTTACGAAAAATAATCAAGAAATAGCGGTAGTTCTGAGTTACCATCTCCATCTGCTTCCTTGACTACAGGAAAGTTGACTGTACTTTATGGGAAAAGTTGCGGCAGGTGCTTGCAGAGTTGGATGTCTCAAGACACTTGAACAGCACCGATCAGAAGTCTACGTAATAGTCACGTCGCTGCTATAAAGACAAGTACTGAAACATCTGATTTCTTCAGTGAGGCAAAAAATGTCAGACGGCGTTGTATTCTGTTCCCGCACCTGTGCAACGTCTACGTGGTACATATCATTAGGAATGCTCGTGATGGTTCGTCTATAGGCACCTCAGTTGGTGGTAGAACTATTAACAACCACCGATTTGCTAATGACACCGTGCCTTCAGCCAGCAGCGATGACTATTGCTCAGCTAGTATTAAAAAAGTAAAGGACATTAGTTTATCACACGGATTGAACCTCAGTCTTAGCATGTCCTAACACATGGTAACTGCTCGAGGAGTTCAGTTGCAAATGACACGTCCATTAAAGGAACTAGAATTAGTGCACTCTTTCATCTGTCTTACTTCAACCATCAGTCACTGAGAAGCTAGGAATATGGGATAAAAAAACGAATCACGCTGTTGCGAGTAGCTATAAAGAAGCTTGTCAAGATCTGGCAGAACGGAGCAATAACGAACACCACAAAAATGCAGCGTGTTGAAACGCTCGTGTTTCCCGTCTTCTTTATGGTTGCGGGACATGAACCCTTAAAGCCATGAGACAAACAAACACTATATGTATTTGAGCTTTAGTGCTGGCGCAGTATGCTGCGCATAAAATGGACTGAAAGAGGAACTAATGTGTCCATTATTGAGCAACTTAGTATTTCCACGCCCCTTTCTTCTCGTGTCAACCAAAAAATTCTCTAGATTTGTAGCCATATTGTGAGAAAAGATGGACAAAGCCGGGAGAAAATAATATTGCAAGGGAAGATCGAGGACAAGACACCGAGAGGAAGAGTAGCAAATAGGTGGATTGATCAAATCAAGAAGATGTTTGTTCTATCTCTTCAGCAGGTTCTGAGAGAAGCTGATAACTGTCTGCAATTAGGACGCTAGGTTCGTGGGGTAAAGACGCTCAGCAGTGAGCACTATGACTTGTGATGAGGCGATACTTTCGTTGTTTGACCTCATAGAAGTGAGAATATGGTCGACTTTTAGAACAAATGAATTCATTTCACCAGAATATTTGTTTCATGATGGAGGCGGAAAGGACGGCTGTCTTTACTCCCTTAAAATGTTGGTCAGGAGCAATGTTGGTGGTACATACGGACATTCCGTTTACAGGGAACCTACTCACACTGACCATCATCCGGCTCAACGTGAAGGGGAACTTCGTACATTATTATTAGAACATTATACATCTTCATTCTTCATGTCTACGTATTTTTACTCAACATAGCTCCTTCCAATGAGAAATTAGTTAGGTGATACCGTCCGTGTTGAATGGTTGACTTTGTTGGGGAACCACAACCTCACTTCTACTTGCAACGCTTCACAATTATCCACTTGAAGTACCAGAAAGAGTTCTCCACGTTCTGAAAACACTCCCTGCTCTGTCGCACAAGCTGACCGTTTCACACAATCGTCTCCTTCATTAGAAGCAGAAACAACCAAAGGTTGATGGAATCATCACCGTACACAGCTTTCATTCTTCTGTGGATTATAATTGGAGACACATTTTCTGCGGTTAGAAACTCGATTACAGCACGCTGTCTCTCATGCATCTACGTTACAGGCCACCATGTTATACACTACAGTTCGGAGCCCTCCAGTGGCAGAGGGATGCAACTTCCGTCAGCGAAGCGGGGACGTCGACTGAGCTGTATGCATGGCATGTAATACCACACCCGATGTTGAGGATAGAATAAGGAATTCGGAGGTATTACTTTCAGTACGCCCTCGTATGTTAGCAGTAAGGAGTGTACGTAAAATCATTGATATCACTTAGAATTAAATATTGTTAATCATACTATTTTAATATCCGAAATATCTGGTCTGGGTTTCGAACTGCCTTGACTGTTGTAGGGATAATTAACCTATTGTAGTATTTTATGAAGCACTGGGAGCACCACCATTTCCCCACTTAACAGCTCTTTCCTCTCCAAGAAACCGAAGCCTGCACTGAGTAAGTATTAGTAACCTGAATAACAGTGGATGTTTTAGTAATTAAATATTCCAACATAAAAATTATTTAGATGAATCGTTTTGCAAAACGAGCACGGGATCGAGCCGTTAATAACACGTCGAGAGTCAAGTGACCTACTAAATTCACCACAAATGGTGTCGCATTCGACGAAACTGGCCAAGTTAATAATTTGTCTCAACATCTCTCATTGTTACCGGTCATCTCTTTTGCTTTATCGGACCATTTGTTCAGAATTATATTGAACTAGGGGTTTGAGGCAGAGTATCCCACACACTTAAACTACTTCATCTAAAGAGGTATTTAAAAGCACTTAAAAATGTCCCCAACAGCGCAAGTTCTTGTGTGAGAGTTTAATGCAGAAGATAATATATTTGAACATGCTGCTAATTCAAGTGAAGATTACGTATTTTTTCTGTAGGGAAATACTGTATATATTAGAATGTAGCATCATTGTATCTTATGTAATTTCATAGCTATACTGTGATTAGCTATCTCATTTTAATACCTTCTAAAGTACGATGCCATGATTAGTTGCCTGGGAGGAGAGGGAGGATTGCAGGGGGAGGTGGAGAGGAGAGGGACACAAAGCAAAACTAGGCTACTTCTGTCATCTTCCTTCTTTAAAATTTTTCACCACCACCATCTCGCACTATCAAAATTTCCTGTTACCACCGTATTGGATTTTTCGGCTACTGCTGCTCTGAATAATAGCGGAAACTGGAACTGTATGACAGAACATTTCTTACAGTGAATAATGACAACACATGAACGCTGTGTGAACTTATAAGGACTTTAAATCATTAAAATGCCAATAAACGGTGGTAGGCATACATGAGTCATACATTTATGAAGAGGAATAAAGATGAATAAATGCTACATGGCTTAAGAGGCAAGGTATATAAATTAATAAACATTCAACGTAAAAATATCTGGTATGATTCATACTGATCTATGGAGCGTTATATCGCTCCTGTCTAGCGCATGTGTATCGGGAGAATAACTCACGCACAGTGACAGATGGTTTGAAGCGGGTTTAGTCATCTTCTAGAGGACAGCAGCGGACTGGACTAAACAGAAAGAATTATAATGCAGTTAAGAATTTTGACAACAAGAGGCCGGTAGTACTTCGAGACATTCAAGAAGCAGGTCAAGAGAATGTTTTTATGAATTGTTCTGTTTATTTCTTGAAGACTTTTTTATTTACGTTTGTATAATTTTGTAAATACTTTTAGTATTATGAATGATGCGTGAATGTGGTGTAAAGTAAATATGACAGTGTGAATGCAGACGACGGGGAATTTTGTATCATAATATATTAAGTAAGTTTATGGTAAAACGAAAGCTAATTCTAGTGCAAATTAAAATATTTAATAACGTAAAGTATAAACAAAATATAAAAATCTTAAATATTTATTTCGGAAAAAGTACAGTTAGAAAGTGTGTTACTTGTCGATTGGTTAGTCACGAAATGCGCGGACTACCGAGGGAGAATAATGTTTTTTTCTATTGGCCCTAAACAAAACTGACTCATCAGAACGGAGTATTCTTCGCGCTTCTTTTCTCTTGGAGAAACAGAATGCTTACAGCGGTGTAAGTGAATCGGAACCCAGCCTTTCAATGGTACGGTTGTGTGTAGTATGAGCTCCGAAGGAAGCTATAATTTGCTGGTTTCAGTTGTGCTACGTATTTCAAAAGTGTTTTAAAGTTAAGGCATATTTACTCCTGTGTACGGATCCTTTAAAGTAATTTTGTATATGAGGAAAGACAGTAATTCCGAGTGGCATACTGAGCACATCAGTGACTAAAATCTTGAGTGCATCAGACGACGATAAACTTAATAGTATGGTGAGGATTTTCATTTAAGAACAATCCGTCCTTATTAGCTGTTCAGATTTCGGGAAATACGTTTCTATAAACTTGCTAACATGAATGAAAGGGTTCGTGCACGACTGTGTAAAGAATAGCACGAGCTTTGCGGTGAACATGTACATATCTAGGTACAGAATATACCAAAGTTTTGCTAGTACTTCCACCTTTAATTCAAAATTACAATTTTTTTTCCCGATTCTTAGAATAGTTACGTTGTATGCAGCCTGGTGCGAGTTGCAGTACGGTAGATTTCTGCTCTGTATCCATACCGGCGATCTGCTGCAACGAGTTCACAGGTAATTAACGAAGGAAACCGCCCCGCCGCAGTAGTAGTAGAGAATACTCTATAAAATATAAAATATCCTAGATGTATCAGGACTATAAAGAATCTCCATAACAATTTTAAGTTAGACCATACAGATTCTCGTTACGAGATCTAGAATACATAGGCGAGGGAGATTGTCCAGCAATGCTTAAGAGAAGGACCTCAAGTTCTCAGTAGTGAGACTGTACTCCTGTCCGATCCAAATTTAGGTTTTTGTTCGTTTTACTTTCTCGTTTAAGACAAAATCTCAATTGTTACGCAGAAAAGCACTGGACTGCTTTTAATTTCACTTAGAACTTATCCTAAGTGGCCTTTGACCATGTTCTCGATGGAACTACAGTTGCTTTTCCTATTTTCTGTCGTCTGTAACAAATTCACAAACTACACGCGACACACAAATCTATCTGTTGTACAATTAATAACTATTTATGCAATTGAAACACAAAAATAACAGGGTGCGACCATGTGATAGGGTATACAGTTAAAAGCCTCATTCTATGAAGCAGGTAACATATGCTGCTCAACTGATCATATTATCAGTGAGCGATGTGAACCTCTGACATCAGCGAGGATAGTTATGTATGTGTATTGATGAGGCAATAGAGCTCTAAGTTAATAACAAGAATCCTCAACAAAATCTTTATACCCATTTACGGAAGTAATCCTTATTAGAAAGGAGTGATCTAAGAATAAGGAACTGACATTTATGGTCGCCACAGCTCTGAGCTAAGGCAGCGCTGTTATAGAATTTATAGAAGTTAAAACAGCATGCATTTTATTTGCAGAAATACCTGTGCATTCTGTCTGCACGTCAGAACACATTCGTCTGTTACATCTGCCGTGGCAGTACTTGTGCCAAAGGTCAAGTGGATACAATTTAGTGTACGGAGCCGTTGTACATCTCGCAGCTCTGTGTTATGAAATTATTTTTTATTTTCGGCCAGCGTGTGGAGTACATTTTCGTTGATGAAAAGCTGTTATAATTGAATAATCTGCGTTTTTTGTTTTTTAAATTTGTATTTCAGACTTTCTTCTTTCCAGCATAATATTTTTTAATCTGTAATATATTACAAAAATAACATGAAATGTGAGAAAACACAGCTGATGGCCAAAAATAGGGAAACACAAAAAGAAATTAATGTCGGGACATTAATAGAGATATAAAAACACCCTGAAGAAGGTCACTTGCAACTGTGACCGAAACGTCGGTAGTTTTACATATAGACAATGTGGTCACTGAACCATAAAAATTTTATTTACTACTAATAGAGATGTTAGCCAACCCAGTAAGTGGTGCTTCATTTGACTGCGAAAGAAACCACACGTTCAAAAGGTTTCAAGCGTAAGTCGTGGTCGGTATAATGTTGTGTGTAGCTGTGAGCGCATTATGTTGGAACTAAGTGAATTCGAAAGTGGGCAGATTGTTGGCGCTCTTATGGTGGGTGCTCCCGTAACGAAGGTCGCCTAAGTGTTTCGTGTTTCAAGAGGCATCTTATCGAAGATTTCTACCGAATGCAGGAGAAGCTACATTGTCCGCTAAGTCACAATACGAACGAAAATTTGTTTTGGGCAATCGTAACATATGGTCACTGAAGACAAATGCGACGAAAAATTAGAGGACGGCAACTGCAAAAGTCACTGGAGAACTTAATGTCGCACTCGCGAAATCTGTCAGCATCAAAATAACCCGAACGATATTCTCTAAGCTTGCAATGGGAGGGCGAGCTGGTATTCTAAAACCACACAACAGTGAAGAAAATGCCGGTGACAGGAGAACGTTGTACCGAAGCCATTAATGTAGGACTGTGTAGGAATGGGAGAAAGTCATTTGGTCGATGAGTTTTGCCACACAAAGTTTCCAATTCCTGCCCGAGTTTACATCTGGTGTACGCGGTCCTAAGCTTACGACGTAGATAGCTTTGTCCAAGGAGTGGAAAATAGTAGAGGTTCGGTGATGAACTGGGCAACCATATCGTGGTATTCCGTGAGCCCCTTGGCTATCCTGCAAGGTCGAATTACTGCTGAGGACCACGTGGCAGTTCTGGCTGATAAGATCCATCCTGTGGTACAGTATTTGTTCCCCAATTGTGATGCTGTTTGAACATGACAGAACCCCTATTCATACATATCGCGTCATTCAGGACTGGTTTTGTGAGCGGAAGAATGAACTGACGCATCTCTCCTGGACAACACAGTCACATATTATTAAGCTTTAGTGGTCTTCGTTAGCGAGGAAAGAACACGATCGCTATCCACCTCCAGTATCGTTACCAGAGCGTGGCACTATTTTGCAGAAAAGATGATGTAAGATTCCCTTGATATTTGTACAAACACCAAAAAAGTTTTGCATCACCTCGGTTCCGAGAGTTCCGGAATCTATGCAGAAAATCTAAATTAACATCATTTCCTCCATTTTTATTGCTCATGAGTTCAGACCCGTGGTCTACGGGTGCCGTCTTTGATTCATATCCAGAACGTCTCCAGTCCCAGGTTTGAACACCGCCGCTGCT
Source organism: Schistocerca cancellata (assembly GCF_023864275.1). NCBI lineage: Eukaryota > Metazoa > Arthropoda > Insecta > Orthoptera > Acrididae > Schistocerca > Schistocerca cancellata. The sequence goes on along the minus strand of NC_064630.1, from coordinate 448,615,409 downwards.
TAAATTTTAATTAATAATCAGCATTGGCGGCCGAAGAGTTCCGGCATAAGAGGTCACCCTCATTCTGCCAACGGCGTTGTCAAAGAGGACGGAGGGGCGGACAGAGGTTCAGGGCACTCTCTCGTCCTAGGGGTGAACGAGGAAGCAGAAGGAAATGGAAATCACTGCATTGACACGTAACGTGCATCCACAGGACATGTGGCTTGTAATGTAGGAAGTGTCATGATGATCTCTCCATTGGCAACAGACTCCGGAAATGTCCACCATTGGGATCTCCGGGAGGGGACTGACAAAGAGGAGGTTACCGTGAGAAAAAGATCGAATAATCAATGAAAGGATAACGTTCTACGAGTAGGGGCGTCGAATGTCAGAAGTCTGTAAGTGATTGGGAACGTAGATAATCTGATATTAGAAATGAAGAATCTCAGTCTATGTATAATGGGGGTCAGTAAAGTGAACTGGAAAGAAGAAAAGGATTTCTGGTCAGATGAGTATAGGGTAATATCAACTGTAGCAGAAAATGGTACAACTGCAGTACGATTCGTTATGAATAAGAAGGTAGGGCAGAGAGTGTGTTACTGTGAACTGTCCAGTGACACGGTTGTTCTCATCAGGATCGACAGCAAACCGACAACGATAGTTCAGTTATACACGTCAACGTCGCAAGATGAAGATGAAGAGATAGAGAAAGTGTATGAAGATATTGAAATGGTAATACAGTATGTAAAGGGAGATGAAAATCTAAAAGTCATGGGGGACTGGAATGCAGTTGTAGGGGAAGGAGTAGGAGAAAAGGTTACAGGAGAGTATGGGCTTGGGAGGAATGAGAGAGGAGAAAGCCTAATTGAGTTCTTCAACAAGTTTCAGCTAATAAAAGCGAATACTCTGTTCAAAAATCACAAGAGGAGGAGGTATACTTGGGAAAGGCCTGGTAATAGGGGAAGATTTCAGTTAGATTACATCATGGTCGAACAGAGATTCTGAAATTGTAGGTTGGACCCAGGAGCAGATATAGACGCAGATCGAAATATAGTAGTAATTAAGAGTAGGCTGACGTTTAAGAGTTTAGTCAAGAAGAATGAATACGCAAAGAAATGGGATACGGAAGTACTAAGGAATAACGAGATATGCTTGAAGTTCTCTAAGGCTATAGATATAGCAATAAGGTATAGCACAGTCGGCAGTACAGTTGAAGAGGAGTGGAAATCTCTAAAAAGGGCCATCACAGAAGTTGAGAGGAAAACATAGATACAAAGAGGGTAACTGCAAAGAAACCTTGGGAAACAGAAGAAATGCTTCAATTGATCGATGAAAGGAGGAAGCACAAAAATGTATCGGGAAACTCAGGAATACAATTCAAGTCGCCAAGGAATGAAATAAACACGAAGGGCTGGGAAGCCAAGACAAAATGGCTGTAGGAAAATCGAAAGATATCGGAAAAAAATTACTGTCGGAAGGACTGACTCAGCATACAGGAAAATCAAAACAACCTTCGGTGACACTAAAAGCAAGAGTGATAACATTAAGAGAGGAACGGGAATTCCACCGTTAAATGCAGAGGAGTGTGCGGGTAGGTGGAGAAAATACATTGAAAGCCTTTATGAGGGGGTAGATTTGTCAGATGTGATAGAAGAAGAAAAAGGATTCGATTCTAAAGAGATAGGGGATCCAGTATTAGACTCAGAATTCTCTGGAGGAATTAAGATCGAATAAAGCAGAAGGGAGAGATAACATTCCATCAGAATTTCTAAAATCATTGCGGGGGGCCGGGGGGGGGGGGGGTTGGTACGTGGCTGCAAAACGAATATTCGCGTTGGTATGTAGAATGTATAAGTCTGGCGACATACCATTTGACTTTCGGAAAAGCATCACCCACAAAATTACGGAGACGGTAAGTTCAGAAAGGGCAACAGCCTCTACGGGTGCGGGGCAAAATCAGGACATGCGGGGACCAAGCAGCAATCGGTATTGTAATTGTAAACTGTCGAAGCTTCGTTGGTAAAGTACCGGAACTTCAAGCGCTGATAGAAAGCACCGAAGCTGAAATTGTTATAGGTACAGAAAGCTGGCTGAAACCAGAGATAAATTCTGCTGAAATTTTTACAAAAGCACAGACGGTGTTTAGAAAGGATAGATTGCATGCAACCGGTGGTGGAGTGTTCGTCGCTGTTAGCTGTAGTTTATCCTGTAGTGAAGTAGAAGTGGATAGTTCCTGTGAATTATTATGGGTGGAGGTTACACTCAACAACCGAGCTAGGTTAATAATTGGCTCCTTTTACCGACCTCCCGACTCAGCAGCATTAGTGGCAGAACCACTGAGAGAAAATTTGGAATACATTTCACATAAATTTTCTCAGCATGTTATAGTCTTAGGTGGAGATTTAAAATTACCAGATATAGAACGGGACACTCAGATGTTTAGAACGGGTGGTAGGGACAGAGCATCGAGTGACGTTATACTGAGTGCACTATCCGAAAATTTCCTCGAGCAATTAAACAGAGAACCGACTCGTGGAGATAACACCTTGGACCTACTGATAACAAACAGACCCGAACTTTTCGACTCTGTATGTGCAGAACAGGGAATCAGTGATCATAAGGCCGTTGCAGCATCCATGAATATGGAAGTTAATAGGAATATAAAAAAAGGGAGGAAGGATTATCTGTTTAGCAAGAGTAATAGAAGGCAGATTTCAGACTACCTAACAGATCAAAACTAAAATTTCTGTTCCGACACTGACAATGTTGAGTGTTTATGGAAAAAGTTCAAGGCAATCGTAAAATGCGTTTTAGACAGAAACGTGCCGAGTAAAACTGTGAGGGACGGGAAAAACCCACCGTGGTACAACAATAAAGTTAGGAAACTACTGCAAAAGCAAAGAGAGCTTCACTGCAAGTTTAAACGCAGCCAAAACCTCTCAGACAAACAGAAGCTAAACGATGTCAAAGTTAGCGTAAGGAGGGCTATGCGTGAAGCGTTCAGTGAATTCGAAAGTAAAATTCTATGTACCGACTTGACAGAAAATCCTAGGAAGTTCTGGTCTTACGTTAAATCAGTAAGTGGCTCGAAACAGCATATCCAGACACTCCGGGATGATGAAGGCATTGAAACAGAGGATGACACGCGTAAAGCTGAAATACTAACCACCTTTTTCCAAAGCTGTTTCACAGAGGAGGACCGCACTGCAGTTCCTTCTCTAAATCCTCGCACAAACGAAAAAAAATGGCTGGCATAGAAATAAGTGTCCAAGGAATAGAAAAGCAACTGGAATCACTCAACAGAGGAAAGTCCACTGGACCTGACGGGATACCAATTCGATTCTACACAGAGTAAGCGAAAGAACTTGCCCCCCTTCTAACAGCCGTGTACCGCAAGTCTCTAGAGGAACGGAAGGTTCCAAATGATTGGAAAAGAGCGCTGGTAGTAACAGTCTTCAAGAAGGGTCGTCGAGCAGATGCGCAAAACTATAGACCTATAACTCTGACGTCGATCTGTTGTAGAATTTTAGAACATGTTTTTTGCTCGAGTATCATGTCGTTTTTGGAAACCCAGAATCTACTATGTAGGGATCAACATGGATTTCGGAAACAGCGATCGTGTGAGACCCAACTCGTTTATTTGTTCATGAGACCTAGAAAATATTAGATACAGGCTCCCAGGTAGATGCTATTTTTCTTGACTTCCGGAAGGCGTTCGATACAGTTCCGCACTGTCGCCTGATAAACAAAGTAAGAGCCTACGGAATATCAGACCAGCTGTGTGGCTGGATTGAAGAGTTTTTAGCAAACAGAACACAGCATGGTGTTATCAATGGAGAGACGTCTACGGACGTTAAAGTAACCTCTGGCGTGCCACAGGGGAGTGTTATGGGACCATTGCTTTTCACAATATATATAAATGACCTAGTAGATAGTGTCGGAAGTTCCATGCGGCTTTTCGCGGATGATGCTGTAATATACAGAGAAGTTGCAGCATTAGAAAATTGTAGCGAAATGCAGGAAGATCTGCAGCGGATAGGCACTTGGTGCAGGGAGTGGCAACTGACCCTTAACATAGACAAATGTAATGTATTGCGAATACATAGAAAGAAGGATCCTTTATTGTATGATAATATGATAGCGGAACAAACACTGGTAGCAGTTACATCCATAAAATATCTGGGAGTATGCGTGCGGAACGATTTGAAGTGGAATGATCATATAAAACTAATTGTTGGTAAGGCGGGTACCAGGTTGAGATTCATTGGGAGAGTCCTTAGAAAATGTAGTCCATCAGCAAAGGAGGTGGCTTACAAAACACTCGTTCGACCTATACTTGAGTATTGCTCATCAGTGTGGGATCCGTACCAGATCGGGTTGACGGAGGAGATAGAGAAGATCCAAAGAAGAGCTGCGCGTTTCGTCACAGGGTTATTTGGTAACCGTGATGGCGTTACGGAGATGTTTAACAAACTTAAATGGCAGACTCTGCAAGAGAGGCGGTCTGCATCGCGGTGTAGCTTGCTCGCCAGGTTTCGAGAGGGTGCGTTTCTGGATGAGGTATCGAATATATTGCTTCCCGCTACTTATACCTCCCGAGGAGATCACGAATGTAAAATTAGAGAGATTAGAGCGCGCACGGAGGCTTTCAGACAGTCGTTTTTCCCGCGAACCATAAGCGACTGGAAGAGGAAAGGGAGGTAATGACAGTGGCACGTAAAGTGCCCTCCGCCACACACCGTTGGGTGGTTTGCGGAGTATAAATGTAGATGTAGATGTAGATGTAGCTGACAAGTGTGAGAATTATTGCACAATCAGCTTAACAGCTCATGCATCCAAGGTCCTTACAAGAATAAAATACGGAAGAATGGAAAAGAAAACTGAGGATGCGTTAGAATACGACAATTTTGGCTTTGGAAAGGTAAAGGCAATTGTGACGTTGTGGTTAATTATGGAAGCAAGACTAAAGAAAAATAAAGACATGTTCACAGGATTTCTCGACCTGGAAAAAGCGTTCGACAATGTAAAATGGTGCCACATGTTCGAAATTCTGAGAAAAATAGGGGTAAGCTATAGGGAGAGAAGGGTCATATACAATATGTACAAACAGCCAAGAGGGAATAATAAGAGTGGACGACCAAGAACTAAGTGCTTGTATTAAAAATAATGTAAGACAAGAATGTAGCCTTCCGCCCCTGCAGTTCAATCTGTCATCGAGGAAGCAGTAATGGAAATAAAAGGAAAGTTTAGGAGTGGAATTAAAATTCAAGGTGAAGGGACATCAATGATACGATTCGCTGATGACATTGCAATTCTAGGTGAAAGTGAAGAATAATTACATGACCTGCTGAACGAAATGAACAGTTTAATGGGTACACAGTATGGATCGAGAGTAAATTGAAGAAAGACGAAGGTAATGGGAAGTAGCAAAAATAAGAACAGCGATAAACTTAACATCAGGATTGATGGTCACGAATTAAATGAAGTTAAGGAATTCTGCAACCTAGGAAGGAAAACAAACACTGACTCACGGAGCAATAAGGACATCAAAAGCAGACTAGCTACAGCGAAAAAGGCAATCCTGGCCAAGAGAAGTCTACTAATATGAAATAACTGCCTTAATTTGAGGTATAAATTTCTGAGAATGTACGCCTTGAGTACAGCATTGTACGGTAGTTAAACAAGAGCTGTGGGAAAACCGGACCAGAAGAGAATCGAAGCATTTGAGATGTGGTGCTACAGGCGAATGTTAATAAATAGGTGGACACATAAGTTAAGGAATGACGAGGTTCAGCGCAGAATCGGAGAGGAAAAGAATGTGTGGAAAACACTGATAATGAGAGGGGACAAGGTGATACGACATTTGTTAAGATATAAGGGAATGACTTCCATGGTACTAGAGGCAGCTGTAGAGGGCAAAAACTGTAAAGGAAGACAGAGATTGGAATGTTGTTGCTGTGGTCTTCAGTCCTGAGACTGGTTTGATGCATTTCTCCATGCTGCTCTACCCTGTGCAAGCTTCTTCATCTTCCAGTACCTACTGCAACCTACATCCTTCTGAATCTGTTTAGTGTATTCATCTCTTGGTCTCCCTCTACGATTTTTACCATCCACGCTGCCCTCCAGTACTAAATTTGTGATCCCTTGATGCCTCAGAACATGTCCTACCAACCGATCCCTTCGTCTAGTTAAGTTGTGCCACAAATTGCTCTTTTCCCCAATCCTATTCAATACCTCCTTTTAGATATATGATCTACCCATCTAATCTTCAGCGTTCTTCTGTAGCACAACATTTCGAAAGCTTCTATTCTCTTCTTGTCCAAACTAGTTATCGTCCATGTTTCACTTCCATACACGGCTACACTCCATACAAATACTTTCAGAAACGACTTCCTGACACTTAAATCAATACTCGATGTTAACAAATTTCTCTTCTTCAGAAACGCTTTCCTTGCCATTGCCAGTCTACATTTTATATCCTCTCTACTTCGACCATCATCAGGTCTCTGACAGAATTACAATGTCATTGGCGAACCTCAAAGTTTTTATTTCTTCTCCATGGATTTTAATACCTACTCCAAATTTTTCTTTTGTTTCCTTCACTGCTTGCTCAATATACAGATTGAATAACATCGGGGATAGGCTACAACCCTGTCTCACTCCCTTCCCAACCCCTGCTGCCCTTTCGTGCCCCTCGACTCTTATAACAGCCATTTGGTTTCTGTACAAATTATAAATAACCTTATGCTCCCTGTATTTTACCCCTGCCACCTTCAGTATTTGAAAGAGAGTATTCCAGTCAACATTGTCAAAAGCTTTCTCTAAGTCTACAAATGCTAGAAACGTAGGTTTGCCTTTCCTTAATCTTTCTTCTAAGATTAGTCGTAGGTTCAGTATTTCCTCACGTTTCAAATATTTCTACGAAATCCAAACTGATCTTCTACCAGTTTTTCCATTCGTCTGTAGAGAATACGCGTTTGCATTTTGCATCCGTGACTTATTAAACTGATTGTTCGGTAATTTTCACATCTGTCAGCACCTGCTTTCTTTGGGATCGGAATTATTATATTCTTCTCGGAGGGAATTTCGCCTGTCTCATACATCTTGCTCACCAGATGGTTGAGTTTTGTCACGACTGGCTCTCCAAAGGCCGTCAGTAGTTCTAATGGAATGTTGCCTACTCCCGGGGCCTTGTTTCGACTCGGGTCTTTCAGTGTTCTGTCAAACTGTTCACACAGTACCGTATCGCCCATTTCACTTTCATCTACATCCTCTTCCATTTCCATAATATTGTCCTCAAGTACATTGCCCTTGTATAAGCTCTCTATATACTCCCGCCACCTTCCTGCTTTCCCTTCTTTGCTTGCAACAGGGTTTCCATCTAAGCTCTTGATATTCATACAAGTCGTTCTCTTTTCTCCAAAGGTCTCTTTAACTTTCCTGTAGGCAGTATCTATCTTACCCCTAGTGAGATAACCCTCTACATCCCTGCTTAGCCATTTTGCACTTCCCGTCGATCTCGTTTTTGAGAGGTTTGTATTCCTTTTTGCCTGCTTCATTTACTGCATTTTTATATTTTCTCCTTTCTTCAATTAAATTCAGTATTACTTCTGCTACGCAAGGATTTCTACTATCCCTCGTATTTTTACCAACTAGGTTCTCTGCTGCCTTCACTACTTCATCTCTCAGAGCTACCCATCTTCTTCTACTGTATTTCTTTCCCCCATTCCCGTCAATTGTTCCCTTCTGCTCTCCCTGAAACTCTGTACAACCTCTGGTTCTTTCAGTTTATCCGGGTTCCATCTCCTTAAATTCCCACCTTTTTGCAGTTCCTTCAGTTTTAATCTACAGTTCATAACATATAGATTGTGGTCAGATTCCACACCTGCCCCTGGAAATGTCTTACAATTTAAAACCTGGTTCCTAAATCTCTGTCTTACCATTATGTAATCTATCTGAAACCTGTCAGTATCTCCAGGCTTCTTCCATGTATACAACCTTCTATCATGATTCTTAAACCAAGTGTTAGCTATGATTAAGTTGTGCTCTGTGCAAAATTCTATCAAGCGGCTTCCTCTTTCACTTCTTAGCGCCAATCAATATTCACCTACTACGTTTCCTTCTGTCCCTTTTCCTACTTCAGAATTCCAGCCACCCACGACTATTAAATTTTCGTCTCCCTTCACTATCTGAATAATTTCTTTTATTTCATCATACATTTCTTCAATTTCTTCGTCATCCGCAGAGCTAGTTGGCATATAAACTTGTACTACTGTAGTAGGTGTGGGCTTAGTGTCTATCTTGGCCACAATAATGCGTTCACTATGCTGTTTGTAGTAGCTTACCCGCACGCCTATTTTTTTATCCATTATTAAACCGACTCCTGCATTACCCCTATTTGATTTTGTATTTATACCTCTGTATTCACCTGACCAGAAGTCTTGTTCCTCCTGCCACCGAATTTCACTAACTCCCACTATATCTAACTGTAACCAATCCATTTTCCTTTCTAAATTTTCTAACCTACCTGCCCGATTAAGGGATCTGACATTCCACGCTCCGATTCGTAGAACGCCAGTTTTCTTTCTCCCGATAACGACGTCCTCCTGACTAGTCCCCGCCCGGAGATCCGAATGGGGGACTATTTTACCTCCGACATATTTTACCCAAGAGGACGCCATCATCATTTAATCATACAGTAAAGCTTCGTGCCCTCGGGAAAAATTACGGTCGTAGTTTCCCCTTGCTTTCAGCCGTTCGCAGTACCAGCACAGCAAGGCTGTTTTGGTTATTGTTACAAGGCGAGACCAGTCAATCATCCAGACTGTTGCCACTGCAACTACTGAAAAGGCTGCTGCCCCTCTTCAGGAACCACACGTATGTCTGGCCTCTCAACAGATACCCCTCCGTTGTGGTTGCACCTACGGTATGGCTATCAGTATCGCTGAGGCACGCAAGCCTCCCCAGCAACGGCAAGGTCCATGGTTCTTGGGAGAGGGGGGGGGGGGGGGGGAAATTGGAATACATCCAGAAAATAATTGTGGACGTAGGTTACAAGTGCTACTCTGGGATGAAGAGGTTAGCAAGCACAGTAGAGGAATTCGTTGCGGGCCACATCAAGGCAATCAGAAGACTGATGACCACAAAATAAAAAAAAAATGGTGGTCCAGACTTCTGTACACACCGGTACCTCTAATACCCAGTCGCACGTCCTCTTGCATTGATGTATACCTGTATTCCTTGCAGTATACTATCCACAAGTTCATCAAGGCATTGTTGGTCCAGATTGTCCCACTCATCAACGGCAATACGGCGTAGATCACTCAGAGTGATTGGTGGGTCACGTCGTCCATAAACAGCCTCTTTCAATGTGGACGCGATCGAACCGCGGTATTTACCGTCTACGCATGGTTGAACTACAGAAAACACGAGCCGTTTACCTCCTCCCTTATGGAATGACTGGAATAGACGGCCGGGGCGGCCGAGCGGTTCTAGGCGCTACAGTCTGGAACCGCGCGACCGATACGGTCGTAGGTTCGAATCCTGCCTCGGGCATGGATGTATGTGATGTCCTCAGGTTAGTTAGGTTTAAGTAGTTCTAAGTTCTAGGGGACTGATGACCTTAGAAGTTAAGTCCCATAGTGCTCAGAGCAATTTGAACCATTTTTGACTGGAACTGATCCCTCCGTATAATAGACGCAGCTCATGCATGGTTATTTAAGTCTTTGGGCGGGTTTAGTGACATCTCTGAACAGTCAAAGGAACTGTGTCTGTGATACAATGTTCACAGTCAACGCGTATCTTAAGGAGTTCTGGGAACCGGGCTGATGCAAAACTTCCAATGAGACAAACTACTGTACTTGAGTATGACATCTGGCACCAGTAAATGAATGCACTGTACTAGCTATACGAATGTAATAAAGGTTCACCTTAATACTTTTATTTGATGTACTGCATTACCGTTTAGAGGTAAATATATTTTCCCAATACAGATTTCGAGAAGAGTGTAGGAATTGTAATCTAAATCTACAGCTATAGTCCGCAAGCCACTTAATAACATAAGGCTGTGAGTACACTACGTCGTTCAAGCCGCTTCCTCCCCCCCCCCCCTCAACAGCCCCCCCTCTACACCCCATCCCTTGCAGTTCCAATCGGGAGGGTCAATGGGATGAACCATTTTTGGTAATCTTCCCAGTAAAAGTGAATCGTTCTAATTTTACTTTCGTGATCTTTTCGCATAATACGAGGGCTATCCAGAAAGTAAGTTCCGATCGGTCACGAAATGGAAACCTCTGTGAAAATAAAAAATGTTTTATATGCAACATGAGTGACATCTTCCAGTAATTTCTCTACATAATGGCCGCTCTGACTTAGATACTTATCGTAGCATTGTACCAACCTTCCAATACCCTCATCATGGAAGGCTGCCGCCTGTGCTTTCTGCCAAGTCTCTTCGCTGGTCTCTATCTCGTTGTTTGTGATAAAATGTTGCCCTCTTAGCCGGCGGTTCATGTGAGCAGAGATGAAACTTAGGGGGTAATTGCGGTCTGTATTGTGGGTGATCAAACACTTCCCACTGAAAAAGCCATAGGAGGATCTTCATCGCCCCTGCAGAGTGCAGCTGAGAATTGTCATGGAGAAGGAACGGCGTGGCGTGGCAGTTCTGTTACGTGGGCTGCATGCCATCAGGCGAAATTTCTCACTGGATCCGCACATTTGGCGTGAGACACACTTTCCTAAGCATGTTTATGTGCTCACTGTACACTCGGAACTGAAACGAACGAGGTGATGCGATCGATGGGCGTACTAGAGATACTGACCAACACATCTGTGCAAAACTTCATTGGATTTTGACAGTGGTTTCCATTTGACGACCTATCGGAACTTACTTTCTGGATGGCCCTCGTATACTGAAGCTAGAAATAAGAAACTTAGGAATGTTCGCTCTCGGGATTTTAGAAGTATATTACAAGACGATGCAAGTCGCCTTTCATTTAGCGTCTGCCACTGGAGTATGCTCGGCATCGTCTTGACGCTTTCGCACTTTTTGAATGAACCTGCAGCTGTTCTTCTTCAGATCTTTTCTATTTCCTCTGTCATTGCTGTATGATAGACATTACAGACTGACAAGCAGTATTCAGTGAGCGCTCGAACGGGAGTTTGTAAAGTACTTCCTTTGTAAATGGACTGCACTGCCTTATTTCCTATTAACTTTATGTGATGGTACAACTTTTAATCACTCCGTAAGCATTCTCCTATGTTGTGTCTAGACAAGACAGCCTAGACACAATGCGAGGAAGCCGAAAGGCACGCGCTTAAACCCACGCAGGCTGGCGTGAGGATTGAAACAGGATACGTAATGAATGCTATAAAGAAAAGTACGTAGCTTCTGGAATACTTCACTTTAATCCACATTTGTAGAACATCGCTCTTGATGATACATTAATAGAATCTCAATATCTATACTGGTAATAGCGCCTTGCTAGGTCGTAGCAAATGTATCTGAAGGCTATGCTAACTATCGTCTCGGCAAATGAGAGCGTAATTCTCAGTGAACCATGGCTAGCAACGTCGGCTGTACAACTGGGACGAGTGCTAGGATCTCTCACTAGACCTGCCGTGTGGTGGCGCTCGGTCTGCAATTACTGACAGTGGCGACACGCGGGTCCGTCGTATACTAGCGGACCGCGGCCGATTTAAAAGCTACCACCTAGCAAGTGTGGTGTCTGGCGGTGACACCACATCCTAGGCCTATCACTGATGTGACTGCTTCCTGTGATTGTTCTGTATTCGTGTAATCTTACAGTATTTGTGATTCATTTATCACGTAAATGTGTCAGTATTCGAAATACAAAAGAGTTGGGTGTCAGCTATACAGCACCAATAAGAAGCATACACTATGATTAGCAAGAGAAAGAACGTAGATTCTGGCGCACAATTAGAAGATGATATAAATAAATTTTACTAAACTGATTTTTTTTTTGTGTCAGATGCAGTTGCTCTTCAAATCTACTGTGCTCCGAAAGCGTGTAAACCACGCGCGCGTCGTGTTCAGAAAATGCTGTCACTGCAATTAAAAACCTGACAATCGAAATCTCCATTGAATACCCCTACCATAACCAGACTACACGAAATATCAGAAGACCGTCATTATATTTGCAGAATTATGTTTTTCATGAATGCACTACGTGATGTGGAAACATTTTATTTCTCTCCCTACAAACATAACGCAACTTCAGTCTTTTTCAGAGGAAATCTGGTGAAGCATAAATTTCGACTGCAAGTGTCGACAGCGACAGTTAACAGTGACGGCTGATACAAAACTCTCGCAAAACCTGCGAGCAGCAATTAAAGAGAAGAGGCCGAACGGTTAATTGCTGCTGTGACGAACCTGAGTTACGGTATCGGACAACACGCATCACAGCAAACGTGTGTTTGAATTAAAAAGAATCCGAGTAACATTATTGTCTACTCACTGGTCGCAGAATATTCTAATATATATATATTCTACTAGTTTTTCGGTCCAAGAAGTTCCTTTAGAGTGAATCATATTTCATCCCGGTATGATACGTGGACTACGCAATATACACTCCTGGAAATTGAAATAAGAACACCGTGAATTCATTGTCCCAGGAAGGGGAAACTTTATTGACACATTCCTGGGGTCAGATACATCACATGATCACACTGACAGAACCACAGGCACATAGACACAGGCAACAGAGCATGCACAATGTCGGCACCACTGGAGGCGGGCTGCACGATGTTGGGGCGTGAGCGGAAGACGGCCTAACGGTGTGCGGGACCGTGGCCCAGCTTCATGGAGACGGTTGCGAATGGTCCTCGACGATACCCCAGGAGCAACAGTGTCCCTAATTTGCTGGGAAGTGGCGGTGCGGTCCCCTACGGCACTGCGTAGGATCCTACGGTCTTGGCGTGCATCCGTGCGTCGCTGCGGTCCGGTCCCAGGTCGACGGGCACGTGCACCTTCCGCCGACCACTGGCGACAACATCGATGTACTGTGGAGACCTCACGCCCCACGTGTTGAGCAATTCGGCGGTACGTCCACCCGGCCTCCCACATGCCCACTATACGCCCTCGCTCAAAGTCCGTCAACTGCACAAACGGTTCACGTCCACGCTGTCGCGGCATGCTACCAGTGTTAAAGACTGCGATGGAGCTCCGTATGCCACGGCAAACTGGCTGACACTGACGGCGGCGGTGCACAAATGCTGCGCAGCTAGCGCCATTCGACGGCCAACACCGCGGTTCCTGGTGTGTCCGTTGTGCCGTGCGTGTGATCATTGCTTGTACAGCCCTCTCGCAGTGTCCGGAGCAAGTATGGTGGGTCTGACACACCGGTGTCAATGTGTTCTTTTTTCCATTTCCAGGAGTGTATTTTCATATTGTAATCATTTTACGCAATATATTCACTTTATGTAGTGACGTAGTTGAGAGACGAATTATTGGTGGCGACGTCTTATCTTGTATTCACCCAATGCCTGATTCTCCAAAATCTTATTAGAATTTTCTCTCTTCTTTCAGTTTTTTTCTACGCTTTTCATCTTCTCTCCATGTTGTATACCCTACACATTCGATATGCTGTTTCACGCAAGTTATTGCAAGGGTGATACACTTTCATGAGCAAAATTTGCTGCTAGAAACTGGTTTTCAACTTCGTAAATCAGGATATTTCTGTGAAATTTTAGCACGCTGCGAACAGAGATGGATGTAGAGGTCACCTTCGTAGCAATAGCCAATATTTAACATTACAGTGGAAACTGGAAAGTTTTCAGTGGGTAACCCATAGATCTCTTACTAGGAGTGAGGCAACCCACCTAAATGCCATTCGGTTTCCGCCTGTCGAAGAGACTTACGAACTGGCCAAAAGAATGTATGGTAATTGATGTCCTTGGTTAGTGAATTAAACTTTCTTAATACTGTTGTGAAATTCTGAATAGCAACCTCACTGCCTACAGCTAGTTACAGGTGACTACTCCGCCATACGTATATCCAGACCTATTATTCTAAGTATTCGCCACTTGTAACTGTATTCGTACTATGAAATCGAACTATATCTTTGTACATCTATACTTACACTTTACAGCACACTGTGAAATGTGTGGCAAAGGTAACGTTTCAGTGTAACATACTTGAGTGTTTTTCTCTGACTGAGCGTGGGAGGAATGCTGTTTGAACTGCCTAAGTGCATCCGTTCAATCTTAATGGGATTACATAACGGGTTATACAATATTCGTAGTTTATGATCCGAATAGTAATCCTTGGAGCTACCTATGCTGCTTTTGGGGAGATCTTGGGCGTCACTGTTAGAGTATTTGCCATTTAAGATTTTTCAGCATTTTCATTTCGGTTTCTCACAAGTTATGGAATCCAGATATCATCCTTTTCCCGCTGTTTCTATGCTTTCAGTGTCCCTGCTAGTCCGAACTGAGCAATCATCAAATTTAGATCGCACAAATGTTCTGTGTTTACACCAACTATAGTTTCCCAATACTCTTACAACGATTAGTAGCCAGTAGTGTACCTCGTGATGAGCCTATGTGATCGTTTCAATTTATACCTCAGACACTGTCTCTGCAAAGTTACGCGACGGCTTAACTTAACTGACTCCAGTTATGTTTCCTTAATCATGTAGTCCACTGATAACTTGCTTTTATGTTATCGTGAAGTGTACTGCTGTTCTTGTTCCTAAATTAAGAAAAAGTTACTTGTTATTTTGTTTTCCAACATGATCCGTCCGTATGTTTGCCTGTGAAGAATTCGGATGCGTTGCTTTTTCCCTGGAACAGGTTACCAACCTGTCACCAGGTAAGTCTAATGGAGTGACTGCCTACTCTCAGCTTTTAAACTGCTGTCAATTTTACTGTCCCTAATTAGAGGCTAGAGAGTGAAGAAGGGCACGTGGGGTAACCGTGTGGTCTCGGGCGTCTTGTCACGGTTCGTTCGGTTCCTCCCGTCGGAGGTTCAAGCCCTCCCTCGGGCATGGGTGTGTATGTTGTCCTTAGCGTAAGTTAGCTAAGTTAGATTAAGTAGTACGTAAGCCTAGGGACTGATGACCTCAGCAGTTTGGTCCCACAGTCCTTTCCACAAATTTCCAAAAATTGTTTTAGATAGTGAAGACGAAAATGGAAGATACCTTGGACATGGAAAAGTAATACCGTTGGCGTCGAAATAAAAACCCAACAGTAGGCTAAATGAGCCTTAAAGGAGAGAAAGAAGGATAAGCCTGACACCAAAAAGAGACTTAGCTAGAGGCGCAGATAAGGTAACTCAAGATGACACACAAGGATGCCGCACGCGCTCACTCTTTCTAATACCTGCACTGAAAACATCGTAAGAAACTGGAAGAAGTAAGTCCGTATACTGTACGTACACAACTGAGAAGAAGCTACGATCTAAAGTTTATTGTGCATGCAGATGACCCACTAGCATTGCAAAAAACAGAGGTACGTCTACTCACCCCGTGTACAATGTGTATGAATTGGGAAGAAAACGTTGCAATCTAAAAGTGTCTGTTACTAAAGCAAAAGCTATGACCCTCAACGGAAAATTCCCTGTTTCACACAAGACTGTTATCGAAAACTCGGTAATTGAGCATGTCTCCAATTTCAGTTGTTTAGACATCGTCCTGAAAAACATAGAAAAAAAGAACATATTTGAACATATATGTGTAAGTATTTACAAAACTTGAGACAATAAGGTTAGAAAGTTCACTTTACGGGAACGAATCCTAGAATGAAAGAAAAAGAGAGAAAATCACATACAGTCAGCAGAAGAGAGGTTTTTTTAAAAAAAAACTATAAAAGATTAAGATTGCTCGATGGTGGGGGGGGGGGGGGGGGAAACCAGGTAAAATAACAACTCCCAAGCAGAAATGAGAATTTATAATTGCACTGAGAAGATTGACGAATACAAGGAAGTATGGGGACAATCTGAACCAGATGGCTCAAGACCGAATTTATGTCTTAATCAGGTCCAAATCTGCAGAAAGAAGAGATGTAGGACGTCCGAGAAAGAGATGGAGTTAATTATATGAAGTAAGAACAAGCATACTGCATTCGCTTTCAAATTCTGAAGAAGAAGAGGACAATATTTTGTACTGAACTGGAAATTACTGAACGTTTTACAAGTTAGTATTTCCCCATAGGTAGCTGCGTGTTCTGCGAATATCGAATACTGGCAATACGGCAACGTCGAGTAGTACAGGACAGTGGAACGCGTCGGATGAAGACTCTAGCGGTAACGACAGCATCTGTTGCGCCAGTGTGGTATGAATTGTGGAGGAACAAGACGATCAAGCGATTCTGAATGAGAAAAAGTGCAGACAGTTATCTCCTCCTAGTAAGCTTCCCGGTGCATGAACTTTGGGAGTATTGCGTTTTGTTTGTAAAGACGTTACTGTATCGTTAGATACAGCTGATATTCTTTTTATTGTAGGCTGTCTAGCTCAAGCAATAAAAATGGAATAGTTAAACTACTGCCGTGCTACGTCCGGGCTGCATCGGATCAAACAATTTCTGGTTGCACCAGATGAAACAAATAGCACAAAACCCCTAAATTTTTTTAACAGACAAAGCAGGGGAATCGGGACATAAATGGGATAAAAATAACGTGCAAAGATCCGTAGAAAAAGTCTGAGTTTCTTTAAATGACGAGATGGGAAGCGAGTGAGAAATATTGAGTTCCATAAAGTAAATTAATTGATAGACGTAAGCCTTTATGGGAATACAAAGAGCTTTTTGGCCATGAAAACTGTTTTAGAAATCAATAAGTTTTTCCGAGAACATTCAGGGATGAACAGGCAACAATACAGTACAGTAATGAGAAAAATTTAGGTAACGATTTTACGCCATTGAGTGAGGATCAATTGCTGCATGTAGTGTGGAAAATTACATAGTAACCGAAATGCAGCATTGGTTCAATAACAAAACAATGAAAGCTGGTAAAACCTGCTACTACGAATTTATGAAAACACAAGAAGACTTCAGAATGCGGACCACTGAATCTAAGAGTTTGCACGAAGCAGAATGTCTCATTAAAAATCAAGCAGGTAGATTGTTTGACAGACCCGCTGAGCTGCTGACAATTACAATTTTATAGCCATTTGCGATCCAATTAAGAAATTTTACCTACAAAAATCACTTTTCTAAACCTTTCAATTTTTTCTTTCGATACAAGTCTAGAAAAACTTTAAGGATCTAAACGCAATGAATGGAGAAAACATATAAAGAAATTAACGAACTTACAGGGAGACTCCTATTTTGGGGAGGTTTCTTTATTGAGAGAGTTCACTTATTTCTGTCAAGTAGGTGGTGCCATTATGCGATGAACATTGGAACTGGAGGACAAGCGCATGGATGGCTTTGGAAGGCCACGTTTTTAATAGAGCGCGAATTTATTGTGTTGTTACAAGCAGGACAGCATTTTTCACGTTCCTGAAGGTTTCGTTCGTTGCTAGGAAGCCAGGAATATATTACACTACTGGCCATTAAAATTGCTACACCACGAAGGTGAAGCGCTACAGACACGAAATTTAACTGACGGGAGAAAGATGCGGTGATACACAATTGATTAGCTTTTCAGAGCATTCACACAAGGTTGGCGCCGGTGGCGACACCTACAACGTGCTGACATGAGGAAAGTTTCCAACCGATCTCTCATACACAAACAGCAGTTGACCGGCATTGCCTGGTGAAACGTTGTTGTGATGCCTCGTCTAAGGAGGAGAAATGCGTACCATCACGTTTCCGACTTTGATAAAGGTCGGATTCTAGCCTAGCGGTTTATCATATCGCAACATTGCTGCTCGCTTTGGTCGAGATCCAATGACTGTTAGCAGAATATGTAATCGGTGGGATCAGGAGGGTAACACGGAAAGCCGTGCTGAATCCCAACGGCCTCGTATCACTAGCAGTCGAAATGACAGGCATCTTATCCGCATTGCTGTAACGGATGGTGCAGCCACGTCTAGATCCCTGAGTCAACAGATGGGGACGTTTGCAAGACAACAACCATCTGCACGTACAGTTCGACGACGTTTGCGGCAGCATGGACTATCAGCTCGGAGACCATGGCTGTGGTTACCCTTGACGCTGTATCACAAACTGGTGCGCCTGCGACGGTGTGCTCAACGACGAACCTGGGTGCACGAACGGCAAAACGACATTACTTCGGATGAATCCAGGTTCTGTTTACAGGATCATGGTGGTCGCATCAGTGTTTGGCGACATCGCGGTGAACGCACATTGGAAGCGTTTATCCGTCATCGCCATACTGGCGTATCACCCGGCGTGATGGTATGTGGTGCCATTGGCTACACGTGTCGGTTACCTCTTGTTCGCACTGACGGCACTTTGAACAGTGGACGCTACATTTCAGATGTGTTACGACCCGTGGCTCTACCCTTCATTCGATCCCTGCGAAACCCTAAATATCAGCTGGATAATGCACGACCGTATGTTGCAGGTCCTGTACGATCCATTCTGGATAGAGAAAATGTTCGACTGCTGCCCTGGCCAGCACATTCTCCAGATCTCTCACCAATTGAAAACGTCTGGTCAGTGGTGGCCGACCAACTGGATCGTCACAATAAGCCAGTCACTACTCTTGATGAACTGTGGTATCGTGTTGAATCTGCGTGGGCAGCTGTACCTGTACACGGCATCCAAGCTCTGTTTGAATCGATGCCCAGGCGTATCAAGGCCGTTCTTACGGCCAGAGGTGGTTGTTCTGGGTACTGATTTCTCTGGATCTATGCACCCAAACTGCGTGAAAATGCAATCACATGTCAGGTTTACTATAATATATTTTTCCAATGAATACCCGTTTATCATGTGCTTTTCTTCTTGGTGTAGTAATTTTTAACACATACATTAAATCTACACAATTTGAAAACAGCAATGGCAGAAATAGTCTCATTGTTCGCGAACTGCTAAGTGCACTTATGGAACACGTGAATGTGCCTCAGTTTGGGGAAGCCTGGGATCTCTAATATGGGCCTTCCCAAAGAAGGATCCCAAATTAATTCGTTGTATCTTTAAATTCGTCTGTATGTGTGTTTCATTGTATTTCCTTTCTATAAAATTTATTTTAGGTAGTCCTATTGATACAATATATCTCCCAATATGTTTGCATTTCGTTTAGTGAATGGCATACCACAGAAAGAATTTTTATAGAAACAGAGATAGAGTCCATAACAACAGTCAGTATCTTTTGTAATTCGAACCTAGAAAACGGTGGACCGCAAAGAGGCGAATGCTGCCGTTATAGCTATGGGCAGTAAAGAAATGAGGAACTATAGAGTATCACACATCTTCGTTTGTCCTCAAACAACTTTGTAACGCTATGTTACAGAAAACAAATTTCCAGATGAATCTATGGAAACCAGGACGTGGCAAACCCATTGGTGAGATATAGAGGATCACTGCATCTTCATCAGAGTCCAAAGCAGACTCTGTCTGATAAAATTTAATATAGCATCGTCAATGAAGACTCGGAGTGCATCTGTTGTGTAGGGCTCTACTGAGATGATCACAATGGAGACAACTGATTTCGAAGCTCAAGAAGCATGAAATGGTCACATACAGCGTGTTCCGGTCCTACAGTGAAGATATTTGTTTGTGATAGGTATTGTTAAAGTTGCTACAGATACCAACTACCTGTACAGGTAAGCACAAGGGATGAGGAAGGGCGAGAGCGGCGAAGGGGAAGTGGCATTAGCATTTTCAGCACACGGCACAGCACAGGTGTGCATGCAATGGCAGTCTTGAAGGAAACGTGGTTTGAAGCTCAGCTGGCTGTGTGTACCGGCGGTATAATACAAAGTATGCGTAAAAACAGAGAAAGACAATGCTGGCTAACAGACGGCCAAATACCGGTAATGATCCGCACCGAGCTACACCAAATTTCTACATGAAGAGATCCTAACTTTTATAGGGCAAAACCAAATGCATGGCGACACAGTAAACAACGTTTGAGGACTCTCGGTTAAGATCGTTAGTACAATACTTGCCATAAATTGGTTCTAATGGCTCTGAGCACTATGGGACTTAACATCTGAGGTCATCAGTCCCATAGAACTTAGAACTACTTAAACCTAAGGACAGCACACACATCCAAGCCTGAGGGAGGATTTGAACCTGCGACCGTAGCAGTCGCGTGGTTCCAGACTGAAGCGCTTAGAACCGATCTGCCACAACGGCTGGCACAATACATGCATTAATTCTTAAACAGATATTGGACGACAGAGTGCATCTCTGTGTTGATTTTCAGCAAACACAAAATTCATAAAACGCTGACATACGTTTTGGAATTTGTAGTCAGCATAAAGACTAGAAAAGAGCCGCTTTAAGTCGACCAAAATTCTGATACGTAACGGTCGAAGCGTATGACAGAGTACTGCAGTACTTTATATATCGTGCACAAGACGTACGTAAGAAAAAAGTAAATGTTAATTTCACTGGACACAGATCAGGAAAGTTTTGTAGAGAAAGACTGAAGGGCAACAGTCATTTCGGCAGACATGAGTTAAGCTCGCGTAATCATTTTTAACTTTTAGTGAAAGCTTGAAGGAAAACAGGGAAATAAACGCTTCTAAACAGAAAATGGACTTAGTTCATCTAGAAAGCAGTGGAACATTAGTTCCAAAAGTTAGATCAAACTTCCAAGTATCACAATCCATTGAACAATAACAGACAAACAGAACAGACACCGCAAGAAGGAGCTCTACATTCTAGGTTTGACAACAAAACGAAACGTTCAATGACGTACACTTGTAAAAGGTAAACTTGATGCATTCTTTCGAAAGGCAAAACAAAATCCTTGTCAATAAAAGAGATCTGCAGGTGAAATGCAGCACAACACCATAATTCTGCTACAGAGCTGAATAATACAAGTAAGTTAATTCACCGCATCACAAAAACCTGTACAGTAGTTGAGAGAGGGTACCTTTAGACACCTCCAATTCTTCAAAATACCTAAACTTCCCACATAATACAAATACTGTAGATGTGCACCTGGGTCATCCTTCTCATACAAAATAGGAACTGTTACATACAACCACTCAACATTTATACTCTATGTAATACTCTCCGTACATTGTCACTCAAAACGTACACAATAAATGACTTATAAATCATATGAAAATTACACTTAATTACGACAGACAAGACGAAGAATAGGGAGAGAAGTGGTAGAATATGCGGGCGTGACTGGCTTATCGCAAGGCGAGAAATGTGCCAGTCCATGTGTTTGCACCATGCTCTGCTGATAGTTAGTGTTCACTGGTAACATAACATGCAATTTAGACGACTCCAAAATTTTGTATCAACTGGAAACTCGCTGCATGGTAAAACGTCCTGTTCTGACCTCTGGGGTGGCAGCATAAAACAGACCATTTAACATCACCTACAAAAAACACACAGGAACTCTTGCCTGTATGTAATTATCTTCAACCAAATGACCTCAGGACCTCGTGCCTGCTCACAAATAACCTCAATAAAGCAACGTATTACTTATCTTCATATCAACAAAACTTCGCTACTCCCTGGGGGATAACAGCCGGAAGTCATCTATCGTCTCTTATCAGCTTACGGGGATAGAACAGATCAATTCTCTTTCATCATTATCACTCTTGTTACGGTACATCACGTAATACATCGTAGCTTCGTGCAGTGAGTTACCCAATCAAGGAACTACCTCTGACGAAAAATCGAAGGCATGGACAGGAAAAGAATAAATGGTCGATAAAGAGAATGCAATCACACATCGTCCTATCGGTTTTGACAACACAAGTGTTAATTATGTAATTACTACTGTGTGTACGCTTGGGGCCTAAAGCCGCATAGTACCTACAGTAAACAACGGGCAGTACGAGGACCGTCAGAATCCAGTTGTTTGTCGGTTTTCTTACAAGCCCTAAATGCTGATTTCTTGTCTGTGCCTGGTCTTGCAATGAAAACAGTCTTCCATCAAGATAAAAAGATTTAGTACGCCAGCGATTTCGGAAGCCTTGCAGACGCGGTAGGACGGCACAGGGCGTCACAGAGCCATTAAGGCGGTCACGTCTGTGGAGCAAGGAGGAGGAACCTACTTTCATCATAGACCGGAGAAATGATGCTTATAGGAAAGAGGAAAGAAGAAATAGTTGATCATGACGTGAAAACGAAACGGAAGAAAATGCCACGAACGGCAGGGAGACTCTATGGTTGGCAAACACATTGTGCAAGCTGCACATCCCTGGAGATTAATCAAAAGCTCTCAAAAAATATCTTAAGAACCTTTTTAACTATCCAACCAACAAAATGGTTCAAATAGCTCTGAGCACTATGGGACTTTGAGGTCATCAGTCCCCTAGACTTAGAACTACTTAAACCTAACTTAACCCAAGGACATCACACACATTCATGCCAGAGGCAGGATTCGAACCTGCGACCGTAGCAGCAGCGTGGTTCCGCCTAGAACCACTCGGCCACAACGGCCGGCTCCAATCAACAAACATGTGAAGTGCTTATCTACGAACAAATAGACATTCAATAAATCTCATAGTAATCAGACTTACAAAAATTCAAAGTTCAAATCATCCTAGGTGAAGACAACTCCAAAAAACAGGCATTAACTGCATAAGATGCAAAATTTAGCTGCTTCCTATAATTTACCAAAATCTTCTCTCAACAAATGGCTGCAAGTGCCTCACTACATGTCAACACTCACATTACAGTCGTTGCGTCACTACGTGCAGAAGCGGCAGCGCCAATGGGGCGGCAGCTAAGGGCCGTACACACGCGGCACGAGCGTAGCCGCAGCGTGGGCGGCGGGGCTGCTGGCTGCATGGCGCTGAAAGTACGCGCCTCGGGCGTTGATGCCAGGACCCAAACGAAGATGGCAGCGGGGAGCCGACCGGCGGCCAACGTGAGGCGGCAGGTGGGCGCCGGCAGTGGCAGAGAAGCAGCGCCGACCGTGCCCTCAGCGAGCCACGGCACCGGCGACGACGCACCTCGCGTTTTCCTCTCGTGCTTCCGTGCCCAGCTCAGAGTTAGCTGGCGGTGACGGAGAAGCTGGGCCGGTTGGGCCGTCAACTGAGGCCGGAGCGCACAAACTAAGCATGAGGACTGTGAGGCGCAGCTCGCTGTACTCAACGCTCACGTGTTGGTGCGGCGTGCTGCGAGAGGCAGGCAGTAGACTTCCCCTGGGACCTGTATGTGCGGACGCAGCATTCGGAGCGGTACTGTAGCCGATGCGCTGCAGCATCCTGGCTCGGCTCGCAGCGGAATAACAGTGGCGAATACTGACCGACCACACAATGTCAAACAAGAACCAAAAGTAAACGGCCACCCTATGGTAGGATCGAATCGCGATTCGGACACCAATGTGCTGTATATGATCAGGGAAAGGGGGGAAAAGGTTGTTAGATATGCCTCGTGAAGACAGTGTGCAGGAGGTTAAGTGGTCAGTACTTGCGAGTGAACATACAGGGCTGACATTAAATAAAACAGGCAATTAAGTACAATAAAGAGAATATATTTCAGTGTATGGCATACAATGGGCGCGCCTAGGGTTGAATTTACTAGGTTTAGGCCACTCTAGGAGGTCGAACAATTAGTTGAAATGAGCAACAGAAGAGGAAGCAGTCATATTAACTTACGTTGGTCGCAAGTCGTGAAAAGGGGCTCTGTCGTCCGAAACGACCTCTGTTTTGCTCAAGGTCTGGACTACAAGAGAGGTAGGTAGGTGGTTAGTGTTTAACGTCCCGTCGACAACGAGGTCATTAGAGACGGAGCCCAAGCTCGGGTTAGGGAAGGATTGGGAAGGAAATCGGCCGTGTCCTTTCAAAGGAACCATCCAGGCATTTTCCTGAAACGAATTAGGGAAATCACGGAAAACCTAAATCAGGATGGTTGGAGACGAGATTGAACCGTCGTCCTCCCGAATGCGAGTCCAGTGTGCTAACCACTGCGCCACTACAAGAGAGAGAGGCAACTGTGTTCCGCACCTCAGAACACTCCAGTGTCCACATACGTGACCTGTATCCCACTCACGCTATTGGCTAAAACCAATGGCGTCAATTCACTAGCTGGAACTTGTATCACGTAGGCACAGCGTAAGTTGGTTAGGAGTAGACTTGTAAGGTTTTTTACTGGTCTTTTGAAATAATTTTTTTACACCAATTAAATTTTCCTTGACTGGCTGCCACCATGCACACTTTTGAGTGAACACAGACTTCAGGCCGGCCTTTGTAACCGACCGGTTCTAGGCGCTCACTCATGAACCGCGTGACCGCTACGGTCGCAGGTTGGAATCCTGCCTCGGGCATGGAGGTGTGTCAAGTCCTTAGGTCGGTTAGGTTTAAGTAGATCTAAGTTGTAGGGGACTGATGACCTCAAATTTTAAGTTCCATACTGCTCAGAGTCATTTGAACAAACTTCAGAGAACATTAATATTTTGTCAGATATCTTTTCAGTCATTGACGTGTAACTTCAACAGGAAATGTTCTATTACTGTCACTTAGGTCCCATTAGATATAATTTCAGTGTCTGCAGATTACCCTCCATTCAATTCAGGTAATTTTCGAGCTATGATATTTACATACCCCATTACGTATCTCTTAATAATTGATATTAGACGTAAAGCGCAAATGCTGTCTTTTCGTCGCTTTATGAGATTTACAGCAGATTTATTTATATTGATTATGAGTTGTTGCACTTAACATAAGAAGGAAAAATAAATAGTACTGTTAACGGCGATATGGTTAATTATAGCGTACATCCTAGGGATGAAAAGTTATTGGGAGGATAGAATCCGTTTACTTTGAAGGGATTCATCCCAGCATTTGCCTTAAGCAGTCTGGATGACGGAAGGGGATTTAAAAGCTTGTTCTCTCAAATTCGTGTCCAGTACTTCGACCATTGCGATACCTCGCTCAATATACCATTACCACGAGGGTCATTCAAAAATTAAAAAGACAAATTGGCCTATGGAAAAAACCGTTGGTAGGGCAAGTTTGGCACTTTTATGGCTTTAAGTTACATCATTGGGACGAGCCCTGATCAGATGCTGTATCAACGTTGTTTTGCTTATAACCTCAAAAATACATTTAAAGATGGCGAGTCCGCTTGAAACGTCCATTATAGTTGAACAGCGTTCTGTTATTTGTTTTACTTGCTGAAGGCGAGAAGCCAGTGAATATATACTGTAGAATGTCGAAAGTTTATCTTGTAGTTTCTATGAAAGGTGCAAATATTTACAACTGAGTAGAGCAGTTAAAAACTGAAGCGACTTAGTGACTGACGAACACCGTTTTGGCCGACCAATTGCAGTTTCAACTTCCTCACTTGAGAGTCGAATTGATGATATTATTCGTGCCGAACGCCGTGTGACTGTGGAAATGATGGTTGATAAAGTTAAAGTTAGTACTGGTACAGTGCTTGACAATATCTGTAACAAGCAGAAGTACCGCAAAACATTACAAAATGGGTCCCAAAGGAGTTTACGCGTCTACACAAGGAACCAAGGTTGAGAGTGTGCACAGAGCTAAAGGCACGTTATGAAAGAAAAGGTGAGCACTTCCTCAACAAAATTTTAACTTGTGATGAAACTTGGGTACACTATTATGAGCCAGAATCAAAAAGACAAAGCATGGAGTGAAAGCACACCAACTCACCTGTCAATAAAAAATTCAAAACCTAAGCATCAGGAGGAAAAGTCATTTTGACGGTGTTTTGCCATGCTAAAGGTCCAGTTTTTGTGATTATCTCGAAGAACAGTGTACACTGAACAGCCAATACTACTCGGATTTGTTTTTAAACAATGTGAAGCCAGCCATGAGAGAGAGACGTCGTGGATCTCAGAGGGGAAGTATGATCCTCGAGCAAGACAGCGCAAGACCTCATATTGTCCCACTAACCCGCGAGACCATCGACAAAATGGGCTGGGATGTACTGCCTCACCCCCCCCCCTCCCCTTACAGTCCTGACTTAGCACCTATTGAATTCCATTTGTTTAGTGCATTGAAGGAGGCATTACGTGGGAAGTTGTTGTAGGACGACGAGGACGTGAAAAAGTTTGTGGTAAATTGGTTGAAACATCAAGATAAAGAGTTCTTCGCAGCCGGAATGAAAAAACTTTTGCCCTTTGGAACAAGTGCATAAATCTTCAAGGGGAATATGCTGAGAAGTAGAAAAACTATTGTTTTTTAAAAATAAACGCTTTTTTTCACAAGACCGATTTATCTCTTTAATTATTGAATGATTCTCGTACATTTTCCTGCGTTTATATCACTATTTACAGCATTTGTGGAGGATTAAATTCTACATAACCAAAACAGACTATTAGCCAGTACATATCTGTAGCACGTAACGTAACAGAAGTAAAAATTCCTTGCCCTCTTAGTCGGAATCTGCTCACCCCGGGCGAACCGACATTGCAGCACCTCGTGCGACCCGCGCACCTCATTATGTGACTTTATTTCCGTAAAGTTACTCTTGCACCTGTCGCGCGACGTTTGTGAATTTATCGCTCCACCAGCAGACCGCAGGCTGCGGCAAGTAGGAGGCGGCGAGGAAGGGATTTGGTTTCACCTCGTGTCGACGCCGCCTTCAACAGTCTGTTCGCCCCTCTGTCACCCGAGACAGGTAAGTGGGCGAGAGAGCTGTGTATCTTCTCAACAGTTCGGCAAAATATCGTCTTTGCCGTCGTCGTCGCCGCCTCTGTAATACCCGTAATTTGCAAAACAAGTCAGTTAATTTCAGTTAGCGTAACAACCGTGGGCCCTCTTAAGACGGGCGCAGCTTATACCTGGAGCCCTTTTAATGGCTCCTGGCGCTACGAACTGTGTAATAATTTCCTCGTATAGCGAGCAAGTTTATTAAATGAGAGGAAAGTCTAATGAAAATGGATTGTAATTGCCTCCTATATTCATTTACGTCCTTTGATCAGCTAATTTCCCTAGGTCAAAGAAGCACATTATTTTTGTTCTCTGTCCTTTATTGATCTTGTTACGTAATATTGTAGTACTGTCTGAGTTTTACTAGTGAACTGACAGTGGTACGATTTTAGTAGTACAAAGATGCCGCGAAATTCCGCTAAAATGCCTGTAAATAACTTCAATCGTTGCAGTAGTCTACATCACAATACGCAGAAGCTACAGAGAAGGAGCTGAGTACATTGTGTTGCAATCAGTTCAATACATCTGCAGTCATTATCTTCCGCCGGCCGGAGTGACCGAGCGGTTAAAGGCGCTACAGTCTCGAACCGCGCGACCGCTACGGTCGCAGGTTCGAATCCTGCCTCGGGTATGGATGTGTGTGATGTCCTTAGGTTAGTTAGGTTTAATTAGTTCTAAGTTCTAGGGGACTGATGACCACAGCAGTTAAGTCCCATAGTGCTCAGAGCCATTTGAACCATTTGAACCATTATCTTCCAGATTTGTTTAACTCTACATTTGAATCTACACTCCTGGAAATTGAAATAAGAACACCGTGAATTCATTGTCCCAGGAAGGGGAAACTTTATTGACACATTCCTGGGGTCAGATACATCACATGATCACACTGACAGAACCACAGGCACATAGACACAACAGAGCATGCACAATGTCGGCACTAGTACAGTGTATATCCACCTTTCGCAGCAATGCAGGCTGCTATTCTCCCTTGGAGACGATCGTAGAGATGCTGGATGTAGTCCTGTGGAACGGCTTGCCATGCCATTTCTACCTGGCGCCTCAGTTGGACCAGCGTTCGTGCTGGACGTGCAGACCGCGTGAGACGACGCTTCATCCAGTCCCAAACATGCTCAATGGGGGACAGATCCGGAGATCTTGCTGGCCAGGGTAGTTGACTTACACCTTCTAGAGCACGTTGGGTGGCACGGGATACATGCGGACGTGCATTGTCCTGTTGGAACAGCAAGTTCCCTTGCCGGTCTAGGAATGGTAGAACGATGGGTTCGATGACGGTTTGGATGTACCGTGCACTATTCAGTGTCCCCTCGACGATCACCAGTGGTGTACGGCCAGTGTAGCAGATCGCTCCCCACACCATGGTGCCGGGTGTTGGCCCTGTGTGCCTCGGTCGTATGCAGTCCTGATTGTGGCGCTCACCTGCACGGCGCCAAACACGCATACGACCATCATTGGCACCAAGGCAGAAGCGACTCTCATCGCTGAAGACGACACGTCTCCATTCGTCCCTCCATTCACGCCTGTCGCGACACCACTGGAGGCGGGCTGCACGATGTTGGGGCGTGAGCGGAAGACGCCCTAACGGTGTGCGGGACCGTGGCCCAGCTTCATGGAGACGGTTGCGAATGGTCCTCGCCGATACCCCAGGAGCAACAGTGTCCCTAATTTGCTGGGAAGTGGCGGTGCGGTCCCCTACGGCACTGCGTAGGATCCTACGGTCTTGGCGTGCATCCGTGCGTCGCTGCGGTCCGGTCCCAGGTCGACGGGCACGTGCACCTTCCGCCGACCACTGGCGACAACATCGATGTACTGTGGAGACCTCACGCCCCACGTGTTGAGCAATTCGGCGGTACGTCCACCCGGCCTCCCGCATGCCCACTATACGCCCTCGCTCAAAGTCCGTCAACTGCACATACGGTTCACGTCCACGCTGTCGCGGCATGCTACCAGTGTTAAAGACTGCGATGGAGCTCCGTATGCCACGGCAAACTGGCTGACACTGACGGCGGCGGTGCACAAATGCTGCGCAGCTAGCGCCATTCGACGGCCAACACCGCGGTTCCTGGTGTGTCCGCTGTGCCGTGCGTGTGATCATTGCTTGTACAGCCCTCTCGCAGTGTCCGGAGCAAGTATGGTGGGTCTGACACACCGGTGTTAATGTGTTCTTTTTTCCATTTCCAGGAGTGTACATTTGCCGTTGGTCGTCACTATCAGAGTGTTCATTGTGCGCCAGTGATGACGTCGTATTGTTGTTGATCCATACGACCAACGTTAATCTTGATTCACATTCCCCGACGCGTGGAAAAAAAATTTTTCCAGCAGTTCACCGAAAGGCGATCGCGCTCTTGTTTTTGGTTCGTACGTTTCAATTTTGGTTTCATATCTGTTGCAATAGAACATATTTGCATGATTTTTGCCTATGTATAAATGCTTTGGCTGGATACTACGAGTTTTAGACTGTCATGCGTGGCCTTTTTTTACTAAACGTTTGAATTGCAGTCACTTTCCCCATTGCGATTCAAAAGTTTTAAATTGGGTCCATGGTACCGTACCTAGAAACTTCACCTCTAAAGGTGGAAAAGCGTTGGAACTCGGACTCGTCTAGGCTTCAAATAGCGAGGGGTCGACACATACAAAACAAAGGTGGGTTAGTGCAGACAAAGTTGACCACAACTCTCCCCACGCCTCTGTGGACGTGTCGTTCGATAAGATGATGGTCAGCCTCCCCCCACGTCTCCCATTAATCACTCCTCACCCTTCTCTTGACGCCTCTGCACTAATGATCAGAACAGCGTCGCCCAGCGTTGAAATCGTCCGGTTTCCTTATTGATGGCCGAGGAAAACATTTCAACCACACCACTTGTCAGAATCGATACGAAAAGGCGTCAGGCGGTAGCGTGAAGGGAGTCAATGAAACCATCCCTTCCTTCACGGGATACCTCTTGACATCGTGACGGATCTCCTTTTGCCCGGCGTACGGCAGCAACTCCACGTGACATCAACTCAACAAGACGTTGGAAGTCCCCTACAGAAATAAAGAGCAATGCTGCCTTTATTGAAACCCATAATTGCAGTGTTGCCGGTGAAACCCATAATTGCAGTGTTGGCGGTGTAGGAATTTGTGCACGAACTGACGCCTCGATTGTGTCCCAAAAATGTTCGAGGGGTGTCACAGCACGGCAACGCTTCCTATGTATGACCCAATTTTCATCGAGCTGTGCTTTGCAGTGAAACATCCTGTGGAAGTTACTTTCATCTTTAAGCTTTCCTTAACAGTGTGTTCCATCAAATGCAGTAGTGCCTACCTTTGGCATGTGTGGTATTCAATTCATTTGTTGCATAAAATTTTGAGTGCCTTTTGCAATATACTGTACTGTGTGAGGCTCTTGTCTGCATTTCATAACGCACTGTTGAACGCAATTCCAGGCTGCTGCACAACGCCCCAATCAGGAGCAAGATATACATTAGGCAGTGTTACTGGAAGATGTTTGTGGACATACAACCTCTTTTTCCTCAATACACCTTCTACAAACCCATGAAATTTGAGAGTATCGTTTATTGCACACTGATGTGTGCAAAGAAAACTTCCGTCGCTCCTTGGTAAGGCGTGAATGAAAGAAATCAATTTAAAAGGAGGTGCAAATGTTTGAAAAGGCATAATTTGCTCGCTTTGTAACGTAAAGGAGAGGGGTTCCAATATAGAGGTAAAGGAGATTCGCACGTGTCTTTCAAGAACTCGACAGGAGCAAATTGTTGTGTAACAAATTACAAAAGTATTAAAAATCCTGTTGAGATAGTGAAACATCTGATATTTTTAACTGTGGTTTATCTGGCGCCAAGGAAACCCAACTTCCCTGCTATGATTAAACTGTGCCTTGTAACAGCACCATTAATGACACAAGTATCTTTTTAATAAACGAAATCTGACTAACGAATGACTAAAGTTAACAGAGCGGCACACGCTTTCAATATTTGTGCAACGTTATGATAGAAGGCATAGTGTGAGTAGCTCAACATCAATGTAATTGAAGGGTCATCCGTAAAATCTTAATTTATACCGAATATTCATTGTTCATTAAGATGGGCTACAAAGTTGTGCAAAAAATGACTATGACCGTGACTGGTTTAGCAGAACTGTACTGATATTTTTCTGTGGAAACCTTTCCACCATGTCTCGGACCAGCAACAGTGACAGTTCTTACTTTTCCACTGGAAAGATCACACAGAGAATGGTAATATATAATATTTCTAACACAGTGACAAAACTTTTTCCCTGAAACGACCACACAGAGAACGGAAATATGTAAGATTTCTGCCACTGATTCGTATGTGAATCAAGAAAGATTACAGATATGTTAGCAAATGCATCAGTTACCATATAACCATTGGAGGGCATTGAAAAAATATGTCCGAGACAAAACTCATGAAAACCTTGTTGATGCAGTTTATTTCTGTATGGACATAAAGGACAAGGTCAATGCAACTACATGACTCCTACGTTCTTGAGGATATCTGAAATCGCGAGTATTTGATGCAGAGAGTTTTGAAGTTCGTCCGGGGCAATTTCCAGCTCGCGTATGAAATTACGCTAAGGGACGAAAATATGAGCGTTGCGAGCTACGATCACTTCCGCGATAGTGTACCGCACGACTACCAGACTGAGAAATACATACGAACTATATGTGAATTAAACGTTGCTGTTGTCAGTTTTGATACTTGCATTCCGTTGTTTTATCGGAGACTTATATATTTATTTTTGAAATATATCTTTGTTGCCAGTGATGCAGAAGTTACTTTCCTTCTTAAGTTTTGTACAACATTATAAGTGCAGCTGGGGATTCAATATTTCGTTTGTGTGGATTCGTGAGATACGGTTCTCCACTGATGTCACAGGAGTAGAATACAAGTACACCATAGTTTGCGTAGTATCCTACAGAGACTAATAAAGAGGTGTAAGACGTGGTGACCATGGGGGACACAGTGAAGGTACCCCTCTAGGAAAACGTCGATTTGGGCGTATGGAGTTCAGATGATGTCGGACATTTGAATCCAAATGAGTTGCAGCTCCCTCGTCTTAGATCCACACAGAGACGCGTCATGTAACTCGGTAAAAAGAATATCTCTGCACAATACAAGGTAAATATGCAGTTTTAGTCTGTTTTGTATTATAAACAGTTTAATAATCTGATTAGAAATTATGCTAGCACATACGTTTATACTCCACTACCTCTTACTCTAGCACACAGTGATTTATGTCTGTCGTAATGTTGTGCTTTCACGATTAGATGTACATTCATCGATAATATCACCAAAGCAAGGAATTGTACCTGGATTATGCTGTACATTAAGTACCATCTCACAAAAAGTTCCAGTCGTGGTGCAATACTGTTATCTGGACTTGCTGACATTCTCACAGCCTGCTCTGTATGAATTTTTAAGATACGCGCCGAGCGCTTGCACCCCTTGCTGGTTGCTGTTGGCCAGGACCTGTTCGACAATTTTCAGAATGTGCTCTTCAAAGGGAACTGTTCGAATCTAGAGTGAACAGCCAAGATGTATTGTTGTTACAGCAACATTTTCGCAAAAGCTCATCATATTTACCGTATGTAAACCGCATTATCAGTCATATTGTTTCTTCTGTACTGGCCCGTGATGTAAAGATGTCAACAACGTTACTGGACTGATACCCAAGAGTCACGAGAACAAAGGACTACGGGAATTTCCAGCACAAACGGAGGAATGTTACTAAAATGTGGTATTAATCGAAAGAATTTCGTATCCAGCAGATTTGTTCTAATTAAAAACATATTTCAACTGAATTCAGAAACGGCTAGTAACAACACGTTTACAGTGACTTGGCAAATTGCTCGTTAGCGAACTATTGTTTACTGGAATATTTTAGCTTCTATTATCTTAAAACTTCACCTGCGTAGGTGTTTGCTATTAACTCTTTTACAATCTGATAGAAAAATGATGCTACTTTGTGTTCCGGCGTAACATCAAGCGCCGGCACGTCAGCATGGAAGATAAGAGCAGAGAAGGCTGTGAGACGACGTCAGCCAATAGCACGCTGACTAGGACCGCACTACGACAACAGTGGCCTCTGTCCAAAAGCGCCGCTCCAACGAGTCTCGGCTGCAGTACAAGAGTCACACTACAAGACGTACTAGAAGGGCCGCCCAACAACTCGAGCAGTCATCGTAACTGTTTAGCTGAGACTTGTGTCTTATATTAATTGTTTGCATGGAAATTGTATACGTCGAACTACATTGATTGTTTGCATGTCGCCAATTGCTTGCGAAACTTCATGGTATAGAAGCCAGTTAGGTATTGTAAATTTCAATTACTGTAGTAAACTTCATTAATATGATTTTCTTGTACGTTGCCTAGCTATCCGAAAAAACAGCTACCTAAGTACCCCATATTAAGCGAATGGGCAGGATCTAGCTCTTTTGAATGTTTCTCTTCTCAATAAAAAGTTTAGTTTAAGCAATTGTTCCCAGTTTATTGTTTGCCCTATAGTGAAACACGCCTTGTCATTGTTGAGGTCTTTTTCCCGGATATTGGCCTGTTTCAGCTCTCCTGGCTAGTATTTCCTCTTCCAGCCCTTTCATCTTTGAATAGCTACTACGATCTACATTTCAACCTTCTTACTGTTTTCGAGCCTTGGTGTTACTCCACAGTTTATAATTCTCTTCAGTGCTTTACACGATGCTGTAATCAACATTCCGACGAAAATAGACTATGATTTATTTAACATATATTTGCGTAATATAAGTAATGCATAAAAAAGTCAACGTCCGTGCCGCAGTGGTAACACCGGTTTCCGTCAGATCACCGAAGCACTCTCGGGCTTGACTGTCACTTAGATGGGTCACCGCCCAGATTTACCAAGCGCTGTTGGTAAGCGGGGAGCACTCCGCATCCTATGGCATCGTTCGGCTAAGGATGACATGGCGGTCGATCGGTAACGTTGGGACTTCCGATGATGTGATTTGGACGAAGCCTGTTCGGAAAATGTTTGTTGGTGTGTCAAGTAAAAAACAAGTGAATTGGTCAAGAACTTCTCGACATTTTTGGTAAATCTTTAAAAAACTGTTTTGTTATTTGTAAATCATTGTAATTAGATATATATGTTTTTTTATCAAAAAACAGGTTGCCTATGTCTGTTCACACGTTTATTAGTATAACGTGTAAAAAACTGAAGTAAATCGATGCAGACGTATTCGAGATTAATGGAAATATATTTCCCTCTTTATATTTCCAGTAACTCGAATAGTTCTTAATCGTTTTACTTCAGTTTTTTACACATTATAGCAATAAACAATTGGAGAGGCATAGACTCGGTATTCCTAATAAATATAAATATATATGTTTAATACAGCTGCAAAGAAACTGGTATAGGCATGCATACTCAAATAGGGAGATTTGTAAACAGACAGAATACGGCACTGCGGTCAGCAACAAGTGTCTCGCGCAGTTTTTTTAATCAGTTACTGCTGCCACAACGGGAGGTTATCAAGATTTAAATGAGGCTGAACGTGGTGTTATAGTCGGCGCACGAGCCATGGGACACAGCATCTCAGGGATAGCGATGGAGTTGGGATTATACTGTATGACCACTTTACGAGGGTACCGTGAATGTCAGGAATGCGGTAAAACATAAAATCTGCGACATCGCTGCAGCCGGAAAAGGATCCCGTATAAACGGGACCAACGACGACAGCAAAATCGTTCAACATGACACAGAAGTGCAACCCTTCCTCAAATTGCTGCATATTTCAATGCTGGGCCATCAACACGTGTCAGCGTGCAAACCATTCAATGGTATTTCATAGTTATGGGCTTTCGGAGCCGAAGGCTTACTAGTGTATCCTTGATGGCTGCACGACACAAAGCTGTACGCCTCACCTGGCCCTTCAGCACCGAAATTGGACTGTTAATGACTGGAAACATGTTGCCTGCTCGGACGAGTCTCGTTTCAGATTGTATCGAGCGGATGGACGTGTATGGGTTTGCAGACAACCTCATGAATCCATGGACCATGCATGTCACAAGGGGACTTTGCAAGTTAGTGGAGGCTCTGTAATGGTGTGGAGCGTGTATAATTGGAGTGATATGGGACACCTGATACTAGATACGACTCTGAGGTGACACGTGGGTAAGTATCCTGTCTGATCACCTGCATCCATTCTGTCCGTTGGGCGTTCTGTCGGATTTGGGTAATTCCAGCAGGACAATGCGACACCCCAGACGTCCAGAATTGTTGCAGGTGACTCCAGGAACACTCTTCTTGGTTTAAACACTTCCGATGGCCACCAAACTCCCCTGACATGAACATTACTCAGCATATCTGGAATGCCTTGCAACGTGCTGTTCAGAAGAGACCTACACCCACTCGTAGTCTTTCGGATTTATGGACAGCCCTGCAGCATTCATGGTATCAGTTCCATCCAGCATTACTTCAGACATTAGTCGAGTCCATGCCACATGGTGTTGCGGCACTTTTGCGTGTTCCCTGGGGCCCTACGCCGTATTGGGCTTGTGTACCAGTTTCTTTGGCTCTTCAGCGTAACTCATAAAAGACAAGATATTGTGTAACGATGTTGCCTAAAGCTGATGCCAGATTTACCTCATATATTGCAGCACTCCAATAAAGGTTTGGATGTACCAAGACTATTTATTTTTAATGTATATAATACCAATAGGTAAATAATAAAAGATGTAACAGGGAAACATTGTCAGCAAATATCTCTAATGCGTTTGCCTGATGTACTTCATACTTTTACACGACACCCTAGTAAACATTTAGAAAGGAACCAACTACATAATTTTTAACATTATAAATGCCACTAACAAAAATCTAGAAAAATTCTTGGCCGATTTATTTCAAAGTTTTACTTGACATACTTATCAAAATTATCTCGGACATCGGATATTTATCTCTAATGGACTGCAATGTAGAAGTTTTCTGTTCAAACCGGCTATGCGAAAGAAAAGTTTTTAGTTTAGCTTGCTTTCTTGCAGTCAATTTGAATTACGATAGTAGAGCATGTGAACTATTAGACAAATTGTTTGTCGAATTCCATACTCCTTCTGCGTATACATATATAACTTTACATAAAACCTGTATATACAGAAATTTCTGTTTTGATTTTTTTCCTGGCAGTCGGAATTGACAGAAAACAGGAATGTCGTATTTAAAGCTTATTGACTTACGATTGCTATACTGCTACGGTATTTGTGTCATCCGAATCTTTGTACTCCTACCCATTAACAGATAAACATAATGCCAAATACTGTCACTGAAGCTAGTGTACCCACAGAACCAGCAGCTGGTGAGGTCTCTCTCATCTCCAATACAAAAAAATCACAACAAGAAGGAGTTGCGCAATATAAACGAAAGTTGGTAGTCGTGTTTCTACACTGGAAGAATGATGTGTATTCAAATTTCGCGCCGCTATGAAGATGCTGATCATGTATTGTTTAAATACATTCTGTAACGATCGTGAGCGTTGGTTAACTTCGAAATTGGGCAAAGTGAGATAATGTTAGTCAAATGCCTTTAAGGCGACAAAGATGCAAAGATGGCAGTGTCTACATCTTAATGAGTGTAAACGAGGTCGTGTAACAGGGCTACAAGGAGCAGGATATTCCTTCTGCGATATTGCAGAAGGACTTGATATAAATCAAGCTACTATACATGATTCCTGGCTGCGGTGGTCACGTGAAAGTGCAGCCGCAAGAAGACCGGGCTCCAGACAGCCACGGGGCATTGCACAGAGGAAACACTATCGCTTATGCCTCTGGCCCATCGTAATGTATCTGCAGTAGTAATTTGAGTAGCAGTTGGCACCACTGTGGCAAAACTGTTACTTCAACGACAGCTTCGAGCCAGAGGCCCTGTTGCCTGCATTCCACCGCCTCCAGACGACCGCCATTTGATAATTCGGTGATGTGAAGCGGGAGCTTATTGAAGGGAAAGGTGGAGTGCTGTTGTATTTTCTGATGAAAGATGATTCTGCCTTGGTGGCAGTGATGGCAGGTGGTGGTTAGAAGGAGACCACTTGACAGCGTGCAACAGACCTGTCTGCGTGCTAGGTACACTGAACGTGCACTCGTGGTTATTGAGCGTACCCTGATTGCCAATTTTTACGTCAGTCTTGTGATTCGACTTGTTGTGTTGACATTCATGAAAAGCATTAGAGGTGATGTTTCCCAAAACGATAATGTTCGCCCACATATAGCTGTTGCAACCCAACACCCTCTACAGAGAGTCTACACGTTGCCGTGGCCTGTTTGGTCACCAGATTTGTCTCCAGTCGGGCAAGTAGGGTTCAAAATCGGATTACTACTCCACTATCAGCCACAAACAGCATTAATTATCCTTGTATTGAGCGACTTAGTGCAACAAGCTTGGAAAACACAGTCCCACAAACTGACATTTTGCACCTGTTCAGTACAAAGCGTGCTCAATCACATGCTTGATTTTATCATTTCGGCGGTTACAAACATTATTGTACCAGCATTCCGTATTTACAATTGCTTACCTCGCGTTTGCTTTAACCTTTGGTCTTGCAATGTTAAGCGCTTAATTACCTAGCCAAGTGTATTCCTGAAATTTTTACATTACATTAATTATCATTTAGTGTTGCGATATTTTTCGTATGCATATGATCATAGGCTATTTATCTATTCTTTTTAATCGGCTTCAGTTGCCAGTCAACTTTTCGATTGCAGTACCAGTAGATAAGGCTCATGATGAGAGAGAGAGAGGTTGATAGGGGATATACAGAAAAAGGTGAGAGAAGGAATTTATTATGTACATTCAGTTGCCATATTCATTTAGCAATCGTAAAACGTTCCCGGGTTCGTATTAAGATATTAACCCTTTCGTGAGCCGTGGGAAACATGCTTCCCACTACAATGAACTCGCTCCTTGTCTCGTGGGATTCACAGTTCCCACCTCTGTTCAACGCTACAACCTAGTGAACAGTATAGGGTAGTACTTCCAGTCGGAAGTTCCCGCCGTTTTTGCTGTACCTTCGCGAAGAGGCATTGCATAGCTGAGTGTTGCTCTGTAGAAGAGCCTTTCAGTGCTGTTTGTGTGACTTTTTTTGATTATTTCCTCAAAGCTATGGTATAAGGTAAATGCTTTTGATTTACCCAAATTTATGAAGGAAAACGTAAAATTGGAACAAGGAGAATTCCAGGTTGAAATAAAAGTAGCCATTTCCGCAGTAAAATGGATGGATCACCGTCCAGGCACTTTCCTAACCTCAATAAATGAAACATGAGAAACTGCCACAGTGAAAAGGAAAAACAAGGATGGTACTAGTACAGAGATTTCTTGTCCTGAAGTTGTGGCAAAATACAACAAAATAATGGGTGGTGTCGATACGTTTGATCAATTACGAGAAAGGTATGCTATTGGAAGACGTTCTGTAAAATGGTGGCACAGAATTTTTTATTTCTTGGTGGACTTTGCTGCAGTGAACAGTTTTATCCTGTGGAAAATAAGAAAAGAGAAAGTGGACACCATGATCAGCTCAAATACAGGATCCATCAAGCCAGACAATTGATCGCGGGCTTCGCATCCCAAAAAAGGCGTGGACAAAAACCTGTCTTCCTGGCAAAAATGGATAAAGTACCTGGAGATTTTCGTCATGTGGCTGTAGGGGAGCATCAACGCATTTTAGAAGAAACCTACTGGACGTGCCGTCATTGTAGTACCGAAGCTGCGGAAAAGAGCACTCGCTGTGTTTGTACATATTGTGAAATACCACTTTGCATAGACCCATGTTTCAGAAAATTTCATGGTAAGTAAATGTGAACAATCATTGTAATAAGAGAAGTAAATTTATCAAATAAATATGACATATATTGAAAAAGTTGTTTTTGTCATTTAACTCCAAGGAAGGGCAGTGGGAAGAATACCACCTTGTTGTGTGACCTCACCTTCACAGTTGGAGCAAATTTGATATTCTATATGACAAATATACCTATCTGTTAACTACTATCTTCTCTCCATTCATTAAAAAAAAACTGCTCAATAATTTTGCCCACGAAAGGGTTAAAGCAATTATTTCATAATGTGGACAAAACGGCATCGCGAACAAGTGTCGAAGTTGCCAGTAATGTTATCTGAGTCTCGCCCGCTGCATGAAAAAGAAAAACAATGTCGCATTTTACTTCAATTAAGGTTGTATTGCGTGAATAAAAGTTAAGGCAGACAGCAATGGCAGCGCAGAGTATGAGTAACGAGCTGAATACGTCGCAGCCGTCTTTATAGTAAATAGCACATCAAAAACAGTGCGTCTCCAAGGCAAGGGTAGTCGCACGGCACAGGCCGCGGCAATAGCAGCTGCATCTGCAGCAGCAGCAGCAGTAGAAGCAGCTAGCAGCCGCTAGCAGCAAGCTGCTCGTTAGCCGAGTTCCGGAGGCAGTGGCGGCGCCTGCGCCCCGGGCAGCGCGCCAGAGAGGTCGCGCCGGTGCGCAGCGGGCTGCCTGGCTGTCAGGCACTCAACACAGCGGGCGGTGTTGCGGAAGGGTGTGGCAGTGGCGGCGACGGCGGAACACCGGCCGGCAAACAGTGGCCCGCCCTCGTCACTTTCAAAGCGTTTAGCCACTCTATCTGCTAATAAGCGTCGCGGACGCAGAAACATTTTCGTTTATAACTTTCTACGTCTATACAAAAGCGGAAACTTTCTCTTCGTACAATCGGAAATAGTTCACGTAATTTGAAAGACTAACTAGCAGAACGCGAGACAGAAACACCCATCTACGAGTCCTTTTAACTCATCATTTCTGCATCTTACGGTCTCACCATAACCGTCAAGCGCTTTTACTTCCCTCATACGTGGATCAACAACTACAACGTAATTTCTGAATGCTAAAACTGCTTTAAAATCCATCGTAGACTGTCAGATTCTATACACAGATGAGCGTTACGCCATGTATTACGTTACTGGCCAGAATCAGCCTATGACCATTTTAAAACGCTGACAATGTCAATATCAACGAAGTAAAAGGATAAGACTTTATTAAAAAAATCATTACACTTTGCATTTTAAGTTACTGTTACGTTACTTACAGATCGATTGGAGAATGTGGGTTACATTTAAAAGCTATTCAACGCTTTGAATGTTGAATGCTCCCTCGTTTTCTAATGACTGTGCGTAAAACTGTGGAAACAAAAGGACAAGTTGTGCTCTAATATGCGTTAAGGCACCACTTGGATACCTGTTTTCCAACATCAGTTCAGTAATATTTACATGTTACACCATCAGTTCTTGTATGCCATATCTAATGTTCATGACTACATATGTAGATTTTCGACGTTCTATAGCTAACATGTAAAATGGCATTCATGTATTGTACAGCGGCATGTACAGTGGCGCTCGTCAGCCCCACATAATGCTACCCAAAACAGTAGGGTACCTCCACCTTGCTACTGTCGGTGGACAGTGTGTCTAAGGCATCCAGCCAGACCGTTTGCCTCAAAAAATGTCTCCAATGGTTGTCTGGTTGACGGCACATGTGACATTCATCGGTGAAGAGAACGAGATGCCCATCCTGAGCGGTCCATTCCGCTTGTTGTTGGGCCCATCTGTACCGCGCTGCATGGTGTCGTGGTTGCAAAGATGGACCTCGCCATGGACCTCGGGAGTAATGTTACGCATCATGCAGCCTACTGCTCATAGTTTGAGTCGTAACACGACGTCCTTTGGATGCACGAAAAGCATTATTCAACATAGTTGCCTTGCTGTCAGGTTTCTTCCGAGCCATAATCCGTAGGTAGCCGTCATCCACTAGCCCTAGGGTGGCCTGAGTGAGGCATGTCATCGGTAGTTCCTGTCCCTCTGTATCTCCTCCATGTCCGAACAATATTGCTTTGGTTCACTCCGAGGCGCCACGACACTTCCCTTGTTCAACTTTTCCTTCGGAGGAGAGGTGGTGTGGCTCCACTACGTAGATTTCCGTTTTGTTTCCTGTTCGAAGTGATGAATATAACTTTGATTACTTGTGTCAAAACGTTGTCACAATGAGCCTAGTAACGCGCAAGTAATTCGGCACAGATGGTATTTCTTTGCTGTTTACGTTGTTCTGCTAGGTGGCGAGGACTCAGCAGGCACACACTTTTGAGCATCTCAACTGGCGGACGAGTGTGTCAGCACTTCTAACACATACGTCTGGTTGTCCACTGAGGTGTCTGATTGTGATCCGTCGGTCACTTCGAATGAGAGTGCCCGCACGTCCGGACACTACAGGAGTCATAACTTTGCGCGGCCGGCTAGCATGCAAAAAAAAAAAGAAAAAAACGGTTACATTTGCGCAATCTTGTTGCGGTGATGACAGACGCCTCGGCCAACAACTCACCGTTCTCTTGTTCAGTGCCAGGTTTCCGTAGATATTCTGCAAGCTGCTGCGAATATGTGCGATATTGTGGTATTCTGCCAAAAGAGGCTCAGTGACAGTTCTCCGCTGGGAACGCATCTCGTTACAGATTCCATTTCGAAGGCTACGTATAGTGCGGCGACATATCGGACCTTCATGGAACTACAGGGCTGAAGCGGGAATATTCCATAACGTCCCACAACACAGTCCCCATTTTCTCAGCTGCAAGTGGTCGAGAAAAAAATGTGTTGTATTACTTCTTTAATGCCACTCGTATATCTATACCCCCTTAGGGAGAAATATTAATTTTCGCTTATTTTAAGTTTCGTTTTGTGCTTGCTATATAATCGAAGTTCATTGTGTTTTTTCTCCACCTACCCACTCCTTGACTCCATTCCCTCCCCTTGAGTCCTTTTTCTTTCCCCTCAACTGTCTCCCGCACTCCTTTCTCGCGTCCGTCCTGCTCCCCCCTCCCTTTTTCTGTGCCCTCTTCCACCATCAGCTCCCCCATTTTTAATCACCCTCCCAGCTGTCCGAGTCATTCCCCCCCCCCTTCCCCCTATATCCATATGCCTTCGTACTCTATGCTGTCTTTTTCTTGAGTGTTCAGTGTTGTGCGCCCCCTTTGTGCAATGCTGCAAATATAAAGCAGACTGTCGCCGTGTTTTTAATTGTGCCTGTCTATTTCCTAAAGGCAACATTAACATATCTTGGATTCGATTAGTAAGACTGACGAAGCGTAGTAGCATGGCCAGCATACCAGGGCTATTGTCTCGTAATTTTAAGTACATAAAATATTTCAACTTATACGTGTATACTCTATGAACAAATTTTGGTCCTTATCCTCGAGTTCATCCTCAGAGATTTTCAGAAGGTGTCACTGAAGATGCGACCCGAGGTAAGTACTTAATGTAATTCACTTTTAAGTCGTTCTTGCAAAGCACCCTAGCAGATGCGTTGTGCGCCTCAGTTCGTCATAACGATGTATATATTACTTTGCTGTTTTGCAGTACGTTACAATAAGACAAAATGCTGATATTTTGGATAATTGGATTGACTAATGCGCTAGATTGTGCAGCTACTTTTATTTCTTTCCATATGACTTCATTAGGGAAACAAAGGCATCTCGTGTGAGAGGCCATAACATGTCTTCGGACTGAGCTCCTAAGCTGTCTTCCGTCTTCTGAGCGTCTGCAGAGCTGCTAGTAGGGGTTAGCAATGGCAGGCGGCCATTAACGGTACACACAACGTTTCGGCTGGTCGATCTGCGATAGCCCTCGATTCCGGGCAGAACACGACCACTCAGCCATCCAATCACCGTCGAGCTGCACCAGCCAGTGGTTCAATCTCCGCAGGCGATGCTGTATGCCCCGCCCACGCCGCTGTATAAGCCATCGCAGGCACCGCTGGCTGCAAATAACAGACCGACGTCGATAGCACTCCCACTGTGGGTGCCATACACCTGCTACTGAAACGTCTGTAATAGCCCTCTCGCTAAGATACGTTAGTGGGCGTGCAGAATTCAATCAACACAGGTCTTATAAGTTTCCACCGTAACGTCGATTACATCATGATATCAACAACGATGTAGCTGTTACTGAAGGAATAAACCGGTTTCAGAAAGAGTGCCCTGCACAGATGGCAGTTGCACAGTAAAGAATGTAATATAAAAAATAAGAGAATATAACCTAAAAACTCAAAGCTGTATGAGTATGAAGAAGTATCTGACCGAGTAAGTGGGGAAGAATCACGGGAAATCGTGATTCAAACAGGATAACTGAATCACCTAATTAAAGTGCTAAAATGTATATATGAAGATACAACGACCAGAGTACATTTCGAAAACGGAAGGAATGCTTAATAGATAGGTAAACCAAGGCGTAAAGGAGGGATATAACATGTTTCTTCTTTGTTTACAATTTATGTAGACGATTCGATTAGAGAACTGATGTATAAAATTAACTGAGGCGAAAGTATCATATCAAGTTCTACGCTTCAGATGATGCTATTTGCTGATGGTCAGATTATTGTAAGTAAAACAGAAGACGAGCTGGGAAGTGCAGTGTATATATTACAGAAGTTATGTGAGAATTATAATTATAAAATTAACAACACGTAAGACAAAAAATGGCTATCAAAAATAAATATACTCTTAGAACGAAAATTGTAATCAGTGCTTCTATATTAGGGCTATTCATGTAACTTGGAGGCGTGTGTCAGTTATAAATATGAAACGGATGTTAAAAACAAATTACACATGGTCCAACAAAAATGTTACTGTTTCTTTACTAACTGTATAGTTATAAATCATTTAAAATTTTTACAATGCATATATTTTCACAAAGTAATGGTATAAAAGAATAATGAAAGAGATTACAAAACAAAAGAAAAAATCAGTAGTTCACAAAAGGAGGATTTCGAGTTCACTGAGCAGAATTTCCACATTCGTAATTCTTGCCCTTTACTGGTACCCGTAGTTGGAGGTTAAATGTGACTATATATTCCTGGTAGGCCCACTCCTCGT
Source organism: Schistocerca cancellata (assembly GCF_023864275.1). Taxonomy (NCBI): domain Eukaryota; kingdom Metazoa; phylum Arthropoda; class Insecta; order Orthoptera; family Acrididae; genus Schistocerca; species Schistocerca cancellata. The sequence goes on along the minus strand of NC_064630.1, from coordinate 448,571,810 downwards.
AAGAGAGCCTTGTTCGTCCGGCTGCTGCAGATGCCATTGACAAAACGTGTTACTACTTCTTGATGATGATAGGAGCCAGTCGATTTCGTGTTTGTTAAATAGTTTGTTGACGTCGTGCTTGCTGACATTCATCGCAGTTTTCTAAGACTAAGTCTCATCCCATTATTACTAAGTCCATAAATATTTATTTGTGCTTTCTTATATTTCTTATTGTTTCCATGTTATTCGTATAGATATGTTAGAAACTGTAATTACTCGGTGTGTCACATGAGGAATGCGGCGCGACTTTTCATATAATGGCTGATCTCTTGCATGCAGGGAATGGCTTGAAGTTTGGTGCTGTCTCTGTTGTTGCGTCAAAGTGGTTGATCAGGCAGTAGTAAATGGCAGTAGAGCACTATGTACTGTCCAAGCAGTCTGGTCATAACATTCAATATTTCTACACCTGGAAGTACACTCAAATAAAGGTCAGTCAGTTACAGTTCTGAGATCTGAAGTATTCTGTTAAAATAAATGATTTATAAAGATCCATGGAGATAATGTTTTGAGTGTGAACTGCGCAGAAAAATACATATCCCCTTACGTATTTTATAAAAAACCATTTGTCAACATCTTAAGTTCCATTTAAATCTGTTTATTATTGTCTTCAATGACTAGCAACAGTTAATTTTGCATGTTCCAGTTTATTGTGATAACGATATTATTACAATAACTTATTACTGAAGATGTGTTCGTTACCTAAAAAATATAAGGTTTACTGTTGAATTAACTTGTTGGTTTATGGCATGGTACTGGTTAATAGTTATGGTTTGTCAAGTACTGCTTTTGATGTCTCGTTGTACCTAAGGAACGTTCGCTTATGACCGAAACTGCTTCTTTCATAAAGCGATAATGAAACATAGTAGCAGTAGCTTTTTTCATCCATAGAACTCTTTTTACAAGGATATAGGACATGTCAAAGTATTTACAAGTTTAGACCTATTTAAAATAAGCTAATACTTATACACATACATTTACAGACTTCTAGTTAGAGACAGTCATTAGATTTACTCCTGCTATACAATAATTCTTTTACAAATAACTTATTAAATAATGTAGTGCCACACTGTTCACTCATATCTCACTATAAGTCACTGCATACACTATACACGTATTGTTTCATTACACTTCATTCATTACACACACACACACACACACACACACACACACACACACACACACACTGGTGATCTCTTGGCCACTTTCTGTACCACAATTTCCCATTTGCTATTCTGAAAAACTGAGTCAGCATCCCCCTATAATGAGTGACATGTTGATCTCAGAATAGCTTGGGGGCAAGTTTCTCTAGAAAAAGAAAAAAGAAAAAAAAACATATTGTGATGGTGTTATGTGTAATGTTGGATGTTTTATAATCATTATTATTATTTATTTGAATCACTTTTTTGCCAAACCCTTACTCTGTTTTTTCTATGTAATCCATCAATGTATAAAATGTATTGCATATCAGATACTTTTTAGCTGCCTTTTTAAATACGTGTATTTATGAAATTCCTTTAATCTCTTGTGGTAATTTATTGTAAAGTTTTATTCCTTGATAGAAAATGCTGTTTTGAGTTTTGTGTTTATTTTTTCTTGGCAAATGTATGTTGAGTGTAGCTCTTGTTCCATGGTCATGGACAGAACTGCAATAATTACCAACATATTTTTGATGTGTATTTTTGACTGATAAATGTATTTACACGGAGCAGTTAAAATCCCGTGTTTTGAACAGTTCTTTACAATGAGCTCCGCTACCGTTTTTGGTTATGATTCTTATGGGTCTTTTCTCGAGTTGTAAATCTGTGTTCATATTTGTGCATTTCTTCCACAAAAAACAGAGTGTACATATGAATAACTAAAAGACACTGCACATTACACGCTGATGATAGGATTCTTAGGGCATAACATGCTAAAGACATTCTGTTTTTCAAGTACCTTTGTGTCTTCGCACCACTTCACCTGAGAATCAATATTCATTCCCAGAATTTTTGCGTTTGTTACACAGTCTATAGAGGTGCCATCTACATTTAATTTAACATTGTCATTTTACCCTTTCAAACTGAAAATCATGGCTTTAGTTTTCTTTATGTTCAATGTCACTTTATTGCTTATTGACCAATCGTAAACTTCCTTGAGAGCTTCATTTGCTTTCTCTGCAAGGAGTTCTCTTGTTTTCTCGGTAACTGTAATATTAACGTCATCAGCGAAGAGAACTTTTTCACCATGAGAAGAACTACTGGGAATGACATTGATGTATATCAGGAATAGGATTGGCCGTAATATGCTATCTTGCGGAACTCCTATATTAACGTATTTTGGTTCTGATAAGTGTTTTACTAAATGTTTAGGTCTATTTGGAGCTCCTTACATAAAGGCCCTAAGTCGTCTATCACATGACTTAGTCCTGCATTTGGCTTGAAGATACTGGTGGCCTGGTACGCTGCCCTAAACTTTCCTGTAACTGAGGCCCTACACCTCGCCCATGGCTACTACCTAGCAGCAGCACTTTCTTCTTCCTAACACTTTGTACACTTCTTGGCCTCAGGTGAAGTGTGCACCACGTTTTGTGATTCGCGTTCTACCTGAGGCTCTTCTCCATTTATCGCTGGCTGTGGTAAATACCTGTTTTTGATGTTGTTGATAAAACTGTCAGATTACGTTCTCTCTCTTCCTATCTTCCTGCCAGCTGCCAAGTCCCAACCACCCTCCTCCTCCCTATCTCTTTTGATCCTTATTAATTCCTTCCTTGCTTCCCCCAACTATGCCTGAAGGGCACAGATTTTCCTTTCTTGTTCCTCAATCAAAATATTCCTACTGCGTACTCTGCAGTTCCGGAGAGAGCCTCTTCTGTTCTCCCAACATTCTCCACACTGCATCCCCACCCCAGGGAAAATATTTCTCACAAGATTGGCAACAAATTCCTCTCCTTACTACCTAATAACAGCTCCCACATTTCTCACTCGTGGTCAGTTTCGAAAGAAGAATTAAGTTTAATGAATGTTTTAAATTTATCAAGGACGCGAGATTGACTGTATGTAAACAAAAAACGACACAAATGTCTTATGTGCGGTTATTGTTGCTTTTCTACTGATTTAGAGATACAATGACAGAAGAATGAATTAGTAATTACTTTGATTTTAGAGAATTTACATACAAAGCGTGTTTGGTCAAGTTTTTAAACATTTATAACTTGTAAAATTTAGGCCTGGATCGAGACTAAGTAACTAATAAACAGTACGAAATGTGTTAGTTAAATACGTTTAATTGCACTTATATTGCGGCAGTAGACACTGATGATACTAGTAGCTGTGTTTTTGTAACGAATTTTGCACTCTCAAGAAAAGCTGAATAGAATTTTTTGTGTTTATGTCAAGCATAATTTCATGTTACGTCGCGATTATCAGGACTTCAGATAACACGAAGTTTTTTCAAGAGCAAGCTCTGCTGCGACTCTAAAACTCAGTTGTGAGACAAGAACTGACACTACGGCAAGTATACTAAACAAAGAAAATTTAAAATTGACACTATTTCCTCTTAAATAAGTTCTTCTAGCGGACGAAGAAAATACCTGTGATCTCACACGGCAGCCATCTTGAAATGCATATCATAAATCTCAGAAAGTTGCTAAAAGCCGTAAATTATCGCAGCCTCAAATCAATGTATAAAAATAATGTTCCTTAGGGTTTATTTCCATCAGGAGCAGCATGTTCCACGATCGTATTAATGAGGTCCAACGTAGGAGAAAGGACGCCATCGGTTGTAAATTTTTAATCTGTTTATTGCAGATCAATTTCAGCTGCTGTGTACGTGTCTTCAGTTTATTGTCTGTTTACTGTCTAATGTCAATGACACAACAGGTGCGATTTTATTCACGATGCGTCATCACGAAATGGGCATAATTGTATCGAAGATACATACACAGTAGCTGAAATCGATCAGCGGTGAACAGACTAAATTGACTTCCTATGCTGCCCTTCCTTCTATCCTGGATAAACTGAGCAATGAAAAGATAATATGATGTTACTTCGCCGGCCGCCGTGGTCGAGCGGTTCTAGGCACTTGCGCAGTACGGAACCACGCGGCTGCTACGGTCGCAGGTTCGAATCCTGCCTCGGGCATGGATGTGTTTGATGTCCTTAGGTTAGTTAGGATTAAGTAGTTCTAAGTCTATGGGACTGATGACCGCAGATGTTAAGTCCCACAGTGCTTAGAGCCATTTGAACCATTTCTGATGTTACCTCATGAATGAATATTGCTAACTCCACAACGAAGTAAGCGATATGTTATGGATACAATCGCCACAACATTTCCAAACCGCTCTACGCCTTAAGCATACCAACATGGAGAGATTATTTAGCTTGGTGTACAGGGATGTTATGTGGAAATAGGGAAATTGTGGTACCCGAGTTACGGGAAACATGCATAATGAGTCACTCATTACGTTACTAAATTTTGATGAATACTGGAACGATCATAATCTTGATGCATTCATGAAAGAGAGTAATTAAAAGTGCCAGTAAAGCAACAGAACTGATAGTGACAGTGGAATAAATACGTATTCTCTGTCGTTAGTAAATGAGAATGAAGAGATGGATATGGAATAACCGACTCCCTAGGGAACAGAATGCACATCGTCGTTGCTAACAGGCAGGTATTGTCAAAAGCAATGGTAGTGTATGGCATACCTAAAGGTGGTGGTGTAAGGCTACTGCTGGTGACGAAACGTGTAACTAGCATGGCAGATAAAATATATAGTTTGCTGTAAGTGTTCTAAAACGACTCGGCTAACCACAAGGAACTACCATCACTGGATCTTACCATTAAATGGGACTGAAAAGCGTGAAATGTGTCGGGCATCCACTAACTGGCTGTAATCAAACACACAGTTATCGTGCCTCTTGCTACCTTGTATTCCAATATTACTCCACACCCATTACAAAGTTTGACGTCGCCTCACATATTTCACAAGTTGTGATATTTCAACATGTCATGTCAGGAATTTTTCCCACCTACAGAGTAGCTACAATGATTGGATTGCTCCTGAGTTTACAGAAATGAAGTGATTTTCTCTACGCTTCTCAGTAGAACACGCTATGATGACGACATTCTGATAATTACTCTTTTCGTTTGATGATTATTCAAATACCGTCGTTTTCCGGGAAATGCGCCACCAGTTGTGTTTTCTGAGTAGGCCAACTCACTGATTGCGTTTGGACGGAATAGAGTGAAATTTGCGGAAGATTGAAATCGCAATACGTTTAGGCGTAGCGCAATTGGTATTAAAATGCTTGCCGTTATACAGCTTGTCACGCGGGATGTAGTTCCCACTGAAAATAAGAGCTCATAGTTACTGCACGCCACTCAGAAGAAATCGCGTCATTGAAGTTATGTAGCAAGTTTTAGTCGCTTCTTGGCAGTTTTCTATTCCTACACAATTTAAAGTTCGAATGCAAGTTTAGCCCTCGATTGTGTGCATTTTATATCGATATATATCTGTATTTAGACAGCTTCTATGGCAATTTTGTCTTCCTCTTTGTTGTTTATAGCAAATATATTGTTACGCTCCTCAGTTTTATGAATATCCTCCGAACATGAAAAAAGTTTCTGCAACTACATCGTTAGCTCGAAATTTATTACAAACCTACATACTACACATTACGCATCTCTTCTTCTTCTGAGAACTTCACACCATTAGCCTGAAGAAACGAAATTAGAATTAAATTAATACCTTCAGCTGCTAAGAGGCGTTGATATATATCAACGGGGACGGGTGAAAATGTGTGCCCCGACCGAGACTCGAACCCGGGATCTCCTGCTTATATGACAGACGCTCTATCCATCTGAACTACCGAGGGCACAGAGGATAGTGCGACTGCAGGGACTATCTCGCGCACGCCTCCCGCGAGACCCACTTTCTCACCTTGTATGTCCACACACTACATTCGTAGTGTCCCACCCCAATACGTTCTTTACTCGTGGAAAACATTCTTACCATGTCCCGTATTAATTATGAACTGATTTCGTTCAGTGTTGCGACTCTTCGACATTTATGTCAGCTTTTTTAACAAATTATACGTTTTACACTTTCGGCTAATATACTTATATGGATATTGTGTTCGTTCTTTCCGAAATGTCCGAAAGAACAGACACCACATCCATATAAGTATATAGTTCTGTCAACACCTTCTTCTTCTGAGCGGATGCACACTTATTTTTTAAAACCAAGCTCTAACGGAAATATTATTACGTATTGTCCCTTGGATGTACTTATCGTTAAATAATATGACACTTACCTGAAGAAAAATTACTGTCTTGCTCGCATAAATGAGACAGTCGAACCTGGTTGCAAGTAAGTCATGTATTAGCTTGAATTATACAATAGCTTGAGGATACAGACATCACTATCTGAAAGTCTCTCTGTCTTAAACAAGATATTAGTGTGGTGTTTTGAGTTAAGTGGAATGATCGAACAGTGGTGACCTCACATTGTATGTGTGAATTCCTAAGTAACCAAACTGCTGAGGTCATCGGTCCCTAATCTTACACACTACTGAAACAAATTTACGCTAAGAACAACACACACACTAATGACCGACGGAGGACTCGAATCTCCGGCGCGACACGGCGCCTCAAACCGTGCTACCACTACGAGCGGCGTGACCTACCCTTGAATAGACTCTCTGGAAAGTGTCGGGATCAACTATATCTCCAAAAACAGCGTTCAGAAACACCTATCCAATATGACAATGTAACAAATAGTTGTTTCATCGAGACAAGGATATTCCTCCAAAACTTTGTCCTTAGCTCTTTATCAGGAGTCGCTTTAAAATGTTTTCAGTTCTCTCTCTCTCTCTCTCTCTCTCTCTCTCTCTCGCCGTATATTCTCTGCCTCTCCTCTCTGTCTCAATATATACCAGAAATTTCTTCTGGATCTTGCTTCTTTACACGATGGAAGATTTGCTGCAAAGGCCATCATTTCCAGTGGATTTCAGAAATGAAGTCTTATTGCTAAAATAATCTCATTTCTGAAGTCATTATGCTATCGAATAGTGTAATCCTAGTGCACTAGACATATTTTCATGTCTTTGATGAAATAGTGGAATTTGTGGAATGCAACGCTGTCGAGAATACTGCGTTTGTTGGCTCTAGTCCAGGTACAAGATGAACATAAACACTGTCGCAAAATCTGGCAACAAAATCTTTAGTACTATTGTTTTCTCAGACTTGCTCGCAAAAACTGGTTGGGGTAAATTATGATGAGCGAAAAAAGAAGCTTTGACCACCTATAAGCACTTGTTACTACACTGAGATAACGCAGACGCTGAAATCTCACAGTTGCGTAATTAGTGATATTGACATCCACAAATTGCATATCACAAGTACTTTACAATACTTGACAAATTTTTGCAACGTAAGTCACAAATTACATTTTACTTTGTTGGGATATTGACATAGACAAATTCACTCAGCTGCATAGTACACAAGGAATGTGCCTACTGAGAATATCTCCCACTGTGTTTCAAAATAAATCACAGACCTCTACAATTTTAACTTTTGTTATGTTCAGTAATAAATATTGTCCCGGGAAGAAAGTAAAAATACCAGAAACCTCACGAGAAAGTTTTACTGGCGTTACCTCATGCTAGCAGAAGAGAGATAATCAGTTTCCTGCAGCCTCGTCATCAAACAATCAAACAAATCGTATTGACGAATTTTGTTACAATAAGAAAATTACGTACAAAACTTGGGCAATTACACAGATGTGTCGCATGCAAATGACGACATACGAAATAATGTCTTTGCAGTGACTGCTGATCTCTAACTGACAAAAGACTTTTCTGAACTGCTGTCGAAACGCCTAACGTTGACGCTGCTATCCAAGTAGCTTATCTTGAAGCTGCTATCGAACTGGGTCGTCACCAGTCTGCCGCGTCCTCTTCTATGGGGGCCGCTGCTGTCGTGTTGTACTGGAGAGAGGTCTGGTCAGCGAACGATTGGCTGACTACTTCTCACAGATTTCTCTTCCCTGTCGTTCCCGACTGGCATGCCGGCGCTTGACTTGAAGCCGTAACACAATCTCCACCACAGTATTGACAAATGGGAACCTCCTGCCACCGCTGATCTTCAAAATGGTTCAAATGGCTCTGAGCACTATAGGACTTAACATCTATGGTCATCAGTCCCCTAGAACTTAGAACTACTTAAACTTAACTAACCTAAGGACAGCACACAACACCCAGCCATCACGAGGCAGAGAAAATCCCTGACCCCGCCGGGAATTGAACCGGGGAACCCGGGCATGGGAAGCGAGAACGCTACCGCACCACCACGAGATGCCGCTGATGTTCTTAGGATTTCCCTGAAAAGAACCAAGTTCAACAACAGACTTTATGCTTTCACTGAAAGAGAATTAAACATGTAAAGGTGTTAACAGTAAAACAGCGACTGTTCTAACACAATATAAAGGCAACTTATCAACGTGAGAGTACGATACTCCGGAACATGTATATACAACAAGTTCACTTTTACATCATTTGTGTCTGATAACAATAATACCCACAAAACTATATTGCATTGTTTCTGTAATTTGTTGCTTACATAATGTATGAAATGCATTACTTGCCTAAAAATACCTACGGTAGCACTCACTACTGAACGAACGTTATTCACTTCGAAAAAGTATCACGCATACAGAAACGAGAATGTATGAAAAGTATTAGGCATAGATATTTAGTAGATGTTTCTGCCTAATACTTTGAATCACTGAATTCCCGTGTAGGAGTACAAAGAAATTTTTCTTTTAACACTTAATGGTTAATCATTGTTTGCAATAATACCGTTTCAACATCACAACTAGTCATTATTTTAAATGTAGGTGTGTGCGATTGTTTCATTGCTTTCAGTGGCGAGGGTAATGCTAGGTTATCATAGAATAGCGAAACAGTATTACCGAGGAGAAAAAATACGTGATATTATTCATCAGTTCGTAGTAGAAGGTTAAAATTCTTCTGGCGTTAGACACATTTAAATGATACGTATTACGATGTAGTAATACAGTGAATCTTTGGAAACCATTACAAATATGTTCACAGCCTCTAAAGTGAAGGTCGCAATGCGATGTTACTAATTATCAATTATCTTCCTTCAGATAGTGTATCTGTCGAAGAAATACACCGGCTCTAGTAAATTTTCGCACTATACTACGTGAAAAAAACCTAGTAATGAGACAGAGTAGAGTACGGGCTGTCGAATCAAATAAAATATCTCCAGATTACCATAGGTCCAATTGCCTAAATTAGCAAGACTCAGTGGATTGTACTAGTCCAAATCTATACATAACATCTTTATCTAGACTCAGTGCTACATATTTAGTATCTTCGTTTTGGAACTGAATCAGGTTCTTCTAGAGATTATGCAACCTGTTTACATCCGTTATTTTGTTTAGTATCAACGTGTAGATTTCACTAATAATTTTAGTGCGCATGACGTGTATACTTTTTATCAATTTTGGCACCCTGTCAAGCGATTATTTTCTCTTTACTTGCGTAAACATTCCAGGAGTGTTTTAGAAATAAAAGCAACAACCACCTAAGCTTTTATGAAACACTAACTTAATGCCCACTGCTTAGCTCACGTAAACTGTAAGCCTGCACGTATTTTATTGTTTTCTTTGATCGAATTATTATGTCGATCACAAACTGCAACAGCTCCTAATCTTTTCACGCTAATTAAGGTGATAGAATTGTAGTCTTTTCCGCATGAACTTCTGACCTAAAAGTGATTCTGGTAACTGAAAACAAAGGTTTTTGTTAATCAAACCTATCTGCTTTCTTGCTGTGTTATTTTAGCAAAAAAATTCTAATCCCACTATATATTTCTCTATATCCAAATGAGAAGTGAAACAATTTTTATAGATTTAGTTATAAAAGAAGTCTTTTAATGTGACGAAATACTTTTTTAAAATTTTTCGTCCCCTTTAAGTATTCAATTTCCACAAACATTGAAACATTATTTTTTATCTTTTTAGAGATAAGCGAAATACAAATTTTCGTAGGTTTAGGTTCAAAAATGCTTTCATAATGAAATAACAACTTAAAAACATTCATCCTCTATTTCGCTTCAAAAGGGGTTGAATTTCCAAAAACACAGAAACACATTTGGTCTAACCAAGAGACAAATTCGAAGTTTCATAGGTTTATCTTTAAAAATGCTTTCATAATGCAACATTTTCATGAAACATGTCACCCCTATTTCATCATATTGGGATCTTAATTTCCAATGGCAGTGAAACACCATTTCGTTATCTGTAACAGAGTCGCCAAATACCAGTTGTCATAGACGTAGCTTTAAGAACACTTTTGTAGTCATTAATAACGATTTATTTAAAAAAAAAAGAACTAGCACCCACTATTTCACTCCCATATGGGTTAAGTTTCCAGAAGTGCTGAAACACGTTTCTCTTATCCCTGACGAAGAAACCAAATACCAGCTTCCATACGTCTAGCTTCAAAACTGCCTGAATAGCAGTATATTTTCACAAAATTTTCATTCCCTATTTCACCCTCTTGCAGGTGGAATTTTGAAAAAAGATCTACAGTATAAGCCAACATTTTCTTTAAATTTCAAGCTGCTGTGCTTATAATAAGGCAGTGTCCTGATTGATCGACTCATCATCGCCCAGCCCAAATCGATTAAGGCAGGAGCTTGATTTTTTTTGAGTGATCAGTCTTTTGACTGCCCTGATGCGGTCCACCGTGAATTCCTGTCCTGTGTCAACCTCTTCCTTTTTTTTTTTTTTTTTTTTTGAGTCATCTGCCCTCTGACTGGTCCGATGCGGCCCTCCGTGAATTCCTTTCCTGTGCCAATTTCTTCACCTCAGAGTAGCACTTACAACCTACGTCCTCAATTATTTGATGGATGTATTCCAATTTCCTGTCTTCCTCTACAGGTTTTATGCTCTACACCTCCCTCTATTACCAAGGAAGTCGTTCGCTGATTTAACAGATGTCCTGTCGTATATTCCTTCTCCTTGTCAGTGAGTTCCACATATTCCTTTCCTCTGTGATCCTGCGCAGAACCACCTAATTCCTTATCTTATCAGACCATCTAATTTTCGAAATTAGTCTGCAGCACCACATCTCAAATGCTTTTCTTCTGCAACGGTTTTCCCACAGTCCATGTTTCACCACCATACAATGCTGTGCTCCAAACGTACAGTCTGAGATATTTCTTCCTCAAATTAAGGCCTATGTCTGATGCTAGTAGATTTCTCTTCGCAAGGAATGACTTTTCTGCCAGTGCTACTCTGCTTTTGATGTTACTCTTGTTCCATCTGCTACTTCTCATTACTCCAGTCTTTCTTCGATTTACTTTCAGTCCATATATTTTACTGATTAGACCGTGCATCGCCCGTCCATCCCATTCAGCAGATCATGTAATTATTCTTCAATTTCACTCAGGATACAATGTCATCAACGAATCGCATCATTGGTATCCTTTCACCTTGAATTTTAATTCCACTCCTGAACCTTCCTTTTCCATCCATCTTTGCTTCAGCGACGTGCAGATTTAACAGTAGGTCTTACACCCATTTTAATCCGGGTACTTCGTTCTTAGTCGTCCAGTCTTATGGTTCCCTCTTCCTTTTTGTACATATTGTGTATTACCCGTCTTTCCCTGCAGTTTACCAGTATTTTTCTCAGAATTTCGAACATCTTGCACCATTTTACATTGTCGAACGCTTTTTCTACATCGACAAATCCTATGAACGTATCTTGATTTTTCTTTAGTACTCCTTCCATATCAACCGAAACGTCAGAATTGTCTCACTGGTGTCTTTACCTTTCCAGAAGCCAAACTGATCGTCATCTAGCACCTCCTCAATTTTCTTTCCTATTTTTCTGCACGCTATTCTTGTCAGTATCGTGGATGCATCAGCTGTTAAGCTGATTGAATGCTGATTCTCACCTTTGCAGTCTTCGAAATAAACTGGACGATATTTTACTCAAAATCAGATGGTATGTCGCCAGACTGATACATTCTACAAAACAACGTGAATAGTCGATTTTTTGCCACTTCTACCAACGTTATATATATGCAGCGTATATTGTTTCTACCGTGTACAGACTTTAGGGATTGACTGATGAGAGGATACGAAACGTTCAAGATCTAATAAACTTATGGACCGAATTGCATGGTTTCCATGTTAGAGACCATTTATCCAATTGAACTTTGTTACAGAGACTGTCGCCTAACATGCGATGTACCGTGCGTGCACAGTTACAGCAAACATGGCTACCTCCTAGAGGATGGTACTGTTCCTCATATGTCATGCCCTGGAGCTCTCTCCTGCCGTAGTAACTGGTATTACTGTGCCCGCTTCACTTCTCTTGCTGACTGTTCTTGTAGTAATATACAGCGTTGTACACAATAGTTCCTTAAGCTTAACAGCACTGAGTTTACCGACGTAAGGCAAATGGCAACAATTGGCGGGCAGCAAAGTTGTTCAAAATGGTTCAAATGGCTCTGAGCACTATGGGACTTCACTGCTGTGGTCATCAGTCCCCTAGAACTTAGAACTACTTTAACCTAACTAACCTAAGGACATCACACACATCCATGCCCGCGGCAGGATTCGAACCTGCGACCGTAGCGGTCGCGCGGTTGCAGACTGTAGCGCCTAGAACCGCTCGGCCACTCCGGTCGGCAGCAAAGTTGTATCAGGAGACTTATTCCGGCCGACAACAACCACAGCATTCAATGTTTGCAACAGTGTTTCACCATTTGTCTGAGATACGGTAGTTTCAGGAAGCAGAAAATAATGAAGGACGTACCCGAAATGTTTGGACACCAGTCTTGTATGAAAATGTGATTAACTCTGTGGAAGGCGACCGCCGTGTCAGTACCACGCATTAGGCTCGCCAGTAAGGTGATAAGCCAGACGACCGTGTGGAACATTCTCCATGACATTTGTTATTACATTTATCAGCTACAGCGTGTACAGGGATAACTTGCAACAGACTTCTCACATCGGGCGCAGTTCTGTCTTTGGTTACTTCACCAGACAACCACGATTAAGGGGTCTGTCTCATCCATCCTATTCACAGATGGGGTCACCTTTACGCGGAGTGGTATCTTCATCTTTCGTAATAGTCATCTGTGTGGCAGTATGCAGAACACACATGAATTGCTCACAGTAAATCACCAGCATCGGTGCACCCGGATTGTGTGGGTTGGGAAAACTGGCGACCGTGTTTTGGGACCAGTCTTCTTTCCATGTCGCCTAACAGGCCGGTACTATCGGCGTTTCTTGCTGATGACTTTGCCTCCACTGCTGAAAGAAGTGCCATTGATGGTTCGAAGTGTTATGTGGCGTCTACATGATGGTGCTCCAACCCACTTCGCCGTTAACTGCATGAGGCATATCAGTCGTGTCTTCCCTGGTCGATGGATCGGACGAGGGAGTCTAATTGGATGACGCCCTCGTTCACCGGATCTCAACCCGTGCGATTCTGGTTATGGGTCCATCTCAAGAGTATCGTGTAGGCAGAGCCCATTGCAAATGTGGAGACACTGGAGCAGCGAATTCCTGCTGCCTTTGACACTGTTCGGTTGCAACCTGGCTGATGTGAAAGTGTGAAACAGAACATGCTACGCCGCGTACATGCATGCGTTGAGGAACAAGAAAACCATTTTCAACACATACTATAACATGGTACAGCGCTTATTACGCCGCAACCTCTGTAACAATGTGTAATTTAATAAATGGTCTCTAGCAAGGAAACCATGCATTTCCGGACATAACTTCATTAAACCGTTTTTGCTCCGTATTCTCTCATCAATCAATCCCCAGAGTTCGTACACAGTGGAAAACATCACTCTGTGTCATTATTTCGGCTGTTCTCAACTACGTTGCATGTACATAAACTACTGATAAAAAAAGTTAAACTAGGTCGTAATTGCGTAGAAAAGCGAAAAAAATTTAAAACATGTATATATATTTTTGAGTTTTTGGAAACTGAAAAAAATCCCTAAATTTCACTTTTTTGTTATAACAGTCGTCACTATAGAATGGAATAATAGCCGAAACTCGATTGTACAGGAACACATTTCATAAGAATCGGTGCGGAAATCATTTCCAAAAGTACTGAAACACTAAACAGGTGTAAGTAGTGAAAGATAAATGGATCTATGCCCCCGAATGCCTACAAATTTTGTATTACTGTCTTGGCTGTATGTGAGGTATACAGTACCTGCAGAAGCATTACTCGTATCACTGAATATACAGGATGTACCTGAATTCACGGAAAGAAAATTGACGTTAAGAATGTCACGTGGTACCCATTTAAGCTCTAACAAAGTTACGTTACAGTATCCCGTGGTTTACAATGATCTGTTACAGTTTTAGTAGCGGCTCTCTCATCTCCAGTTCATTCGATTTGTAACAACAGGTATAATAAATAAGAATGCTGTACACTTTAATAGTACAATATGGAGTTATAGATTTTAGGGGTGACATATTTTAGGTAAGCTAATGTCTTTCGTTTCGATTGATACATGCCAGTCGAAATAACAGATTGAAGTGACTGAATATTGAATGCGGTAGGTGTTTCATTAGGGTTACGTATTTCATCTCAAAACGGAAATATCTTCCTCATTAAATTTTTGGTCATATATTTAACACTCCCACCCAAACATACACACGCATGGAGACACACACACACACACGCACACACACACACACACACACACACACACACACACAGAAACGAATGGTTGAAACTGTGGTGATAGAAATAGGAAAGTTGACAAACATAACAATCCGTAATCGGAGACTGACCACCGCTCCTGTTTGCCACACAGGGATGGAGGTGAGGGTGCAGGCGCTTGTCGGAGAGAAGGCGCTGCTGCCGTGTGACGTCACACCTCCCACCGCGAATGACACGGCGACTCTCGTCATCTGGTTCAAGGACGAAATCACGCCAATCTACAGGTACGTGGAGCCTCAAAGTGCTTTTTGTGTACCACCTATAACAATTAAAACACTGTCATTGTGTCCATCCATGTCATGTAGTATAGATATTCCAGTATATCTACAATATTTTTCTCCTTACAGCTGTACGTCATGCACTGTGTGCCTCAGACTACGTACCTATTTACCTACATCCAACCAAGCACTGAATAAACCTCAGTGGAGCACATGATTGCTATGTACTACATCTTAGAGGTTCTTCCCGTTTCAATAGCGTGTGCAGCGCGGGAAGAATGGCGGCTTATCTGATTTTGTTCGTGCTGTGATGACACTGATCACAGCTTCTGAGCTGTACGTGAGCGATACGTAGAGAGAAGAAGATTATCTCTAAACACTTTGCCTAAACTTTTCAATCCGTCTACTTAATTGCGGACGTACGTGTGGCTGTTTTTAACAATCTAACGATTTACCTGAGAGTTGCAGGTGGACATGAATTACGTCAGACATAGTACTGGTATCTTACATTGCGTCTTCTAAAGTTGAGTCCGTCTCGCAGAAGATCATGCACGACCGTGGTTCCATCGACGATTTGGCACTGTGAAACTATTATAGGAATGTGCAGGTATACATTCCGATAATGAACACATAAATTTTAGCAGCTGACAGGAACATATTCCAGAGCTGCAATATCACCTTTCACCATTAATGATAAGTTACAATTAAATCGTGCTACAAGCTTCCAAATGGCCGCACAATATTACTTCTTTGCACAGCTGGTGTCTTCGTTCAGATTTATTGTCTGAATGCAAGCCATGTACTTATAGGTCTGAATTTAATGACGAATCACAAACTATTACAGTTAATCGTAGAGGTAAACACTAGAGTCACTCTGACCCTAGAGTTTTAGTTTGTTATTGCACATCCGCCACCGCAAATACTCAGCCAGAGACGACCAATATAAATTCAGTATTAAGTAAGGCCTAATAGAGGACGAACGTTCGAAGTTGTGAGAATTAATTTGACAGAAATATATTTTGAAGGGTCACTGTGACCCTGGAGTACACATTGTGTAATTGTTCTGTCGCTGAGTGTGAAGCACATTTATGTGAAAGTGGCACTTAAAAAATGATACGTTACTGACGGAATATGTTGTAAGAGATTGTCAGAAGAATCTTCTACAATCTTACTGTATTACAGATGAGCAGCTTGTTGATTTCAGGAGACGTTGCCCTTAGAGATCTATATTCTAGAAAAACCAAATATATGCCATGAAAACTGTAAATATAACTAATTCCAGGACTTATTATTTGATAAATGCCGAAGTGTACAGCGTCTCAATATAGAAAGTAACAAATATATCTTTACCGAAGTATTGCGGAAAAGCATTTTCTGAAACTATACGTGGTACAAAGCGATGTCCAATCATAGACAGTTACTTTAGGAGTGTAACAATAATATCAAATCGTATGCTTGCATCTTACAAAGTAACTATTTTGGGCTTGCGCAGAAAAAACAAACGTGAGATAACAATACCATTTGTTTCCAGAAAACCCAAGGCACCGTGTGTTCACGGTTTCGATCAGAACAAGACCATGCTGTCTTAACACACCAAGGCGGCGCTGGATGGACGACCTGGCGAAGGACCTAGTAACCTTGGGAATTGAAAACACCTAGAGCAATCGGGCACAAAACAGTAAGGAATGGAGGCAATTTGTGGAAGCGGTGCGTGGTCAGCAGGGCCTGTGATCGCTAGATACCTGTCTGTTGTATTGTGTTTAGCTCCTGGGTGTAATTATGTTTGCTTATGGGTGTTCTGTTTCATGTGTGAAGCGTGAATCAGAAGCTTGTTTGCTTGCGTGCCAATGAGTAATTTGACAGATTGTTAATGTTTGTGCTTGTGGTTGTCGGTTTCCTGAATATTCTGAAATCATGAATTTGTTTTCCGTATGGTGAGGTCTAGGATATTTTGTGTGCAGTCTGTTTCTGTTTCTAACGTAAAGTGAATTTTTGGATGTACGTTTTTTATTTCCTTGTGTAGCTGTTCTGTAGGTTTGTGTGTGTTGTTCATCTATCAGGCGTATTATGTCACCGACTTCCGATACCAGTAAATGACTTCGTATATGTCTGGTCTTATTGTGGATGTGAAGAGCCTATTCTCTAGGTTGCTCATGAATATGTTGGCTAGGAGGCCACTAATGGGTGATCCCATTGGCAGCCTTTCCTGTTGGTTATAAAGTTCTTTGTTGAACATAAGGTACTTATGTGCTGTTATGGTTTTGAGTATGGTTTCTGTTTCATTAATGTGTCAGATTGGTGTGTATCCTTGTTGTTTTAGTCTTTGTGTGGTGACGTTGAGTGCCCAAAAATAAAAGTGTTTTGTGAAGTTTCACAATGAGGAAATCAAAGAAAAGCTGGGAATGAACTCTATAGATGTAGCAGTCAGGGCGAACAGGCTTAGATGGTGGGGTCATGTTACACGCATGGGAGAAGCAAGGTTACCCAAGAGACTCATGGATTCAGCAGTAGAGGGTAGGAGGAGTCGGGGCAGACCGAGGAAA
The DNA here is from genome assembly GCF_023864275.1 of Schistocerca cancellata. Taxonomy (NCBI): domain Eukaryota; kingdom Metazoa; phylum Arthropoda; class Insecta; order Orthoptera; family Acrididae; genus Schistocerca; species Schistocerca cancellata. The sequence goes on along the minus strand of NC_064630.1, from coordinate 448,554,242 downwards.
AGGTACCTGGATTCGGTTCAGAATGATTTTGAAGTAATAGGTTTAACATCAGAAGAGGCACCAATGTTAGCACTGAACAGGGGATCATGGAGGAACTATATAAGGGGGGCTATGCTCCAGACTGAACGCTGAAAGGCATAATCAGTCTTAAATGATGATGATGATGTGAAGTTCGTATAGTTTCCCAATTTCATGTTTTAGCCATCTAATCTCTGCCTTCCTTTTCACTTTACTTGGTCCAGATGACATGCTATATACAGAGTTTATTTACACAGTCGTGAATTACATTATGAGTTAGGCAATTCTTATTAAACTGTATGTAGAGGGTTATATTCTGAATTTTAATTATGATGTTCATTTATCTATTCTAGAGTGTGCTGGGGAATGCCTGGTTGGGTGACAAAGTATTCATCCTTTGAACCTGCAATACTTGTCATTCGCTTCCGCATTTGAAGTTAAATTACAGAACACAGGTTAAGTACTTTTGCGAGCACACAGTTTTCTTTTTACCCAAACATGTTTCAGCAGCTCTGCGACATCATCAGTATGTTTTTGTTTATTCCAAACTGTTAAAGGTGAAATTATTTTAGGTTACAATTGCCTTAACAAAGTGAGGCCTGAAGAGAAATTATTTTCGTTTTCTTCTTACCCTGATTTTACACTATAAGGCTTTGCTGGACCAATTGTATGGTGTCCTGGGCTGATACCTTCTCACCTGCAAACCAAAAGATGAAGGCAACCAAGTCCTGAATGGAAACATTATACTCTATAACGCACATTATTTAACACATTAAAGGAATTGTACAGCAAAGGCAACAAAAACAGCTAAAGGAGCTTACACACACACACACACACACACACACACACACACACACACACACACACACACACACACAGAAATAGAGAGAAAAGTAAAATCATTGTAAGGAGCAAAAGGAACGAAAACAATCTTTTGGCGTCTTAGCCTAAAAATATTTTCAAATTTTGCTGTTTAAAATAAGCAAAAACCCATCGATAATGGCACAGAGGTGCTTAAACATGCTTCAGTCAAAAGAAAAAACGGTGTTCGCAAAAAGCCGTATCCCATTTCCTATACTTGTAACTTCAAATTAGGAGGTAAAGGACGAGTGCTGCAGATTCAAAAGATAAATATTTCGTCGCCCAGCGTGGCATTTCCCAACGTGCTCTACAATAAATACAGGAAGACCATAACGAAACATTGAGGGTTATATACGTAAACTCTGTAAATAACATCTCATCTGCACCATGTAAAGTGAAAAGGAAGGCAGAGATTATAAGGCTAAAACATGAAATCAGGGAACTATACGCTAAAAAACTGTTACTCAACTACGAATGTTAGAAAACACATTTAGAACTGGACAATAAATTTGCAATTTCACCTCAGTTGGAGGAAATAACAGAGATAACAGCAAACATAAAGAAAATAATGAAAGAAAAACACAATACAGAAACAACAAACTAAACAGAATTATAAACAGCTCAAGCACTCCAACTTCTAACAGCCACCACACTCAAAAACATCATTTGCATGACAGAATCATCGATCTAACTGACATTAATCTCATTAAACAAGAAAAAATCCTACTGGAAAAAGGACTAAAATACAACACTGACAAACACATTAAATAAAACAGAAGTTCGCATAACAGAATTTGAACAAATTATTAAAGAACAGGAAGGACTGTGTACACCAAACCTTAACACAAACTTAACGAGAGAATTAGTTGCCGCAGAAATAACCCAGATAATCAGAACAAAAATGTCCATAATAATCTCTAATAAAAACAAACCAGCGGAAACCCCACCCAACAAGCTGAAAAAAAATAAAACAAAATAATGCCATACTAACAAGGGCAGACAAAGGGAACACCGCTGTGATATGAATGAAAAGGAATACATAAGAAAAACATAAGTCGTCCTGAAGGACAAAGAATCACCAAAATTATCAGTGGCACAACAGTAAGATATCAGAGAAACAATCACGAAACACTAAAATACATCAAAAAGGTCTTCTCAAAAGGCCAGATAAAACAAATGACACGAGAAATCTGATGGCACCCACTCTACCATTCCTAAGAAACATGCACAACGAACATACCGCTTCAAGGTCAGTCACGGACTTCAGAAACGCTGCATCATACCACCTAGTCCGACATACACTCTCATTACTAAAGAACATAAACACATTTGAAAACAACGGAAACATAGTGAATCAATGTAGATAGTAGGAAGATTGAAGAACATAGACATACCAGACACAGAAAGCCTTATATCATTTAATGTCACATCAATTTACGCAATCAACATCACCATACAAAGACTGAAACGACAAGGAAACACATCAATCTCACACATTAATGAAATAGCAACCACACTCAAGACAATAACAGTGCAAAATTACTTTATGATCAACAAAGTACTTTATTCCCAAAAACCAAGGGATGCCAATGGGATCAACAATTAGCGGCCTCCTCATCAACATATTCATGGAAAACCTAGAGAATAGGACCTTCACATACCTAATAAGACCCGGAAAATACGATGTTATATTCTGGTACCGATACATCGATGACATAATACGCCCCACATACATATACAGAACAGCCACACAAGGAAGAGTATTCCCACATACAGCAGGCAGTAGCAGACGGCAAACAAGTTCTGAGTGGAGAGTGGAAACATTACAGTCTGTGAAGGCACATCATTGAACACATTAAGGGAACTGTACAGCAAAGGCAACAAAACCAGGTAAAGGAGCTGACACACACACACACACACACACACACACACACACACACACAGAAAGTGAGAGAAAAGTGAACAAATTCCAAATTCTGCGCCAAACTCTCTCAGGAGCAAATAAGCACCTACAGGGTTAGAAAACACGACATAGTGCTCACCATCTTTTGCGGAGAAAAAGGGCTTTCATAAATAAGGACATTATAGAAAGTACACTAATATCTGTGTGCGGAGTCGTTGCAACTTAAAATAAGAAGGATCAGTCACACCAGAACGGAAGTACTAACCATTAGTTATTCAAAACGTTGTGACACGAAAAAATCACGTTTTCCTTTTAAAAAGTCAAGAAATTTACACTTACATCGTTCGGTTTTGCAAATTGTTATCTGCCAGTGCAGGACACCATACAGTTGGTCCTGCAAAAGCACATAACGGAAAATCACTGTAAGAAGCAAAAGGAACAAAAACTATCTTTAAGCGTCACTTCGTTAAGTCAGCTGTAACCTCAAATGTTTTCTCATTTTGCAGGTTACAATAAGCTAAAACGCATTAACGATGGCACAGAGGTGCTGAAACATGGCTCTGAGCACTATGGGACTTAACTTCTGAGGTCATCGGTCTCCTATAACTTAGAACTACTTGAACCTAATTAACCTAAGACATCACACACATCCATGCCCGCGGCAGGATTCGAAACTGCGAGCGTAGCGGTAGCGCGGTTCCAGACTGTAGCGCCTACAACCGCTCGGCCACTCTGGCCGGCTGCTGAAACATGTTTGGGTAAAAAGAAAAAAAAGTGTGTTCACAAAAATGCTGAATCCACATCCTGTAATTATTGTTTGTATTTCATTTTGTTCTCTCCTATCTTTTCATTAACTGAAAATATTTTTGAATGTTACTGTTCCATTACTTATTGTACCAAATTTATTGTAGCCTCATACATATCTCATAAACTTGATCTGCGCTGCCATTTATACCTGATGTTTCGTTTTTGCCCATGATCTGGAACAGTATACAGTAAGATGAAGAGCTATAATTTTATACAGTTTAATGCATGCTACCTTTCTCCCTGTTCTTCTCAAAGTTCATCCAAAGGTCTTGCAGGTAGTGCGAAAGTTATTAATTATTAATCTCGTCCACTTGCCAGCAAATACTGGCTGCGGAAATTTCTTGCTCCATATTATCCGAATTAGTTACCTCCGAACCCAGAGCCCCTGCACCGGAGCGCGTTAGCGACCTCAACTAGGGAGACGGATTACATTCAACAGGCAGTATCATACGTTCTGTTCAACAAGCAAACGACATTGCATGTTGCACAAGGATAGTGCCAATGTTTGGTACTTTTCCAGTAATGGACAGAGATTCAGATTTATGTCATCTGATCTTCACTACAAGCCATGTCAAGTAAGTGACCCTGAACGTCAGAGTGGTGTTTTACTGTCTTCTACTGATAAATTGTACCGAATGATGTGAAAACTACTCCCCCTCACGGAGAACCGTGGTTAGAGCTTTCCTATTTTTTATACTTTGTTGCCCTACTGTTGTGGTCACTAAACTAGGCTCACATTTTTTTTAATGTTTTACACAATGTAAGTAAACCTGTGCAGCATCTGCAGCTGACTTAAATGGCTTAACACGTATATGTGGCTTTTCCCGTAAACAGTGTACCGAATCGTATGTGGAGCTATCAATGAGTGATGTTAGCGAAAGTGCTGGTGGTCATCATACTGGCAGTCGCCGTTCTGTTATAAGATCACCTGATTACAACCAGTTAACGTCATCGTCCGATTTATGGAGGAACCAACCGACTGTTAGCCGTGCGAGGATGAATTCAGTAGTTACAGGATTGGTTAGGAATCCATCTTTCTACTCGTCGGTAGATACGCACTATACAGAACAGCTTCATTTGGCTTGGGATGTCCGGAAGCGAGCGAACGATCTTTCGAAGGTTTCGTCATTGCCTACAGAGTCTCAGAAAATATAGTGCAATCTAAACCTTTCGAGATTATGGCGTATGGCATTAAAGACGTCACTACAGCTTTCCGTGACGTTAGATGCCTTACATGCCACAAACCGGAGTATCTAGCAAGTTTATGCGTATCCCGGGGACAACAACGGCAGCCGCCATCTAGCTGGTGCTGGTAGAAGCACGAGACGGGATGCAGAAGCGTGTGTAGCAACTGGATACTAATGGAGCTACGTCAGTATTCTAGCTGGACACAGGCGCGGCCGTGTCTCTGATTAATGTAGAACGAACCGGCGCATCGACTCCCCACAGCTGCGGTATCCTCAGCACCGTGTCGTGAGGTGCAGTGGACAAGACAGGACAGGAGTATGATCATCGTCTAGCCTAAAATACCAATGTACATCAGCAACTAACTCTGCTGGGAGTAAATTCTTGGACGGCAACTAACATTTTTGAGATAGACGCTTTTGCACTTTTTTGTTTCCAAATTCAAAACCAAATGAATTTAGTTTCAACCATAATTCCATAAAAAGAACATGTCACGTTACGTGCGCGGTATAAGGAACTGTCTGAAACTACACTAGATGTGTAAAAAGGTCACAGACCCATGTATCTTCAAATAAATTAGCAGAGTCTAAGTTTTATAGAGCGCTTTCCGTATCTAGCGCCATGTGTGATTAAGTAAAAGTAGAACTAGGTACGATGCAAAGTAATGGGAGACGTATCCCCAGTATTGTCTAGCCAGTGGTAGTAGCCGAGAAGCTGAATAGGTTAATCAGAAAATTTGGCAATTTCCCAGAATAGCATTAATATTAACGCTAACGTACATCTGTATCCAGTCCTTAGTTCAGTGTGTAGCGGGCATATTTCAGCCTCTTCAGAGATTATGCAACAGCCTCCCCACCAACTGAATATTTCGTGGGAATTTATTGTAAAACTGTTTTTTTCTTTCCTTAAGATTTTGTAAGCTCTTCGCCGGCAGGAAATGTGTTACTAATGTAAAAAATTCTGAGTACTGAAGTGACAGTTTATGTGCTTGTGAGACTCAAAAGGGTTTAGGTAGTCTGGCGCCAGAGAGGATTAAATTTGTGGGAAATTAATTGGTTCCTTGGAAAAAAACAGTTTTAACAGCGATGGCAGGAAAATAAGTTTTGATGACCTCAGGGAGAGTGTACTGAAACGGACAATGCTGTAATTTAGAAAGACAGATTAGGGAAACTCCGAACCTTTTGGAAAACGTTTGTTTCTCCACTGGTGCAGTAAGTTACTAATGTTTCGAGAACTGCAGAAGAGGAATAGCAGCTGGGAAAGACCAAAGAAGGGAAGAAGAATTACAAACTAAATGAATTATCTAAAGATCGTAGCACAAAGCGCTGGGAAGATAAAAAGCTGATGATATGTAGAAAAATTTAGAACAAGATGCCATCTTTATGAGAATCCAAATAGTCTTGATTTGTTCGAGCAACAAACCATATTACATAAGATAGAAAAGAAAGCGAATTTTCTGTAGCAACCCGGTGCGAATGGGACCGCTATGGTGTGCAGGTGGGGGACTCTCGGGGTGTTGAGGCTGTAGTGTGTGCGACTGTTGGCAAGGTAGATGAAACCTCTTTAAACGGAAAGCAGCTCTAGTTACTTAATTAGAGATTTATTAGGTCCAAACCACTGGTTTTGGCCTTTATATTAGTTCATAACCAAGTGTAACTGAAAGTTGTTATGCACAGAGGAAATGTCAGGCAATACAAAAAAGACGAAACCGTTCGTGTGGGCTTCATAAAACAGACAGGTGAGGCTAAGTGGTGCGTATTTTCATTGACTGAACAAATGTTAAGGAACCAGCATCATCTAAACATAGAGATGCTATTAAAACATTATTCAGTCTTGTGCTAAAGTGATGGAACTGCTGCGACCCCACGGACTCGCAACCATGTAGGCTCGTTGTCTGCTGGCTGCCCTCCAGCTGCAGAAGATCGTGGCTGCGTACTGGACAAGTGACTTCGGCGTCCTGTTTAGCTGGTGCTGTTTGCTTCACTTCGCAGCGAATGACGTATTTAGACCTCTGTGGACGTGAGTGAGAAGTGCCAGCGATGCGAACGTCTGTTCGGATTGTCTTAAGGGTTCACCGCTGCCGGAAGAGAGCCTTGGACTGGTTCGGATAGATGGCGATCGTACAGTCCTGGCCGCAAATCTTTGTCCTCCAAGGGGGAAGTCAGGCTGCTACTGTAGAGCCTGGAGACGGCTCGTTGGCAGCACAACTCCAACTCCGCTGGTGTGGTCTTAACCCCCTGAGGTGGTCTGGTGAAGATGGCTGCCCAGAGAGCGTGAGCTGTTCGCTGGCCCATGACGTGGTGAAGACTTGCTTGGCACTGGTGAATGGTGAAGGTAATGAATAAGTCATGCCAATCATAGCCCTAGTCATAGGAGAATGCATCCTGGGTGAATTCGTCGATGTACATGGGACTCTTCATGAATGATGACAGAGTAGAGACTATCTGACCTTTCAACCGTAAAATTTCCAATCTTATTTTATATGTCAGCGTTTTACTACGCCTCTATATGGCTATATTGTTTAGGATCCGCTCGGATTCAACGATATCGTAAGATCCTTTAAAGGGACGAAGAGCTCTGCTGATGTGATAACAGTTACAGTCGGAAGGTGATGGTTGAAGTGATCACTGTAGTAAATACCTACTAATACCAGTATTGTTGACACCTGTTTTGATCACAGCCGAGGTAGATTCCTCCTACATGCCGGTCAGTACCCTAAAGATGTCTTAGTAAGACCCTGAAACGGGATGCCAAACAAAATAAGGTAGGAAATTTGACGGCTGAAAAGTGTTTAATTTGACATCCTCTACCGTACAGCCGAGTCCCGCTACCATCTCTAAAAAGATGGACATACAGAGCCTATCTGACCGATGTCGTTCGAATTTACACTGCCATCGTTCACAATGACATGTTGGTGGACGTAATTCTCCGCAAGCAGTTTGCTTTGGTTTAGCGCTATGTACAGTCGTGCTCAAAAGTATCCGAATGACCTGATTTGCATTTCGCCTAATTCGAATGCAACCCACATTGCGCAGCTGTCTACATAGGCGGAAGTCATGGCAAACAGAAATACTGTCTCCAGTAAACTTACTTACACTAGAAAATTTTATTTTATTTGATGAACCGATAGCCATTTAAAGGAACAGGGCTCTTATTTTTCTTGTACTTGACGAAAAATTTGATGCTGGACTGTGATTCGAATTCGTATCTCATCTTTCGAGGATCTGACTCTCTCGTAACAGTATAGTTCAATCATTTCGTTCCTTTTCCCAAGACTGCAATCTACTCTAGGTCTCCTCCAAAGGTAAGTATGTGGGTCCGAATTCTGATCCAGTACAAAAATATTCATAATTTCAATTCAAGCCCTATCACGTGCATACCAGTCTGCTAGTGAAAATTAACGTGCGTTTTTAATGTCTGTTCATGTGTTGCCAACAATCGCAATAGGTGTCGTTATTTCTGGTCAAACACGCACACATCTTATTGTTGGTGAGTAAGCAAGTGTTACTTAAGCTATGTCCGTGGATCATAAAGAAGAACGGTAGGTGTGCAGATCGATTGTATCCTTATTTTAGATCAAACACCTAGCAGCGGGTAAAACAAAAACCGATGCAGAACATTTGATTTTACTTAGTAAAAAATTTGATTGCGTGCTTGGTTCGTATCTCCGTCACAGAATTTCACATCATGCGCTTCATCTTTAAATGCATAAACACTGTGTTCCTTCTGAATCGAGGTGTATCACACATCTTTCGTAGTTAGTTAACATGGACTAAAGAGTCTTTAAAGGAGTCCCGGCTTATTACAAAAACCGTCGTATTTTTTTTAAGTTTAGATTTGGTTACTGATATTGGCGAAAATTTCTGTAATTCGTGCCTCTTCGTGACTAGTCAGCAATATGATTAGATTAGATTGGATTAGATTAATACTTGTTCCATAGGTCATGAATACGACATTCCGTAATGATATAGAACGTGTCATTTTAATGAAAGATTTCTTTACATACCATGATTCAGTTTCTTTCCAACAATTTTTTACTCTCTCTCTCGCTCTCATTCTTATTTATTTTTATCTCTCCCCCTCACTCTCTCTCCCTTTCTCTCTCTCTCTCTTTCACTCTCTCTCTCTTTCACTCTCTCTCTCTTTCACTCTCTCTCTCTTTCACTCTCTCTCTCTTTCACTCTCTCTCTCTTTCACTCTCTCTCTCTTTCACTCTCTCTCTCTTTCACTCTCTCTCTCTTTCACTCTCTCTCTCTTTCACTCTCTCTCTCTTTCACTCTCTCTCTCTCTCTCTCTCTCTTTCACTCTCTCTCTCTCTCTCTCTCTTTCACTCTCTCTCTCTTTCACTCTCTCTCTCTTTCACTCTCTCTCTCTTTCACTCTCTCTCTTTCCCTCACTCACTCACACACTCACTCACTCTCTCTCTCTCTCTCTCTCTCTCTCTCTCTCTCACACACACACACACACACACACACACACACACACACACGCACACGCACACGCACGCACACGCACACAGTCTTTTCTTATTTTTATTTGTTTGTTGTGCTCGACTATCGGCGAGGCACGAAAACGTTCGTCAATGATTTTGTTAGTTTTGAGTACACTCACGAAAAATATATAAAAACAATTATGAGAGTTACTGATTTATGAAGCTTAGTTTGCAGCCAGTTCTGAGTATTATTCGTAACTACGCTCCAGTCTCTAAACCCAGTTACAGAAATGTAAATCAGACGGATTACGTATTCCAGGCCGCAGCAGCCGCGTCTTTGAGACGTCAGCTATGGTCACTTCCCAGCCCACTGTAGGATCACATCGATTCGTCTTCTTCCTGCTGGTAATGTAACTGAGATTTGGCAACAAGGCAAGGTATATTTGGCAACTCTGTGATCGACGAGTTACTTCCTGGTGTGCACGGAATTAAGCCTCAAAGTTCACTTGATTTTTCCTGTCATTTTCATTGAATAATCTGAGTTGTTATTAACGCTTGAGCTTAACAAAAGATTGTAAATTTACGGTTTTCAGCCCAGGAAAGTCGTTGCACGTGAAAATCGCATCAAATCTCGTCCTTTAAATAGCGGTTTACGAGTACTAGCCACTACTGGTCTCGTAAGAGGAGACCTAGACGTAAGCCTCTTCCCTAGCTCTGTAGAAACGTGCTAACCTCAGAGAAAGCGTCTGTTATGGTTTGCGGTTCCAGTCATGCTGACTGTAATGTTTTTATCCCTTCTGTAAAAGAGCTACAAGCAGTCAGATCACACATCGATAAGGAAATCGTAAGAAAATACTTTCGGCTCATAGTGCAATGGTGAAAAACCTACAATGCTGCACAACAGGTAACGCCTCTTTCCGCTGCTGACAAACAAATTTTGGGTTTCTAGGAATATATAAGTTTATTTATGAAATTCCACATTTGCATACCACTTGAGTATGACACAGCATACCAATCAAACACAGACCCAATCGAAATCTAAGTGAGTAGTATTTTACTAATTCGTGCCGATAGAGGCACGCTTATGTACAGATACTCAGTTTTTATTGAAACAGACTTTCGTCGTAAGGTTATCGTGGGAAGTTTTATTTCATTTCTTATAATATAGTGCACAATTTTCGTACGGTTTCTTTTAGTGTTGTTAAAACATTAGTTAACATGAGAGAGAAATTAATCATCAACGATATATGCGAATTCTCTGATGTTATCTATAACAGTCTAACAATGCACATGCAGTTTATTGATTACATGCATGTAGAAAACTTGTTCTGAGTTAAAGCTGTCAAACAAGGTTTTATGAAGAATAAAATGCCATTGCCACACGACAGCTAATGTAGAAAATACTTTTCTGACGTATTTTGGCACGATGCGCTCTCCCCATACATAATACAAAAGTTTCGAGATGCATCTGTAGCCTGGCCATCTATGAAACCTGAAAAGAACAAAATGTAGCAGAAGTTAGCCCTTTTTCCACATGCGACTATTTTGGGTTGAGAAGTGAAGGGAATTATGTTTAAAGTTCCATTAGATCGATAACTTCAGCAGACAGCAGTATGGCGTTTTAAAAAATGTAGTAGTGAATGTACTCAAACTCGCGACCTCTTATCAACAGTGCGTGACGCTTACCTTTACGCTACTAGCTGACACGTAGCTACAACGCCTCCAGAACTCACCAACAATTCCTCCAGAACTTGCGCATTGCACAGTGCTGTGAGATAATGCATATGGCCGGATCTAGACTTCTGAGAGACAGACAGTTACAGCTTTTCTTTTGCACTGAACGACGTTTTTAACAAACAGATAGCGCAATAGAGTAGCTCTAGTCGAAAGGAATACTTCCTGTTTAAATTTCTGCATCCTACACCATTGGCAGTTCTGTGTAGGTGTCGGTTACGTGATTTTATTTCGGTGATTACAAAACAGAGTCGAATGTATGCACTGGAAATCCGAGGCAGCTAGTTCATGGCGATTCGGTCAACCAAGTAAATGAATGTACTGAACATGCTGCAAACCACTACAGGGAGTCTGTGTGTCAGAAATCTCATCCAGCGTGGCGCAACATTGTTATGATAGAAAAATGAGTGACAGAGAAGAGAATTTGGTGGTCTCTTGGATTGATGCTAGATTCATATACTTATGGTCTGGTTTCGATTCCAACTTCTGCTGATGATTTTTGATAAGGAGAGACAGATTCTGTTCTCTTCTGGCTACGCTAAGTGAAGAAGGTATACTGGCACTGTGGTCTGACATTAATGTTAAACATGATATTCCTCCTCTACCAAATAGACGTTATGTTGAACCACAATAAAGTCAGGAGTCGCGACACGTAGAAACTCTATCAACAGTAACCTTTCTCATACTAGTTATTTATTTCTAGTGACGAAACAAACGCTATGTAGGGTCACAGGACACTTATTCCGTCTTTTATTTGAGCTTCTGTAAGTTAATAAAATTGGTTCTGATCTGGGAATGCAAATCAGACCGCCCTTAACGCGGAATTTGATCCCTTCGTGACAATACAGCTCGCCTGCAATTTGTTGTTTGTTCAAAACTGCAGATTCCTCAACATCTCCACATATTGCACGTGAAAGGGTTCGAATCCTGGCCCGGCACTAAAGCTTTCATTATGTATTATCAAACTTTAGTATGAGAACCCCTATCTGAGGGTGGGTAATAATTTTGATTTTTAATGTATTTTCATTCGTTGTCAACACTTACGGTATCTGTCTTTTTTGAGTCCTAGTGAGACACAGTACTCTTCGCGAAATCCTTGTAAATTCAAGCATGTCTTTCTGAGCTGCTGGTGGAGAAAAATTCGGTAGCTGACGTCTCTGTGTGCAGTCAACAGCGATATGTGTGGGGCTCGATTCCCAGCAGTCAGCACTGAACTCTTCGTCATATTATTTCTAGTTCAAACATACATGTCGCTGCTGGTGTAAGAAACCCATTTTTAATGTTCGTTTTCTCTAGAATATAACAGCGATAGGAGCCAGGTTGTAGTCCTGTGAAAGAAAAAATTAATGTTTCGTCTCGTCATTTCATTTAAAACATCTAGCTACTGCCGAGAAAATCCGATATGGCACAGTTGATTGTGCTTCGACGACAATCCAATTAGATTCTGGGTTCGAATCCCTGGCCAACACAAAGCTCTACCTCACGGCATTTCAAGTAAGTTACTTGTGAAGAAACAATATTTAACATCTCTCGTAGTTCGTTAACAAGGACAATAGATTCTGGGTAGGAATTCGCGTCCGTTAACAATGTTTACATTATGTAATTTAAAGTTGATATTTGCTAACTGATACTGTCTAAAATCGAGGTATATCACTCTCTGTATGCCTAGTCAGGAATGACTGTTAGTTTCTGTCAGTCACGAAGTCTCTGCTTAGTCTGCATGACCTGCGTTTGAATCCATATGCAGAACGAGACGGTTCGTCGTGTCATTTGAAGTTCATACATATTCTCAACTAGCTGCTCGTGAATAACTTAAATTTTTAATGTCATCTTGTGTTAAATAATAAGTACGGTGTGTTATTTTGAACAGGAAATAATGAATACGACGAACTTACTACGTGAATTACCTATCTGACGTAATAATGAGAGTGGTAACATTTCATGTATGTCATTTATTTCAATAAATGAAGAACCGTCTTATCTGTGATAAGATGTTCCCTGATATTTGTAGTACCTTGGTATTACTTTACATCTGGAGTTATTGCGATACAGAGCAGAATTTTCTAGTGGTGACTGTTGGAACCATTTTCAATAGTCAAACGACTGTACCGAGGGGCGATTAGAGGTCCTGCTAGGCAGCTGTGTGGGTTGCATTCGAATCAGGTGAAATGCAATTCAGGTCGTTCGGATACTTTTGAGCACGACTGTACCTTATACACTCACGTTCTATCTTCACATAAACGACTACCAAAAACTGGAACAGAAGTACCATACCGAGTAGCGGCAGATTTAAGTCGTGTTCGTGGACCATCAGGTGAAACGCTTAGAAATCCATGACGTCACTTCCTTGTTCGGGTTCGTCTGAGCGAAATCAAAATGATATCATTCTAGCCCGATCTAAAACGTAATGGATACTGTAGAGTGTTGTATTAGGTACATGTGGCCCCAATCCTGGCAAGGGAGTTGTCGAGCTGGCGAAGGACGATGTTCCCCAGGGTATTGGGGCTGACGCTCGCGACCACATCTGTGACCTCTGCCATAGCTGGCACATGTAGAGTCATACATTCTGCCCAATCTGCATACAGTCCATGTGAATCACCACATCGTAGCTTTTTTCGGACATGTTTTTGGGACCTGTTTTAAACACATGTTCAAACACGTTGTACTGAAAATACCGAAGTTTCTGCTCCATCATAGTCACCTGGTTAACTCCCTGAATAATTCTACAACTTCTATCAGTCTCGGCCTCCTCATCTTCCTTAAGGTGAACAGAAATTGCGATTGAGTGATGGGAGGAGGTAAAAGGATTCTATTTTATGGTGCACTTGCCTGTGCACCGTAAAGGTTGGTGAAAACTCAGGCATCTACCTCCGACAAAGGTAGTCACATGGAAACATGAATTATTTTTTTATATGGTCTAGGATCCGCTGTAATTCATCAGTATTGTATGATAATAATTCCTTTAAAGGATCGATTGGCTCTGCTAATGTGGGATGAACAGTCACCTTGCCACCAAAGCGACACATTCCCGCTTTCTCCTCCTTCCACTACAATGATGCACAAAATCTGCATAAATTAAGCATAAAATTTTGAAGTGCCTGTGGTTAATGTAATATAAAGTTTGATCGTAGTCGAAGACACATCCTTTTAAAAAATCCTTAGGTGTTCATTGCATGTATTTGCCGATGTTCAACTTGTGAATGGGAAACAGCGAGTCGGCGCGCGCCTTGCCCCTTCGACTGAATCAGAAGCACGCACGTACTCCACGCGTGCTGCGTTCTTCTAACGCCGAGAAGCCGCATCTCCGCCTGTCTCAGCAGCGCGCTGAGAGGCCAATCATTCTGCTGCGTACTGTCGTCGGGCTCATAACTGATCCGGTGTCTCATCTGTACGCCGACCTGAAATGCCTTCAGCGTGTTACTGACGTCGACAGTTAGCTGACGCCCACGTTTCAGCAACTAGAGCATTTGCCTAACGATCCCCTTATCAGTTCTCCGCTGTTTATCATTAACGATTGTTGCTACCTAGCTACCTACACATCCAATGAAGGCTATCACGACCGGATGGTACTGTTGTTGATAATTCTTCCGGGCTATATGGCCATAGTCCATGGAATTCTTCTATTCCTAACGTTTCGTCCAGTACTACGTTGGACATCCTCAGAGGTATGGCTGGCAGGACTCAGTAGGACCAACCATACCGCTGAAGATGTCCTACGTAGTATTGGTCGAAACGTTAGGAATAGAAGAATTTCATGGACCACGGCCATGTAACCTGGAAGAATTATCATCAACAGTACCTACACATCTCCAGTCAAATTTGAGATCTACGAAAAATTCGATTTGCGCTTGCTAATCATTAGAAATTTGGACAGTAATACTTAAAATAGAGAAAATTATGTCGTAAGATATCCTACCTATACAATCTAACCTAATAACTAACTACATTAATAACAATAAAAAGAAATGGTTGATTCAAGCGGTTGGTTGGTTTAAGGAAGCGGGGAGGAGGGGGTTGGTGGGACCAAACAACTTGGCCATCGGTCCTTTGTTCCTATAAAATAAGTACACGAGGGAAAAAACGAAACAAAAACGACTTACTGCATGAAACTTAGAGAAAAGAAGAACCACAAGAACGACAGGAGGGCTAAAAACACTACAATGGATAAAATCAGTCAAGAAAACCACAGAGACCCAAAAAACAGATAGAATGGATTAAAACAAGAGATCAGATGACCGTGGCACGCTGATCACGAGAATACATAGGGATAAGACAGTCATTCTGCAACATATTAAAGCATCGTGCCTAAAAGCGCTAGAGTAGAGAACACGCATTGAAAGAACACATGTGCTAAAACTTAGATGGAATGATAACGTCCTCCTCCCCCTTATGCTTAAAACGTAAAACTAAATCAGCCGATGAGCTGATGTCAGCTAAACCAAATGGTAACGAGTCAGGTAACTGAAAATTCCGTCGCAGGGCAGCTGAAGTGGGACAGTGCAGCAGAATGTGAGGCACCGCCAACCGGCCGCCGCAACGACACTTGGGTGGGTCTTCACGGCGCAGGAGATAGCCGATAAGCCCAAAAAACTGCCAATTAAACTAAGGAAAGAAGTAACAAATGTAACTCAGAAACAAGCGATGGAGGACCTACAAACAACGAAATCACTAAATAAACTATGAATCACCGAAATGTAACCAGAAGAATAACAGCAATGTAAAAACAAACTTTCGATATGCTAGAAACAATCTAAATAGTAAACACTCAAAACTTATGTCTAGACAAGCTTTAATTAAAGCAAATTATGACTTGAAATCTTAAACTAGAAAAAATTTTCAATGAAATAAAACTGAGAAAATTCAGATATCAGAAAATAGACGTGCACGCAAGATCAATAACTTTACTTACAATTAAACAGAAAGAAATTTTCTTAGAACGTTAAGAACAGTGTATATGGTGCTCGCCTGTTTGTCCTCTTAACTGACGTAGGCGTCGGCTACGCGTGGAATAACTTCAGTAATGTTATACAAGTACCCTGAGCTAATCTAAACACACAAAGGGTAATAAATGCATCATATTATGGTAATCAACAACTTTGAGTGAACCGCACCACAACCACTAACAAGACCATAAGAGAATCATTAACGTTTATTTTAAACCATACAAGAGTACAGTTCAAACTAAGGTGTTCTGAAACGGTGGATAACATCGTTCTCCAAATTTTAAAATCAACGAAAAAATTGCTGTAAATCACCTTTCAAGGGTAGACAAAAATACGAAAAGTTTATCCCGGCGTTCCTTCCACGATGAACTAAAAACGATATCTCAAATGATTAGGCAAATATTCAAGGCAGAATTAAACCCTTGCACAAATGTTCACGATCTGAAATTGTTGTGGATTGGCAAGACAGCCAACCCACTATGAGAGGAAGCCTAAAGGCAAGCGTTTTAGCTCACGCAGGCTGGCGTGAGGTCTGGTACAGGTCAAGGAAGTGAGACTAACAAAAAACGTACGTAGCTGCTGGAATACTTAACTTTAATCCATAATTGGTGAACATCGCTCTTGACGGTACATGTTTTACAGCATCAGTAGTAACTGATAATGGCGCCTTGCTAGGTCGTAGCAAATGACGTAGCTGAAGGCTATGCTAACTATCGTCTCGGCAAAAGAGAGCCTAATTTGTCAGTGAACCATCGCTAGCAAAGTCGGCTGTACAACTAGGCGAATGCTAGGAAGTCTCTCTAGACCTGTCGTGTGGCGGCGCTCGATCTGAAATCACTGATAGTGGCGACACGCGGGTCAGACGTATACTAAGGGACCAAGGCCGATTTAAAGGCTACCACCTAGCAAGTGTGGTGTTTGGCGGTGACACCACAGAAATTATTCAGGTTCACACTGTGCAGTCTTTAAAAGAAGGAAGATCTTCTGAAACTTTTAAAAAAATTCACAACAGCAGGCTTACAAAGAGCCACTCTCAAACGATGAGATTTTTGTATTCCAGATAATCCTCAGTTTAGGGGCAGAGTTCCAGAATTACAGTTACCAACAGTTAATTAAGAAACTGGAAATTCCGTAGAACACATGATGGAACAGTATAGCGCAAGAAGGGGAGTTTTAACTGTAACCACTAATGGTGAGAAGAGTTAACAGTAACCACTAATGGTGTGAACCGAAGAATAGCTACCAAACCACTAGCATTCAAATAAAGCGGATCACCAGTAAGGCCAGCAGCCAGCAAAGCAGCTCACACGGACTCAATACTGCAAGCAATTCCGTGAGGTGGCACAGTTGCCCAGACGTAACACACTTCCGCCGTACGACGTGCTGCTCCTGCAAAGGGTCCCGGCAGCAACCGCCCGCTCCGAAGTCCACCACGGCCCGTGCGCACACCTTGCCCGCGGCGAAACACCAAGACCCACTGCTGCTTCTCACACGCGGCATTTTTGCGGGCAGTGCGCTCTGTCCTCTGCATCGCTCCACCAGCTTCCTCTCCAAACTACTTCTACAACACCACGATGGCTCCCTTTCAAGACCTTGCTAAGCCAAAGAGCCCACTGACCCGCGAGGTAAATTCTCCGGCCATCGATACAGGCGTTACGTGCATAGAACGCACTTAACAGTCCCGTGTTGAACAGCACCTAAGTGACGATGTCGTTGTAAGTCTTCAAGCACCTCAGATGCTACAAGGAACGCCAGCCGCTCAGCGTCTAAAATGCAACTGACTTTTATGGAAATATGAAGTAAACACTTGAATTATTATATAAGCGTTGTACTCATTACAGTGAGTGGTATTACATAGGAAACGTTGAACAATAATAGTGTTTTCACAAACACGATACAGTTCTGTTGTGAATTGGCAGGAGCCAATTCACGGAGTTTGGAGAAAGCCGAAAGGCACGCGTTTAAGCTCACCCATGCTGGCGTGAGGTCTGGTAAATGACAAGGAATTATAGTAGCCAAAAATAGTACATAGCTTCTGGAATACTTAACTTTAATCCACAATTGGTGTACATCGGTCTGACGGTACAGGCATCACATGATAAATAGCGAATGATAAATGGCGCCTTGCTAGGTCGTAGCAAATGACGTAGCTGAAGGCTATGGTATCTATCGTCTCGGCAAATGAGAGCGTAATTTGTCAGTGTAGCTTCACTAGCAAAGTCGGCTGTACAACTGGGGCGAGTGCTCGGACGTCTCTCTAGACCTGCCGTGTGGCGGCGCTCGGTCTGCAATCACTGACAGTGGCGACACGCGGGTCCGACGTATACTAGCGGACCGCGGCCGATTTAAATGCTACCACCTAGCAAGTGTGGTGTCTGGCAATGACACCACAAGTTCAAAAGTCAAAGTAAATAGCTTGTTCTTAAAGCAAGCCGGCCGTTGTGGCTGAACGGTTCTAGGTGCTTCAGTGCGGAACCGTTCTGCTGCTACGGTCGCAGGTTCGAATCCTACCTCGGACATGGATGTGTGTTCTGTACTCATGTAAGTTAGGTTTAAGTAGTTCTAAGTCTAGGGGACTGATGACCTCACATGTTATGATCCATAGTGCTTAGAGCCATCTTAAAGCAATTATTATTCCACACATTGCTTTACATTCTTCTATCAATCAATATCTTCTACTGCACACTTGCATCCTTATTTACTGTATGAGTTAATTACATTCCACATTTCTTTCAAATCCATCCAGACATTTCAGCGTGTAGGTGTAACACACACATGAACTTTCGCATTTATAACATACGTGGGCTAGTGTGATTATAACTTGCGACAAGTAACGAGATGGAAGAAGAGAGTGTTTCTTAGTGAAACGAAGCTAAAGATAGGACTGGGCGTGAAACACATAGAAAATCACCTTTAAGTGACAGCAACCTTGCTTTTACATTTCATATAGACGTACTATTGTTGTTCTTTGTACTTGCTGTTTTTCTGTACTATCATTGCGTGACTCTGGTTAGGCTTCTCACATTAATACGCAATTTGCACTTACAAGAGTCAATATTTAGCATTTACATTCGATTGCAATATTATAACGTCCTGCGTCCTGAGGGCACATAGACGTTCCTATTTTAACAACAGTCTGTTCCTACGCTATTACATGCATAAATTAGCACAATTTATTCTTAGTCTCAATAAAATTTTACAGATCGTTCCTTATTTTGTACCAACGGTCTCAGCTTTTACATAATATACATGAAAGCAGAAGAAAAGCATTATGTTCGAACTTAAAAAATTCAAACTTCAATTTCAACTAACATAGTTTTTTCACTATATACTGCGAAACCTGAAGAAGCGGTTGCGTTCACTTGTGATGTATAAAAATGTCTTCCATTCTGTACAATGAATGAAGGTAAGACACATACATCCTGTAATCTACATTTGGATCTGCACTTCCGTTGGGAATTTCTGATCTCTGGGAAGTGTAAAAAGTTTGATGGCCTAGACAGAACTGTGCCATCGTCTTTGGACTCTTGCAGTCTATTGTGCTCTTCTGAGCTGCTCTCAGTTTGTTCAGAAGGCCTCTTGTAGTAGACCAGATTTTGAGCAGTTACAGGTTTATATGCGTAATACTACATTACATTATTTCTTGCCCTTTTATTTCGGGAGCCATCCTGTATGTATTCCAGCCGTGGAGCAGCTATGATAGAGGCCACAAAACTATGTATTATTCCCACCGTTCATTGTATCTCACCCGCTTTGGGAGTTGCAGCCTGGACGGTTTAGTCAGCATCGTCTTCATCTTCATACCCTTTTGCATCCGAGATATTTGGATGTAACAGCTCCAGAATGTCACTTTCTGACAAGATTGCTGGTAATTAGAATATGAATATACAATCAGTCTTGCGATTTTTCAACGAACGAAAGAAATGCTTTTAAAAATTGAATGTGAAGGGCATGAATTTAGGCGTAAATAGATCAGTGTGCACCTAGCAATTGACACAGTATTACAGTCGCGGAGTGTCACAGGCGATACCATGCAGAAAACTGTTCGTTAAAAACAGTAATATCACCTTCAAGCACTGCATTTTATATCACGCTAGTTCGCAGTCATTTTAAAAACAAGGTATAAAAACATCCAAAGTAATAACAGTTGATAAAGGTGTTTAATTTACATTTGTTGTTCCACTTGTCTTTGCGGTACAAAACCCGTACTACTGAACGTGGCTGCCACCTGCTGAGATTGTTGAGACCGTGAAACAAGTAATAAACGACAAGCGCATAAATCTGTATCATAAGATACCAGCGGCGGAACTCACACCTGTCAACGCACAATGAAGTAAAAACTTAAAACGTGAGATACTTGTCGATTCATCCATTTACAATAGCAAAGATCAAAATTTTCGGTAGTCAACGTTATACAGCATATCGTCAGGCGCATCTGTGTATTTTTTTGGTAAGAGTGACTGTTTGACAGTGGTACGTTCCTTGCCTCAGTAATGTACAAAACGAGGATAGCATAAGACGATTTCAGTGCTTTACTTCGTCAGACAGAATCTCAAATGGCTCTGAGCATGGGACTTAACATCTGAGGTCATCAGTCCCCTACAACTTAGAACTACTTTAACATAACTAACCTAAGGACATCACACACATCGACGCCTGAGGCAGGATTCGAACCTGCAACCGTAGCGGTCGCGCGGTTCTGGACTGAAGCGCCTAGAATCGCTCGGCCACAACGGCCCAGATAGAAGCATTCTGTGTTTAACCGACTCAGTGGAGCTTTGTCCTTCAAGGACATTTTGTTCAGGAAAGTGTCGTCGCGATCACTTACTGTATTAAAGTGTTAAGCACACATGACATCATAATGAACTCTCCTTTGATGCGGCCCGCCACAAAGTCACCTTCTGTGCCAGCCTTATCCTCTCAGAGTAGCAATTGTAACCTACGTCCTAAATTATTTGCTGGCTACAAGATCTCTGTCTTCCCTTACGTTCGAATATTTATACCCTCTGTAACTCCCTCTAGTACTATGGAAGTTATTGTCTGATGGCTTAACACATGTCCTATCATCCTGACCTTCTGCTCAGTTGTTTCTAAATACAGGGCGTTCGGAAATTCCCGTTACAAACTTCTAAGTCTTGTATAGGGGAGTGAGTACATAATATTCCGAATCGGAACCCTTGTCCGGAAATATACCGTTCCCATGCTGCAGCCGTTTGAAAACATGTTTGCTAGGAGGGTTAGAAAGAGTGTAGTTATCGTGGGAGCATCATATGTCGGATTTGATGATGTTATTAGACGCCTATCCCACCTCTCTCACCTGGTTCGAGCCTCATTCACGCGTCTGGGGTGCTATGGAGTGCTGGAGGCGGTATGGACGTAGTTTTTGGTCATCCACAATATACCATACATGCTGGGAGCAACATTAATTTCACGCGCAGTGTTTCGTACCCCTGTTGACGGGTGCTCTTCAATATGATACAGTACGGCCTCTTCCAGTTTGAGTCTGCTGCGTCTGCTTGGAGCACAACAGTCGCGCCTGCTGACGGTGAAAGTTCCCTCTCCCGAAGCGTAATTGTTGCGAAAAGAGTGTGCGGTTTAGTCGGTTGTTCCTAACGATTTTGATAAGGATGAAGAGTAGCTCTTCCATTACCGTGGGCTTCGCCATACAGAAGGATCAAGAGTCCATGTTGCTGTAACACTCACAGACATGAGGCTCGAACCACGTCACAGAAGTACGATAGACGTCTAACGACATCAGTCAACTCGACGTAAGCACAACCTCCTCCCTCGCCGCCCCCCCCCCGTCCCCCTCTGTTTAAAGCATCATGAAGTCACTCCACTCCACTCTACGGGTCCTAGAAATTTGTAACGGCAACTTCCGAACACCCTGTATTAATTTACTCTCCGATACTGCGGAGAACCACTTCATTTCTCATCTTATCAGTTCACCTAATTTTCAGTTTTGAAATTTGTCAGTAACTTTGACATTTCGATGATGAAGCCAAACATCCCCTTCTTTGAGTTTGCTATTACAGCGGCCTTGTCAACTAAAAAATTGTTGGGAAAGTTATTGAGAACAGTTGTTGGCGGTGTAGACTCCTAACGCACGTATCAGGAACATCTTGTCTTAGATAGTGACGTTAAACATTCTCACCGGATGTCATGGATGTCATATAACCAAACTAGCCTCCGACCATGCCCAGTATCACGTAACACACAAAAAATAGTAGCAACAGATGAAATAAAACCAGAGGACATCAAGCCACGTGATGCTGCAGCATAGTGTAACGTCCAAGTGTTATGGTGGGGGTGAAGGTCTGGCAAACCCGAATGGCTGGTTTGTCTACAAATATTTTGGATTACCTTTCTCATTAACCTCGTTCCACTGCTTCCTTCTAACCAGTTAATCACATATAAACTTTGAATAGAATATAGTGTGGGTCTTTATCGTAAGATTTAGATGGAAGCCTTAAGGAGAAACGCTCTGCTGCATCTTGGAGATGGCTATGAACTTACGTTTCGATCGAAATGATCGTCAGCAAGTCGTAACAGGTAGATGCCTGTTAACATTCAACAGTTGCCATAACCGAGTGACACACATTGTCTACCTCGTCCATACCACAAATGAAAGCCCCGATGGCCCACTCGAGCTCGCGGTCAGCTGCTTCACACAGATCAGTCGTCCTCTGATAAATGCCCCTCATTGTTTCAAACCCATCACAGAATGTCTGACAATGTCCTGTTTCTTCTCTCAGTAACGAGTTTCGCTGATTGCATTGTTACCCTCAGTGAAACTGAAGAAGCATTACAGGACCTGTTCAATGGAATGAAGAGTCCAATGAGTACAGAATACGAATTGAGGGTATGATGGAGAAAGGATAAAGTAACTAGAATGGCGGAGTAACTTAAATTCAGAATTGTTGATCACGAAGGAATTCTGTTACCTGCAAAGAAAATAACTCATGACGGAAGGAGGAAGGAGGACTTAAGAAGAAGTCTAAAACAGCAAAGAGGTTATTCCTGGCCAAGAGAAGTCTGCTAGTATCAAACATAGGACTCAGTTTCCGGAATAAACATCTGATAACATACATAAGGAGCACAGCACTCTATGGTAGTGATTCATGGGTGGTGGGAAGACGGGAACAGAAAAAGTATCGAAGCGCTGTAGGTGTGGTGCTACTGAAAAATGTTGAAAATTAGGTGGACTGATAAGGCAAGGAATGAGGAAGTTTTCCACAGAATCAGCGAGGAATAGAATATATGGAAAATACTGGCAAGAAGAAGCGACAGGATGGTAGGACATCTGTTAACACGTCAGGGAATAACTTCCATGGTAACAGAGAGTGCTGTAAAGGGTAAAAACTGTGGATTGGGAGTTTTCGTTAATGTAATGGCGTCATTATTTTTTATTTATATAGTGTAAACGGAAAATTATTGTAGCTCTGCAAGGGTAACTGGAATGGTCTAAAGTTAAACTGTATGTGCACATGGAATTTGATAAAATACACTAATTATTTTCTTGCACATCGTGCACTTAATCTGTCTTATTTATTTATAACTTTCAGTTTTTCAGTTAAAGACGGTTATCTTATTATTCACATACCTAATAAACTATAATTAACTCTTCAGGAAATAGTCTTAACTCGACCACAAACTACCACCACAAAAAGAAAAATATTTTCTTGAAGAAAATTTGTGTCGTGAATGTGTAAACAGTATCCAAAAGATCAATAATGAATGTCACCTTCGAAATTAGTATTAATGCTCTGCTTTGCTAAAGAAACAATTTCTTTTGTTACCTTTCACGTCTGTAGTGCAAACTGCATGAACTGATACACTGTATCTCCATTATTCAGTAATCAGGTCCAGAATTGGTCCATATTTTTGCCCACATGTAAGTATTTAATATAAAAACTAGGAATGTAAGGTGAAAAAAAAATAACACAGAGGTTGCCAGAGCATGAGGCCTTAATAGTGAGGCACCCAGCCACTACTTGCAACTAATACTTCAAAATCACTTCACAACAAGTGATGCGTCCATACTTTTGGTTCATTCCGTGATACACGTAGTAAAGCACTGTCTTCAGTGCAAAGCGCTCACTTAATGCTCAAGGGCTGAAATTCTAACTGCTATGTGATACAGCAGAAAAACCAAGGAAATATTCTATTTCGTAAATCTACATGTACATCTACATCCATACTCCGTAAGCCACCCGACGGTGTGTGGCGGAGGGTACCTTGAGTACCTCTATCGGTTCGCCCTTGTATTCCAATACCGTATTGTTCGTGGAAAGAAGGATTGTCGGTATGCCTCTGTGTGGGATCTAATCTCTCTGATTTTATCCTCATGGTCTCTTCGCGAGATATACGTAGGAACGAGCAATATACTGCTTGTCTCCTAGCTGAAGGTATGTTCTCGAAACTTTAACAATAGCCCGTACCGAGCTACTCAGCGTCTCTCCTGCTGTCTTTCACTGGAGTTTATCTATCCGTAACGCTTTCGCGATTACTAAGTGATCCGGTAACGAAACGCGCTACTCTCCGTTGGATCTTCTCTATGTCTTATATCAAGTCTATCTGGTACGGATCCCACACTGCTGATGATATTCAAACAGTGGGCGAACAAGCGTACTGTAACCTCCTTCCTTTGTTTCGGATTGCATATCCTTAGGATTCTTCCAATGAATCTCAGTCAGGCATCTGCTTTACCGACGATCAACTTTATATGATCATTCCATTTTAGATCACTACTAATGCGTACTCCCAGATAATTTATGGAATTAACTGCTTCCAATTGCTGTCCTGCTATATTGTAGCTAAATGATAAGGGATTTCTCTATGTATTCGCAGCACATTACACTTGTCTACATTGAGATTCAATTGCCATTCCCTGCACCACGAGTCAATTCGCTGCAGGTCCTCCTGCATGTCAGTACAATTTTCCATTGATACAACCTCACGGTATACCACAGCATCATGCGCAAAAATCCTCAGTGAACTTCCGGTGTCATCCACAAGGTCATTTATGTATATCGCTAATAGCAACGGTCCTACGACACTCCCCTGCGGCACACCTGAAATCCTTCTTACTGCGGAAGACTCCTCTCCATTGAGAATGACATGCTGCGTTCTGTTATCTAGGAACTGTTCAATCCAATCACACAATTGGTCTGATAGTCCATATGCTCTTACTTTGTTCATTAAATGACTGTGGGGAATTGTATCGAACGGCTTGCGGAAGTCAAGAAACACGGCATCTACCTGGGACCCGTGTCTATGGCCCTCTGAGTCTCGTGGACGAATAGCGCGAGCTGGGTTTCACACGACCGTCTTTTTCGAAACCCATTCTGATTCCTACAGAGTCGATTTTTAGTCTCCAGAAAAGTCATTATACTCTAACATAATACGTGTTCCAAAATTCTACAACTGATCGACGGTAGAGATATAGGTCTATAGTTCTGCACATCTGTTCGACGTCCCTTGTCGAAAACGTGGATGACCTGCGCCCTTTTCCAATCCTTTAGAACGCTACGCCCTTCTAGAGACCTACGGTACACCGCTGCAAGAAGGGGGGCAAGTTCCTTCGCGTACTCTGTGTAAAATCGAACTGGTATCCCACCAGGTCCAGCGGCCTTTCCTCTTTTGAGCGATTTTAATTGTTTCTCTATCCATCTGTCGTCTATTTCGATATCTACCATTTTGTCATCTGTGAGGGAATCTAAAGAAGGAACTGCAGTGCAGTCTTCCTCTGTGAAACACTTTTGGGAAAAGAGATTTAGTATTTCGGCCTTTAGTCTGTCATCCTCTGTCTCAGTACCACTTTGGTCACAGAGCGTCTGGACATTTTGTTTTGATCCACCTACCGCTTTGACGTAAAACCATATTTTCTTAGGATTTTCTGCCAAGTCAGTACATAGAACTTAACTTTCGAATTCATTGAACACCTCTCGCGTAGCCCTCTAAAACTACATTTCGCTTCGCTTAATTTTTCTTTGTCTGCAAGGCTTTGGCTATGTTTATGTTTGCTGTGAAGTTCCCTTTGCATCCGCAGCAGTTTTCTTACTCGGTTGTGGTACCACGGTGGCTCTTTTCCATCTCTTACGATCTTGCTTGGCACATATTCATCTAACGCATATTGTACGATGGTTTTGAACTTTGTCCACTGATCCTCAACACTATCTGTACTTGAGACAAAACTTTTGTTTTGAGCAGTCACGTACTCGGTAATCTGCTTTTTGTCACTTTTGCTAAACAGAAGAATCTTCCTACCTTGTTTAATATTTCTATTTACGGCTGAAATCATCGATGCAGTAACCGCTTTATGATCGCTGATTCCCTGTTCTGTGTTAACTGTTTCAAATAGTTCGGGTTGTTTGTCACCAGAAGGTCTCATATGTTATCGCCACGAGTCGGTTCTCTGATTAACTGCTCACCCGTTATGAACGTTCCGTCTCCCAGTGTATATCCGGCAAATTAAAATCTCAACCCAGAGCTATAACATGTTGGGGAAATCCACTAGAAATATTTTCCAATTATCCTTCAGGTGCTCAGCCCCAACTGCTGCTGAGCCAGGGGGCCTATAGAGACATCCTATTACCATGAAACTTCCTGGCAGATTAAAACTGTGTGCCAGACCGAAACTCGAACTCGGGACCTTTGCCTTTGGCGGGAAAGTGCTCTACCGACTGAGCTACCTAAGCACGACTCACGCCCCGTCTTCACAGCTTCAATTCCGCAAGTACCTCGCCTCCTAGATTTCATTCTAGATCCATTTACCATGTCTAAGCCTGCTTTAACCGTGACCTTCACCCAAATTATTTCACATTTCGGATCTCCGTCAATTTCCTTCGATACTATTACATTTCTTATCGCTATAAACACGCCTACCCCTTCACTGTCCAGCCTGTCTCTGCGGTACACATTCCAATTTGAGTTTAGAATTTCATTACTGTTTACATCTGGTTTCTGCCAACAATTTGTTCGTAGTACTATGTGGGCATTGTGACCGCTTATAAATGAGAGCAGTTCTGGGACCTTTCTAATGACGCTCCTGCAGTTTACTATTAGCACATTAATATTGTTATTCCTGTTGCATTTTGCCTACTCCTACCTTGCCGCGTCTCAGGAGGCGTCTTGTCGGGCCTAGGGAGAGAATTCTCTAACCTGAAAACCCATATGTGCACTCCAGATGTGCTCGAGTTGGTCAGAATTTTAGGGTTGCATTAAGAGCGTATATCTATCTTACGTTCGTATTTCATGGCCACCGCACAGTGGCTGCAGCATAATCGGCAAGTTCCTTTACTGCTGGAGTGTTGTTATACTGAATGTTGATGGATCGGATAGCAACTCAGTCGGATACTGCAATTACTGTCGGAAAGTTTTTTACTGTGCCATAATAAATTTTGTAATTGAATTGCAATACTTCGAGAATTCTAGAAACCATATATCGGGAAGTCACGTTACCTGGCATCTCACCACCAGGAATTGCGCTGACACCTCTATTTTTGTTTGCTACATTAATCGATTAACCCTATCAAAATTCGTAATAGGGAAAGGAACATTGACGGCCGCAGTGCAGGCTTCAGTGATAAATACGACTACCTCGTGCGAAGGAAATTATATCACCACCATATAGATAAAGTAAGTGGCGCCAGTTGTGATGCCAGCTACTTCTGACGTTAATTCAAAATACGATAAAACACTACCTAGCTGCTGCTAAAACATACATGCACAATTGTACGCTGTAGAGGATTGTGTATGGCCAATTTTGTTTTACCATACATTAAGATCTTCTCTTGTTGTATTCAGTGACTGAGATTGGAAAGAGCAACTGAAGACTGCACCTATATATTAGTGGTATCTGTTATAGTCAAGTTTTATTTCCACATTATGTGTATCTTCGTAACAAATACGATGAATAGTATTTGCAGATATAGTACTATGAACTCGTTCTTTATATTTGTAAATTAATTTATCGTGGCGTTTTATGTTTCTTTTATCGAGCGTGTGACTTTTCCAGATTAGTAACACTCCTGTGATAGTCCCCCGTAAAGACACACAAAGAGTAAGTAACGTATTAGGGCTACAGCGGATCGATCGATAGACTGACTCGTTAGGCAGCTGTTTCTCCATTCATGGTTTCAAAGTCATACTGCGCAACGCAATTGAAGCGTCACTTTTTCGCAAAACTGCAGTTGTCTCTCAGTGCGACATGTAAGTTTGAAGGAAGCAAGATTGGATTGAACATACCGTCGACATGGACGTCATTGGAGGTGAAGTGCAAGCTCGAATGGTGTCAAGGATGGGGAAGAAAATCGGCCTTACCCTTTCAAAGGAACCGTTCGGTTATCCGCCGGGAGTGATTTAGGGAAACCATTGAAAACCTAAATCTGGATGGCCGGAGACAGGTTTGAACCGTCGTCTTTCAGAATAAGAGTCCAGAAATTTGGCTCAAAGGCGCCTACAACCATCCTGCGTAATGATGCAAAAGCTTGCCGCCGAACGACAAGATCGACGACCAATCAATCGGCTAGGTGTCTGCACATGAGAAAAGAAGGCCACAGCTCACAAGTTCATGTGAACTATAAGGTGCATTGATGATCTCACTGGCACCAATATTTACCTCAGTTGCCCTCGACGTCACACGATGGAAAGCGTAATAAATCCTCCACTCTTAGTCAAATTTTACCCCGTATTTAGACGATTCTGAGATGAAAGTCCGATTACAGAGACAGCCAGTCATTGATGAGTCGCCACCACCGTTACTAGCACCCCTTTCAACACCCCTTGGATTTCGTATGAGGCCAGCAGTCGCTGGTTAAGCGACGTAGCGCCGCTCACCTCAGTGACACCGGTATTACTGGCTGTCACATCGTAGCCTAGTAATCAGTAAGTGGCTGTCTCTTGACAGCTACATTTTGAAGTGCTCAACAGAGGTGCACGTGTAGGACGGAGGATGTTGTTGAACTGGAAGTGGGGATGTGTTAGAGGATCCCTCTGCCGTTTTATTCATGCGTGTGTCAACGTCACATCCGCCATAATCACGCCACCGGAGATCCCGAAACGGGAGGTCTGAAAAAGGCTTAAACACCGTTTGCTGTTTCCGATCAGATTCGAATTTCATCGACTGGTTTTGAACGGTTCCTAGAGGTTCCACTCTGCATACTTCCAGCAACAACTGCGGTCACGCTAAACACCTCGTTCAGTGGTGTTGCAGGATCACGATGTCCTTAGATAATGGCCGATGAAATTCTTCTGTGTTTGGGGCCTCGTTGTCAGCTATAAAATTTTGGAATTTTGTAGTTTACAATGCGGCGCCAAATCCATATGAATTTTATCGACTGTGACAATGGGCCGCGGAAGCTTAGGTTTACATCCTTAAAGAATGGTTTAATTGTCTGGACGAGGATGGGTGGAGGAGGAGAGGGGGGGGGGGCAAGAGGGAGCATGAGGTGTCTAGAGTGCCCAAGTGCCCAATAAATCAAGACCAGTCGCCGTTATTTAGGTTTATTTCTAGGCTACCAGTTTCGACGACACACTACGTTATCTTCAGGTCTATACAGTGAAGGTCATAACAGAGCAATAAGTACATATTAAAATACAGAGCATATTGTATGAAAGATGCCAGTGCTGCATATTATTAAAATATACTTTTAGACAATATGCTCTGTATTTTAATACGTACTTATTGCTCTGTTATAACCTTCACTGTATAGTCCTGAGGATGACGTTGTGCACCGTAGAAACTGGTAGCGTAGGAATAAAACTAAGTAACGGCGATTGGTATTGTTTTATTGGATATTGATCAGCCGTATTCCCATACCCTTGTCTAGAGTGAGTTGCTTCATTGCCACCCCTTGAGCCAATTTCTTATCGATACTGAGCGGCGGTGTGTCCGAAATGGTTTGATCATTCACCAATATGAAACCTGCGTCATATCAGAGCACATCGGAGTAGTTCTGACTTCTATCGCAGAGGCGCCAAAGAAGAGATGGAGTGTGGGTCAGAGGGATGTGACGACCTTCCCATGATGCGATACGTCCACGGTTGCAGTCCGCAGAAGTGGTGTTAATTTTCACGATAATGTGACATCGCTAACGTACCTTAAACCTCACATGGTCATCTCAGATAAGGTCTTTTCCTCGCACGTGTCGACACGTTGTTCTGTGAAACGTCATCGACCCCGAGGGTGACGTCGCAGGCCGCCAAGCTTTTGCGTCATTACAGAGGAATGTTACAATCACATTTTAACCAATTTTCAACCTTACGTGTCTAAATGGCACACAAATACAGTGTGACCCTGTAATTGTGTTGCGCATTGTATATTTTAGCAACTTAATGCTCGACCTTACACAGCTCACTTTATGGTCGAACTGCCCGTACTGTCATTTCATAGTCTGCAGAAGCACCTGTTCTCCAACCTTTATCGAGTTCTTAATAAAATTTACCATGACAAACAGAGAGACCATTTATCGAACAGTGCAGAAGAAATAGTTTGTTACTTAAACAGCGTTGGAAGACTGTTAGAGGGAGTCAGTAAACTGCACTGTTTAGCTATGCACGGTTGGTAACAGGGTGGGTAGAATCACTTACCCTCCGCACGCCTTGTGTAATAGGTAAACCGAAAAAATGTGCGAATCATGTACGTGGTCCTGCTTATTTGCACGTTTTCTCAGATTCACAGAAGGTTTGCACGATCATCTTTTCTTTGTCAAAAAAGTGAATTTTAAGTGTTACTGGTAGATTGAAACTATATGCTAGACAGAGACTTGACCACGGTACCACGCCTGTCTCACGACCCGCCCTCACAGATTTTATTCCACCGGTACCTACCTTCCAAGCTCCACAGAAGCTACCGTGGGTAACTTGATGGAACAGAGCTCCGGGAGTAAAGGACATTGCGAAGAAATCGCTTATTCACATCCTAGGAGAGCTTGTTAATAATTAGAGACGGACTGTCGTAAATATAGATGTTTGGCGGGGTGGTTGTTCGTGATCGGATAGCTCTGTCGGTAAGACCATCTTCGGTGAACGGCGAGTTTCCCGATTCGAGGCCCAGTCCGGAAAACAGTTCTTTAATCTGCCAGAAAACTCCAACACAGCGCACACTGCGCAACAGAGTCTTATTTTAGAGTGAAATTTAAATGTTTATAATACTGCGACAATAATTAGGATATGTTTCGATTCGCTTCTTCATTTCCGATTTGAACGGAACAAGCTTTTTCCAGCTTGCACTACTACGAGAATGCCATCAGAGTTGCGTTTTACAATACTTGGCTTTGTCGCGATACAGACGCACCGTATACGAAACCCGTAAACTTTTACGTGTCACTCTGTTCCGTTCCTGAATCAGTGAGCGAGCTTCACGACGTATGCCGGAGCTCGCCCTGCAGCGTTTGTCTAGTGCCGAGTTTTTCATTTCGCCGCGGCCAGACGTCTGTGAAGTCTTATTTGAATTTATATTGCAGGGCTTGTGTCCTACTTGTCGCTTTCTGTGAGTTGAGGAACGCACGCTGGAGGCCTTTGAGTGTGTGCAAACTTGACATAGTTTCCGAGCCGTGTTTGTCTCCATCCGTCGCCCTTTCGACCCACCCCTCCTCTTCCGCCTCTAGCAGACAAAAACACATTTCATTGTGTACAATTCTTTTCTCCGATGCGAGACTCGATGTAATGGTACTCTGTATTACTTACGTAAGAGTGGGTTCATTAACTCTAAGCCCAGCTATTTGGGCACGAAAAACTTTTAACGAAACAAAGTTTTCTGCCATTAACAGTAGTGATAAAAAGCAGTTACTATTAAATTAAATTTCAGTGTATTTTTCTTATCCTGATATTCCTTGCAAGTAGAACCAAGTTTTAAACTAAGAAGACAAATTACTAATGCATCTAATTTCATTGATAAAGTTCATAGGTATTGTATTTACAAATACGTAGTCGAATTTCTTATCTTGTTTACTCGATCCAAACGCCATACAAAGCTCTACATCACATAGCAGTACATCATTAAGTCATACTACTAAAACAATTATTACAATAATAACCTCAACATAATGAAATATGGTAGTTCAGAAGGAAGTCTGGAGAAGACAAAACTGAGGATGAAATGTAAAATGAAGAACTACGAACAGTGAGAGAAAGATTACACAAAAGGGGAAGTGAGTGGAAGACCTTTAGCAGAAGAAAAATGGCTCTGAGCACTATGGGACTTAACTTCTGTGGTCATCAGTCCCCTAGAACTTAGAGCTACTTAAACCTAACTAACCTAAGGACATCACACACATCCATGCCCGAGGCAGGATTCGAACCTGCGACCGTAGCAGTCGCACGGTTCCGGACTGAGCGTCTTAACCGCGAGACCACCGCGGCCGGCTTAGCAGAAGAAGTGTGAAAATAAATTGAAGCGGGAAAATAAAGAATATTCAGAATGGGTTATACAGGATGAACGAGGAGATAATTCCGTAGAGATGAGGATATTACCAAAATTTAAGAAAAGATGAGGCTCAGCACCAAGCAAGTCAAACGTCTAATGATTTCAACTGTAATTCCGTTCTGAACTTCTCTAACGGTCGTCCGGAAACTTTTGAATGACAAATGTATCGTTATTATTCTTTACACGTTCTTATAACGCTTTCAGCAGCCTCTTAATATTCTTTCTGTTTCTGATCAAGCTTAAAAACCGGATATTATATGGCCACAAAAGCGACACCAATGCGTCTAGAGCATAGCTGTAGGCTTGGGATATGTAGGCAAATGTGTTCGTGTAGTCATCTTCAAAATTTGCTGCAAGAAGAAGATGAGAAAGAGGAACAGATAGAAAGTTCTGATGATGAAGGGGACCAAGTTGTTTATCAGGTAGATAACATTACTGTTACTAAGATAGAGGAGGCAATGAAACCGAGAGGAAACAGCAAAGTTGTAAGGCCTCATGGATTCAGCGTAGCAATCCCAGAATACAAAGGATTAAATTTACAACTACAGCTTATGCATCTTTAAAATAAACGCTGAAAGACAATGGTGGTCCTTACTTGAGGAAGACGGTTCTACAGAAATGGAGGAAGAAATGTCTCTGTGAATGTCAACGGACAATCCTACTAAATGTTGCTTTTGGGCCTATGCAAGACTTATTAGAAATGTAATGAGTAAGTTGATTGAAGCCCTACTAAAGGAGGAAAAATGCCCTTAGAAAGGGACGTCTTGTAATGACAATGTTTCTAGTTAATTGAAAATCGACGAGAACGCAACCTGGAGACTCACAACAAATTCATATATTAAGAAAAGCCTTTCGATAGATAAATAGAAGCAAGCTCGGAAACGTGATGGAAAAACGAGGATATGATAAACAGTGAAGACAGGATCAATAATGAGCATCAGAAAGTGTGACAAAGATTTATCATCTGCCTTACTATATTAACTGGATATTTAGACAATATGGTAACACAATGAAAACGGTAAGCTTAACAAGGTGTCAGATTAATACCACACACACACACACACAAATACTCTGCTCTTTGCCGACGGCCTAATAATTATGTCAGTGACCAGTTAATAATGCTCCACTGAAACAGAATATGTTAGTATTACCATATACAGATTTCCAGTTCTCTTGAAAGTAACACTAGATCAGCAATCAGTTGAACAGGTTGCACATTTTACTTTTTGGCTGCGATTTTAGTTATGG
The DNA here is from genome assembly GCF_023864275.1 of Schistocerca cancellata. Lineage (NCBI taxonomy): Eukaryota > Metazoa > Arthropoda > Insecta > Orthoptera > Acrididae > Schistocerca > Schistocerca cancellata. Next base: position 448,520,682 of record NC_064630.1, on the reverse strand, counting down.
ATATGAAACCGACTGCACAATGATATGTGAGACAATCTACAGAAGACTGAATAATAAGTGAAGGGAGAACACACTGCTGAAATTTTACAAAGTGAAAGCAGCCTATACTCCAGCATATGGATGTGAAGCTTCGATATTAATTACTAAATATAGTAGGAGAATCCCTCTGGCTGCAGTTTAATTTTGAAGAAAATGTTAAATGATGTACACCCATACACACCTTTTTGTTTCTCGTGGATCATCGATCTATCCTCCACGTCATCTCGATTAAACTATTATATAAAGAATTGTTTCCTTTACCTGCGCTTCCTGCATACTGTATGAGAAATTTTGAGTAACTCAATTGGCAACAAATACTGCATTATTCAATTATCGGGGGAATATTTATGCAACCCAGACGCAGATACGGTATTTACAGCTGTTCTTAGTATCACGATGGTACGCTTTCTGTAAATACTTTTGTCTCCACTTATTAGGTTTAAGTTGTATGTGCGTTCTTATCTATTGTACTCTATTTAATTACACTATTTGCCACAGAGATAAATTATTGTGTTAAGCCATTCGATTTCCCCATTGGACAAGTAAATGTGTGAATAAGGTTAATCTTTAATCATAGTCATTGAATGATGCAGCAGATTAAATACAAAATTTTCATAAGTTTAAACTTATCTTATGTATTGCATAGTGTCTGTTATTGAAGGTCACCATAAGGGTGGTCCTTACCTATATGCAATTTTAACAAAGTAGGAATTTTGCTTTTCCCACCTCCTACAGCCTGTGATAAGTTTTATCACAATCTAATAAATTCTAGGCTCCATTCAAAACCCACTGCATTCGGAACATAGAATCTGTAACACCTCTTTTCATCAAGAGGCATTGTATTAATCATTATCTCGACAGTTTGCTTGTCTTTTCTGAGAGAAATGTATGCAGCAAAATACTGTTCAAAAACTAAAAAGTAAAAAGTCAGTAGGCTTAGAAGAAGTAGCAATGTGTGTACTGAAACAATGCATAGGGATTATAGAAGGCCCTTAACAAATATGATAAATGAATCCTTGACATCAATGACATTTCCAGAGCAGTTAAAACAGGCAAGAGGTGTACCTTTGCTTAAGGAAGGTAATGCAGAAGAAACAGAAAATTGCCTACTCATTTTTCTGCTGTTACCATTCTCAAAAATAATACGAGCAATATGAAAGACATATTAATGAATTACTTGAATGGATACATTCTTTTAAGCAAATCACACTTTGGTTTCCGAAGAGGCAAAAATTATGAAGTCAGCCACAGTAGAATTCACAAAAGTTGTACTCGATGCTCTTGACAGTGATAGGTGGGTCGCAGGCATACTTCTGGATCTTTCTAAGGCCTTTAAAAAAGTTCGAAGATTCTATTAAATAAATTAATAGCATTAGGGATAAGAGGGGTAAACTAATGACTGGTTTAGATCATACTGTGGCGTTCACTGGGTTATTTAGTGGCCTGGTATTTAACTAATTTGTAAATGAAAATGATAATATTATTTTATTAAATTGAGTAATTACTAAATAAATTTTCTCCCGGCTAAAGATTTGATCAAGTTGCTAAAGAACTCCAAGTTAACGTCGCGTTAAAGTGTTGTCTGTAAGTTGTGTAAGTGTCACTAAATCACAGTTCGTACAACAGATTCAATACAACTACTGATTAAGATAGAAGCAGTTATCTTCAGCAAAATGATCATTATAACCACCGAATATCAGACGCGCACAACACTGACGTATGTTACCTGAAACAATATTCTTCGCAACTTGCGCGTAATTAATTTCGGCTCCATACATCAGCTAGAAAAGTTTGTTATAACAATCGTGCTATGAGCACTATTTTAAAGAACCAATCTGATTCGAATTACTTTCATTCAAATGAGTTTGGGACCACCGGTGCACATTTATTTATACACATTTGTATTACATTCGGCATTTATGTCGGCAGAGTTGCGTAATTTGAATTTGCCGCTGAGACAATTGTTAAGATGGCGGCAGACAATTGATAAAAACTTTCTATTGTTAGAGCAAATAAGTTTTTTAAATGTTTATTAAACTTTACAGAAACTCTACTTTCGTATTGTGCACTATTTAGACCTCATCAAGCAAACATTTGATTTGTTTCTAAGGAAAACACAGACAAAAAACGTGATACAAATCGCTCTCATCAATGGCTGCGCTCCTTGCAACGGATAGAAATAATTGAACAGATAATGCTTACTGAGAGAGGAATTAAAGTTACAAATAATTATTCACTCATATTTATAATAATAATGAACTCTATTTTCAAGTAATAATTAACAAATAATTACAATTTCTTAACAGACCTCAGTTTGATATGCATCCGCTACTTACAAAAGCCAACCAGCAGAAGGTAAAAACAAAGGAAGACAAACGCAGATCATAAAAGGAATTTACAATTATCATTGTCTTTGTATGATACACATTGATATGTCTAATTACATCATAGAATATTACATAAATAATTAATGTTTATAAGTTTTCACTGTTTTTTATACGTCGAATACATAATGTTTATAACTGTTAGAGGCATAATTTCCTCTCGTCGCACTGTAGCCAAACATTTATCACATGGATGTTACAATGCTCCTTGGGCTGAGAAAAAAAATTAGTTTATGTATTGTATATTTTTTTTATCAGTCCACGTAATCCATGTAGTTTTGCTACTCTCAAGATGCAAATGTTTCGATTCTATGTTGTTTTAGACATAAAATTATAGTTGAATTGAGTACTTTAAATGACTTGAGGGACTGTATTATCTCGGAAATTGCTGCGGATACTTCTCGGATTAACTTCCCCCCTACCCCCCCCCCCCCCAATTTGGGTTCACTGGACACGGAAAACCGGGAATAAATACAGACACATACTTTTAACAGTCAGGCTTGACATGAATGTAAAAAATAATGTGCTGGAAAATGCAAATTTATGACTCTGTTATAAGCATCTGAGATAATGAATGTTGTCTCATGGTGGTATATCACAAAATTTCCAAAGTCACTCATTTATCGAATGTCCTAAGTATTTGCTGCTGACGTCGGAAGACCGCCCCCGTGTCGAGCCGTTGGACCGCATACAGGTAGTGGCTGCTGCTGGACCGCCCCCGGCCGAGTCGGTGGGGCGTCGGTTGCCGTCGGCTGCATCGTGGTTTGGATCTGCTGCTGGCTAGAAGTCGCGCTGCAGCAGGTCTTGTTTCTCCTTTCCCACGTCCCTCAGTTTAAGACGGGTACATGATATGTCAAAATATAAGCATCAGTGACAAGGTAATTACTATTCTCATCCTCTGGAAAAGTTTATTAGTGTCCATTTCACTTGCATTCACACGGATGGAATTAGACTGTTTTTGGAGTATGTTCTGTATTTTGACACTGTTCAATAGAATGTAGTGATGCAAATGTAAGTTTATCACAATATGCAGATTTTGAACACTGCACCGTTAATCATACAACTGTCCGTAGTGTGCATCGTTTACTTAAGCGGAATGTAAATATATTCGCGACGCGCTACGTAGCCAACGTTGCATTATTCTTTTGCCGCGCGGCTGGCTGTACAGTCTGTCACATTAAATCTGGCACGCGGAGACGCTTCATATCAAACTACTGAAGGTCATCAGTTCAAATTAATTATTAATACAGTCAACAGTACTCAACGTTCATAGCGTTGCTGCTAACTTTGACACTCCAAGAGCGTTCATAAGGTTACGTGATCACAGTTTTTATCACTGTTCATCATTATTTACAATGTAAATCACAGTTCTTCACGCGTCCACTAGTTCCTGCGAAACACGTTTCACTGTTCTGATTGCTGTCGGTAGTTTTCCACAGTACTTAACAGACAATCTATATGCAAATGACACTTTTCAAGTAATGAGGTCTGGTACACTTGCACATAATTTCATATTACTATGGCTGAATAACAAAATTTAAAATTTTAAACTGTCACATGAGCATGACACAATATAAAACTTTCAGAATCTGCTACATTTCTTGTCCATGAGATCATTAGTGAACTGTCCAGATAACAGTACATTTCCATTTTTATTACAGATACATATGTTTATATATTTCTATTTTTTACTTTTTTATTGGGATTGTTATTTACCATGTTTTTGGGACAGATGTCCATGTTCGGTTTATCTAACCGGAATGTTGCTCATAAGAGCATTTTAAATGACTTTGTAATGAAACCGTGTACGTAAATCAGTACACATTAAGATTTCGCTTAACTATTTTTTTTTTTCAGTCACACAGCTCACACCACCAACACTCGCTACGTGTGTGGTAGTACATGACTCAATCTTATGAAAATATTTTTGTTATATCCATTCTTACACACGAACAAATATATTACTTAAGCATTTAAATCATTTCTATCCTACGTATAGAAAGGTAAAATTCCTCACATTTAATGCAATAACACTCAAGTGTTTATCAAGATATTTATCCCTTTTAGAGTAAAAATATATTTATTATGGGGATTCTCTACTCCTTGTTCAAATAATTCAACAACATTACAGTGTAATACTTGAAATAAATGCTTATAAACTAATACATACATAATATTATCAAATTATTACTGCTAATTATTTTACCATAAACATTACATTTGGAGTTATGGGACAGTGGACTTGCACTTCTGATTGGTCCTTTGTATCAATTCGTGTTTCTTAGTCCAGGGGACCGAGTAAGATGCTCTGCAATAGGTCTTGTGCGGATATAATTTCATAATATACTGGTAATCTTTAATGATTCCAGGGCGTCCAGTGAATATTTCGAGGTATCCTTATGATAATTCTGTTAATTGTCTAGCCTCTGAAGCATTAATGCAAGTTTCCTCCTGTACTTTCTCTTCTGTTGTTGTGACGATGTCACTCACGTTGCTGGGTGCATCGTTATTTCGATTTTTGTGACACATCTGTGGGTGCTTATGATCCAACACTAACAACTTCTGTTTGCTGACAGAAAGATTCATTTTTCCCATCAGCGGAAGGTTTGCACCGAACTCCCGATTCAGCATTAATGTTATGGGTCGCTGTTGGTACTTAAGTGCACTTGTCCCACGGGCGAGATCAATTACAGCTTCCCTTTCCCGAAGGAACTCAAGACCCAGAAGCACCGGTACTGACAAGTTATCCATTAGTAGGAACGTGCATAATAAGCGATCATTTCCCAAGGAAACTTCCACCTGTGTCTGGTATTTCATACTCTGTGCCTTTTTTCCCAATGCCCCTATAACCTTACAATTTGCAACCTGCAAAATCGGCAATCTCCTTATCTCCGATACCTTCTTGAAAAACTACGTGTTCATAACTGATACATTCGCACCTGCGTCAAGCAGAATAGTAGTTGTTACACCATTTAAAGCTCCGGTGACACTTGCTTGGATATTTTCCCTTTGTGGCTTATCAGAGACAGCAGGTTCCTGATATAGCTCATCTTCAATCCTGTTGCCATCCTGATACCGTATCATGTTTATTTTTTGTTCTGTCGACTTATTGCCTTCATTGTTGGCCTCGGTCACCTGGCGAAGGCCTATAGGAACCGAAAATAGTTTGTCGGTTTCTGGGTGTTTTGTTTTGCTTTCGAAGGTATCTCCACTATTCTAACACTTTTGTGAGTTTTCAATCGGAGGAGGCCTGCTTGGATCCCACCACGGTGGATATTGATTGCTTGGTATTGGTATAGCCTGTACATAATTTATTGGCTGACCTGAATTGATAGAATTTTGCTGCGGCTGCCAATGACTTGGCCCTAGCTGTCGCCAACATTCACTGTCAGCCCGCATATTTTTAGGCTTGTCTTTATATGGACTGTCTGACCTGTTGTCATTTCGTCTCTTTTTGTTGCTATTGTTATTGTTTGGGTTTTCATTGTGGTACGTATTGTTTGGGTTTTCATTGTGGTACGACCTCTGATTACCATTCGGTTGTTGGTGTTCTTCGGCCTTTTGATAATTACTGTTATTATTATTAGGATAACCAACATTTTGGTTGTGGGGATTCCTACTTCTATTATTATTATTGCATTTTCCGTTACTATAAGCTTTACTTTTATTTTTCTTTGGACTACATTCGCCCCTATTTCCATTAATTCCATTCCACGAATTTTTTCTATTAGGACTATTATTATTGCTGATCTCGTCAGAATTTTTCTGACGTCTTGTTGCACTAGACCCAGAGAATCAAGTACAGACAGAAATTCTTTCAGATCGGTGTCTGTAACATTAAATAATTTTTCTCTAATATGTATGGGAGCTTTTAACACTCGCAATAAGTCTCTGGTGGTTACTGGCTCATCCCAGTACCGAGTCATGTTAATATATTTTTCAAAGTACTTTCTTAAGGAACCTGACTTCGGATTGTACATTTCTGCATTGTAGACAATTTTACGGACTCGCTCTTGTTTAGACGCTGACCAGAATTGTTCAAGGAACGCCTTCTCAAAGTCGTGGAAACTCTTGCAAGTTTCTGCTGCATTTAATGCCCAGAGAGACGCATCACCAGAAATATGTGAAACCACAAAATGTATTGTCTGTTCTTCCGACCATGATTTTGGAAGAACACTTTTGAAGTTTCGAATGAAAACTACTGGATGTATGTTTTTCTTGCTTTCTTCGTTAAATATTTGAAACTGTCTGTGCTTAATTAGGCTTTCTTCATGCATCAAAGTAGTTAAGTGCATGGCATTGCTATCATTCGCAGGTGGTGTGGTTACTTTATTGCAAGTACATTCTATTCCACTATTATTGTTCCTTGGTGTCACATATTGCTCTGGTAATATTGGCTGATTACCAAAATTTGGTCTTCCTTCTGGTGCATTAAAATTTGCCGTCAGATTATCTGCGATCTTTTCCCTGTCAGTACCAGTGTTGTCATTACTGCATACTGTCAGATTTTAAAAGTTTTGATTTTCAGAGCTCAGCGCCCTGGCTACTTCATTTCGGACTTGCTTTCGGATTTCCAAAGGAATGTCCTCCTGCATTGTTTCCACAGCGGTAGCCAAGGCTTTGAATTGGTTCTCTGGTCTATCTACTTAAGTTTGAAGACTATTGACCTGAACTGGAATGTTTGTTAACGGTTCAATAGTGGTTTTTACTGCATCGATCTCCTGCTTAAAATGGGTAGTAATAGCATTATCACGATCGACCAACACTTGATTCATCCTACAGACAATTTCTTTATCTCTTTCCAGAAAAATGTTGTTTACATTTTCCATAAATTTCTTTTCCTTTTCTTGGTCCCTGAGCTCCTGTTGCTGTTTTTCTATAAGCGTTTCCTGTCTACGTTTTTCCTTTTTCCTGCTGACGTTGTCTTTCAGGCTCCTGCTCTTTAATAGTAAACTTTTCAAAAAATGCTGTTAGCATATCCTGTATCGACATAGTTTGAGCATTGCTAACTTCTGACCCTTGCTCAGAACAAATATTGTCATTAATTCCTAACTGGTTGAATGCAGGAGTGTCAGTTTGTTTTGGCAATTCCTCGGTTTTACTATCACTCGGGACATCAGTTTCTAAATTATCATTCATAACTAAATTTTCTAATAATTCGACAGATATATGGGTAGAGTGTTCTACCTGAGACTCTGATGTCATCTCTGCATCAGTATGCTCATTCGGTTTATTTTTCTTTTGTTTAACCATTCTATCACCAATATAGCACAACAAATATATAAATCACTGACAAGTACCAGTAGACACAAAATGATCTTATAACTAACACATATGCACAAATAACACTCAAAAATATTATTCTCGCAGCCAGAATATTCCATTATTACTAGTTATAGCTGCAGGTATTGATTTTAATTTTAAATTGCACATAGAGCGAATGTTGTTGGTGTGCTGCTGTTAACTTTATGAACATGTACATCTGTTCGTAACTGTATTGATTGACAGTTGTGGTCTGCACTGCTAATGTGAAGTTACTCGTGTGTCTGGCACCAGTGCAGATACAGATTCGTACAGCAGTTTGGTAGGAAGATGTCAATGCTCATGAAACAAATAAATAAACAATGATTAATTGTTTGTTTTGGTACCCCGTACCTGTAATAGATCACAATTTCAATTATTAAAATGAATAAATGTGCATTGGTGACCCTACGTTGGGCTCCAGTCTGGCGTTCGCTGGATTATTCAGTGGTTTGGTATTTAACTAATTTGTAAATGAAAATTAAAATCTTATTTTATTAAATTGAGTAATTACTAAATAAATTTTCTCCCGGCTAAAGATTTGATCAAGTTGCTAAAGAACTCCAAGTTAACGTCGTGTTAAAGTGTTGTCTGTGAGTTGTGTAAGTGTCACTAAATCACAGTTCGTACAACAGATTGAATACAACTATTGATTAAAATGGACGCAGTTATCTTCAGCAAAATGATCATTAAAACCACCAAAATCAGCCGCGCATAACACTGACGTATGTTACCTGAAACAATATTCTTCGCAACTCGTGCGTAAATAATTTTGGCTCCATACATCAGCTAGAAAAGTTTGTTATAACGATCGTGCTATGAGCACTATTTTTAAAGAACCAATCTGATTCGAATTATTTTCATTCAAATGAGTTCGGGACCATCGGTGCACATTTATTTTTACACATTTGTATTACATTCGGCATTTATGCCGCCAGAGCTGCGTAATTTGAATTTGCCACTGAGACAATTGTTAAGATGGCGGCAGACAATTGATAAAGACTTTCTATTGTTAGAGCAAATAAGTATTTTAATGTTTATTAAACTTTACAGAAATTCTACTTTCGTATTGTGCACTATTTAGACTTCATCAAGCAAACATTTGATTAGTTTCTAAGGAAAACACAGACAAAAAACGTGATACAAATCGCTATCATCAATGGCTGCGCTTCTTGCAGTGGAAGGAAATGATTAAACAGATAATGCTTACTGAGAGAGGAATTAAAGTTACAAATAATTATTTGCTCATATTTATAATAATAATGAACTCTATTTTCAAGTAATAATTAACAAATAATTACAATTTCTTAACAGACCTCAGTTTGATATGCATCCGCAACTTACAAAAGCCAACCAACAAAAGGTAAAAACAAAGGAAGACAAACGCAGGACATAAAAGGAATTTACAATTATCATTGTCTTTGTATGATACACATTGATATGTCTAATTACATCATAGAATATTATATAAATAATTAATATTTATATGTTTTCACTGTTTTTTTATTTGTCAAATACATAATGTTTATATCTGTTAGAGGCATAATTTCCTCTCGTCGCACTGTAGCCAAAAATTTATCATGTGGATGTTACAATACCTAGTAAATAGGGTGCAAAGGGTAGAGATAACACATACTTCAAATAGATCCTAACATTTAGTAAAACACTTATCAGAAACCAAATATATTAATATAGGGGTTCGACAACGAAGAATATTAGTACCAACACTATTCCTACTAAACATCAATGACTTTGGCAGCAGTAGTACTCAAACTGAAATAAACTTCTTCGCTGATGACAGCAACATTATAGTGACTGAGAAATTGAGAGAACTCCTTGCAGAGAAAGCAAATGAAACTCTGAAGAAAGTTAACGATTGGTCACGAAGTAATAAAGTGGCAACGAACATAAACAAAACCAATAGTATGATTTTCAGTTTGGAGAGGGAAAATGACAATGTTAAATTAAATGTACATGACACCTTATACACTGTCACAAATGCAAAATTGCTAGGAATGAATATTGATTTTCTAGTGAAGTGTTGTGAACACACAAAGGTACTTGTAAACAGAATGTCACGTGCATGTTATGCCCTTAGAATTCTATCATCAGTGTGTAACATGCAGTGTCTTTTAGTTACATACTATCCACATGTATACTCAGTTCGTAGCTATGGCGTATTTTTTTATGGGGGTGGGGGGGTGGGGGAATGAACAATGTATGAACACAATTTTCAAACTCCAGAAAAGAGCCATAAGAATAATAACCACAAATAGTAGTCGAGCTCATTGTAAACTTCTGTTCAAAACACTGGGATTTTAGCTCTTCTGTGTCAGTTGAACATGTCAAAAATTACATTGGTAATTACTGCACAATGAGCTCTGTCCATGACCATAGAACTAGAGCTAGACTCAACTTACATTTACCAAGAAAAAAATAAACATAAAGCTCAAAACAGCATTTTCTACCAAGGAATAAAACTGTACTATAAATTACCAAAAGAGATTAAATAAATTGCCAAAATAAACTTATTTGAAAAGGCAGCTAAAAGTCGATCTTATGCAATACATTTTATACATTCAAGGGTTACTTATATAAAACAGAGTAGGGGTTTGGTAAAAAGAAACGATACACATATAAATAATAATAACAATTATTATTATAAAATATCAAACATTCCATATAACACGTTCACACAATGTTTTTTTTCCTTATTTTTTTCCTTTTCTAGAAAAACTTATCCCCAAACTATGCATTGCACAGTACTAACACCTCTTCCTCTTTTTGAGATCAACATGCCACTCATTATAGAGGGACGCTGATACAATTTTTCAGGATACAAATGGGAAGTTGTGGTACAAAAAATTGCCAAAAGATCACCAGTAGGTGTGTTTGTGTGTGTAGTGAGTGAAGTGTTATGAAAGAATGTGTGTGTAGTGTGTGCCGTGACTGATAGTGAGATATGAGTGAACAATGTGGCATTACATTATTTAATAAGTTATTTGTAAAAGAAGTTTTGTATACAAGGAATAAATCTATAAATGTATGTGTATACGAATTAGTTTATTTTAAGTTAACCAAAACTTGTGAATACTTTGCCATGAGTAGAGATCTGCGGATGGAAAAAGCTACTGTTATTACTACAAACACATTCAGGCAAGTCGTGCAACTGCATAAAATCATTGTACCTCATATTACTAGAAATTTCATTCGAGGCATTAAAAAAACAAGAGATATTTGAGATATATCAAGTTTATTTCTGTAGAATCTAATAGATAAATTTATATACTGAACACTGTACATTGTATATTCCTTAGAGAAGATTGAGTAGCATCTTGGTAATTTTTACAGTCTCTGGCAACAAACTGTAAAGCAAATTGATTCGAAGTACCGAAGTAACAGTACCGTCTTGCATGAAAATTTTGCTGTAGTCACGAATGAGTCGGACGCCTTATTCTAGAACATCATTCACAATAGCAATTTCCTCAAGGTTTTGAATTGAACTTATATAACAGGATTCATGTTGGAGGGTCTTGGTAGAGTAAATCGGAAGTGATAGAAAAACTCGTGGTGCAAGTTTTCCCAACGAGTACTATAAAAGATGAAAAGTCAGAATTCGTAAAAGAAGAAACACCTCTTTGTTTGTAGTGTACCAATTCAGTTGATTTTTTTTCTTCTGCATCTTGTTCAGTTTCTCGAAATCTAAGATAACTTGAATCATATTTGCCTTGGCCTTTGTTGGAACATTGTCCTCAAATAAAGCTAAAGCCACGGTATCAGGAAGTAAGTACCAGACATAATTCGAATATATTCTGTAGCAGCTTCACTGTTTAACGGACCACATTCAAAATAATTTATCAGTTGACTTATGAATAGCAAAACATGGAGGTACCTTAATTGCATCTGTTGCCAGGAACCAGGTCAAGACGTAAACGCAAGCAAGAAAAATACATATGCCTGGTAATGAGGTCTTCTTCATATCAGAGAGGTGAAACTGACATTGAAACATGTTTAAGTAGAATGCCATTCACCTACAACGAGTTGCAGCTCTAGGGAAGGGAAATGATATCCCATTCTCAGGAAGTCACCAAGAAAGATCGTCATTAGCAGTTCTAAGTAATCATTCCGAGATTGTTTCAGCATAAAAACATGGCTTTCTAAGATCCCATTTTAAGAACATCGTAAATCATCAGGTACTTCACTACTACCGGTTACGTAAGTGTCCTGGTCGAATTTCGACAAACGTACTCTAAACGTCTTGAAATGATTCATGTCCTGGACAGAAATTTTCCCCGTCAGTGAGTCGAGAAAGTCCTAAACACCAGTTCAAAAAAGTAATGACGTGAGGGATGCATAAGAGGTCACAAATGAACAGCTTTTCTAGATTCGTGAAGGTGCAATTTTCTCCACCTGTATTGCTTGCTGTCACATCACAACAAATTCGATAAAGTTTTTCAGGTGTACCTCATTTCTCTACAGCCTGGTAAACAGCGATGGCTTGATATTCTCAACAAAATGTTGGGATTTTAGAGGCTCCCAACAATTATTCCTTGCCTTGAAAGTTTACTAATACTGTCAGTTTACCTATGTTTTTAATACCGTGTGATATTTTTTACATAATGCAACATTAGGATTAAAGTCTTAAAACAAGGTTATTAGAAATAAGTATCGCTAATGATGGAAATTGTTTTAATAACAACAATAATAATACTGAGAAACAGAATAACAAAATGCACGGAACGTTACTTCAAGCCTGACAGAGATTTGCCTTGCGTGTGGGAAATTGCACATATTATCGAAGATCTTTACCCCAATACCTGAAACAGAATGTTACTCTGGAAGTGGGAAAGATGTCCTTGTGTGACGGAGTTGGCAAAACGCCAACCCAAATAGAGAGAAACCTTGTTCTGTTAGAATTTTAATGTAAACCTCTTCTGGCCACTCGACAGCGATGGTATGTTTGAGACATGAGAGAGTAGTGCAGGACAGAAATGCATCAAGAAGACGCGTACCCATACACAGCCCACAAATGGAGTGTTTAAAATCCATTGGGCATCTCACTCTAACTGCTACTGAGAGCGAAAGCAACAATCACGAAAGCATGGAGGCAGAAATGTAAGAGGTAGATTGAGACGAGGCTACAAAGTTATGACAGGCGGGAGGAAGTATGGTAGGTCACGGTAAAATTTAACACATTTTGCTTTCCCCCACACTAAAGGACCGCGGAATGGCGTGACTTGTGCGGGTGGTTGTGGGGCAGAGTATGTCGAGGGAGGAGCGAATACAGAGCGCTGATGGATGGAGGGGACGTGACCGCTGCTGCTATGTTTGGTTGCTGTCGATTAAGTCCGCCGAAGCGAGTGTACGGCACCTCGTGTTGTTCTTGCGAGAAACGGGTGCAGGCCATGTAAGTTCGCATTCCTTATTACTTATTTGATTGAGTCAAATAAGACAGACAAATGGCGTAGTTCTTTTCTCTTGTAATGACTTTGGATGCAACTACGATAACGGAAAATCAGCGCCCATGGTGGGCCGTTCCGCGCTATCCTTAGATTTTCTTTTGTTTGCCGAAAGTGTTTATTGACACAGTGGTCCGTAGTTAAAAGGTAGTTCATTTCTTAGATTTATCTGCAAGATATGTGAGATAACAATAATTGTGCTTTCTTATACGTAACGATGTCCTTTTTTCCCCGTCCAGATGAGTGTATCCCCGACGTCTTCATACAAATACATCGTGCACATCTTGTGAGTGACTTCCTTCAGGATAATGACATCGCTCGACTAGAGTGGCCAGCATGTTCTCCAAAGATGAACCCTATGGAAAATGCCTGGGATAGACTGAAAAGGGCTGTTTATGGACGAGACTACGTGACCCACCAACCACTCTGAGGGATCTACGCCGAATCGCCGTTGAGGAGAGGGACAATCTGGACCAACAGTGCCTTGACGAAATTGTGGATAGTATGCCACGACGATTACAGGGATGCATCAATGAAAGAGAACGTGGTACTGAGTATTAGAGGTACTAGTGTGTACAACAATCTGGACCACCACCTTTGAAGGTCTCGCTGTATGGTGGTTCAACATGCAATGTGTGGTTTTCATACGTAATAAAAAGGGCGGAAACTATGTTTGTGTTGATCTCTATTCCAGTTTTCTGTACGGGTTCCGGAACTCTCGGAACCGGGGTGATACAAAACTTTTGTGATTTGCCTATTTTAAACTCGTTAGGTACCGCTCTTAATTTTTCCTAGCAAGAAATGTATTAAATACAAATCACTATAATTTCACAGTGATACTTCGATGTTCACAAAATGTTATTTAGCATGAGAAGTATGTGAGAAACGCAAATTAAAAGATGTATTATATGTAATGTTCCCCATCCAGTCTTTAGAGAAGGGCGCGAGAATTATCTTAAAATTTACATATGACAAGCTTTCTTGTTGGTGCCACGCATGTGAACTTGACGAACAGTGAGCTCTAAAAATGAAATTATGATGTTGCTGAAAGCAGACCCTGAAATTCTTAAAGGATGAATACATTGCTTACAAGAACAAAACGTAAGGCGCAAAAACGAAGTAAACTATTGTACCAATGGAAATACAAATAAGCAGCGAAAAGTCACCAAAAAACGCTTGTGTGTTAGACTTCAATAATACGATTGGAACTGGCGTGAATGGCGAAACTGCTAACAATACACAACGTACAAAACCAAAATTCATATGTAAATGGACCAACATAAATTACAAGAATACTGAGTGATCACAAAGTGCCGCTACTCACAATGTTCCAGTGCGGACTGTAATTACCGTATGGCAGCGAAACTTGGTAGATGTTCTAACGCGTTAACACGGACCCGACTGATGATAACAAGAAATGTTGTGCCAATTTTGATCACCAGGTTCAAATCTGATGATTTCAATGTGAGAAAGACGTATAGAAAAATTTGCATTTGGAATGAGTTAAGTATTGGACGTGGGCAGAATCGTCAAACAAGTGAGAAATGCATAATGTTGACCTTATTACTAATCATCGCTTGCACAGTCTGTTCAGGGTGAGCACCGAAGACATCAACAAGATTCTGTACAGCGCCAGATTTGCATCTGGTGACCGAAAATGGAAATAAATCTTTCCCAGCATAAATCGGTTCCGCATTAATGCATCAAATTTCACTGCAATATGAGAATTAGAGGCTATCCTGGATCTCGATTAGTAGCTGAACTTTAATTATAACCACCCAGTAGTACACACAGAACTTAGAAAATAGTTGTCAACTATGAATTTCTAATAACTGGAGATTCTGTGACTAGGAATTTAATAGCGTCAGGTAGCAAAATCGATGTTCTCCCAAGGATAAGAACTCATCAGCTAAAAAATAAGTATTTGAAGAGCATTCTGGAAGGAAAACGTAGGCAAACGGGAGATGTTTATTATGATACAACTTGCAAAGCAGTTTTTATCGACGCGAAGGCAAATTTTCTTCGAAATCACAGTCGAGAAGACGTCAGTGCTAATATGTGGTATTTTCTATGTAAATTAACTGAGCGATAAGTATGCGGACAAAATAAGCTTCAGTGTCAGAGAAATGTAACAGGATAACTACAATATTTGTAGATCCTAATATGTTAGTGTCTTTATTTCAGTCAAACGCCTTGTTTGGCGTGAGTTTGATTCCTCTTAATTGACTGGTCCCGAACTCCACACATATCTGTTTTTTTTTTTTTTATTTATGTGAGCTATCTCAATTTTCACAGCTTCATCTTCTACTCTAGAATGCCAACTACATAGTTCTTGTAACCTGAGGATGGAGGATTGAGCTTCCAAAAGAGATAGTGTAACAATAAAGACAAATTACTTACGAGTGAAGTGGATTTTAATTCCATCAACAGTTACGACCCGCAGCATGGTCGATATCTTGTGACGACATTGTAATAATAATATTGAACCAGAATGCTGGTGAATACTGAAGAATTGGATACAACCCGTCGGCATCGGTGAATAATGATACTACAAGTTACCACAGATGACGCGTTGCAAAGACGTAGACGAACAAACAAAGGCATGTAATACAGAGAAAACAGATCGTGGACATATACCGCGTATACGCATATTTCGAACGTGATATTACATATATCGCTCTTTTCGCAGTAGAATGTCCTAGTATACTATTCTTTACTTCATCTGTATAGATCAGCCGAAGAATGGGATACTAGTACTGGCGAAGATGAAAAAAGCGACCAACGTAAAATTTTTATCTTGTACTCCAGTTGACCTAAATCGGTCAACTGAAGAATAGGATACCACCTTCGTAGGACAACTGAGCTACGGGATGCCTGTGTTATTTATGGCGCTTTTTTTTGCTTTCGCTAGTACTAGTATCCTTTATTTCTATTGACATAATTAGTACACGATACGAATCAACTGCAGAGAAAACAGCAATTGGAACGACTCACTACCAGATAATAATATAATTTAAAATGTGTACACAAATGATTTAAAACTCCACACGCGGCAAAAAGCAAACGCCTTTTCTCTCACTTAATAATACATTCATTTATTATTTACGATTTTGGCGCTTCGCCACAGAAGATAACCGATTTATTACCTACCTCTCTAAAATAGATAAACTAATATCTGTGACTGAAATATGACGTCATTGGTCAAAGCCGACGAGTTATATCCTATTCTTCCACTGACACGAATGCTGCTACAACTGGTTTTATTCCTGTTGATTATATGGTACCAATGGCCCTGTTTGAGCTCTGTAGCCATCTTCAGGCTATCTGTAGGTTAATGCAGTTTTTAACAGTCACAAAATTGTAACCAATAACAATTTTGCTTGATTGTGTTTCATAATTGCGTCCATATTGCACGGTTGCACTGTCGCTCTTTTGTAATCTTATTGCTGCGTAAGGCACTATAACTTCAGCCCAATTGTATTTATTGACCTTTTACTTTACTTCTGATTGTTATTGTTGTGATGTCAGCTTAGTTCTTTTATCGATGGTATATACAGTTTGACAGCTCTGACTGATAGCAGATCTAGTGCTGATGTACGGTTGCAATTTGTCTATGCATCGTAATGATCTATGGCGTGGTATACGTAGTATAGTCTTTGTTACGTTTTCACAGACATACATTACTTGCTTGCAGTACCGTATACAGTAGCAGTGGTGTCACCGAAGCCAGCACTTTAGAACCGCAATATGCCAGCGAGCGCAAGAGACGTATCAACAGTTTTTATTTACTGATAAAGCGGTCGTAAGAAACGGAGATAAACTGATATAACTACGTTACCATTATACTTTATACATAATCGTCAATACACGCGTCGTGTTTCGCTATAATTTTTCGTACAAGAGATGGAGGATGCAAGGAAAGGAACATTCTCAATGCTTACGTAACTAGAAACATCTTTCGTATTTTTGATTTTTTACTGTATGTAAGTGTAAAGAATCATATTACAGTTTGTTTTATCTCACATACCGACAGTTTAGGGGTATTTTAAGGGATTTAATAAATATACTATCTATGGACGTAGCTTAATGATTTTTTCCAACAAGTTTTGATCAATGTCGGCTTTACTTCGAATAGTGCGCTCATTATGAGGGCGCTCCTGTAAGTAGAGCCGACTGTTCTTAGGGAAAATAGACTGCTTTAAACGTGTTTATGTGTAACTCGATGTTCTTCTCATAACTTGACTCTATAATGTATAGATTAAACTCAACCGGTAAACAAATATTTGCTGAACTGAAAAGTTTGTTTAGACCACCTTACAGCGTTATTTCTTCTCAGAAGAGCGTAGTAGTACCATGCACAAACTTCCTGATGCTGTCACCTTACCTCACCAAACGTCAGGATTCGGTAAAGGACGCGCCTTTATGAGTGTGGTAATGTATGTCTGTGGTTTTCATACGCTAACATTTTTGTTTTATCTTGTTTCGATTACCTGGAATCGGACTGTATGATTTCGACAAAGTTAACTGTGCACTTTTTATGTACACATTCAGTTTGTCGTCTCATATTAAATGTAAAAGCTATATAGTTAGCTTTATTGAAATGGTACAGCTAAATTCTGGGAAACATTAAATGAACAAACGGACTTGAAACCTGAAAATTCTGTAGATAAATATACTTAAATCATACACCTCCACTCCGGATAATTGAAACAACAAAAAATCAAAGACATACACGCTATCAAAAGATACCAAAAAATATACTACCGCTTCGTAGAAGATTACGGAACACAAACAAATAAGTAAACATATTTTTCCATGAAGCACCGCTGGATTTGTTGTAAGTCGCAACTGTCAAAGTTACAATAGTATATAACGTCGATTAAAAATCTAACCTTACATTTCTCAAAAACAGAATTCATAAGTAAAGTAAATTATTAACAAACAAAATTAAACTCTAACTGAAGTTTATTTTCCAGCAATAATATAAGACAGAGAGAGCATCACGACAGCAATACCGCTGCCAGTACCAACACACAATCAATCAAAATTGTTATTAGTTATAACTTTGCAACTGTTAAGAAAGCGTAATTGCCTGTAGACAGCCTCAACATGAAGAGACATACCACACATTTCTCTCCAGTGCCAACCTCTTCATTTCATAGCAGTGCTTGCAAATTACGTCCTCAATTATTTGCTGGAGATATTCCAGTCTCTCTCTTCCTCGACAGTGTTTCCCCTCTACAGATCTCTCTAGTGCCATGGCATTACTCAACTGTGTCCCTTCTTCTTGTCAGTTTTTATTATATTTTCCTTTCCACGCCGATTCTGTAGAGAATCTCATCATTTTCTACTTTATTAGTCCAACTAATTTTCAGCATTCACCGATAGCGCTACATATCAAATGCCCGATTCTCTTCTGTTCTAATCTTCCCACTGTTGATGTTTCACCACCATACCGCGCTATGCTCCAGACGAATGTATTCAAATATTCCCTCCTGAAATTAAGGCCTATATTTGATACTAGAATGCCCTTTTTGCCAGTGCTGTTCTGATTTTGATATCCTGGCTGCATGCGTCGTGGTTTTATTTTGCTGCCTAGGTTGGAGAATTACTTAACTTCATATACTTCCTGATCACCAAACCCGATGTTAATTTCCTTACTATTCTCATTTCGGCTGCGTCTCAGTATATTCGTTTTTCTTCGATTTACTCTCAATTGGTAACCTCTACTGATAACGCTGTTCGTTCCACTCAGCGGATCCTGTAACCCTTCTTCACTTCCACTGAGGATAGGAATTTCATCAGCGAATCTTATCATTAACATTGTTGCAGCTTGAATTTTTAGTTCAACTCTAGAAACTTCCCTTTAATACCGTAATTGCTTCTTCGATGTATGCACTTAAGAGAAAGGGCGAAAAACTACACCCCTGTCTTACACACTTTCATCCAAGCACTTTGTTCATGACGTTCCATTCTTTTCCTCTATCTTGTCTCTTTCCTGCAGTGTGTCTTATCTGTCTTTACCTATAGCTTACCCCTACTTTACTCAGAGTTTTCAACACTTTGCGCCATTTGACATTATCCAACGCTTTTTTCAGTTGGCCAAATCCTATGAGCGTGTCTTCAATTCTCTTTAGTTTCGCAAACTGTGACTTTGTCGCGAATTGAACAGTGTCCGAACGTAGAATAAATTTCCATTACTACACGTCTACTATCACAATTTTTTTATCAGACTACCGGTTTCGGTATACAATGACCGTAATCAGTTCTTCTTTATAAAAACATGTCCTAATATACTGAAGCTACAGTGGCATCATCAAATGCTAAACAGAATATCAGCACCAGCATCGTCAAACTTACACACACTGCTGACCATTAAAATTGCTACACCACCAAGATGACGAGCTACAGATGCGAAATTTACCCGACAGGAAGAAGATGCTGTGATATGCATCACTAGGTTGGCGCCGGTGGTGACACTTACAACGTGCTCACATGAGGAAAGTTTCCAACCGATTTCTCATACGCAAACAGCAGTTGACCGGCGTTGCCTGGTGAAACGTTGTTGTGATGCCTCGCGCAAGGAGGAGAAATGCGTACCATCACGTCTCCGACTTTGATAAAGGTCGGATTGTAGCCTATCGCGATGCGGTTTATCGTATCGCGACATTGCTGCTCGCATTGATCGAGATCCAGTGACTTTTAGCAGAATATGGAGTAGGTGGGTTCAGGATGGTAATACGAAACGACGTGCTGGATTCCAACGGCCTCGTACCACTAGCACTCGAGATGACAGGCATCTTATCCGCATGGCTGTAACGGATCGAGCAGCCACGTCTCGATCCCTAACAGATGTGGGCGTTTGCAAGACAACAACCATCTGCACGAACAGTCCGACGACGTTTGCAGCAGCATGGACTATCAGCTCGAAGACCAGGGCTGCGGTTACCCTTGACGCTGCGTCACAGGCAGGAGCGCATGCGATGG
Organism: Schistocerca cancellata; assembly: GCF_023864275.1. NCBI lineage: Eukaryota > Metazoa > Arthropoda > Insecta > Orthoptera > Acrididae > Schistocerca > Schistocerca cancellata. Next base: position 448,500,512 of record NC_064630.1, on the reverse strand, counting down.
TGCACTCAGCGACGAACTTGGGTGCACAAATGGCAAAACGTAATTTTTTGGATGAATCCAAGTTCCAGCATCATGATGGTCGCATCCGTTTTTGGCGACATTACGGTGAACGCACACTGGAAGCGTGTATTCGTCATCGCTGTCCTGGCGTATCACCCGGCGTAATGGTATGGAGTGCCATTGGTTACACGTCTCGGTCACCTCTTGTTCGCATTGACAGCACTCTGAACAGTGGACGTTAGATGTCAGATGTGTTACGACCCGTAGCTCTACCCTTCATTCGATCCCTGCGAAACCCTACATTTCAGCAGGATAATGGAAGACGTCATGTTGCAGGTCCTGTACGGGCCTTTCTGGATACAGAAAATGTTCGACTGCTCCATGGCCAGCACATTCTCCAGATCTCTCACCATTTGGAAACGTCTGTTGAAGGGTGGTCGAGCAACTGGTTCGTCACAATACGGCAGTCACTACTCTTGATGACCTGTGGTATCATGTTGAAGCTGCACCTGTACACGGCATCCAAGCTCTGTTTGACTCAATGCCCAGGCGTATCAATGCCGTTATTACGGCCAGAGGTGGTTGTTCTGGGTAGTGATTTCTCAAGATCTATGCACGGAAATTGCGTGAAAATGTAATTACATGTCCGTTCTAGTATAATATATTTGTCCAATGATTACCCGTTTATCATCTGCATTTCTTCTCCGTGTAGCAATTTTAATGGCCAGTACTGTAATTAATAGTATATACAAGAGCCATCTTGTCAGCAGCACCATGATCAAAGCAAATAGCACTGATTTTGTGTTTAGCGTTTGCCGATGCCATTACGGCTCCAGTATATTAGGAGATGTTTTCAACAAACAGATCTGAAGATGGTCGTTGTAGACCGAAACGTGTAGTCTGATGACTAAAACAATTTGTGACCATAGACGTGATGCAAAGGAAATATATTTTTCTTTAGAATTGACTCTATAATCTGCAGCACCAAAACATAAGTTACAGCAGCCTCCTGGTTCAATTCTGTTATTGCGTTGTCATTACAAATTACGTAACTGTTGGCAGTCGGGAAGAAAGAGAGAGAGTGCTAAGGGCGAGTGAAGGTCGCAGTCTCAAGTCGGCGCCGTGAACGAGTGTGAGAGGGTGTCTCTCCGGCGGGGTCAGCGCGCGGGCGAAACATCATGTAGGTCAGCCGCACAGACGCTAAAGCGCTCATCCCGGCAGAGGCGCGGAGGGGCGGCGGGCCAGGTCGATACGGCGGCAGCGGCGGCTCTTAACGCTCGGCAAGCAGCCGGCGCGGCGCCAGACCGCCTGCCTACACAGACACCAGCACGTGCAACCAACCACCCACCTACCGCCACCTGCGGGCGGGCTCGCTTTTGTTTCTGCACGCAGCACGGCTCGGGATGCCAGATCAGTGCCGTCCCGGCACCCACTCTTCCTCTCACCCCCTCCCCCCCTCCCCACACACGCACCACACCCCCGTTCGCCACCATCCGCGAATCCTCCGTTTATTGGTTTCCCTGCTGCTGGCAATTTCTGAAGGGCGCAGAAAGGAAACGCCTCCGCCCGGGTGGTTTTCATTCGAGCGTCGCTCGGCAGCAGACACAGGGCCGAGTGCCCAGCCGTAAAGCGCCGCATTGCGTGATGAATCCTTATTAAACTCCGGCAGAGCGCCTCCGCCGCCGAGAACCCTCAATTACGGTGGATTAAATGTTTCCTAATATTCACCACCGCGCGGGCAACAACTCACGAAATTTCGGTACGGCCACTGAGACCCCGTAGTCATACCTGGTAATCAAATTACGTGCGTCAGGCCTTGAAGGTTTCGGAAACTGATATTCGAAGGATTGCGTGAGATTACACTCCGTAGCATGGTTTCTGAAAGTGCTAATTTATTTATAACTGAAGAATATTTATTCGCTTGATTAATTATTTCCACTGTTTATGCCTGACGAGACGCCGTGCGGGGAAAGACAATTGTCTGTTGTTCACTACGTCCAAGGTTGCTCATTTACGGCGCATTTTTGAACGAAGCGTCATTATGAGCAGGCGATGGAACACATCGGAGGATCAACTTCCGTGACGCCCACTTGGCGACACTACCGTTACATCACTTCTGTTCCTTCACACTACTAACTAGACTGTCGGACAGTTATTCTATAATATGACTAAGAAATAATGAAAAATTTTGAAGAAGAAAACTGTCACGTGTTTTGCCTAATGATTTGTTTAAAAGTAAGAAACAGACTAGAAATCCATTTCACGCACATTTGAATGATATTCGAAAACACGTACAGAAAATCAGGCACGTCCAGTGTCTTCAAAGTCTCTCTTAGCTTTAAACTAAATGTAATTTCACAAATCATTTTACCGTCTTTTTCTACTTACTATCCTTTATTGTCAGGCATTGTTCAGAATGCATGAAATGTAATATTTTTAAATTCGATCAGTATTCTGTTATTAATAGGAGTATATAGATCAAGAGGCCTAAGATTTTCAGTTTCGCTGCCTGAAAGAAAGAACTGCATACTTTCTATATCAGTGTAATTTTTTACGCGCAAATCAGCTACGCGTTAAGGATAGGAAATTTTTGACGCTTCATTTAGATGGGTGGCAGTAGCTGTTTCAGTTTTACCTCAGATCACTAGCTTAGTTTATATCAGTTACCCAGGTTAGTTTCAAGGAATTACAAATTTATTTGGAAACCTGAACTTCAGGTTGGTCAGTTTGGTAGACCATTTGGCCATTTCCAACATTTCATTCTGCTATGCAAATTAGAAAAAAAATTCCAGTGTCTATTCTCTAGGGAGTTCTCCTTCCCGCTCCACTCAAACATTTGACGAAAGAGTGGAAAATTTACGTCGTGTACTAATCACCGACATTTGTAAATAGAAGACTCACTGTTTTTGTATTGTTATGTTGCTTTTAGTTCCAAGCAGAGTAGTTACATCGTATCCACGATACGCAGACAGTCGGTTAGTTTATATGAAACTATTAGATCGTGTGGAAATAGGCTTGATCATAACAGAGACCGTTAACAGGCGTGGTCATCCTCCAGTGGCCGCTTTTTCAGACTCTGGTGTGAAAGTAGTACTCACTGAACGTGAAACGGTATTGAATTCCTGTAAGATGTCATTAATGCTAAATAGAGGAAACATTAAGGTCTCTTGATACAATAGTGTTATCTAACAACAACTTTTTATGTTCATACCACGTAATTGTACTGAGCTTCATACTGATCATACGGATCTCTGTACTAAGTGTTTCGAGTAGCCTTACTGTGGTATCACCGCCAGACACCACACTTGCTAGGTGGCAGCCTTTAAATCGGCCGCGGTCTGCTAGTATACGTCGGACCTGCGTGTCGCCACTATCAGTGATTGCAGACCGAGCGCCGCCACACGGCAGGTCTAGAGAGACGTCCTAGCACTCGCCTCAGTTGTACATCCGACTTTGCTAGCGATGGTTCACTGACAAATTACGCTCTCATTTGCCGAGACGATAGTTAGCATAGCCTTCAGCTACGTCATTTGCTACGACCTAGCAAGGCGCCATTATCCTTTGAAATATGTATCTAATGCAGAAAAAATTTCTTCGTAAGACAGAGTTGCTACGTCGCGTCGGGGAAAAATTTTACTATAACACAGTACGTCAGGACGCTTACGGATGCTAACAAAAAAGGATGCCGCTCATTACCTTGAATTCTGTAGCCGGCGAGATGGAATCCAAATTGGCGTGACCACTCCGTCCAGCTTTCCAGTGCCGCATCAAAAGGACGAAAAGTTGGTGCAACTGCGTGTTGTTACTGCGTGAGCGGTGGAGCGGCGGCTGCCCTATGGTTTTGCAGTGCACGTTGACCCTGGATGAGCTGTCCAAGGGCATCCAATAAGGCCTGCGTCTGCTGATTCTGCAAGCGATAAAATTCGGACAGTACATCTGGAGATTGTGGCGAAGCCATGACACAAGTAAATCAGGAAAATCAATACGAACGCAAAATTCTCGTCGCCAAACTGTTGTGACTTGGCAAGACAGCCAAGCCACTATGATTGGTAGCCGAAAGGCACGCGTTTAAGCTCACGCAGGCTAGCGTGAGGTCTGGAACAGTTATAGTAGTTGAGGCTAGTAAACAAGGTACGTAGCTTTTGGAATACTTAACTTTAATCCATAATTGGTGAACATCGGTCTGACGTTACATGCATCACAAGATAAATAGCAAAGGATAATGGCGCCTTGCTAGGTCGTAGCAAATGACATAGCTGAAGGCTATGCTAACTATCGTCTCGGCAAATGAGAGCGTAATTTGTCAGTGAACCATCGCTGGCAAAGTCGGCTGTACAACTGGGGCGAGTCCTAGGACGTCTCTCTAGACCTGCCGTGTGGCGGCGCTCGGTCTGCAATCACTGATAGTGGCGACACGCGGGTCCGACGTATACTAACGGACCGCGGCCGATTTAAAGGCTACCACCTAGCAAGTGTGATGTCTGGCGGTGACACCACACTTACTCCATATAACTTTAATAAAATACAGAGCGTATCGTCTCATCAGTTTCTAATTTAACCCAAGCGTAAGCCATTATTTCCAATTACCTTTAGCAGAGTTGTTGTTCATACCGCACACATCCGAATGAAATTGCTACTGGAGTAGCAAGAAAACATGACGCAGCAAACAATGTATTTTAAAATGATGCCATAAAGGGAAAGATATTATCTATAGCGCCATTTGATAATGAGTGGAAAATAAAGAAGCGAATTAATATCGATAGTGAGATCCTCGATTAGTTCGATACACTGACTTACGATAAATAAATAGAGGTGTCAAAAAAGAAAGCTATATGTTTAATATTTACTATATCTAGAGTTAAAGAGCTGAAATGGAAAGCAGTATGAATTCATATAGACTGAAAAGATGCGAGGTGCCGGGGTGGAGAAATTTATGTACCTCTTTTTCAGACGAATTTTCCATGAGAGCGAGACGTGCACTCGACCCCCTCCTTATCTACCAGCTAATTAATTATGAACACAACGGTAACGGAAGAAAATGATGGTGGCCCCTGTTAGGTGGTAAAATAAGGAGTGCACACTCACAATAATGTAATAAAGATCGTGATCTACTCAGAAAAAAAGAGAACTTTATCATAAAAACAACAGGAAATAGGATTCTGCATATATCTACAAAATGATATGCGGATTAAATATTACAGCGAGATTTATTATACATCAGAACATAAATGCACATGGTTATCGACACAAACGGTAGGTTAAAGGATACGGTAATACTGAAATATTGTGAGAATAATAGTTGGCTCGAGGACAAGGGGCTTCTACTCTCTGTGATGCAATAGATTGGGCCAGCCGCGGTGGTCTAGCGGTTCTGGCGCTGCAGTCCGGAACCGTGGGACTGCTACGGTCGCAGGTTCGAATCCTGCCTCGGGCATGGGTGTGTGTGATGTCCTTAGGTTAGTTAGGTTTAAGTAGTTCTAAGTTCTAGGGGATTTATGACCTAAGATGTTGAGTCCCATAGGGCTCAGAGCCATTTGAACCATTTTTTGAGCAATAGATTGACGATAATGACTGGAGGTCCTAATGAATCAAATATGAGTCACCTGATTATATAGCAGTATTTCAATTAGTAGTGAGGGCTCAAATGGGATCACATGGAGAAACAAGCAAGGTGGACTTGTAGCAAAGCGATCGCGCGTGTTGCTGAGGGATACAGTAGAAAATTGATAAGGTCCTACAATTCCGGAGCTGCAAAATACTGTACCAGTACTGAAATCTGCAGCGCGTCGTCGGTAGGCAGCGTCCTCGTGATGTAGGCGCCGACTTCTGTCGTGCAGCAACTCTGTGTGAACCCCTGGCCGCGAAGGCTGTCCTAGAATTCTGAGTTCTTCCGAAAACTAGCGACCAAGTCGCAAGACCATCTTAATCCGAGGAAGATCAAATCCCGAATCCCATCTGTGATGCGATGTTCAACTTCCTACTGTCCTCGAAAACTGCGAATCAGCAGTCAGTTTGGATTCCAAAATTCCCCCACACTGTCTCGGAACATCATTCGCTCTAATAGCGACCGTTCCCCCCAATTTCGAGCAGGGCTTTATGACGTCAACTATCCTCAGTTTAAGTTGACCAATCATGCCTTTGCAATTCAGCTGAGGGCACTGAACTTGCCGTTCGACCAGCTACGAAAACAACATGCCTAGACCACCAGCCATCCGACGCCAGACAGTCGTACCCAGCAGGGCACGGTCTACAAGTATTCTCAGAATCAAGAGGACAATGCAGTCAGTTGGTGCCAGGAATCTTCGTCCCGGACGCGCCAGAATGGTAAACACACAAACTGCGGTGACACTCAGACGTCTTGCAGGTCGTTTCGCCCTGCATACAACAGACGAAACTCGACCGACGTCAGTTGTTCTGCCAGGCCCTTAAGGCTATTGTGCGAACCCCCCAGAATTCAGGGAAGTACAGCCCCAAACTGGAAATGCCGTGTGCCGCGTCCTCCGATGCTTGCCTCGCACAGGCCACCCAGTTGAGTAACCCAACATGTATAGGAATCAAGTGAAAAGTATTGTTTGAGCTAACATTACAAATACTCTCATTACAATAACATTTTTCGGTCTGTTACTACCGTGCAAGACAAAGAACATTAATAAAATTGATGATAATGAGAGGAGACATTCAAAAGAGGGCATGGAACCCCTCACAGATAATAAGTCGGACATTCTAAGATAGGTTCAGCTTAAAAGTCTAGGAAAGTCCATTGTAACCAGATGAATTTTCTAGTAGGTAAGGCTCCTTGACCTATTTCTAGGAAAGAAGGCTCCTAGGCTCATATGGGTGGTGAGTTACTTAAAAGTTGCACATCTGTTAACCCCTACACATCTGCACAGCCGTCGTTCATTCGTGTGATCTATTGCCCGTGGTACACCACAATTGCGACAGCACAGGTTTTGAATAGCGTTATTTTGCCGTGCAAACTATACTTCACCACGACGACATGCGAACAGTTTACATTCTTAGCCGTTTCGAAAATGCTTCTTCCCTTGGCCCGAAAGCCCATGATCACAATCTTCTGGACATCATATATATCATTCCGTTTCCACATTACAACGGATACAGAAAAAAGAAATGTATGTGAAATCGTATGGGACTTAACTGCTAAGGTCATCAGTCCCCAAGGTTACACGCTACTTAACCTAAATTATCCTAAGGACAAACACACACACCCATGCCCGAGGGAGGGCTCGAACCTCCGCCGAGATCAGCCGCACAGAACGGCTACAGATTTTCGCGTCCTTCTCCATCTCCCCGACTAGCTTTACAGACTTTTCACTGCTAGAGCTGTTACCTTCCGTCTGTCAGCGGTTGTTGCACACTGACGCAGAAGGTAGGTGGTGGACGCACTGCTGTGACAGGACGGTGTAACAGTAGTACTGATGACAATAATTACTGAAGGAGGAATCGGAGAAAGGAGGTGGGGAAATGACCATAGCCAGTTTTTGGATGGCATACTTATGGTGATAATGACTTCATGGCCAGAGTCAGCTAAATTAGTGGACGTAGCGTTGGAGAAGTTTCTGCACGAATTAATTCTTGTATGTTATTGACAATTAGTTGCCTTATAAGTACTATAATTTTATTGAATTTGTGAATGTTGAATATCGGAAACTCTCACAGATAACATTAAACTAGTATAGGAGTATAAAATTCTTGTGTAACATTAACATTGTTCGTTGAAAGAAAAAGAAAACGGTTATAAAGTTATGTTAACGTGAAAATGTCTTTTATTAGTTGTATATACAAGGATATATTACGAGTTGTAATGCCACGATGAAGGAAAACTGAAATTTGTTCAGTTGGAGAACTGTTTTGATGCAGCTCTCCAGGCTACACTATACTGTTGAAGGCGCTTCATTTCCGAGTAACTACTATGTCCTTAGGGATCTGCTGACTGCATTCATCTCTTGGTCTCCTTTTACGGGTTTTACCCCTCAAACCTCCGCCCAGTGCTGACTTCGTGATCCCTTGATGTGTCCTACCAACATTCTGTTAGTCAAGTTTTGCAACAAATTTAGTTTCATTAAAATTCATGGTGTCCTTTATTTTACACAATTCGCTTCGCTGCTAGCTTTGGCCAAATGACCATTATCAAGTAGAAGCTGGCTTAAAAGGCTGGAAAGATATACCAGCCGTTTATGCCAGCTTGTACTTGATAATCGTCATTTCATCGAAACTAAAAGCCAAGCTAATTGTGCAAAATAAAAGACAGCTGAAGGATCAGTATGAATTTTGACAATTATTTGACGGCTGGATATCCCTCCTTCAAACAGACTTAAATTTTCCCCTCAAATATATTCAATGCCTCCTCATTAATTACCCGACCTACACATCTAATCTTCAGCGTACCTGTTTACCACCATATTTTGAAATCTTCTATTCCGTTCTTGTCTAAACTGTTTATCGCCTATATTTCACTTCCACACATCACTACACCCCATACTAACACTTACATCTATATTTGATGTTAACAAAGTCCTTTTCTTGCCATGTCCTGTGTACATTTTGTATCCTCTCTCCTTACGCCATCATTAGTTATTTTGCTGCAGAAACAGCAAAACTCACCTACTATTTTAAACGTCTCGTTTACTAACCTAAATCTCTTAGCCTCACCTGATTTCATTCGACTAAATTTAATTATCCATATTTTGCTTTTATTGATGTTTCATTTCTTCCTTTGAAGACACTATCCATTTCTTTCAGATGCTCTTCAAAGTCATCTGCTGTCTCTGATAGAAGTATAGTGCCATTGGCAAACCTCGCTTTTATTTCTGCTCTCTGAATTTTATTTCCTGCTGCAAATTTATCTTTGGTTTCCTTCTCTGCTTGCTCGGTGTACAGATGAATAACATCTGGGATGGGCTACATAACTGTGTCAATGCATTCGCAACCAGTCATCCTTTAATACCCCTTGACAGTTATAACTGCCGTCTGGTGTCTGTAAAAGTTGACAATAGCCTTTCGTCCTCTGTATTTTGCCTTATCCGCCTTAGGAATTTCAAAGAGATTATTCCAGTCAACATTGTCGAAGGTTTTTTCCAATTATACAGATGTTATAAACGAACAATAGCCTTTCCCTAACCCATCTTAAATCGATGTACAGAATGAACAGTAGGGGTGAAAGACTGCTCCCCTAGCGCTGCTACCTGCCGTCTGTGAGCAATTACTGTACATTAACGCCGAATGTAGATGGGCCGTGACCGAACAGTATGATAATAATAATCAAAACATTAATTACAGAAAGAGGACTCACGGAAAGGAGGATATGAAAATTATCGCAGCCAGTATTTGTGTAGAGTACTAATGATGGTGAAGACTTTATGTACAGAGTCAGCTGAATTAGTAGCCGTAGCGTTAGAGGCATTTCTACACTCCTGGAAATGGAAAAAAGAACACATTGACACCGGTGTGTCAGACCCACCATACTTGCTCCGGACACTGCGAGAGGGCTGTACAAGCAATGATCACACGCACGGCACAGCGGACACACCAGGAACCGCGGTGTTGGCCGTCGAATGGCGCTAGCTGCGCAGCATTTGTGCACCGCCGCCGTCAGTGTCAGCCAGTTTGCCGTGGCATACGGAGCTCCATCGCAGTCTTTAACACTGGTAGCATGCCGCGACAGCGTGGACGTGAACCGTATGTGCAGTTGACGGACTTTGAGCGAGGGCGTATAGTGGGCATGCGGGAGGCCGGGTGGACGTACCGCCGAATTGCTCAACACGTGGGGCGTGAGGTCTCCACAGTACATCGATGTTGTCGCAAGTGGTCGGCGGAAGGTGCACGTGCCCGTCGACCTGGGACCGGACCGCAGCGACGCACGGATGCACGCCAAGACCGTAGGATCCTACGCAGTGCCGTAGGGGACCGCACCGCCACTTCCCAGCAAATTAGGGACACTGTTGCTCCTGGGGTATCGGCGAGGACCAATCGCAACCGTCTCCATGAAGCTGGGCTACGGTCCCGCACACCGTTAGGCCGTCTTCCGCTCACGCCCCACCATCGTGCAGCCCGCCTCCAGTGGCGTCGCGACAGGCGTGAATGGAGGGACGAATGGAGACGTGTCGTCTTCAGCGATGAGAGTCGCTTCTGCCTTGGTGCCAATGATGGTCGTATGCGTGTTTGGCGCCGTGCAGGTGAGCGCCACAATCAGGACTGCATACGACCGAGGCACACAGGGCAAACACCCGGCATCATGGTGTGGGGAGCGATCTCCTACACTGGCCGTACACCACTGGTGATCGTCGAGGGGACACTGAATAGTGCACGGTAGATCCAAACCGTCATCGAACCCATCGTTCTACCATTCCTAGACCGGCAAGGGAACTTGCTGTTCCAACAGGACAATGCACGTCCGCATGTATCTCGTGCCACCCAACGTGCTCTAGAAGGTGTAAGTCAACTACCCTGGCGAGCAAGATCTCCGGATCTGTCCCCCATTGAGCATGTTTGGGACTGGATGAAGCGTCGTCTCACGCGGTCTGCACGTCCAGCACGAACGCTGGTCCAACTGAGGCGCCAGGTGGAAATGGCATGGCAAGCCGTTCCACAGGACTACATCCAGCATCTCTACGATCGTCTCCATGGGAGAATAGCAGCCTGCATTGCTGCGAAAGGTGGATATACACTGTACTAGTACCGACATTGTGCATGCTCTGTTGCCTGTGTCTATGTGCCTGTGGTCTGTCAGTGTGATCATGTGATGTATCTGACCCCAGGAATGTGTCAATAAAGGTTCCCCTTCCTGGGACAATGAATTCACGGTGTTCTTATTTCAATTTCCAGGAGTGTATATCGACTATGGGCTAACTCTTGCATTTGATTGAAAAATAGTTGGCTTTAAAATATTGTAATTTTATTGAATTTATGAGTATCGAATATCGGAAGCTATGACAGTTAACATCACAGTAGTACAAGAACGTAAAATTCTTGCGTAGCATTTACGATGTTCGTTGAAAGAGAGAGAGAATAAAAAACGGACTTCCACCTCATTAGGATAATTCCTCCGTGGTGACTTGGTTTTACTTCTTTTTTTCGTGGTAGAGTTCATTATTTCACCGAAGGAACTCTAGAAATGTTAGACAACTTTCGAAACATGTCGTAAAAGGGCATATCAAAAGTTTAATTACTGCTTACACAGGTTGTAAGTAGGCTGTTTAGGTTCTTATATTGGTCACGCCGCCGCCACGTAGCGCTCTCTGTATGTAAATGACTCGCTGTGCTGTGTGCAGTCTGTGGCTAGTTTGCATTGTTGTTTGCCATTGTAGTGTTGGGCAGCTGGATGTGAACAGCGCGTAGCGTTGCGCAGTTGGAGGTGAGCCGCCAGCAGTGGTGGATGTGGGGAGAGAGATGGCGGAGTTTTGAAATTTGTAATACTGGATATTATGAACTTCTATGTATATTATGATTTTTCAACACTATTGAGATCCAGTCCAGTAAATACTAATTTTGTAATATATATCCCAAAAATGGGGGAGCACAAAGACATTTCCCTTCACAGGAATTGGATACGGAATTTTCTTTTCAACTACTTGGTAATTTTTTTTGTTGAATAACTTCTTGTGGTGCACCACTTTAATTACATAGACATTAAGATGTGAATATACATTTCCCTTGTCTGCATTATTGTCTTTAGTGTAATGTTTTTTTCTGCTTGAGCTTTGTCATGTTTAGATATAAGTTATTGCATTTGCTGCTGATGTTTGCCAGGCATAGTGTTACTTAATTTGACTTTGTGTTACTCTTCTAAGCCAGTCTACTACTGACTTATTTTTCTTGTTTGCTACACATTGCCTTATATTAGTTGTAATATTGCAACTGCTTTGCTAATTTCTATAATGCTGCTTGCTTCGCAAATCTGCATTTTTTTCATTGCTGTTTGCGTTAATTGTTTTGTGCTGCTGCATTGCCTCGTCCCTTAGTTTAGCATCTGAGCTCAGTAGATTTAAGTTAGCTTGAGAGGTGGTAGACTATATAAGGAACTGACTATGGACAATAGGGAAAGATTGCATTGAGAAGTTATATGAAAAAGATTTGGGCCAAAATGAGTATTGTACACTGAGAAATAATTATTTTGAAAGAAATATGAATAGAATACAGAAAGCAGGTATAGATAGGACTTTTCGGGAATAATGATGAATGAAGGGAGATCTCCAAGAAGCAAAGAAAGTTTTGTTTGCAAAATACTGCAGTAAAACAAACCCTATCCTTTCCTTTTGTATTATTCCGCTATATGTTTGTGTACCCTTGCGTATTTATGTTTTTACTGTATTTATATGTTTATCTGGTAAGACTTATGTTGTTGAATTTTTTAATACTCAACTACATGAACTATGATGAGGAATACTGTTATCCTCAAATATAATTTGCATTAATAATATGTTATTTACTTTGTAAAGATGTTAAACATTATTAATTCTGTTCTGTTTTGTTGCTCATGTGTGAAGTTGATGTTTCAAAAGTTATTCTGATCTTTTATGTATGTACTTAAGTCATAATTCCTGTAACACTGATGTATCTGTTTATTTCTATTCTTTTGTAAAGCCTGTACTACTACAGAATTATCTGAATTGTTATGTTCTTTAATGATGTATTTTGTACCTTTGTAATTGTATTCTTACGTTGTAAAATTGTAATTGACACCAGTTCATCATATTATTAACTTGTAAGTTACATTTCACAACACACATTTCTGTTGGTCATAGTATATGGACAATATGTGAGAAGTAGGGACTGATAGTGTTTGCACGTGTGTTAATAATTCAGCAAGGGACTGGATAACAGCATTGCTGGTTCGAAGAACATTTCAAGAAAAATTTTTTGAGTGCACAAGTGGTGGTTCATGGACTTGCTATATTATCCGCAAGACTCTTCGATGGTGATAGTGCACCTGCACAGTCGCAGCAGATGGCTGCTGCACATCTCTACAAGGACTACAGTGGGTCAGCAACTTTGATGACCCACCAATACCATTATCTCTACAAGGACTACAGTGGGTCTGCACCTCTGGTGGTCCACCAATACCACAATCTCTACGAGGACTACAGTGGGTCTGCTCTGTGATGACCTGCCTACCAATATTCTTCAAAACTTCGACTGACTCTGCGGTGGGTTTGCTCTGTTTTAGCCCATTATCTGTCTGCATGTCAAAAGTCAGCACTGTCTTTTCGTTGAAAGGGCAACACTGCTTCTTCAAGACTGCATGGAAATCCACTACTTCTGTGTGCATTTTCTTCTACTGCTCAGACTTTGAGAAAAACACAGCTATTTTAGTGTGATGAACGATCAGGGCTGTCTTTATGGACTGTGAGAAAATTTTAGCTTTTGACCAACACTGTATCAATAAGTGTGTGCATTTGATTTCTTTGTTATTGCAATTATGAAACATTTTATCAAATCATTATTGGCCACTGCCCAAAACAATTTGTAAAATTTTTTGTGGGGAGCACGGGGGCTATGTGAGTGGGCTGTTTAGGTTCTTATATTGGTAACGCCGACGCCACGTAGCGCTCTCTGTATGAAAATGACTGGTTGTGCTGTGTGCAGTCTGTGGCTAGTTTGCATTGTTGTTTGCCATAGTAGTGTTGGGCAGCTGGATGTGAACAGCGGGTAGCGTTGCGCAGTTGGAGGTGAGCCGCCAGTAGTGGTGGATGTGGGGAGAGAGATGGCGGAGTTTTGAAATTTGTAATACTGGATATTATGAACTTCTATGTATATTATGATTTTTCAACTCTATTAAGGTAAATACATTGTTTGTTGTCTATTAAAATCTTTCATTTGCTAACTATGCCTACTAGTAGTTAGTGCCTTCCATTGTTTGAATCTTTTATTTAGCTGGCAGTAGTGGCGCTCGCTGTATTGCAGTAGTTCGAGTAACCAAGATTTATTTGAGGTAAGCGATTTGTGAAACGCATAGGTTAATGTTAGACAGGGCCATTCTTTTGTAGGGATTTCTGAAAGTCAGATTGCGTTGCGCTAAAAATATTGTGTGTCAGTTTAAGCACAGTCATGTATAATTGTTCTAAGGGGACGTTTCAAGGTTCCCGAATTGTTCACGATTTCTTTTTTTAATAGGAGTACTTGTCTGTTCACAGAACACCGACGGCTCCCTGAAGGGTCACTCGTTGTTAAAGTGGCTTAAGATGCTGTACTGACTTTTTGTTAAACGCCTAGAGAAACTGTAACTGTTCCTTATCTAACTTTACATTCCAGGTCAGTAATTAAACAATACAATGGTACCTTCATGGCTACGATGAAACCTAAGATCCGATCACTTCTTTCGGTGAAATTATCTCATGTATTCATATCCACTGTTGTGAGAGAAGTTTTCTTAGCCTGCAGTAAACAGAAAACTGGCTCGACAATGTTACAGTAACGGTACAAACTTTTCCAAAACAAACGAAATGAAAACCATCACGCCATTTTACGCCGGTTGTAACACCGGCGTGAATGGAAACAACTCAGGCGAAGTTTAAATTACAGTCGTGACACACTACCGGATTTTAGTCTCGCAGACGAGACCATTTTGATAACACTTTCCTAACAGTGGAAAAGTCTCAAAGTTTGTTTATCATATGAAGCGGAGAAACTGTTCGAGATTAAAGCAATAAGACGATATTAGATGTCCAAGAAAATAACTGCTATTTAAAGAATCACCGAAAAATCTCGATAAATTTTGATTCGGAATTTGTAATCACAGAAAAATACCAAGAAATGTTGATTCTCTCCTGCATAGTTACACTGAATTTGATTCTGTGCTGCTAGTGGTTTAAGCCATACAAGTTGCAACACTAATATGTTTATCTGTCTCGATGCTAGCATAAATTTACTCGTAGCTTTGCAACAAATATCATAATGGTTTGTCTATGCCAATGACTGTGATTATCGTTAGAAACAAAATCCACCTGTGTTACATCTACCTTATTTTCAGATTTTCCTCTCCTGTGGTTGATACTATAATCGAAATTCTTATTTACCGCGGTAACATAACGATAACGTTCTTAAGTAGGCTTTGCATTGCGTCTTACGAACATTAGTGGGTAATGGTTTCACGTAATTTTTGCTTGCGAAGAGATGTCAGATTTGTGCCGTTCGAAAATGTATGTGAAGACTGCGGATTTGTGGGATAAGAGTGTATGTTAAGTTATTTAATAAAAGTCAGGAACGAACACGTGAATGATTTCGCTTAAAGAGCTGATTCCAGTGAGTAAAACGATACAATTTACATCAAGGCGCTAACTATTAAAAATAAAAAACGTCCATAAATATGATATTGTTTTGTGATTACGTTAAAATTTTGCACATTTGTATTATGTTGACGAAGAAATGCTTGAGGATTTTCGGAGGTGATTCACTAAACGGGGGAAACTGGCTGAGAAACTCAGAACACAGTGCGTAGATCCGTTCAATATAGACCATACATTCACACTTATTCTGCAAATATTCTGTAAACATAACCTTTTTGCGGTTCCCATCATGTTTTAATCGCCAGTGTTGTTACAACCAACCAGTGGCTAAAGATGTCCCTCTTCGGTGGGTCCAACACTTTAACAGGCTAATAACTATTGTGGTTCATGGTGTGGTTTCCTGTAGTCATGTCCTAGTTCATGAACCACGGGCAACGTATGAGTGGTCAAGTAAGTGGTCCCGACAGTCGGGATACCAGTTACTTTGGAATAAGGCTGGGCATCTCGGACATATTCTGAGTCGTGGTCACCTTTGTGCTCATACGGCAAAGACTACCAAATCCACCGGTTAGTCCCTCAGCCGTTAGGGGTAAAACCCAATGGGACTCGGGGCAAGTAAGGCTAGCAACCTGCTTCCCTGGTACTCTAAATATGATGCTGGCAATAATCAGAGCAAAGTGCCTCGGACCTTTGGAGGTGACGGAGTCCCATCTCTAACTGACAAACCAGGGACTCCTAAGATACGACTTGGCAAACAAAAGGGTAATGAGATGGGGAGCTATTATATCAATGGGGGCTACTCTCGGAAGAAGGTAGAGCTGGCAGAGGCTGCAAGTAAGATGGGGTTGGACGTTTTAGCTGTTAGTGACATTCGGGTAAGGGGTGAGAAAGAAGAGGAAGTGGGAGAATACAAGGTCTACCTGTCAGGCGTCAAAGCAGGAATAGCACAATGGGGTGTAGGGCTTTACATCAGGAAAGAAATGGAACCCAGCGTAGTTGCAATAAGGTATGTAAACGAACGACTGATGTGGATAGATTTGACAGTGTCTAGCAAGAAAATTAGGATTGTGTCAGTATATTCGCATTGTGAAGGGACAGATCAAGATAAGATGGATAGTTTTTATGAGGAACTCAGTGATGTAGTTGTTAGAGTAAAGGACAAGGACAGTGTTCTACTCATGGGTGATTTTAACGCCAGGATTGGAAATCGAACAGAAGGGTATGAAAAGGTTATGGGTAAATTTGGAGAGGATATGGAGGCCAACAGGAACGGGAAACAACTCTTGGATTTCTGTGCCAGTATGGGCTTAGTAATCACAAACTCCTTTTTTAAACATAAGAACATTCACCGGTATACTTGGGAGGGCGGGGGAACCAGATCTGTCATTGACTATATAACAACAGATCAGGAATTCAGGAAGGCTGTGAGGGACACACGTGTATTCAGGGGATTCTTTGATGACACTGATCATTATTTAATCTGCAGTGGCATTGGGATTGTGAGGCCGAAAGTGCAGGAGGTCAGGTCCATATGTAGGAGGATAAGAGTGGAGAAACTTCAGGATAAGGAAATCAGGCACAAGTACATAACAGCGATCTCAGACAGGTACCAGTTAGTTGCATGTAGTCAGTTACAGTCATTGGAAAAGGAATGACAAGGTACAGGGACACAGTACTAGAAGTGGCTAAAGAATGTCTTGGAACAGTAGTGTGTAAAAGTAGGATGAAGTAAACAGCTTGGTGGAATGATACAGTCAAGGCAGCCTGTAAAAGGAAAAAGAAGGCGTATCAAAAATGGCTACATACCAGAACCCAGGTAGACAGAGAAAGTTATGTTGAAGAAAGAAACAAAGCCAAACAGATAATTGCAGCATCCAAGAAGAAATCGTTGGAAGACTTTGGAAACAGGTTGGAGACTATGGGTCAAGCTGCTGGAAAACCATTCTGGAGTGTAATTAGCAGTCTTCGAAAGGGAGGTAAGAAGGAAATGACAAGTATTTTGGACAGGTCAGGAAAACTGCTGGTGAATCCTGTGGATGCCTTGGTCAGATGGAGGGAATATTTTGAAGAGTTGCTCAATGTAGGTGAAAATGTGATCAGTAATGTGTCAGATTTCGAGGTAGAATGGGATAGGAATGATGATGGAAATAGGATCACATTTGAGGAAGTGGAAAAAATGGTCAATAGATTGCAGTGCAATAAAGCGGCTGGGGTGGATGAAATTAAGTCGGAACTCATCAAATACAGTGGAATGTCAGGTCTTAAATGGCTACACAGGATAACTGAAATGGCCTGGGAGTCGGGACAGGTTCCATCAGACTGGACAAAAGCAGTAATCACACCAATCTTTAAACATGGAAACAGAAAAGATTGTAACAACTACAAAGGTATCTCTTTAATCAGCGTTGTGGGTAAAATCTTCGCAGGTATTGTTGAAAGGAAAGTGCGAGTATTAGTTGAGGACCAATTGGATGAAAATCAGTGTGGGTTTAGGCCTCTTAGAGGTTGTCAGGACCAGATCATTAGCTTACGGCAAATAATGGAGAAGTGTTAAGAGTGGAACAGGGAATTGTATCTATGCTTTATACACTCCTGGAAATTGAAATAAGAACACCGTGAATTCATTGTCCCAGGAAGGGTAAACTTTATTGACACATTCCTGGGGTCAGATACATCACATGATCACACTGACAGAACCACAGGCACATAGACACAGGCAACAGAGCATGCACAATGTCGGCACTAGTACAGTGTATATCCACCTTTCGCAGCAATGCAGGCTGCTATTCTCCCATGGAGACGATCGTAGAGATGCTGGATGTAGTCCTGTGGAACGGCTTGCCATGCCATTTCCACCTGGCGCCTCAGTTGGACCAGCGTTCGTGCTGGACGTGCAGACCGCGTGAGACGACGCTTCATCCAGTCCCAAACATGCTCAATGGGGGACAGATCCGGAGATCTTGCTGGCCAGGGTAGTTGACTTACACCTTGTAGAGCACGTTGGGTGGCACGGGATACATGCGGACGTGCATTGTCCTGTTGGAACAGCAAGTTCCCTTGCCGGTCTAGGAATGGTAGAACGATGGGTTCGATGACGGTTTGGATGTACCGTGCACTATTCAGTGTCCCCTCGACGATCACCAGTGGTGTACGGCCAGTGTAGGAGATCGCTCCCCACACCATGATGCCGGGTGTTGGCCCTGTGTGCCTCGGTCGTATGCAGTCCTGATTGTGACGCTCACCTGCAAGGCGCCAAACACGCATACGACCATCATTGGCACCAAGGCAGAAGCGACTCTCATCGCTGAAGACGACACGTCTCCATTCGTCCCTCCATTCACGCCTGTCGCGACACCACTGGAGGCG
Organism: Schistocerca cancellata; assembly: GCF_023864275.1. Classification (NCBI taxonomy): domain Eukaryota; kingdom Metazoa; phylum Arthropoda; class Insecta; order Orthoptera; family Acrididae; genus Schistocerca; species Schistocerca cancellata. Next base: position 448,481,904 of record NC_064630.1, on the reverse strand, counting down.
GGCTGCACGATGTTGGGGCGTGAGCGGAAGACGCCCTAACGGTGTGCGGGACCGCAGCCCAGCTTCATGGAGACGGTTGCGAATAGTCCTCGCCGATACCCCAGGAGCAACAGTGTCCCTAATTTGCTGGGAAGTGGCGGTGCGGTCCCCTACGGCACTGCGTAGGATCCTACGGTCTTGGCGTGCATCCGTGCGTCGCTGCGGTCCGGTCCCAGGTCGACGGGCACGTGCACCTTCCGCCGACCACTGGCGACAACATCGATGTACTGTGGAGACCTCACGTCCCACGTGTTGAGCAATTCGGCGGTACGTCCACCCGGCCTCCCGCATGCCCACTATACGCCCTCGCTCAAAGTCCGTCAACTGCACATACGGTTCACGTCCACACTGTCGCGGCATGCTACCAGTGTTAAAGACTGCGATGGAGCTCCGTATGCCACGGCAAACTGGCTGACACTGACGGCGGCGGTGCACAAATGCTGCGCAGCTAGCGCCATTCGACGGCCAACACCGCGGTTCCTGGTGTGTCCGCTGTGCCGTGCGTGTGATCATTGCTTGTACAGCCCTCTCGCAGTGTCCGGAGCAAGTATGGTGGGTCTGACACACCGGTGTCAATGTGTTCTTTTTTCCATTTCCAGGAGTGTAGATCTAGAAAAGGCATATGACCGGGTTCCTAGGAGGAAGTTATTGTCTGTTCTACAAGATTATGGAATAGGAGGCAAACTTTTGCAAGCAATTAAAGGTCTTTACATGGATAGTCAGGCAGCAGTTAGAGTTGACGGTAAATTGAGTTCATGGTTCAGAGTAGTTTCAGGGGTAAGACAAGGCTGCAACCTGTCTCCACTTTTGTTCATATTATTTATGGATCATATGTTGAAAACAATAGACTGGCTGGGTGAGATTAAGATATGTGAACACAAAATAAGCAGTCTTGCATATGCCGATGACTTAGTTGTGATGGCAGATTCGATTGAAAGTTTCCAAAGTAATATTTCAGAGCTAGATCAGAAATGTAAGTACTATGGTATGAAGATTAGCATCTCCAAAACGAAAGTAATGTCAGTGGGAAAGAAATATAAATGGATTGAGTGCCAAATAGGAGGAACAAAGTTAGAACAGGTGGATGGTTTCAAGTACTTAGGATGCATATTCTCACAGGATGGCAACATAGTGAAAGAACTGGAAGCGAGGTGTAGCAAAACTAATGCAGTGAGTGCTCAGCTACGATCTACTCTCTTCTGCAAGAAGGAAGTCAGTACCAAGACAAAGTTATTTGTGCACCGTTCGATCTTTCGGCCAACTTTGTTGTATGGGAGCGAAAGCTGGGTGGATTCAGGTTACCTTATCAACAAGGTTGAGGTTACGGATATGAAAGTAGCTAGGATGATTGCAGGTACTAGTAGATGGGAACAATGGCAGGAGGGTGTACACAATGAGGAAATCAAAGAAAAACTGGGAATGAACTCTATAGATGTAGCAGTCAGGGCGAACAGGCTTAGATGGTGGGGTCATGTTACACGCATGGGAGAAGCAAGGTTACCCAAGAGACTCATGGATTCAGCAGTAGAGGGTGGGAGGAGTCGGGGTAGACCGAGGAGAAGGTACCTGGATTCGGTTAAGAATGATTTTGAAGTAATAGGTTTAACATCAGAAGAGGCACCAATGTTAGCACTGAATAGGGGATCATGGAGGAACTGTATAAGGGGGGCTATGCTCCAGACTGAACGCTGAAAGGCATAATCAGTCTTAAATGATGATGATGATGATGATGATGATGATGATGATAACTATTGGATGTCATCTGAGCCGAAGTGCTAAACCGGTAGATATTACACCTCCATAATTCAATTAAGGGGATGTAAAGGGTTACGTTCAGTAAAGTTCTTACATTCGTACGTAATGCACTGAGAATATTTTATTACCTGTTAGCATAATCAACTGCAGCTAAACACACACAAGTATATTGGAAGTAACAAACTCTAAGAGACGTGAACAAACATATATTCTGGAAAGTCATGGGCGTCTTCATATCAAACAGGTCAGTGTGGATAACCTTATTGTCGTCTCTTCTAAATTAATAATTTTTAGCATTCAGCCTCGTGAGTGGTCAATTTTTACTATCAAAAATTATTACTATTAGTAGACTGGTGGAAGTTTTACTATCAGAAATTATTATTATGGCAAAGGATGTACGGAAGTGTCAAAAGCTCTACCTCCTGCAAAAGAATGTTAGGCTGCTAGTGAAACTTTACTATCGTTATCATATAATCTGATATGTAGCTCTATACTTCTATTATGAAAACTCTTATTACGACATGTTAATAGTAAACATTTTCTGGAACTTCCTACTATTGGACATGTCAGTATTCTGATGGAGAACAAAGAAACTGAAATTAATTACTCTTCCTACAAATAATGAAAAATCAGTTTTCTTGTGTCTAACTACGATTTTTAAAACAATCTGTAACATTTCCTAACACTTATACTGTAATGCTCCTGCAAGCAACAGACAACTTACCTCGTCTTGGCCCTCCAACTGTGTGAATATTCTGCATCCAGCAACATGTTAAAATAATTCAGAAGAAATACTGCGATCCATGCAGAATGCAATTCATGATCGCAGCTGCTAATGCCACTACATCACTTTTCCTTTTCTGCAGAAATTAAGCAACAATAGTCAATAAGCCTTAAAAGCGGTGTAAAAATGTAAGGCATTTATAAAACTTTTAATTTATTGTGTTCTGAAAACTGAGGATTACACCCTGAGAAACTCCACTCAGACCTTTCTTTACCTTGGACAGATTGATTATCAAAACCCTTAATTCTTCGACAGTAATCAACAATAACGTATATGGTCACAACAAAGATACGAGTATTACATTCAATGTATGCATACACAAATCTGACAAAATCCCTCTCGTGTGCAAGCAAGCAACAACTACACGCTGAAAAAAGGGAAAATACCAAAAATCTTCGATTAATGCAAAAGAAAATCTTCCCTGGTGCCACTAGCACGATCAGGACAGGTTGCGGCCTCTCCTGATGCACGGCTTTCCTCTACGCCAGGCTGCGTCCGACAACTGTTCGCTCGCTCCCACTTGCGATAATAATATCTCAGACTCAGAGTTTGTGTATGCACGCAGCCGCAGAATCAACAGCTAACTTACCAAAAAAGATACGAAGGTCAAACTTTCAAGTTTACATGTACAATTGTGCCCCATCTCGCACACGTCATATGTCATTATTTGTTTATCCGAATGACTTACGATTTAATCGAATTCTAGGAAAAATAAATTGATGTTTCACTTCCTGTGGATGTCGACGTGAACAGTGACAGTAAATTAGCTCAGAATGGTCCAAAGATGGGATAGAAAGCTTTTATTTCTATGTTTATAGAACATCGTATGGTTTAGGGAAGTCACATAGTAAACAAATCTCATTGTGGCAATTCGATGCTTCAGCTCGGTTACATTTGCAATAAAAACCTGCTGCTGTTGTAGGCGCCACGATTCCGATTAAATAAAAAGTGTAATTTTCATGGTGCATTTTTGAAAAATTTTACATTAATATCCCATAAAGTCACATACCTACTCAAAAATTTTGATTTTTAACTTACGTGAAACACGGAGTTGTAATGAAGCTGTTCTTCATTAAAACTGCAGCATAGTGAAACCGACATACGACAAACCTCAAACAGGCTTGAATTCTACTTCATGCTTAGATATGATAGTCATTAGTGAATCGGTAGGGAGACAGGACATGGGAAGTGCAGCATGCTTTAAGTATGGAGATACAACAAATCAAATTTGTTAATGAGAACAATCGTGAAACTACACTTCGCTGCAAGAATTAAATTATGGTCTGCCAAAATGCCACAGCTTTGTATTTATGTAAGATTAGTGGCAAGACAAATCAATCTTTATCTTCAAAAGTACAAAAGAGCATTTATAAATAAACAGCAATTAATTCCAGTCATTACCAACAAAGTTTCCAACCTAACTCCTCAGGCCCATAAATTAATATATATACGAGGGTGCATCAAATGAAAAGCTTAAATATTTTTTAAATATTATTATTGTGTAGAAGTGGTACAAAGCTATGTCACTTTTGAACATAATCTCCCCCAAGCTCAATGCAAGTCCTCCAGCGCTTCCAAAGTGCATAAATTCCTTTAGAAAAAAATTCTTTTGTTATGTTGCGCAACCACTGATGCACCGCATGGCGCACCTCCTCATAGAAAGGAACTTCTTTCCTCTCATTGCGTATTTGAGTGGTCCAAACATATGGAAATCACTTGCGGCAAGGTCTGGTTAGTATGGTGGATTAGGATGACACTCAAAATGCAGGTCTGTGATGGTTGCAACTGTTGTACGGGCAGTGGGGGGCCTTGCATTGTCATGTTGCAAAAGGACACCTGCTGACAGCAGCCCACGTCACTTTGATTCGATTGCAGGCCTCAGAGGATTTTTTTTAGGAGATCTGTGTATGATGCACTGGTGACAGTGGTCCGTCTAGGCATGTAATGCTGCAAAAGATGCCTTTTTCGTCCCAAAGACAGTCAGCACAACCTTCCTTGCTGATGGTTCTGTTCGAAACTTCTTTGGTTTTGGTGATGAGAAATGGCGCCATTCCTTGCTCGCTCTTTTCGTTTCCAGTCGGTGGAAGTGACCCCAAGTTTCGTCCCCCGTAACCATTCTTGGAAGGAAGCCATCACCTTCTCGTTCAAAGTGCCGAAGAGGTTCCTTACAAGCATCAACACGTCGTTCTCTCATTTCAGGAATCAACTGCCGTGGCACCCAACTAGCAGACACTTTGTGAAACTGGAGCACATCATGCAGAATGTGGTGCGCTCACGCATGACTAATCTGTAAACATCCTGCAATGTCATTCAGTGTCACTCGGCGGTTGTCCTTCACTATGGCTTCAACTGCTGCAATGTTCTGTGGAGTTACAACTCGTTGTGCCTGACCTGGACGAGGAGCATCTTCCACTAAAGTCACACCATTTCGAATTTCCTACTCCATTCCTAGACTTGCTGCTGTGACAAACACGCATCACCGTACTGAACCTTCATTCGTCGATGAATTTCAATGGGTTTCACATCTTCACTACGCAAAAAACGAACAACAGAACGATCTTCCTCCCTGGTGCAAGTCGCAAGTGGGGCGGCCATCTTTATACTGATACTGCGACGGTATGCGTCCATCCGCACTATGCTGCCACCTACAGGCCATTCTAAACACACCATTTGTAGCACGCTTACCAACTTAAAGGATAACGGGGCGAAATTTCGATTTGTTATTACAAATTTAAGGTTTTCATTTGACTCACTGTCGTACATATAATGATATCTAGGGCCTAGTAAAGGACTAAATATTTAAAATGAGTTCAATGCAATAACTTAAATAGAATAGTATAAATATTAGCGTCAAAATCAAACTAAATACTCAAAAAAAGTTAAAATAAATAATGCTTTTATTAAATATTACACTTTTTCATGACCACCGAAAAGGCACAAAGCAACAACAGATGTAACCAATACAAGAACACCCTTAAGTGGACCGCATCTACTCGTGTACAGGCCTGGGTAAAAAAGTGGGGAAAGAACAGAGCGGTAATCCTAGAGAAATTTCTTTTATTTTCAGTTGTTAAGTTGCTTACTCTACAAAAAGGGCTCAGTTTAACATATTTATGAGTATTGTCATAAAAGGAATTAAAATAAAGACAAAGGAAAATTGGAGAGTGCAAATAAATTTCCAAGAAAATATTGTACTCACAAACTCGGCGCGGACTCTGCAAATAACTATCGAAAAAGGGTTTAATTCTAAGAGTAACAGAGCTCGTGTTTCGCAAGTGCAAGTTCTATCTTGATCTTGGAGCAGCTCACGGCTTGCACTGGACAGAATTTTATGAAAAAGCTTTGAAACTACTACTTTAGGGATGAAAAGTAAACCACAGACTGAGGAGACTGCTTCACATATATTTCTATCTGTTTACAATACTTATTTGTAAACAACGTTTTATTTTGCTATCCGGGGTATAGATGTACAAATATTCGAATTTCCTACTCAAGAGCAATGTGCGTGTGGTTGACCGTCGGAGAGGCAGGATTCAGGTTACGTCTGCAATATTCTAACGTTTATCTTTGCGCTTTACTAATTGTAAAACTGTAGGCTAATTTGGTAGGAAACTGCCGTCTTTGAAATTGGAACGGCAGTTCTGATGAGTGATATTCTAGGGATAAATACTGTGTGTCCGTTGTACTTTCCAGTCATTTGTTCGGCTTCGATATTGTTTTTAGATAGCGGTTTGACGGACGTTCTTGCTTCATAAACTATTTTTGGTGAATTCAGATTTCTGAGTAGTATGACATCTAGAGTGTAGTATGGTACCTTGAGTGTATTCGTGCACGTGTCTCGGACTTCCTATGTATGATGAGGGTAAGGTTACCACCGTTCCAATGTCGTCAATGTCTCCATCATTTGCGACTGCCTCACGAAGGTGGATGTATTCTTCCTTGCGTAGTTTCTTCTGATCCAGTCTTACTATTTTTGCATTCATATCTACCATGTATTGCTGGAATAAGCAGCGGGTGTTAAGAAAGTAATTTTATGTTTCATTGCGTTTGATCGTTACGCAGTAAGCGTAGAGCTTCTGGGAGGTGACTTTTTTGTTTCGGCGCCTATAGCAGGTTTCATACTAAAATGATATCCCTCCTCTCCGTCCAGAAATATTAATGGATACTGGAGGGCATCATAAGAACGGTGTGTCTTTGCAGTGCGTTGTAGTGCTTCTCTTCTCCGTTGTACAATTGTGTCACGGTTTGTCATTTCATTGCTCCCTAATACGATGGTAGCTTCGTCTATCTGAGGTGCATTAAATCTACGTTCGTGTTCTCCAGGTGGTCTTTTGTGGGCTGGAACTATAACTTAATAGTCATCAGAAATAATTCGATCTAGTGCTGCTCTGAATTCGTGCATCAACTGATTGTATCAGTGGAAGATCCTCTGTACATCCTGGACTATACTCGTTTCAGTCCACTAATATTTGTGCATCGTCGATCAGTTTCTGTATCTTCATTTACTATGAAATACTCTTGCAGAAATGGTCTTCGTTGGGCAGTGGTAGTAATGACCCCGTGTTGTGATAGGTTTGGCCTTAAATAGAAAAGACATGATCGATTTCATCTCTGTTGGTGTTGATCAAAGTGACACAGAAAGGAGTCATTTGCAAACAGGCGTTGTAGACTTTTATATTTAGAAGATAAGTGTTTTGCTTCTGGAGTTTCCCCTGTCACTTAAAGTAAAAATTCCTGCAGAGGTGCTTCTACTAGTGGTAATCGATTGCTTTCATTCATGCAACAGAATGCTGGTGTTTCTCTATTGAATTTTCGCGCAATGTAAGTTTGGCATATATTATCCATATTTCCGATTGCGACGTGTTTGTTATATTCTTCCGCCGGATCTAAGTGAAATACTTCATTTGTTAGGCTGTACTGTTTACATGTTCTCGTTCGTGCTTCTCGTAGGATGACATTTTCATGGCTGGCTTTAGTTCGGAGACTTATATCAAACTAATAATATATAAATAATAAGACTGTGTTGCAGTTCTTGAGTCTTCAATCGGTTCATTTCGTCGTTCTTCGCCTTCTCTGCTTCTAATTGGGCTTACTGTCGTTCGTTAGGAACTTAGACGTGCTTCGCGCTTTTCGTCTGTTTAATTTTGTCTCCGTTCTTTTCGTTTTCGCCGTTTAGCTTTAGATCTGGCAAGATCGCCTTTTTTACATTTGTGTAGACTCGTAAGATCATTCTTTTCGTTTGGGCATTGTCTAAAATATAAATCAAATCAAAGTTGTATTAACAAATACAACAGAGTACACTTTACACCGTTTTCATACTTCATTTTAGATTTATATTCAGTATCACTCCAGCTACTCGAGCTTAACTGTTTGTTTTTATTCAATCACTGCACTACGGCTTCGGTTCCACCCTTCGTCACTGATAACTGACGTTCGAACCAACGACGCGTCTTGCTTCATATATCCGTACCAATGGTTAGCCCCACCAGTGGTATACTCCAGAATATGCCAAAAAGGCTTTGAATGGTCCACAATGTTCCAGAATATTCCATGACATTCCAGAGTATTCAGGAATGTCCAACAACGATCTGAGATATTGCGGAATGTTCCCGAAAATTATGGAATCTTCCTGAATGTTCCAGACTATTCCCGAACATTGTAGAACATTCCGATCATTGTGAAACATTCCGAGAAATTCAGGAATTTTGTGTAATGCTCTTGAATACTCTCGAATGTTCTGGAATCTTCTCCAGTACTCTAGAATATTCTGGATTATTCTAGAAATTTCTAGTGAGCAAATCTTCCTAGCAGTTAATTCTTCAAAAGCGCGCCTTTCAGGTAAAAACTGGAAGCTTCCTCATGAATGGGGGATAGAATTCTACCACACCATAAATGTCTCTTCATCATACCGGGACTCCTATCTGAGTGTTAATGGCACCCACCTTGTACACTTACATTTACAATATATTTGGATCACCTGTGGTGTCACCGCCAGACACCACACTTGCTAGGTGGTAGCCTTTATATCGGCCGCGGTCCGTTAGTATACGTCGGACCCGCGTGTCGCCACTATCAGTGATTGCAGACCGAGCGCCGCCACACGGCAGGTCTAGAGAGACTTCCTAGCACTCGCCCCAGTCGTACAGCCGACTTTGCTAGCGATGGTTCACTGCCTACTTACGTTCTCATTTGCCGAGACGATAGCTTGTCATAGCCTTCAGCTACGTCATTTGCTACGACCTAGCAAGGCGCCATTATCAGTTACTATTGATATTGTGAATCATGTACCGTCAAAACCGACGTTCATCATTAATGGATTAAAGTTAAGTATTCCACCAGCTACGTCCGCTTTTCTAAATTCTAATTTCCTTGTCCTGTTCCAGACCTCACGCCAGCCTGCGTGAGCTAAAACGCGTGCATTTCGGCCTCCTCTAGTATCACGGTGTTGGCTCTCCTGCCAACCACAACATCACCCGTCTTTCTCTACATCTTACCCCTATTTTTCTCAGAATTTCGAACATCTTTTATATTTCAAACACTTTATCCAAGTCGACAAATCCAAAACGTGTCTTTATTTTTCTTCAATCTAGCTTCCATTATCAACCGCAACGTCACAGAGTTGACTCTCCGGTGCCTTTAGCTTTCTTAAAGCCAAAATGCTCGTCATCCGACACATCCTAAATTTAGTTGACCATTAATCTGTAAATTATCCTTGTCAGTAACTCTGTTTCATGTGTTTTTCAGCTGATTGTGCTATAATTCTTGCACTTGTCGGCTCTTGCTGTCTTTTAAATTATGTGGAAGATGTTGTTCCGAAAGTCTGACGGTATATCGTCAGTCTCCTACATTCCACACACAAACGTAAATATCGTATTCTTGCCACCTCATCCAACAATTTTAGAAATTCGGACGGAATGTTATACCCTTCTGCCTTACTTGATCTTAAGTCTTCCTAAGCTCTCTTAAATTCTGAGTCTATTACTGGATATCTAACTCGTCCCTATCAACTCTTGTTTCTCCTTCTATCTAGTCATCAGAATAGGCATTCCTCTACAAGAGGCATTTAGCATACTCTTTCCGCCTATCAGCAATCTCCTCTGCATGTAACAGTGGAATTCCTAATGAACTGGTAACGTTAGCATCCTTGTTTTAAATTCACCGAAAGTTCTTTTGACTTTCCTACATGATGAATTCGTCTATCCAACAATCATTTCTTTTTCAGTATATTCACATTTTTCATGCAAGCATTCTGCCTTAGCTTACCTAAACCTCCTATTTATTTCGTTCCTAAGTGTCTTGTATTTCTGTATCCCTGTATTTCCCTGCATATTTTAATAACTCTTCCTTTCGTCGATCATCTGAAATGCTTCATTTCTTATTCATGGTTCCTTCGCTGTTTCCTTCCTTTCGCTTACGGTTTTCCTTCCAACTACCATGACTGCCCTCTATAGGTACGTCCATTCCACTTCAGCTGTACTGTCTGCTGAACTGTTCTTCACCGAAGTGTCTATACTTTCAGAGAACTTCAATTTCGTAGTACTTCCGTCCCCGCCCCCGGTAACAGAGTGATCAGCCTGTAACACCACAGCTCTTATGCTGTATGATTTTTTTTTTTTTTGCTTTATTTATTGTTACATTGTTGATCGTCTGTGAATGTGTTTGAATCGATAACATAAAATTGTGTACTCTTTTCTTTGTTAAAAACTTTGATGTCGTGATTTGATTCTATGCAAAGTAGTGTATCTGCAATTTATATTCTTTGTCCCATTTGGAGGGAACAGAACTTATTGTATGTAATTGTAATTTTGTGTGAATAATTTTTTGTAGAAGTGTAAATATGTGAAAATGTTCTGTTTTATTTAATGTATTTGTTTGCTGTTATGTAAATTGCTGATCCTCACTTAGGGTTCTTAGTTAGTTTGTATGTAAATGGTGTAGTGGTTCCCCTCTGGAACGGAAATGTGTAGCGCGCGCAAATTGTGGTTGGCATAGGTGGAAAAGGTGGAACTGATAGTCAGTCGGAGACGAGCAGTCAGTCGGGGACGAGCCAGCAGTCCGTGCTCTGCCATTGTAAAGGTGCATATCGTGCTGATTCAGAGAGAGGCTTTTCCTGCTGCTTTCCAATGCCTCGGATGGGTGGATAAATAGCTGGAACTATTCTGGAATTTGTATTTATCATCGCCACCAAGAAATGACAGAGTCCAGCAATTCTACCTGCAATTCCACCTACCAACATGCAGTTGCCACCACATTGCGCAATCACTGTAACGTAATACTATATTGATGTACAGTGAAGGATCAGCCTAATGGATGTGTTAGTGTGCTGAAATATAAGGTAATTCATATCGGAATTTATGTACCTACCTTGATTTTACTCCTCATCATAACACCTCTCAGGGTCCTCTCCGTTTGAAGTAAAGTGATTACCGAGTGTCCTTACTGAAAGTACATTGAAACTCAGTATTTTTTAATAATGCCTCTTGAACTTATTAAAAAGATAGTTAAAGCTAATGTGGTAACAGAGTGAGTTAAAGCAAATGTTATTTGTCCAATAATAATTTTCCTATTGAACTGCTATTTAAAGTGCTGTTACCAACTTCAAACTTAAAAGATTGACAGAGGCTTATGAAGTAAATGAACACATTGTTGCCTGTAGTAAATTCTAAAAAGGAGAGTCAGTTTCTTGCAATTTTGTCAACATTGTGTTTCGTTGTAGTAAAAGTGAGAAAGCTGCAGTTGTGAAACGTTACATTCTCGTGTTTGCCAAGTGTTTGTCTCTCTTGTGTATTAGAAGTGCACAGTAATAATAATGTTATAAAGACCATTCACTTTGTGTAAACCCTGAAAGTAATATTGTGTTTCGGTATCTGTTATAATTTTGAAAATAGTTCCTGCTGCTCTAACTGTTAGCTTCAATCTTAAAACATATGTGTGTCAGAGTTCATTGCACTCGCGTGTGGCTAAGTCTAGGTTGTTTGTCCATTATAGCTACTTATACCTACTTTTATAAACGAGAACATTAATCTTTCTCTTGCCTAATTAGGCTGGCGACCGTTTCCCTTATTTTATAAACAGTATAGCTAGGCAAAATTTTGTTTGGTACTATACAAATATTTACGTAATTCTGACTTTCATTTCCGATAAGCCACCTCCGTTAGGAACAACACGGTCAAACTAACAAAATTCCTCTCGGAGGGTAACACTGCTCTGTTTCTTTGTGCCATAGTTGCTTTTACAAAGTTGTTTTATGTTACAACCTGCTTTTAGCATAGACGTTTTGGTACAGTAGCAAGCACGTAGGAGTGTTATACGTGGCGCCGCGTGACAGGACGTTGTTCAATTTGAACCCATAGACGGAAAAAATTATAAGTAGTTAGCATTTTACAAACATTGAGTGAACATAAAACGTCCAGCGGCACGAACCTGTACATTACTTGACAGAACTAGTAGTGAAAGTTCAGTTTAAATTAAAAATAAAAGGTATTAGTACTTAATAATAGCTAAAATGGACAGGAAATTAGAAATAAATTTAGACGCGCGAGAGCAGAATGCAACCGAGAGCAGTTTAGGCAGCACACCAACAGATGGCATAACGCGCGAGTTAAATTACGTACGTTATCACGCAGACGTTAATAAACAGATCGAAGCTATGTGTGTAGCGCGTACTAAGCAAGACAATGTAGGCGATGTTGTCGAAGACAGTGGCTATGCTGATGAATCGAGGGATATGTTTGAATCACCAAAAACTGAAAGGGAAGTAGGACTCGAACGCAAAAATGTAGCAGAACCTAAAAGTGAGAAGACACCAGATCTGACTGATTTACTTAGAATACTGTCTGCGCAATTTGCAGCACAAAATGACAATATCAATGACAATATTAAGGCACAAATTGCAGCACACAGTGACAATATTAATGAACAAATCGAAATGCAGGGTACCAGACTTAGTAAACAAATTGAAGAAGTCAACTCAAGGGTAGGAACAGTGAGTAATGAAATAAAAAGTATTAAAAGCGAAATTACTGTCATCAATGGCAATATTGCCAATGTACAAGGACAAATTGATGACATTAACGAAAGATTTAACTCTGAAGTAATTAAAATTCAAGATCAAATTGAACCCTTAGTCTGTACTAAGGTTGACGAAAAGGTATTCGGTATTAAATCCGAAATACAAACCGAATGTAACGCGGAATTTGCACAGATTAAACAATCTGTAACAGAAACAAGCAGAGCTCTAACCAAACAGATTCTTACTTGCGAAAAGAAGTGTGAACATAACACTGCACAAATCCAAGGCAAAATGTATGACTTAGAAAGAAAAATACAAACCGGACCTACACATTTTACTGAAAAAATGCCTTTCAGTAAAATATTAGAGGGCGAGGAAAAATTCGACCCAGCAAAGAGGCATAACGGATGGCACCCCCTAGACTTTGTAAAGAATTGCGAAAGAAATTTTCCTGAATATTTGTCTGACCAGGAAAAAATTAATGTTGTAATCAGTGCATTAACGGGAGAAGCAAAAAGGTGGGGGTTGAATCTTGATACTAACCAGATGTCTTTTGAAACCTTCAAACAAAAATTTATTGACCAATACTGGTCAGAACAAAAACAAGACCAGTTGTGGCGTGAATTTCTAATGGCCAGACTGTATGATGTCAGAGGTAGGCAAACCATGAAAGAGTTTTGCGAATCATGGTACAGAAAACTAATACACTTAAAAGCAAGAAGGACTGAAGCCGAGATCGTTTGGGTTCTTTGGCAGAAACTGCCTGAGGATTCTAAACGGTATGTTGGGAGTACCCACAGTAGTTTTTCTGCGTTCTTGGAAAGGGTAGAGGATGAAGATCACTGGCGAAGAAATCGCTAGTACCGTCCCCATAATAACAATAATTATTCGCGAGAAAGTAATGATCAAGCTGAACGACACGAAAATGAAAGATATCGTGTAAACGCGATTCAAAGAGGTCGTGCGAGAGGCAGGGGAAATTATACGACGCGCGGCAGAGGATACATAGCACGTAATTCCCAAACTAGAAACGAAATGGAAAACTAAAAACCGCGTGTGTTGCGGGCCGGATTCACGCGGAAACCGGTTTTGGGCCCAAAGAAAAGATGCCAAATATCAGGTTCGAGAAGGAAAGATGTAAACTATGGGGCAGGAAGGTTAAGGGCGCGCCTATAGCAGACGGGCGCGGAGTAATACATAGTGGCGTTACCAGTGCGAAGTCACGTGACCGTTCGTGCTCGGGCCAGCTGTTGCCGAAGCAGCATACATTGCACTTGGCAGCAGACACAAATAGCAAACGTCAGAACAGGATGGCTGCCGTAGAAAGAGACAGAAGAGGCGGGATCGGATACTTCCGATGGCCGGTTTCAGTAGCAGATGAATGTAGAAATGGAAATAAAGTTAATATGTCATATGATAAAGATAACTCGGTATCGGAATCGTGCGAAAAGACTTTATTAAAGAATAAAAGGGAGACAGAAAAGGCGAGTGAAAAGGGGAATATTTGTACTGTTAATGATGTGTATGAATTAAAAGACGTAGATGTGGGGGAGGTTGTGATGAATAAAGAGGAAAGGGAGGTAGAATATGCCACGCAAAAGACGTGTGCACAATTAATAATAGGTAAGAAAGAGGTAGAGGAGGACGTTCGTAATCATGACATTATGAGCAGTGCAGATGAAATTATTGTTGATGGAAAGGTGTTTAATAGTTTTAATGCAGAAAGGTCTAGTAAGAATTTCGCACGATTACCTGAAAATGACAGCATGGAAGAAAATGAAATGAAAGTTATCGAAGTATGTGACGATTATACTAAGTATGAAGTTAAGGCTGAAATCGTTCAAAGTAATATAACAGAAGTGCCTGACTGTCCAAACGATGTGCTTTGTGTAGAAAATGAGTCGAGAAACAAAGTGACTGAAACATCTAGTGATAATCTGCCTCACTGTTTAAAAGTTCCCTTATTGCTCGAATCTGATGACGAAAGTGAAATCAGTGATAGTTCAGATGATGAAGGATATATGAATAAAGATAAGAATGAATATAATAACTTTCCCTATTGTTCAAAAGTCGAGTACTTAAATGAATCTGATAGTGAGGAAGAGAGTAGTAATGATTCCAGTGAAGGTGAATTCTCAGGTGTAAATGAAAGTGAATATACTTTTACTGAAAGAGGGTATGAGAAAATTAGTGACATTTTTCCAAGGCAAGATACAGAAAGTAGAACTGAGCCAAAACCGAATGAATTATTCAGTAATGTAACACAGGGGCATAATTTGCAGGAACTTCCAGATGATACTATACTGGGGCAAGCTTTAACAAATGTTTTGAAGGAGTGTGAAGTACAGGAACAAAAAGAACCACCTGATAAAAGGATAGCAGAACAGGAAATGTTGTACCTTGCTAAAGACTTTGAAATTCCAAAACCTAAAAAGCCACCTGATGAAACAAAACGTTGGCAAGATCTGAATGGGTTAGTGAAAGATGTAGCAAACAGGAGGCCTAAAAAGCCACCAGACTTTAGTAACTGTTTTATGAACCATAGAAGACTGCCTTGTTGATAAAGAGACTGGGGGCAGGATGCTGTATGTATGTATGTGGTTAATATAATGCATGACTTTATTATTATTGTATCTGAGTGTTACCTGAAAGTGGATTATTGTTTTGTTGATCTTGAGGCCTGTGGCAGGTTGTTGTTTATTTACTATAGTGTACTGTTTGACTTTGCTTAGGAAATGTTTATTTTCAATTGAATACTAACTGTTGCCAGTCTAATTATAAAGGCAGGGCCATGTAGTGTGAGAAACCTGAGAACTTTATGACTAATGATGCTTGTGGTAACTTTATATAAGTGCAATGAACTCCAAATGACAATAATTAATTTCTAATATACTTAAAGACCAGAAAGGGCTTATGTTTGCACCATGTTGAGTATCTAAAGGTACATGTCCTCAGATGAGGTTTGTTAAACCCTCAGGGGACATGCACTCTTTGCATTGTCAGGTGCCTGACGAGCACCAGGGACCCGAGTTGTTGCTAGCACTACTTCCATTTCTTTTCGTGCTGCCAACCTTCCTCTTCATCATTCAGAACTTTTACTGTCTTCTTTCCTTCTTCTCTATCAGAGTGTATTGAATAGTGTAGCAATGATGTAAGATATTATGTATTGTTTGTGGACAAGTAAATGGATAAATAATATGGGTACACTAGAAAATGACCAAGATTAATGAAAGTATAGTGGGTATTGTAAAGGAAAAATGAAATGGGAAAGTAATTGGAAAGAGAAATATAGATGAGAAAAGAATAGCTTACTGAAAAGAAAAAGTAAATTAATATTATAATATAATTAAATGTAAATGTTTTTGAAAAAGAAAGGGGCAAATATGGTATTGAAAAACTGTATATGTGTTTAACACTGAGGAGATGAACCTGACTAAGGTATGGGAAATAAGTGTGTGAGGTATGTGTCTAGTGCCAGCAAAAGAGTTGGCAGAAATCACTTGCAATAGGATATGAAATTATTGTCCTGATCTTGATGTATGTAATGACCTAACTGTGTGTGGAAAAGCAATGACAAATGAGTAGTAAAAATACTTTATCCTAAATTGATCCTGAATATGACATTTAATTTTTTCTCGATTAATGTATATGTTACCTGATGTTGTCATTTGAAAAGAAATGGTTTTGTTACCAGTGTCTAATTGCTGTTTCAAAGTTGCAGGTTTTATGTTTTATACCATTAATGCAAATTTTACCAAAAATGTGACAGAATGATGAAAAACTTGGAAATGATGACAATAAACTGCTCAAAAATGTGTTGATGGGCAGTAAAACAAGACAAAATAATAAAAATACTGTGGTCCTGAAGTTGAGGACTACAAAATATGCTATGAGAGCAGTAGCCAAAGGACTTGCCATTGTGGGGCAAGAAGTTGATAAGTGGTCACGAACTGCCAAACCTAGAGGATGGGGCAGTGTGTCAATTTAAAAATGTGTTTTTTGTGTGTTCTTAATCTAAATTGTGTTTTGTGTCTAAATGTGTGTGTAAAAAGACTGCTAAACCAATAATGGGTAGAATGTGTAACATGGACTGCTAGTGCTGAGGCAAGCAGTGAATTAAGTTAGGTTTTTTGAGCAATATGTTATGAACTGACTATTCTTATTGAAGTCAGTGAAAAGTTATTATAAAATATATATGCAACTTATTTAAATGGATGTAGATGTTTTTGAGACTAAGTTTCCTTGGATAACTTAAAGTTTTGGACTGCCTTGTTTTAAAACACAGCAGTGATGATTAAAGATAGGCTCTGAATATGTTAGTGTGTTTATGTGTAACAAATATTTTGGACTGCTATTAATGAAGAGCAGCTTTAAAGTTAATTATTTTGAAACAACCTTGCAAAGTTACTTTGGTATTTAAAGAGTCAGTTGGAAAAAGGTAATCATAGCTGTTTGTGTAAATTTTTTGTATATGTGGATGCAAACTGATATTTTCAATATTTCATTAACTGCTGAACCTTGTAAAATGTACCGTGATCATAAATATGCTTGTGTGTCTGTGAAATTTTACATTCCTTTAATATTATTGAGAGTCAAACTTCTGTTTTGCTAAGTTAAAATGTTTTGTGTTGTTGTATATGTGTATTTTCTTTATTTTATTTGAAGGCTATACCATATTCTACTAATATGCAGATTAATTTTGTACTGATTGCCTATTAATTGAACTGTGTGTGTATGGAAAGAACATGCTTGAGATATCTTGTGTAATGATGCAAAATTATTTTCCTTAAACCAGTGTGAATGTGAAAATTTCTGTAAATGTCTTATTGTGAAAATCTTTTGGAAAAAATGTGTGCAATTTCGTAGTGCATATACTGTATACCTGTAATGTGTGTGTGTTTTTTATTCCCAACTGAAGTTGGATGGAATAATTTTTTTTTCATAGCCAGCACCACTTAGGTGTTATAGATGTTTCCTTGAAGTATCCCTTACAGGAAACTTCAACGAAACATGGGGCATGTGTAACACCACAGCTCTTATGCTGTATGAATTTATTTTTTTTTGCTTTATTTATTGTTACATTGTTGATCGTTTGTGAATGTGTTTGAATCGATAACATAAAATTGTGTACTCTTTTCTTTGTTAAAAACTTTGATGTCGTGATTTGATTCTATGCAAAGTAGTGTATCTGCAATTTATATTCTTTGTCCCATTTGGAGGGAACAGAACTTATTGTATGTAATTGTAATTTTGTGTGAATAATTTTTTGTAGAAGTGTAAATATGTGAAAATGTTCTGTTTTATTTAATGTATTTGTTTGCTGTTATGTAAATTGCTGATCCTCACTTAGGGTTCTTAGTTAGTTTGTATGTAAATGGTGTAGTGGTTCCCCTCTGGAACGGAAATGTGTAGCGCGCGCAAATTGTGGTTGGCATAGGTGGAAAAGGTGGAACTGATAGTCAGTCGGAGACGAGCAGTCAGTCGGGGACGAGCCAGCAGTCCGTGCTCTGCCATTGTAAAGGTGCATATCGTGCTGATTCAGAGAGAGGCTTTTCCTGCTGCTTTCCAATGCCTCGGATGGGTGGATAAATAGCTGGAACTATTCTGGAATTTGTATTTATCATCGCCACCAAGAAATGACAGAGTCCAGCAATTCTACCTGCAATTCCACCTACCAACATGCAGTTGCCACCACATTGCGCAATCACTGTAACGTAATACTATATTGATGTACAGTGAAGGATCAGCCTAATGGATGTGTTAGTGTGCTGAAATATAAGGTAATTCATATCGGAATTTATGTACCTACCTTGATTTTACTCCTCATCATAACACCTCTCAGGGTCCTCTCCGTTTGAAGTAAAGTGATTACCGAGTGTCCTTACTGAAAGTACATTGAAACTCAGTTTTTTTTTAATAATGCCTCTTGAACTTATTAAAAAGATAGTTAAAGCTAATGTGGTAACAGAGTGAGTTAAAGCAAATGTTATTTGTCCAATAATAATTTTCCTATTGAACTGCTATTTAAAGTGCTGTTACCAACTTCAAACTTAAAAGATTGACTGAGGCTTATGAAGTAAATGAACACATTGTTGCCTGTAGTAAATTCTAAAAAGGAGAGTCAGTTTCTTGCAATTTTGTCAACATTGTGTTTCGTTGTAGTAAAAGTGAGAAAGCTGCAGTTGTGAAACGTTACATTCTCGTGTTTGCCAAGTGTTTGTCTCTCTTGTGTATTAGAAGTGCACAGTAATAATAATGTTATAAAGACCATTCACTTTGTGTAAACCCTGAAAGTAATATTGTGTTTCGGTATCTGTTATAATTTTGAAAATAGTTCCTGCTGCTCTAACTGTTAGCTTCAATCTTAAAACATATGTGTGTCAGAGTTCATTGCACTCGCGTGTGGCTAAGTCTAGGTTGTTTGTCCATTATAGCTACTTATACCTACTTTTATAAACGAGAACATTAATCTTTCTCTTGCCTAATTAGGCTGGCGACCGTTTCCCTTATTTTATAAACAGTATAGCTAGGCAAAATTTTGTTTGGTACTATACAAATATTTACGTAATTCTGACTTTCATTTCCGATAAGCCACCTCCGTTAGGAACAACACGGTCAAACTAACAAAATTCCTCTCAGAGGGTAACACTGCTCTGTTTCTTTGTGCCATAGTTGCTTTTACAAAATTGTTTTATGTTACAACCTGCTTTTGGCATAGAGGTTTTGGTACAGTAGCAAGCACGTAGGAGTGTTATAAGCCGACTGAAGGTCAATGCTAAGGGCTCTGGTTCGATTTCCGGCTGTGACGTCGATTTTCTCCGCTCAGGGACTGTGTGTTGTGTTGTCCTAATGATCATCATTTCATCTCCATCGACGCGCCAGTCGCCAAAGTGGAGTCAAATCGAAAGACTTGCACCCGGCGAACGGTCTACACGATGGGAGGCCCTTGTCACACGACTTTTTTTTTTTTAATACTTCGATATCCCACTTCTTTCCGCATTTATTTTTCCTGAATATTCTCTTAAACTTCATCACTACTAAAGTCTGATTTGAGTCTGTATATACTCCTGAGTACGCTTTTCGATCCTGTATCTGATTTCCAAACCTCTGCCTGCCCATGATGAAATCTAACAGAAACTTTCCAGCATCATTCAGCCGTTTCCAAGTATATCTCATCCTCCTGTGATTCTTGAATAGAATATTTGCTGTTGCTAACAGATATTTATTACACAATTCAATTAGTGTGTCTCTTCTCTCGTTTCTACTACCAAGCCCACATTAACCAGTAACCCTTTCTACTACTGCCTCCCCTATAACCGAACTCCAGTCCCCCATGGCTATTAGATTTTCATCTCCCTTCGCTTACTGAATTATTCGTTCAATATCCTCATATACTTTCTCCATCTCTTCACCTTCGGCTTGTGAGGCCAATATGTATACCTGATAGCTATAAACAAATAAATGGCTCATGCCTCAGCCGACTTGCGCCAGAAATCGAGCTCCCACTTCCGTCACTTTAAGTTTTGGATAAGCTCTGCCCATGATCACGATTAGGCGCAGTCCCCTTGTAGGTTTAATACTAATTTACAAGCAAAAGAGCACGAGGAGAAATCTTCACTTTTAGTAAGTACAGAAAGCCACTTTAATTGTACTAAACGCAAACCTCCTACCTCTACAGTTCGAAATTGCGTTGTTTTATTCTAAGAGGCCACCTTATACCAGACCTACCAATGGCATCGTCCTAGTTGGGACCCAATTAAGGAAACCTGCACCATGAAGATACCAAATTTTTGATGAATAAAAGAATAAGCGTGTCGTAATGACGATCAGACATAACATAACCCTTCTAGTCACTCTGCAACGCTAGGCGGTAACATACCGAGCAGCCTTTGCCAGTAGTACCAATACTGTGGAGCTCTTTCAGCAAGCAAATAGATTCTATTCCGCGATTTTTGCAGACTAATTCTATTGTCAACCTCAGCTGACAAGCAAGTTGTAACCGTCACTTTCAAGAAAAGCCTTATGAGAAGGTGACATGTGTCACCCAACGACGCGGGAACGAGAGAGAGAGAGAGAGAGAGAGAGAGAGAGAGAAGGAGACAGATGGACAGACAGACAGAAAGTCACTCTGGACGCCGTAACTTGCTAACTGCCCCTGCTCTGCTGTTTGCCCGCGACGCACGGTGGTTGCACCTCCGTCGTCCTCGTCTATCGGCTGCCTGACTCCGCCACCATGTGCCTGCAGATGATACGCGTTCACTTCCTCGTTGTCGAGAGAAAATCCTCAGCCACAACAGCACTTGCAGCGACACACTTCCCTGGAAAGGGTCATCTCATAAGATACCCGCAGTTCACGGTGCAGATGAGATCATGTTTGCCTTGTAGACTTCCTACTTCAATATTAGTATATTATGGAAATATGTCTTGTGATATAGCACGACTGAAATAGAGGGAACATCGTGCCAATTAGGTGATGTCAGCAGTATTGATAAACAGCGACTATTTGCTAAGCTTTTCCAGTTGCCTGTAATGTAGCAGTAGAATGGGCTATAGAAATTTTAAACAAAAGTAATATGTTATGGAAGATACATGGAATCTCAACTTCTGTTTTTATAGAACAGGTGTTGCTACTCACTCGATAGAAACGTAAAGTACAAACTTTGAAGAAAGTGTTTCCTGTTCAAAAAGAAACTAGGACTGATTCCACGTTAATAATAATGTAACTAATGGAGACGAACGAATATCTGTGCTCGATGTAGATTTCACTTATGTTCCATTTTAATTCCGTATATTATGTAAACAAATTCAACTTAAGGCATTACTTAGAGAGAAGCCACATTGCAGTTTTAGAACAAGGTGCGAGATTAGAGAGAGGAAGGAGGAGAGAAAGAGATGGGGAGAGAGGGAAGAATGAGGAGCAGATGGACAGAGAGAGGGGTAGAAGGAGATGGAGAGGGGGAGGATGTGATGGACCGAGATGGGGGGAGAACCTGGAGATGGAAGAGAGCGCCACAACTATAACATACGTATCAAGAGCTATGAAAAACCTGTAGATATCTCGAAATTATGGTGTCAACCTCATATGACTTTGAAAATAGGTCCCTCATAATTTCGATTATCTCATATACTATTATCAGCACGAAAAAACGTCGTTTCGGTTTTCTGTAAAACAGTTCGGGAACTATTCAGAACTGTGATTATAAATCTTTTCGCAAAATATGTCAATGTTTTGTACACGATTAAAGTTTTTCTAATGATTATTATTTCCTCGCAAAATTCTGCAAAACTATTCAAATTTTGAACACAGAACTCTAAAACTATGACATACCTGTAAAGAATTATTAAGAAATGTATGTGTGTGGAAAGTCGGGTACCGCCTTGACGTGACTCTCCCAGGATGGTGGGAGGCAACGCTTGTGCATGAAAGTGGCGTTGGTACAGCCTCGCCACAGCAGGTGGCTAGGTCCAAATTTCAGATTAAGTTTTACAGCTTTCCAGTTAATGATCCGTCCCGTCTGAGTTCATTGCAAATAAGCTTGAAATTCAGTAAGCAACGCGAATCTGTGGTTGCAGTTACAAAATAATTTTCTACGGCCCACTTCCCTTATGATAGGGACTGGCCTGGACAGCTGTTGTGAGAGCGCCACATACGTTATCTCTTCTCAAAAAGTCTCTGTGTTGTAACTGTGCAAGAATCAGACTATTACAGTTAAAATTTGTTATAGATACAGGTATGAATAACGATGATTCAGATAAATTGTTACCGACTTCTTGAATTACAGTACAGCCTTCTAAAGGTAACGTTACCAAGGAAAGGAGATGTTTTTTGTGTATATGGTTCAACACGTATTTGTCTGCCGAGAGCAGGTGCTAACTTCATTGGTGCTTACTGATACGAGAGTGCAGTTTATAGTGGCCACGTGTTGTACTTAGAAATAGAACACAGCAGGCGGCAAATAGTCGCATGCTGAAGGAAGCATATCCACAGTTACAAGGAAGATAAAGTCGTAAACTCTGAACATCATTAAATTGAGTATAATAGAACTGGAAGTTATTCACAGAATTAAGCTGGATTACTCGTTCTGGAGGATTGATCACATGTGACGCTTATTAGCATGAACTGTACCTATCCAACAAGATGTTCTTAGTTTGTCTGTAAACGATTCAAACTGTGTGCCTTATCGACTCTCGAAGCAGCACCCATGCATTTATGAGGCAACGTAGTTACAATCTAAGCCATGTGTACGTACGGCTTATCCTTCGTTTGTCAATACCTTCATTTTAAACACCATGAATTGTTGGTTAGTGACTCCGTTCCGTCGCAGATTACTGTACAATATCTACGGATTTTAGATGTTTAGAAGGTAGGAGGAAGGCACTGACAAATCGAAAGTTTGTGGTGAGACATGAGACACTCATGTACAGCTACATCTACATCTACATCTATACTCCGCGAGCCACCTTACGGTGTGTGGTGGAGGGTACTTATTGTACCACTATCTGATCCCCCCTTCTCTGTTCCATTCACGAATTGTGCGTGGGAAGAACGACTGCTTGTAAGTCTCCGTATTTGCTCTAATTTCTCGGATCTTTTCGTTGTGATCATTACGCGAGATATATGTGGGCGGTAGTAATATGTTGCCCATCTCTTCCCGGAATGTGCTATCTCGTAATTTCGATAATAAACCTCTCCGTATTGCGTAACGCCTTTCTTGAAGTGTCCGCCACTGGAGCTTGTTCAGCATCTCCGTAACGCTCTCGCGCTGACTAAATGTCCCCATGACGAATCGCGCTGCTTTTCGCTGGATCATGTCTATCTCTTCTATTAATCCAACCTGGTAAGGGTCCCATACTGATGAGCAATACTCAAGAATCGGACGAACAAGCGTTTTGTAAGCTACTTCTTTCGTCGATGAGTCACATTTTCTTAGAATTCTTCCTATGAATCTCAACCTGGCGCCTGCTTTTCCCACTATTTGTTTTATGTGATCATTCCACTTCAGATCGCTCCGGATAGTAACTCCTAAGTATTTTACGGTCGTTACCGCTTCCAATGATTTACCACCTATGGCATAATCGTACTGGAATGGATTTCTGCCCCTATGTATGCGCATTATATTACATTTATCTACGTTTAGGGAAAGCTGCCAGCTGTCGCACCATGCATTAATCCTCTGCAGGTCTTCCTGGAGTACGTACGAGTCTTCTGATGTTGCTACTTTCTTGTAGACAACCATGTCATCTGCAAATAGCCTCACGGAGCTACCGATGTTGTCAACTAAGTCATTTATGTATATTGTAAACAATAAAGGTCCTATCACGCTTCCTTGCGGTACTCCCGAAATTACCTCTACATCTGCAGATTTTGAACCGTTAAGAATGACATGTTGTGTTCTTTCTTCTAGGAAATCCTGAATCCAATCACAAACCTGGTCCGATATTCCGTAAGCTCGTATTTTTTTCACTAAACGTAAGTGCGGAACCGTATCAAATGCCTTCCTGAAGTCCAGGAATACGGCATCAATCTGCTCGCCAGTGTCTACGGCACTGTGAATTTCGTGGGCAAATAGGGCGAGCTGAGTTTCACATGATCTCTGTTTGCGGAATCCATGTTGGTTATGATGAAGGAGATTTGTATTATCTAAGAACGTCATAATACGAGAACACAAAACATGTTCCATTATTCTACAACAGATTGACGTAAGCGAAATAGGCCTATAATTATTCGCATCTGATTTATGACCCTTCTTGAAAATGGGAACGACCTGCGCTTTCTTCCAGTCGCTAGGTACTTTACATTCTTCCAGCGATCTACGATAAATTGCTGATAGAAAGGGGGCAAGTTCTTTAGCATAATCACTGTAGAATCTTAAGGGTATCTCGTCTGGTCCGGATGCTTTTCCGCTACTAAGTGATAGCAGTTGTTTTTCAATTCCGATATCGTTTATTTCAAAATTTTCCATTTTGGCGTCCGTGCGACGGCTGAAGTCAGGGACCGTGTTACGATTTTCCGCAGTGAAACAGTTTCGGAACACTGAATTCAGTATTTCTGCCTTTCTTCGGTCGTCCTCTGTTTCGGTGCCATCGTGGTCAACGAGTGACTGAATAGGGGATTTAGATCCGCTTACCGATTTTACATATGACCAAAACTTTTTAGGGTTCTTGTTTAGATTGTTTGCCAATGTTTTATGTTCGAATTCGTTGAATGCTTCTCTCATTGCTCTCTTTACGCTCTTTTTCGCTTCGTTCAGCTTTTCCTTATCAGCTATGATTCGACTACTCTTAAACCTATGATGAAGCTTTCTTTGTAGTACCTTTCGTACATGATTGTTATACCACGGTGGATCTTTCCCCTCGCTTTGGACCTTAGTCGGTACGAACTTATCTAAGGCGTACTGGACGATGTTTCTGAATTTTTTCCATTTTTGTTCCACATCCTCTTCCTCAGAAATGAACGTTTGATGGTGGTCACTCAGATATTTTGCGATTTGTGCCCTATCACTCTTGTTAAGCAAATATATTTTCCTTCCTTTCTTGGCATTTCTTATTACACTTGTAGTCATTGATGCAACCACTGACTTATGATCACTGATACCCTCTTCTACATTCACGGAATCGAAAAGTTCCGGTCTATTTGTTGCTATGAGGTCTAAAACGTTAGCTTCACGAGTTGGTTCTCTAACTATCTGCTCGAAGTAATTCTCGGACAAGGCAGTCAGGATAATGTCACAAGAGTCTCTGTCCCTGGCTCCAGTTCTGATTGTGTGACTATCCCATTCTATACCTGGTAGATTGAAGTCTCCCCCTATTACAATAGTATGATCACGAAACTTCTTCACGACGTTCTGCAGGTTCTCTCTGAGGCGCTCAACTACTACGGTTGCTGATGCAGGTGGTCTATAGAAGCATCCGACTATCATATCTGACCCACCTTTGATACTTAGCTTAACCCAGATTATTTCACATTCGCATTCGCTAATAACTTCACTGGATATTATTGAATTCTTTACTGCTATAAATACTCCTCCACCATTGGCGTTTATCCTATCCTTGCGGTATATATTCCATTCTGTGTCTAGGATTTCGTTACTGTTCACTTCCGGTTTTAACCAACTTTCCGTTCCTAATACTATATGCGCACTATTTCCTTCAATAAGAGATACTAATTCAGGAACCTTGACCTGGATACTCCTGCAGTTTACCAATATTACGTTAACTTTTCCTGTTTTTGGTCTCTGAGGACGGACGTTCTTTATCAACGATGATAATGTCCTCTCTGGTAAGCCGTCAGGTATTTTATCGTTTCGCCCAAGGGGGGTCCCTCTAACCTAAAAAACCCCCGTGTGCACGCCACACGTACTCTGCTACCCTAGTAGCTGCTTCCGGTGTGTAGTGCACGCCTGACCTGTCTAGGGGGGCCCTACAGTTCTCCACCCAATAACGGAGGTCGATGAATTTGCAACCATTATAGTCGCAGAGTCGTCTGAGCCTCTGGTTTAGACCCTCCACACGGCTCCAAACCAGAGGACCGCGATCGACTCTGGGCACTATGCTGCAGATATTAAGCTCAGCTTGCACTCCGCGTGCGATGCTGGTTGTCTTCACCAAATCAGCCAGCCGCCGGAAGGAACCAAGGATGGCCTCAGAACCCAAGCGGCAGGCGTCATTCGTTCCGACATGTGCTACTATCTGCAGCCGGTCACACCCAGTGCGTTCAATAGCTGCCGGAAGGGCCTCCTCCACATTTCGGACGAGACCCCCCGGCAAGCACACCGAGTGCACACTGTCATTCTTCCCCGACCTACCCGCTATTTTCCTGAGGGGCTCCATAACCCGCCTAACGTTGGAGCTCCCTATAACTAATAGGCCCGCCCTCTGTGACTGTCGGGACCTTGCCGGAGAATCGGCCACTGGCCCAACAGGCGAGGCATCCTGTGGTGGCTCGGAAACGATGTCATCACCACTAGGAAGCACCCCGTACCTGTTGGAAAGGGGTAAGGCAGCTGCCACGCGGCCAGATCCCACCTTCGCCTTTCGGCCAGGCACGCGCGAGCCCACCACTGTCCGCCATTCACCCTGGAGTGATGGCTGACCGGTAATATGCTCACTGCCGGAAGACGCAGCGACATCAGGGGTTCCATGTGATTCCAAGGCCACCGAAGTAGGCATAGGTCTCACCACAGTTGCCCCAACGCCAGTACGAGCCGACGCCTGCGCCTCGAGCTCGATGAGCCTAACAGACAAAGCCTCCACCTGCCCCCGAAGAGTGGCCTATTCTCCTTGCGTCCGCTCACAACAACCACAGTCCCTACACATGTTTACCCTACCCTATACGGTGACAAATTCCCAAGATAATCTTCTGATGAGCTACTCTGATAATCAAGAAACACTCACTGAAATACGAGACGCGAAAACTACGCTAGGTTTTCCCAGAAAAACTATTTAAAAGCTAAGCGCAGCAAATAAGTTCAAAAACGCTTTATACGAACAGTACTCGCTGCTGCTGGTGCTCTCGCTCTGGCTGTCACAAGACAACTGCTGATTCAAGTGACTAGTGGCTAACGGCCGCGAAACAAACAAAAGACGGTTTTAGGGCGCTTTCTGTTCTAAACGATCAAGAAAACACTAAGAAATCTAACACGAAAACTACGTAAAATTTTATCAAGAACTGTTAGTTACTATGCAGAGCAGATAAACACAAATAGAATCCCTTCCTTAGTGGAAGGTCGTAAACAAAATGCAAAATAAACGCTTTATACAAACAGTACTCGCTGCTGCTGGTGCTCTCGCTCTGGCTGTCACAAGACAACTGCTGATTCAAGTGACTAGTGGCTAACGGCCGCGAAACAAACAAAAGACGGTTTTAGGGCGCTTTCTGTTCTAAACGATCAAGAAAACACTAAGAAATCTAACACGAAAACTACGTAAAGTTTTATCAAGAACTGTTAGTTACTATGCAGAGCAGATAAACACAAATAGAATCCCTTCCTTAGTGGAAGGTCGTAAACAAAATGCAAAATAAACGCTTTATACAAACAGTACTCGCTGCTGCTGGTGCTCTCGCTCTGGCTGTCACAAGACAACTGCTGATTCAAGTGACTAGTGGCTAACGGCCGCGAAACAAACAAAAGACGGTTTTAGGGCGCTTTCTGTTCTAAACGATCAAGAAAACACTAAGAAATCTAACACGAAAACTACGTAAAGTTTTATCAAGAACTGTTAGTTACTATGCAGAGCAGATAAACACAAATAGAATCCCTTCCTTAGTGGAAGGTCGTAAACAAAATGCAAAATAAACGCTTTATACAAACAGTACTCGCTGCTGCTGGTGCTCTCGCTCTGGCTGTCACAAGACAACTCGGTATTATGATTGCCGCGGCCGCTCCTTTCATCCTCTTTCCCTTTCCACCGAAAGTGACAATTCACGGACGAGTGCTACTATGGCGCACAGCTTAAAACAGGAATAATGTCTCATTTCACACCGCATTTCACTGAACAATTAAAGATTGTTCCGAGCTCTAATCGTTAGAATTAACATATCAGTTAGATGTATAGGGCTTGTAGTGTTCACATCTATTCGACTTCCAACCACATTGGTGTTATCAATTTTAACTAGTATAATTAACAGCACATTTATTACGTAGATGCTGAGAAATATGACGCTTTGTGAGTCATAAAAATGACAATAATTTTGCGGTCTGGTTACGTAGAATCCAATAAACCACGCTTGACGCTAATAATGCCGGGGCACCACATTTATACAGTGCTCTTGGTGCTGCGTAACCACCAAGAAATAAAGCTGAACAGAAGGCCAAGATAATAAATATCAGTCTAGTCCTACTTCCCACATTGTGTTTCGCGATTGGTTACTGCAAGCTTGAGTGTGTTACTTAGCTGCAAATAATTTACTTCTCAGTACATTCACGTAATAAACCACACAGACGTGAACTGCGTTATGACAGATTTTATAGTATGAAAATGCGCTGCCCGTTACTGCTTTATTGATCTCGGAATGCAGTTGATAGTAGGGTTCGCAAGAGGACGTCTGCGCAATCAGCAACAGTAGAACCTATCAGACCATGACAGGCAATTACGGAAGTCGATTGACC
This sequence comes from Schistocerca cancellata, assembly GCF_023864275.1. Taxonomy (NCBI): domain Eukaryota; kingdom Metazoa; phylum Arthropoda; class Insecta; order Orthoptera; family Acrididae; genus Schistocerca; species Schistocerca cancellata. Next base: position 448,453,205 of record NC_064630.1, on the reverse strand, counting down.
AGAGCACCAGTGACTACCGCATAAGAATGTGGTTAAATGATTCCGAAATCGATTCGACTGTAATATGAACAACGCATACGGAATACACAAGTAAGGAAAATGTGTGTCGTGCAACAAAATAACCCGCTGTTCAAAACCTATTACTGTTACTCCTCTACAATGGAACCTTCTACGATGAAGAACTTTATTATTTCACACGAGATTATGTAACTCACGGGAAGGCCACTTTCCATGCTGTCGAATTTGTATTTTTTCCTGTTGAATATGAATGTCAGGGACTGAGTGCCACTGAAATATATTCCCATACAGCTCGTGCCTTAAGAGAAGTGGATTGAAGAGAGCGTGTGTGTGTGTGTGTGTGTATTTTTAGTGACAGCCCGCTTTCCCAAACCGGTCCCTGGCTAGCCTTCGTTACCTACACGACTGGTGCTGCGTCAATTAATAGCTACAGGAATAGCAATATTGATTGCAGTGCACCTCGACATTGCTCTCAGTTTATTCTCAGGCCTTATCACGCACCGCTGAAAGATTTCATGGTTTCACAGACAATACAGACTTGTTTATCCTGTACGAGCCTCATTATCTCCGAGTAACTACTGTGACCTACATCTTTCTGAATCTGCTTACTGTATTTATCTCTCGGTCTCCCTCTACAAATTTTACCACCCACATTTACCTCCAATGGAAAAACTAGTGATCAGTTACTATCTCAGAGCATGTCCTACCGACAGATCTCTTCTTCTACACTAGTTTCTTGTCTCCCCAACTGTGTTGAATACTTACTCATTAGTTACGTGATCGATCCAGATAATCTTTAACATTCTTCCTCAGCATCATATTTCGAAAGATTCTATTGTCTCTTTGTCTAAATTGTTTATCTTCCGTGTTTCATTTCCATACATGGATATTATTCCAGACAAATACCTTCAGGAAGACTTCCTAGCAGTTTAATCTATATTCGATGATGAGAAATTTCTGTTCCTCAGGAATACTTTCTTGCCATTGCCGGTCTACATTTTATACACTCTCTACTTTGGCAGTCTCCATCAGTTACTTTGCTGCCCAAATAGAAAAACTTTAAGAGCCTCGTTTCCTAGTCTGTTTCTCTTGGCATGCTCTAATTTAATTGGACTACATTCCATTATCCTTGTTTTGCTTTTGTTGGTGTTCCTCTTGGATGGTCTTGTCAAGATACTGTCCATTCCTTTCAGTTTCTCTTCCAAGTCCCTTGCTGTCTCTGGCAAAATCACAATGTCATCGGCAAACTTTAAAGTATTTATAGCTTCTCACTGAATTTTAATTACTGTTCCAAATTTTTCGGTGGTTTCTTTAGTTTCTTGCTAAATGTACATATTGAATAACAACGGGAATGGGTAACAAACCGACCTCACCCCATTTTCAACCACTGCCTCCATTTCATGCACCCCGACTCTTACAGCTGTCGTCTGGTTTCTGTACAAACTGTAAATTGCTCGTCGATCCCTGTATTTCACATCTGCTGCCTTCAGAATTTCTAAGAGAACGTTGCAATCAACATTGTCAAAATGCTTTAAATATGGGTTCGCCTTTCCTTGAACTATCTTTTGTGTTTAGGGGTGAGGTCAGTATAGCCTCGCGTGTTCCTGCATTTATACGGAATCCAAACTGATCTATCACGAGGTCGGCTTCAACCAGATATTAAGTTGTTCAGTAAGGAATCCTTGTTAGTATTTTGTCACCATAACTTATTAGAATGATAGGTCGTTAATTTTCATTTCTGTCAGCAACTGATTTCCTTCTAGTATGGAATTACTACAGTCTTCTTGAAGTTAGGGGTTTTTCGTCTGTCTCAAACATCTTGAACATCCGGTGGAAGAGTTTTGTCGTGGCTAGTTCTCCCAAGGCGATCAGTATTTCTGACAGAATTTCGTACACCCCTGGGGCTTGTTTTGACTAAGACCTTTCAGAACATTGTCAAATTCCTCTCCCATCTCATCTTCATCCTGTGCTCTTGTTAGTCGTACAGCTACCTCGCCTTCCCCTAAAGGCCTCTTTAACTTTCTGCAGGCAGTATCTATCTTTCCCCTACTGAAATATGCTTCTAAATCCTTACATTTGTCCCCGAGACATTCCTCTTCAGCAGTTTTGCACTTTCTGTCAACCTCGAACATATGTATTCTCTTTCACCTGCTTCATTTGCTGCGTTTTTAAATTTTCTTATTTTGTTAGTTAAATTTCATATCACTTGTGTTATCCACGAATTTCCACAAGGCTTTGTCTTTTTACCTATTTGATCCTTTGATGCCTTCTCCGTTTTATCTCTTAGACCTACACATTCGTCTTCCAATGCATTCATTTCACCTGTTCTACTCAACCGCTGCCTAACGTTCCCTCTGAAACTTTCAGCAACCTCTGCTTCTTTCAACTTGTTTAAATCGCATTCCTTAATGTAATACATTTTTTAGGTTTCTTCAGTTTTAATCTACAATTAACAATCAATAAATTGTGGTCAGAGCCAACATTTGGCCCTGGATGTGTTTTACAGTTTAAGATCTGGCTCGTAGATCTCTCTGTAAACGATATATAATCAGTCTGGAAGCTACCGGTGTCTCCAGATCTCTCCCACGTATAGAACCTTCATTCATGATTTTTAAACCAAGTGTTAGACGTGATTCAATTATGCTCTGCGCAAAATTCTATCAGACGGCTTCCTCTTTCATTCCTTTCCCCCAGTCCATATTCACGTACAATGTTTCGTTCTTTTCTTTTTCCTACTATTCATTTCCACTCCCCCCCCCCCCCATCTAATTTATATCTTCGTTTTCTTTAACTATCTGACTAATTTCTTTAATGTCTTCACACTTTTCCTTACTCTCCTCATCTGCGGAGCTGGTTGGCATGTAAACTTGTACTATTTTGATGGGCGTGGGCTTCGTGTCTATCTTGACGGTAAAACCTTCACTGTGGAAGATTTTATGGGAACACCATTATTTCCATCGGCGGTTACTCGGAAAACCATAAAAATATTCTTAATATACTTTCTCTTCAAATCTTTATCTGTTTCCGAGGTAGAGATGTTCAAATTTACCCCACTCGTACAAGAAAAATACGCAGATCAAATCCGACTTGAGGCAAAAAAGTAGTACATACAGTGATGTAGCACGAATAAATACGAAGTTCACTGTCTTAATTATCATCTGGGAAGCACATGTTTCAGTACTGAAGAAAATGCAGAATTTTTAGCACGTAAAATCCTGACTGAGCTGTAAAAATACACTCCTGGAAATTGAAATAAGAACACCGTGAATTCATTGTCCCAGGAAGGGGAAACTTTATTGACACATTCCTGGGGTCAGATACATCACATGATCACACTGACAACCACAGGCACATAGACACAGGCAACAGAGCATGCACAATGTCGGCACTAGTACAGTGTATATCCACCTTTCCCAGCAATGCAGGCTGCTATTCTCCCATGGAGACGATCGTAGAGATGCTGGGTGTAGTCCTGTGGAACGGCTTGCCATGCCATTTCCACCTGGCGCCTCAGTTGGACCAGCGTTCGTGCTGGACGTGCAGACCGCGTGAGACGACGCTTCATCCAGTCCCAAACATGCTCAATGGGGGACAGATCCGGAGATCTTGCTGGCCAGGGTAGTTGACTTACACCTTCTAGAGCACGTTGGGTGGCACGGGATACATGCGGACGTGCATTGTCCTGTTGGAACAGCAAGTTCCCTTGCCGGTCTAGGAATGGTAGAACGATGGGTTCGATGACGGTTTGGATGTACCGTGCACTATTCAGTGTCCCCTCGACGATCACCAGTGGTGTACGGCCAGTGTAGAAGATCGCTCCCCACACCATGATGCCGGGTGTTGGCCCTGTGTGCCTCGGTCGTATGCAGTCCTGATTGTGGCGCTCACCTGCACGGCGCCAAACACGCATACGACCATCATTGGCACCAAGGCAGAAGCGACTCTCATCGCTGAAGACGACACGTCTCCATTCGTCCCTCCATTCACGCCTGTCGCGACACCACTGGAGGCGGGCTGCACGATGTTGGGGCGTGAGCGGAAGACGGCCTAATGGTGTGCGGGACCGTAGCCCAGCTTCATGGAGACGGTTGCGAATGGTCCTCGCCGATACCCCAGGAGCAACAGTGTCCCTAATTTGCTGGGAAGTGGCGGTGCGGTCCCCTACGGCACTGCGTAGGATCCTACGGTCTTGGCGTGCATCCGTGCGTCGCTGCGGTCCGGTCCCAGGTCGACGGGCACGTGCACCTTCCGCCGACCACTGGCGACAACATCAATGTACTGTGGAGACCTCACGCCCCACGTGTTGAGCAATTCGGCGGTACGTCCACCCGGCCTCCCGCATGCCCACTATACGCCCTCGCTCAAAGTCCGTCAACTGCACATACGGTTCACGTCCACGCTGTCGCGGCATGCTACCAGTGTTAAAGACTGCGATGGAGCTCCGTATGCCACGGCAAACTGGCTGACACTGACGGCGGCGGTGCACAAATGCTGCGCAGCTAGCGCCATTCGACGGCCAACACCGCGGTTCCTGGTGTGTCCGCTGTGCCGTGCGTGTGATCATTGCTTGTACAGCCCTCTCGCAGTGTCCGGAGCAAGTATGGTGGGTCTGACACACCGGTGTCAATGTGTTCTTTTTTCCATTTCCAGGAGTGTAGTTTTGAGCTATTTCAGGTTCACATCAGTAAACTATCTACATTTTGTTGACCTATGCATTTCTTTCCCAATGAGTTACATGCCCTGCAGCACCAGGGAAAGAGGAGAACTAGCCGAAGAAACGGTCCTGTCGGACCACAAAAATGCGGATATGTTCGTGTTTAGAAAGACTCTGACCGACAGGAGGGGTACGAACTACCAAATTCTACCTTGACCAAGATCTTTAAAAATTTTCCCAAAATTGAGGCATGCGAAGATATTCGCTCGTTTTTACGCTGAGAAAGAAGAAAACAGTAGCAGTGGCAAAGAGACGGAAAAGAAAAAAGTATTGCAGGGTAGTAGACAGTGGGTGTGTTGAGGAAAAAGCAAGGAGTGAAGGAGACAGTGGCAGTGTGGAGAGAAAGAGGGGAAACAACGGCATGGGAACATAGTTGACAATCACAGAACAGTGCTAGGAAAATGTTGAAGGAGGCATTGTCAGGCACATGTCAATGACAACGAGGAAGACAGAGACAGATAGTGAAAGAGAGAAGAAGCAGCAGCAATAAGAAGGAAGGAATGAGATATTAGCACTAAGAGAGAGCAAGAGGCAGACAGTAACAGTGAGATGGGACTGTCGCAATGGGAAAGAATGAAGAGGACTGTGGCTGCTTCACAGGAGACAATGCCAGAGAGACATGGAATGACAATGATTTGGCCTGAATAGGTGAGTGAGAAATTGCAAATGGGAGTGGATGAGTAGGAGCGACTTAAAGCAGTCGACCAGTTGTTGTGAAGGAGTTACAGTTAGCTTGTGGGACTTTGAGGTGAGTTGGATGGTAAAAACGACGAATATGTGCGCGTACCAAAACTCTTGGGAAAAATTTTAGAGGTATTAAAAAAGATAGAATTAGACAGCTGGTACCCTACTTTTCAGAGCCTTTTAAGTAAATAGGATGGTATATCCATAGGAGCATTTTTCCGCTGGTGACTGTATGGCTGAAAAATCAGATATCTCATTTAAAATATAATGATGTTAGTTGCCTGGTTTATGTTATTCTATCAAAATACCAAACCCCAACAAAGTTGGTTTGATTTTTTTTACCGACACTGCAGTGAAAAACAGGAGCTCCGAATCGAGTTCAAAAAAATGGCTATGAGCACTATGGGACTTAACATCTGATGGCATAGTTCCCCTAGAACTTAGAACTACTTAAACCTAACTAACCTAACAACATCACACACATCCATGCCGAGGCAGGATTCGAACCTGCGACCGTAGCGGTCGCGCGGTTCCAGACTGTAGTGTCTAGAACCGCTCGGCCACCCCGGCCGGTGAATCGAGTTAGATAGAGCTGAATACGCAGGAGAGTAGCGTCGTGTCGGTTTGAAACCCTTCAGCGACTTGCAGACGGTACGCCACCGGCGGTGACTCTGCAGCCGTAGCGATCTCTTTTCACTTGATAGAGACGGTAGCAGGGTGGAAAAGTTGTGAGGTGTGACGCGCCGTCAAGTTGCGCCAGCTTCTAAACGAGCGCTGTTTACGACCGCCAGCTCTTGGCGTGCCATCTGCCCTGTCTCGCTCCTCGTACGACGCCGCTGTGGCATCCGCGTCGAATTCGCCGGCGACCTCCTACCGTAACTGCTGCGAGCCCGAACGAGGCTGTTATTGGTACCGGGCGCAGCGTAGCGTTGCGATCCAAGACGACACTTTTGCCGCAGGCCGAGTGCGGTCGGCCGCTTCCCATGGCCTGCACTGCTCATGTCGACCCGTTCTCATATAAACCAATACCAGCGAATTTGGGACTGGGAGCCAAAACGATAAAAACTGTATTTTCTGTGTTCCATCAGGGTCAAATTTCTACTGCTTTTCCGGAGGTCCGGCTGGTCTGTATTGGTAGGAATGTTTTTGACCGGTGTAAATATTCACAGATGTGATACATTGATATTAACACGCCCCAATATTGAAAATGAAATTAAGACCACTTAATGGAAACGAGACACCAGGGATTGACGAAACTCTAATAGGTACATTGAATACTCAGTGAAATTATTCCATTTCTTGAGAATTCCTTCTGAAGCACATAATTCAGTATGACTTGAAAAGAGTACTGTTCATAAAGTAATGTTGTGGAAGCTCAAAATTACAGGCCAATATCGCTGACGTCGGTCAGTTGCAATATTCAGCCTTGTTCATCGGTCTGCTCATGCAAACTGGCTCGCATGGACGTTTCGGCAGTGAGCAAGCGGCTAAATAATGGTTCAAATAGCTGCGAGCACTATGGGACTTAAAATATGAGGTCATCAGTCCCCTAGACTTAGAACCAGCCGGCCAGTGTGGACGAGCGGTTCTAGGCGCTACAGTCTGAAACCGCACTACCGCTGCGGTCGCAGGTTCGAATTGTGCCTCGGGCATGGATGAGTATGATGTCCTTAGGTTAGTTATGTTTAAGTAGTTCTAAGTTCTAGGGGACTGATAACCTCAGAACTTAAGTCCCATAGTGCTCAGATCCATTTGAACCATTTTTGCGACCGTAGCGGTCGCTCGGTTCCAGACTGAAGCGCCTGGAACCGCTCGGCCACACCGGCCGACACCAAGCGGCTACCCTAAGGCGAGTGATGGTGGGGAGTGTTTGGAAGCGGTAGGGTGGGAAGGGAGGGTAGAGGAAGAGTAATTGGAACGAGTTGGCTCTGATTGAGAAAATACTGTCAACGAGTCTTAGGGTGGGAAGGGAGGGTAGAGGAAGAGTAATTGGAACGAGTTGGCTCTGATTGAGAAAATACTGTCAACGAGTCTATTCTGAGGCCACTAAAATGAGATCCGAGGAGATGTACCGCCTCGCTGCGGCTAATTAAGGCATTTCTGGGCAAATTGATTTGCATTTGCATGTGTGCATGTGCTGTTGCATGTGTGAGAAAAGACATTGGAATGAAACTTGTAAGCTTCCTTCTATTAATGAGGCAAAGAACATGAGGCTGTTAAGTACGGAATTTGATATTCCAAACGACTGATCCTGCATTGTGATAAACGTAGTTTTCGGATGAAGTTTGACATCAACTTGTATTTCGTGATTATTTTTGTCGTGACGTCCGCAGGACGCTCTATAATGCAAACGATGGTACCTCAAGATGGCATCAAAACTAACGACATTCGTTGCCGTATGTAGTAACGAATCGGAGACGTCGGTGCAGACACGCACCCAGGTGCTTCTTTACGATGCCGCGGTTGGAGAGCTACTTGTGTTCGAGCACGGTACCGCTCAGCCTGACACTCTTACGTAATCAGCGATCAATTGTCATCATCGCTTACGTCGACAGTATCGCTGTAGTACATATCCGGCTGCGTGCGGACAGAGCAGTTATTCCGAAATATTACCAATTAAAGAACTAAACTCAGATGTGAAACTATTATCTTGTGGTGAGGTGCTAAATGTTATAACTACCAGAGATAGCATCTTTTTCATGTCATACTTGTTTCCAAAGTCAAGTATTTATCATGTTTAAGTTTTAATATATTACTAATAATTTGTGTGTGTACTGTAGTTGGGGTGTCACCGCCAGACACCACACTTGCTTGGTGGCAGCCTTTAAATCGGCCGCGGTCCGTTAGTATACGTCGGACCCGCGTGTCGCCACTATCAGTGATTGCAGACCGAGCGCCGCCACATGGCAGGTCTAGAGAGATTTCCTAGCACTCGCCCCAGTGGTACAACCGACTTTACTAGCGATGGTTCACTGACAAAATACTCTCTCATTTGCCGAGACGATAGTTAGCATACCCTTCAGCTACGTCATTTGCTACGACCTAGCAAGGCGTCAGTACCAGTTACTATTGATACTGCAATCATGTACCGTCAAGAGTGACGCTCATCATTAATGGATTAAGGTTAAGTATTCCACCATCTACGTCCGTTTTTCTAAAGTCTAATTTCCTTGTCCTGTTCCAGAACTCACGTCAGCCTGCGTGAGCTAAAACGCGTGCCTTCCGGCTTCCTCTAGTGAACCGGTGTTGGCTCTCCTGCCAACCCACAACAGTAGTACCCGCTCGACCTCCTGCTGAGCTAGTCTTACTGTAATACGCCAAAATATTATTCACCCGTAAGACATAAAAAAATGGGTGTCAACGAAATCTGCTTATTTTACTTTTCACTAAGGCATCACTGTACAGCGACCCTTTACGAGCTCAGCTAATTCGAAGATAAGCTGTTAACTAGCAGTCTGTGGGTCTGCTTCTGTGGGTAGATTTCGTTCTCTCTACTGCGCAAAGATGTTGCTCACACGAGTATGTAGACCCAAACATTGACGTAATTGTTCCTGCAGACTTGTGAAGTGGAAATCTGTGCTGAAGATAATTTTTATACTATGTTAGGAGACTTACTTTATTAAGAAAATTGTGTATGTAATAGTAATACATTTATAACACTACAAATTATTGAAAATGTCGGAAATTGGAGTTATAAATACATTTAGCTTTTATGTGGTTACGTAGGCTTTCCCGGCGTAGTAAGTCATGAAAGTCTCTTCGGGTTTGCTGCTGGATCCTAAAATCAACTTGACTCGATATTTCGGCGATCCAACTGGTCGCCATCTTCAGGAAAATGCTGCTTCCGCTGATGAGTCCCGCTGGGCGCTATCAGATTGGGCACATAGGAGCGCCGTTACCAGATAATCCTCCAAATTTGAAAGGATTCTTTCTCGTTCTACAGCATCAAAAGCGGATAAACGTCGGCGTACTGTGATTAATCTCTCCAACAAGGTGTTGGATGGGCCCACAGTGTCGGTATTGGAGAAAGGTTTAAATTTTTTGCCCACTCCCAAGAGACTTCCTGTCACAGAGTTCATATGCTCTGTAGAACAAGCAGTACACAGCCTACCCGAGGATCAAGCAGAGGAAATAAGGCAAGAAGTGTCCCTCACATTACGTCGGGCTCGACCACCGCGGGATAACATCTCTTCCGCAGAGAGAGCAGCCATTCGTTCCCTTAAGAATGATGATGAATTAGTGGTTTTACCAGCTGACAAGGGGAATGCCACGGTTCTAATGACGCGGGATGATTATGTCCTAAAAATGGATTTATTTCTCAACGACCCGGCGTACAGTAGTCTATCTAATGACCCCACAGAAAGGACCAAACGTAAGACAGTTTTATTGTTGAAAAAGAGTTCGTAGTCAGATGATTTACATACGAAACTTCATTCTGGTGCTGCCGTTCCGCCTAGGTTGTATGGTCTGCCTAAGTCGCATAAGGAAGGGGTTCCTCTACGCCCTATTGTTAGTAATTTGGATGCACCCACTTACATCCTGGCAAAGTATTTATCATCTGCTCTCAGTCCATTTGTTGGCAAGTGTGAACACCATATATTTTATTCGACGATTGGGATCTTTGGAGTTCTTCAGATCTGTTAGTGAGTTTCGATGTGGTATCCCTATTTACACGAGTTCCTGTGGAAGAGTCCCTTAGTTTGATCAGTGAAAAACTGGATGATGAGCTGGTGAATCTTTGTCGTCATGTGCTGACCTCCACGTATTTTTTTTTAACGGTAACATTTTTGAACAGAGTGACGGAGTGGCTATGGGTAGTCCTTTGTCACCCATAGTCGCCAATTTATTTATGGAGGACTTCGAGGACACGGCACTGAGGACTTCAGCTTTCCACCCAACGTGCTTCTGGAGATATGTCTTCGTCTGGCCGCATGGACGTGATGCTCTTAACACATTTTCGGACCATTTCAACTGTCTTCATCCCCGTATCAAATTTACTATGGAGGTTGTAAATGATGCGATGCTTCCGTTTTTAGACGTAATGGTTTATAAAAAAAAAAACCAGATGGAACTTTGAGACACAGTGTTCACCGAAAGCCGACACACACATTGGTATCGGCATCCTAAGAGTTGTCATCCTCCACACCAACGTAGTGGCGTCCTTAGGACTTTGGTACGGAGAGCATACGCCATTTCCAGCGCAGACAACTTAACCGAAGAACTTGAGCATTTGATGACTGTTTTTAAGGAAAATGGATACACCGAGAAGCAGATCCGTCGGGCTATGGAGTTTGGACCATCTTCGGATGTGTACGAAGAGGAACATAGATCTGTGGCCTTTCTTCCTTATGCTGGAGGCATATCGTTTAAGATTGGAAGAATTTTAAAGAGTTTTAACATTAAGAGTGTGTTCCGTCCACCTTCTAAGATTAGGGCTCTGCTCGGCTCTGTGAAGGATGATTTGGGGCTTAGGAAAGCCGGGGTGTATAAAATTCCGTGTCATTGTGGGAAAGCTTACGTTGGCCGTTCAATTCGCACAGTGCATGACAGGTGTGTGGAACATCGCCGTCATACGAGGCTACAACAGCCAGAAAAATCAGCGGTAGCAGAACACTGCCTAAATGAGGGACACAAAATGAAATTTGAGGAAACTGTCGTGGTTGCCAACATTTCCGGTTTTTGGAACAGTGTCTATAAAGAGGAGATTGAAATTAGGTTGGCTGATAATTTAATCAACAGAGACAATGGGTTTCCTCTTAGCAAAACGTGGAATCCTGTATTATGTCGCATCAAAACTGAAGGTTCTTCGATGCGGCCATGATTGCGATATATCGTTGCCAGCAGTGTTTCACTAAGGGCGGCGCCACCTCCCTGTTTTGGAAGACAGAAACCGTGATGGGCGGCGCATGCGCCGTGTACTGAACGGTGGCATCTATAGGACGTCGATTTGCAACCTGGCGTCAGTTCTCAGCGGGATTCATCAGCGAAAGGAGCATTTTCCTGAAGATGGCGACCAGTTGGATCGCCGAAATATCGAGTCAAGTTGATTTTAGGATCCAACAGCAAACCCGAAGAGACTTTCACATTTAGCTTTTATTGGTTATCAGGAAGCTCTTGATACGGCAACAAGAACCCGTATTTGGAAAATATTGGAAATTTAGGTTCGAAAATTTGAGACGAAATTTTAATAAATCAAGGTGTTCGCAAAGAGTACAGTCTGTCACCCATTGTAATAATTACGACCTAGTATTGAAGGGGAAAGATGAAAGACACTTAGGAATTAAAGTAATATCTAGCGTATCAGTATATACATTGTTTTATGCTGATGATACGATAATTATACAGGAAACAGAAGAAAATTTAAAAAAAAATTGTATACATTGCGACTTAACTACATTTTCAAGTAAGGCGAAGATAATTTCTTTCAAAGGAAAGAATCTAGTGAGATCGAAAATAATAATAAATTAGAAAATTGTAGAACAATTAATCCGCTTTCGTTATCTAGTCTGTGATATTAGTTTTAACTGTGACAAAAACATTGGAGAACAATTGAAACCTCGTAGTCCAGGAAAGGCAGGATTAGGTTACGATTGTGTGGGGGGGGGGGGGCTGTAATCAGATACTATTGATTGCCTTTTTACAGTTACACACAATTTATTTTAAATCAGTAATTCCAGACTCAACAATAAACAAAAAAATACCACACGGTATTAATGAAGGAATAAACAACAGTCTAAATAATAGTGTTTTCAGTGAGTTACAATTTAGCAAATCACCATTGAATACAGATACAGCAGGTAATGTTTTAAAAGGATGCCACTCTGATCTGGGCAGAACGCTCTACAAGCCAGGAATGGTAATAAATTACGAATTGTTTAAAACTCGCTGCAACTCACATATTATAGGAACTGAAATATTAAAAGCAAGTCGCCACAAACACAGCAGGCGGCATCAGACGCCAGGAACGGCAGTAAATAAGGTTTTAAAAGGCTTACTGCGTAAATACAAACACCAAATTAGAAATTTAAGGCAAGCGTCCACAATCACGGCTGAAGGCCTTACACGCCAGGAACGGCAATAATATAAAAATTTTCAAACCTGCTGTGGAACAGCAAATACAATAGCGAAATTAAATTGAAAAACAAGCAACTGATCCAGACGGTGCTCCAGGAATCGACCTTTGAGAAGGCCCGGCAACACTTTCGCGAGCGATGAGATAGGCAGCAAAGAGTTGCATTCACTTCACAAGATGATAACTCAGGCTAGTGGCAGTCTAACGAATGACTAACGATAATCTTGCTGAAGCTACCTGACTTCCGATAAACCAGACGTTACGATGGTACAATACGACAAAGCCGGAACCGGCGGTCTGCACTACGTCTCCCGAATACTGTGTTTAGTGCGCCCGGAACGAGAAAGGAAGCACTGCCATCAGAGTAGATAGCACTCCCCTTGCTGCTCTTGGCCTCAGCGACAGTACGAGCAGCAACACGAAACCAAACCAATCGAGTATCGCGAGATATCACAATGGTGGAGGTTTCTCTACTTGGACTGAAATACACTCATCTTAAAGCTTGCTGAATCCGGTTTACAACGAGGTCGTGCACCCTCGTGACCACAACCCTTCCATCCGGCAGTCCATGCGTGCCGCCAGCGAACCCGGCGTGTTCTGGCACTGTGCGGACCTGGCTCTACATGAGTCCCCAACCAAACTGGCCCACTCACACGACCTGGAAAAACAACGAAGTCGCCTCAAAGACAGGGCAACAGTTACTACATATCGATAACAGCCGCTGCTGCCACTAGCGGATGGGCAACGCTTGCGAAACCGAATGGCGCCTGTCAACACGAGAAGAAGACAAACAACCGCAACCATGCGAGCTAAACTATACGGTCTGGCCTCGAACAGAGGGAGGAAATCTACAACCAGCATCAACGCGAGCCGCTGCACAGTTCCGTAGGCCCGTTGAAGAAGAGTGGGCATCTCTGAAAAAAAATGCAGTGACAGCAGCTGGGCCTCGTGATGACTAGGTGTTGTGTGATGTCCTTAGGTTAGTTAGGTTTAAGTAGTTCTGAGTTCTAGGGGACTGATGACCATAGATGTTAAGTCCCATAGTGCTCAGAGCCATTTGAACCATTTGAACAGCAGCTGGAAAGAGAAAACAATGTGCAAGGAAGGTGACTTCAAAGAAACCATTGGTAACAGAAAATGTACTTCAACTGATCGACGAAAGAAAAAGACGAAAATGTTCAGTGAAATTAATGTTTACAGAAATACAAGTCATTTAGGAATAAAGTACATAGGAATTATAGAGATTCTACGGTGTAATGACTCATGGAAAACGTGAAGCAATCGAAAAAGAAATGAGTGTCACAAGGACTGACTGCACATACACAGAAGTCGAAACAACATTTGCTTAATTAAAGCAAGGGCCTTAACAAAACGAGCGCAACGGGAATTCTACTGTGAAATGCAGAGGAGAGAGTGAATAGTTAGAAAGGATTCATTGAAAAGGCCTCGTTGAGTGGGAGGACTTCGTACTTCACTAACACTACTTCTCAAATGCTTCGACTGTCTTAAGTTTTAGTTTTCCAACACTCCAACTTACAATACTACACAATGGTGTGCCCCAAACGTGCACTGTCATAAATTTTGTAACGTTGTTACTTTAATTTGTTATGAAAGCGGTGCTGATAGACAATAGAAGCACTTTATAAGCTGTGAGCGGTCTGGGGAAGTTAACCTTGCATTACTGCGCAACTGTTTCACCAGGTATCCAGTCTAGCTTACCAAATTCCCAACCAGACTAACATTAATTATAATCTTTTAATAGTCATACAACAACCAGTGATATATATATATATATATATATATATATATATATATATATATATATATATATATATATATATATCACCGGTTGTTGTAACTAAGCTGGTGCCTTATTTAGGATTGTGTAAATGTGAGATTGCAATCTGACGGAACACATCAAATATGGAGCCAAGATTGGGAGACTGCATACAACACTGCATTCATAAAATAACACACGAAGAACGTTGAAACATATGCAAGAGGACATTAACCACAACCAACCGACTCAATTTTCACCAAGAGAAAATACGTTCATAGCACAATCCTGTCCGTCACGTAATTACCACACACTGGTATACTAAATTCATACTAACTCTCTATGAAATCTTCCCAAAAAAGAATAGCTGGGGGTACTTTGATAATTACACCACATGCTTCACGTGGTCAACTTGGTTTACACGAAGAGTGTAACTCCACAATAATATTGATAATTAAAATAAATTAGATCGAAAAGCAATTTACAAAAGAAAAACCTCGAACTGGTTACTATCGTCTTACTATTAACCGGATGGGTCAAACAATTGTATAAGCACGTGGTACTAGTCTCACAAAGTACACCCCACGTGGGTTGAACATAAAGAAAAGTTGCTATATTGAAAAATATTGTCAAGACAAGACGTTATAATCTCACGCACATTCGCACTGAAGATTGATGATGCTAGTTAGAGTTACTGACCAACACGTGGTTCCACTTTACTCACAAAGTAGTGACAAAGCAACTGCCGGAAGATATTCTGAACTTCACACGCGAATTACACTGCATTGCAATTTCAGATAACATTAGATATTTTAGAGCTAAACCTGAAATAAAGGTGATTATATTTTCAGTTAGGCTGAACTTAAGAAATCCATTGTCCTACAGACTCAGCAGACACACGCTTAGTCGGAGTTCTTACCACTTCAGACGCTCGCCACGGACAGACTGACCTGGTCCCTGCCTGAGGGTGGCTCACAAATACAAACGGAAGTGGCCAGAGGGGCAGCCTCCTATACCAACATGAGAAGGTACGGACAGGACCGTACTAAGGATAGAAACCTCTTTGCTTTTAGAAAGCTTAGCTACCTGTTCCGACGTTGGTCCTACTGTTCTCTAGCAGACAGGCTTGTCTGCTACCCTCAAGCACGCAACTAGAAATAAATTTGCTCATTCATCCTCTCACACAGAAGGGAAGGGGGATGACAGTATCTTATCACATACAGTATATAAAAGAAAGCGGATGTAGGTTCCGTATGAGACTGTGTGACATGAATTACATATAAACTGTGTTTTAAAGTGTAGTAGTGTGACAGATCGTTCTTGTTTAAAGTAACATGTTCCACTAATCAGTCTCCACCCAGATAGTCAGAAACGCCACAGTAAATTAGACGAGGAATTTATGCCGTAAATGACAACAGATTTAAGAAATTAACATGAAAGGAATCCAGCAGAGACCTTTCATAACCCCAATGCTCCGGGAAAAGACTGTGCCATGCTAGGACATTCCCAAGCAGGCTTCTCACACCCTACTTAAACCAAAAGTGTAAAGAAAAGGCAAAAGGTCACCAGCTACTTGCTAAAACACAATAATTTCAACAAATCTTTAAAATCTACGAATTTCAAACAGAAAAAGAACACAATCTGTGACACCTATTTAAAAGATCGTGTAGACCTAATTCGGTCAGCAAGTAAAAACAATGGTCCCTGTGTCATTAATATGAAAATAATTTCTGGTTGTTACCCTTATGGAGTTCACCAGTATTTGCTCATTGCAAGAGCCAACTGATCACAGGAAAATTTATGACTGTTTATTAATAAGCAAAATTTATGAAAATAGCAAAGGTTCCACAGCAATTGAAAAAGAACATGAAAATAACATCAGTACAGGGTGATTCAAAAAGAATACCACAACTTTAGGAATTTAAAACTCTGCAACGACAAAGGGCAGAGCTATCTGTCAGCGAATTAAGGGAGCTATAAAGTTTCATTTAGTTGTACATTTGTTCGCTTGAGGCGCTGTTGACTAGGCGTCAGCGTCAGTTGATCCTAAGATGGCGACCTCTCAACAGAAAGTATGGTGTTAAACCTCCTGATAGGTGGTGTATTAAACGTTGGTATAAACAGTTTCCAGAGAATGGGTGTTTGTGCAAAGGGAAAAGTTCTGGACGGCCGAGAACGAGTGATGAAAATGTAGCACGCATCCAGCAAGCATTTGTTCGCAGCCCAGGAAAATCGACTCACAGAGCTAGCAGAGAGCTGCAAATTCCACAATCAACTGTATGGAGAGTCCTACGAAAAAGGTTAGTTATGAAACCTTATCGTCTGAAATTGGTTCAAGCACTGTCTGCAGCTGATAAGATTAAAAGAATCGATTTCTGTGATTTTATCCTTGCTCAAATGGAAACAGATGAATCTTTCATTTCAAAGATTGTGTTTAGCGATGAAGCAACTTTCCACACTAACGGGAAAGTCAACCGTCACAATGTCTGTATATGGGGCACTGAGAATCCGCGGGAAACAACTCAGTATGAACGTGACTCGTCTAAGGTGAACGTTTCCTGTGCCATTTCAGTTTTTGGTCCCTTTTTCTTCGAAGGTGCTACTGTAACTGGACTACAGTATCTGGAGATGTTAGAGAATTGGCTGTTCCCTCAGCTCGAACAAGAAGCACAACAATTCATATTTCAGCAGCATGGAGCGCCACCACATTGGCACTTATCTGTCCGTAACTACCTGAACGTCAACTACCCGAGGCGATGGATCGGCCGCCAGGCAGCCCGTGACAGAGCACTTCATCACTGGCCTCCAAGAAGCCCTGATCTTACCCCCTGCGATTTTTTCTTATGAGGGTATGTTAAGGATATGGTGTTTCAGCCACCTCTCCCAGCCACCATTGATGATTTGAAACGAGAAAATAGCAGCTATCCAAACTGTTACGCCTGATATGCTACAGAGAGTGTGGAACGAGTTGGAGTATCGGGTTGATATTGCTCGAGTGTCTGGAGGGGGCCATATTGAACATCTCTGAACTTGTTTTTGAGTGAAAAAAAAACCTTTTTAAATACTCTTTGTAATGATGTATAACAGAAGGTTATATTATGTTTCTTTCATCAAATACACATTTTTAAAGTTGTGGTATTCTTTTTGAATCACCCAGTATTATGAAGCAGAACATTACAATGCACAATCCGCAAAAGCAAAAAATGTGATAAGAGAAAACCACATGTTTTACAAAGTGGTTATCACAAAAATCTTCTATAAGTTATAAAACTAATAATTTGTAGTGTTAAAATAACTATGTGGCACTAATTTATTCACTCTACTATATTTCAATTAGTTAGCAAATAATGAGCACTGTGTCATTATACTGTAACTACAATAATTATGTGATGGTTACCCTTAAGGGGTTCCTCACAATAAATATGCCCCATGCAAAGGCTAATCGATCACAATCGAATGAGAATGAATAGCTATCTTACTGATAAACGAAGTAATGCCACTTGAATGAATTTACGAAACAAAATATCACAAATCTAATACATCACACAAGAACAAACATTGATCAATAAAACAGTACAATAGTCAACATCTAAAATAAAAAGACACCAATAAATAAAACACCTGCAAAATACAAGAGTCAAAGTCTAAAAAAAAACAATAAATAGAACACCAGCAAAATACAAGAATCAGCCTAAAACCACCAATAAATCGAACCCCTGCAAAACACACGAGTCAAAGTTTCTCTGACAGAAACACACGTATATGCATTGAACTAAGAACCGCATAATCACTGTTCACTGAAACACTCAGTAGTTCCACTGTTCCGAGGCACAGTATAAGGGGAGGGGTGGGGGTTCGTCGCCGCAGCTGTCAGTAGGGATTCTTTTTGTCCATCTCCTCCGTGCAATCCCGCCGTCTCTGCCCTCTCATGAAGTTTCTCTTGGTGGCCCGTGTCATGTACATCTCAATTTGGTTCCATGTTTGTGTTGCCAAATTCGTGCGGTATCCTCGATTGACATGCCAGGTTGATATTCCTGGCCAAGGATGACACTTAATGGCTCTTCTTCGTGCCACCCTTAGCGAGCAGAGAACATCGAACAATGCTTTACTGTCGCTTGACAGTGGGCATCCGTCAGGAAATGTTGATAGGCGTCGTTGAAGTCTGCCATTTTCTCTGGACAGTACCTGTCAAAAGGCTCCCTGCCCCTTTATCCCCTGTCTTTTGTCGTTTCATTGCAGCCGTCTCGTCACGGTCGCGTGCATGTGGTGCGTTGCCAGCAGATGGATTTCCACGCGGTGGACCGCTTGGCCACCCCAGGTCATTGCCTCCATGAAGGGTCGCACTGGTGCAGCCGGCCATTAGCTCCGCGCGCAAGGGAAAGTGTTTGTCCCGTACCCTTCTTTTGTTGTGACCGCGCTCCCGAAATGGCCCGGTTGACACTGTGTAGTGCTGGGAAACCCACCTGTTTATAACTAGCCCGGCTGCTCCCGCTGTCTCATAAGAGTTAGCCGGTTCGCTTTCACGTTCTCAACTGTATTCAAAGAAATAGTTCATCATAGTTATGTGATTACACAATGTCATACATAATACCACTTAGTATTGTCTTTCACAATTTCTAACAACAAAAGTGAGACTTAATTTTTTTTAATAAAAAAAATTAGAGGAATCGACAATATAAAAATAAAAGTTAAATGACTTGACAATATACAAAATAAAAGTGAAACGACTTGACAGTACAAAAATAAAAATTAAATGAACTGACAATATAATACCTAAATCCACATCACTAGTGTGGTTTTCTTTGTTTTAATAAATCAAATGCTACTAATTAATTCACTAAAATGAATAGGATTATGCCTTGTGGAAGTATAGGTGAGGACAGCATAGGGTTCACATGTTATTTACACACACACACACATGCACATCTGTTGTATATACTACAAACTAACTACCCATAAACATGTATTACTCAAAGTTCTACTTTAATCCACTACTTGTTAAGCCAACAAACTACTCAATGCTACTTGAACACAGTGTTTATACCACTACAACATTGTTCTAATTCGTCCTCTTCTTGACGCTCATGGCATACGCCTTGTCACATGATAAACATGCAGAAACGTTCCTTAAACATACATAGTAGAAATGACAATGGTTATTTGCAAATCAAAACATTTATGCCAGTTGACACACTTGGTAAGAGACTCGCAATTATACATCTATCATACTCATATGTTTATACATAAAACAGTAAGACAATTTCATCTAAAATTACATCACAAGAATTAATCACACAGATGACTCTGAGCACGGTACAAATATCTGCATCATACAGGTTATACTACATTTTCTTACCCATTTTGTTGCGATTTCGTTCCTTCTTTAAGTTACCTTTCGCTTCCAAGTCAGTTATTTCGCCTATGGTGGTTATTCAGGATTCATTTCTCATGAATGGCAAAATGGTGGTCACCCCTATTCTATAAAACAGTTTCATCTTAACATATTGAACTTACAACAGACACAAAAGATCCGAATCCTCCTGTAGTTTAAATGACAAAAGTTTTGCTTCATCCTTATTACCTTAAACCAAGCTTTCCTTCGGTCCCATAATCAAAATTATTTAATCTTCCTCTACCTTGAAGAGGGAAATTTCCTCAGTACAAATCATATAGGCTGCAGTGTATCCCGCACCAGCGAAAACAGTAAGCTGTAATGCTCACAGCATCAGCAAAACACATAAACGTCGCTTTTCTAGGACAAGTATTAACGCAGAATAATTTTTCAGGCTCTGCCTCAACATCAGTCAAGACTACAAAAAGGATCCATATTTCTGTTCTGTTCTCCATTTGCTGAAAAACTGCTCGTATTTGACTACCACAATAAACGGCCACGTAAATTACACAAACCACAATTCTTCTTTCACCTTGAAGGCAATCAATATACTGACGAAATCCACAGACAGCACTTCACATACTTAGCTGTAAAGAACAAAAACGACATATATCATCAATATTAACATATTAGCGTATATTGGGAAGCCATTTGTTAAACAATCGTATTATCGCATCCTGTTTTCAAGATTCCAAACTTACTCATTCCTTTCTCAGAGTTCTCCTATCTTAAAATATTTATACAACACGCATACTATAGTAAGAGATCCTCATTTATACTGACAGATATAGAATAGTAATAGATAGATAGTAGCACTGAAAGCAGAAAATCGGAAACAAGGCTACTAACAGCTGGGGACCTGGGTTTGCCAGACCCATAATACCCACAGATCGGATATTCCCCTGAGTTTTGCATTAATTCAACACAGATGTTGCTTCTCTCAGGAGCGACTCGTTTCAATTTACACACAAGAAAAAACATAAACAGCATTTCACTCGTTCACAAAGAAACCTTTTATCTTCACCTTTGAACCAGCCTAAATCCAAATTGCACAAGGAAAGAAAAAAAATTTAAAAACATCACTTCAATCAATCACATAGAAACATCTTTATCATTATTTTTACCAACATATTATTCAAAATGCATACATCACAAATTTAAACTAATCAATTCTTTCTCCTCACCGTCCTCTCTACTTCTCACTGTCCTTTCTACTCATTTGCCATGTCGCTCATTTGTTCCGATTGGGCGCCTTCTGCGCTGATCGTTTCTCATTGCCGGTTTTGTTCATTTCCATTTGCTGTATTATGTGTAGGGTTAGCCGGCCGAATTTCATCATGAGGTGCTCCGCCTACAGTCCTATTCCCACCGTATTCATCGTAGTATCGATTCTGGTTGCCGTACCTGTAGCGTTCATGATCTTGTCCACGTCCTTGATGATTTCCGTTGTTCCACCTGTGTTCGCGACTGTTACCCCAGTTTCTATATGGCCGGTCCAGATTATTGTTCCGTTTGCGTCGCGACGACCAGTCACGCCGTTGATTGGTACTACAGCCACAACTGCGATCGCACTGCTGTGCCCCGTAATAACCTTGTGCCTGATTAGGCGGACATTCTCCTGTAACGTATTCCAACTCTAGGAGAAGTTTCTTAAACGTTTCCACGTCCTCTTTGCATCATCCCGCAAGAATGACGTGGCGCAAGTGCATCGGCAATTTGGTGATGCATATCCTAATTAGTTCTGCAGGCCCATATGGGTCGTATAAAAATTGATTTGCCTGCAGCATGTGGTCGAATAGGCGTGCTGGGCTGCGGAAACCAGACTGGTTTCAAATTTAGCAGCATAATTATGCCATGCTTGACCCTATCTTGTGCCGCTTCCGACCAATAGGTGGACAGAAAGGCTTGTCGAAACTCCCGAGTGGAGTTGCAGTGACACGCTGCCGACCTCATGCGAATCGCCGGTTCGCCTTCCAAATAGCCACACATATAATCTATCTTACGTGAACTTGCCCAGTTGGGGGGAAGACAAAATTCAAATTGCTCAAGCCATGCTCGTGGATGTATTCCTTTTTGCGAATTTCGAAATATCTCAAACTTTCTCACCGTAAGGAAATGTTTGAAATCAAATCCCCACATTTCCTCCCGGCGAGGCCCTTGAATGTTTCTATTTTTCTCATGTCTGCCCCTGAAAATACATTATTCCCTGTCGTCAAAAACTCCCTCGTGGCCGGAGTCCCTCTCTGCACTGTTCGTTTGGCTATTTTTAGTGCTATTGGTGAGTTCAGAATCACACCCAATGCGGATTTCCAGATGCGCCACGCGTTCTTGTAATTCGCCTGTTACAGCTTTGTGCCACCTGTTCACTTCAAACTGTCCCTTCTGAAATCTAAGGAGCGAACGCACTTCTTTGGTCTCTGCGGCTGCTACCTGTGTAGTATTGTTATCGCTCTCCGTCACCTTCATCATGCCTACAATGTCCGCTAATGCCGCAATCTTATCATGTATTTGTCTGTTGTCCTCCGCCCCAGTCTGCTTCAATTGTTCCACTTGCTGTTCGAGTGCGTGAATCGCTTGACTGTTGTCCGCTACTGTGTTGTTAACGGACGTGGGACAATGCGTTTCCGCATCTTGGACCCTCGAGAGTACCTGCTGGTGTTCTCTTGGCATCCTTCTCGCAGCGCTTGGAAATTCCTAAGTAGCTGTTCTTCGCTCTCTTTAGATTCCGCATTGCGACTCAGCTTGCCCTGTTCTAAGGCTTGCAAACGGTCATCGATATTTTCACGGTCTAATTCTTTCATAATATAACTTTTTATTTCACTTGCCAGATTTTTTATTCTTTGTGAGATATCATCGGACACTCTGCATCGACTTGTCGACTTTATTTGTCTGCTGGATTAGTTTTTCGTCTATTTGTCCGCCTAGCTCGCGGATCGATTTTTCAGATTTCTGCGTCATTTGTTCACCTAGTTCGCGGATCGATTTTTCAGATTTCTCCGTCATTTGTTCGCCTAGCTCGCGGATCGATTTTTCGGATGATTCTTTTTGATTTCTGACTTCTCTGCGTTTTCTTTATTTTGTTGCAATAAGGCTTTCATGAATTCTGGCAAATCAACTTGGTTAGTTGGAGGCAAATTAATTTCTGGCTCTGATGTGAGCCCGTTCGTCCTGTTTTGCATTTTCTCTGAAGTATTCCCCAATGAATTTTCGGAACCGTCTGACGCGTTAATATTCGAAATCAAATTACCCCCTTGGTCCATGTTGCTTAAGTTGTTGGACCGCCTACTTTTAGCTTGGTTACGTGTCTGCATTAGTTCAATTTATACCAGGTATGCAACACACTAATCAGAATTAACGCATCCCCCAAAAATTACGACAGCCACACGAAAGGTACACAACCTAGTACACACTTTTTCACACGCAAAACAAATTTATATATTTCATCGAAGTCAGTGCAATTTACAAGCGAGAAAAAAAAACACATACATATAAAACAAACAAATATAGAAAACAAAACAAGACCTACAACACAACGCCGCTCAACAACGCCGTGAATCTTTTGAAAGTCTGCTCAGAAACAACGCAGAAGTTGTTTGAGCGCTGTAGGGAGAAAAAATTAAGATCATACAACGCTCGCAATCTAACGTTTCAGAGATTCAAGAGTCTAGCGGAATCACAGAAGAGGGTCGCCTTGTGTAACGTTGTTACTTTAATTTGTTATGAAAGCGGTGCTGATAGACAATAGAAGCACTTTATAAGCTGTGAGCTGTCTGGGGAAGTTAACCTTGCATTACTGCGCAACTGTTTCACCAGGTATCCAGTCTAGCTTACCAAATTCCCAACCAGACTAACATTAATTATAATCTTTTAATAGTCATACAACAACCGGTGACATTTATATATTTATAAAAGAGAACTTAAATAAAAAGAAATAAATCAGTTTATATTTGGAAATTTATTTTAACATTGATCATTGAAATTTCAGCATATTAAACTTGAGTCGTAACTAAGCTGGCGCCTTATTTAGGATTGTGTAAATGTGAGATTGCAATCTCACGGAACACATCAAATATGGAGCCAAGATTGGGAGACTGCATACAACACTGCACTTATAAAATAACACACGAAGTACGTTGAAACGTATGCAAGAGGCCATTAACCACAACCAACCGATTTAATTTACACCCAAATAAATTACGTATGTAGCACAATCCTGCCCGTCATGTAATTACCTCACACTGGTATACTAAATTCATACTAACTCTCTGTGAAATCTTCCCAAAAAGAATAGCTGAGGGCTACTTTCATGATTACACCACATGCTTCACATGGTCAAATTTGTTTACACGAAGAGTGTAACTCCACAATAAATTTGATAATTAAAATAAATTAGATCGAAAAGCAATTTACAAAAGAAAAACCTCGAACTGGTTACTATTGTCTTACTATTAACCGGATGGGTCAAACAATTGTATAAGCATGTGGTACTGGTCTCTCAAAGTACACCCCTCGTGGGTTGAACATAAAGAAAAGTTGCTATATTGTAAAATATTGTCAAGACAAGACGTTATAATCTCACGCACATTTGCACTGAAGATTGATGATGCTAGTTAGAGTTACTGACCAACACGTGGTTCCACATTAGTCACAAAGTAGTGACAAAGCAACTACCGGAAGATATACTGAACTTC
Organism: Schistocerca cancellata; assembly: GCF_023864275.1. Lineage (NCBI taxonomy): Eukaryota > Metazoa > Arthropoda > Insecta > Orthoptera > Acrididae > Schistocerca > Schistocerca cancellata. Next base: position 448,428,857 of record NC_064630.1, on the reverse strand, counting down.
ACACGCGAATTACACTGCATTGCAATTTCAGATAACATTAGATATTTTAGAGCTAAACCTGAAATAAAGGTGATTATATTTTCAGTTAGGCTGAACTTAAGAAATCCATTGTCCTACGAACTTAGCAGACACGCGCTTAGCCGGAGATCTTACAACTTCAGACGCTCGCCACAGACAGACTGACCTGGTCCCTTCCTGAGAGTGGCTCACAAATACAAACGGAAGTGGCCAGAAGGGCAGCCCTCTATAGCAACTTGACAAGGGATGGACAGGACCATACTAAGGATATAAACCTCTTTGCTTTTAGAAAGCTTAGCTACCTGTTCCGACGTTGGTCCTACTGTTCTCTAGCAGACAGGCTTGTCTGCTACCCTCAAGCATGCAACTAGAAATACATTTGCTCATTCATCCTCTCACACAGATGGGAAGGGGGATGACAGTATCTTATCATATACAGTATATAAAAGAAAGGGAATGTAGGTTCCGTATGAGACTGTGTGACATGAATTACATATAAACTGTGTTTTAAAGTGTAGTAGTGTGACAGATCGTTCTTGTTTAAAGTAACATGTTCCACTACTCAGTCTCCACCCAGATAGTCAGAAACGCCACAGTAAAGTAGACGAGGAATTTATGCTGTATATGACAACAGATTTAAGAAATTAACATGAAAGGAATCCAGCAGAGACCATTCAATTTCTTTCTCATATTAAAGCCTATCTTTGATATTAGTAGACTTCTCTCGGCCAGAATGCCTTTTTTGACACGGCTACCTTTCTTTTTATGTCCTCCCTGCACCACCTGCCTTGGGTAATTTTGCAGCCTAGGCAGCAGAATTCCTACACTTCATCTACCTAGTGATTACCAATTCTGACGTTAAGTTCCTCACTGCTCTCATTTCTCCTACTTCTCATTACTTCAGTCTTTCTTCCATTTACACTCAATCCATATTCTGAACTCATTAGACGGTTAGTCCACTCAAAAAAACCTGTAATTCTTCTTCACTTCCACTGAGGATAACAATGTCATCTTCAAATCTTCTAATTGATATCACTTCACCACTCTTCAACTTTTATCTCCGTCACAGCTTCTTCGATGTACAAATTGCATAGTAGGGGTGAAAGAAAACATTCCTATCATAGACCATTCTTAATACGGGCTCTTGGATCTTGTATATATTATATTACCCTTCAACCTTGTAGCTTACCACTATATTTCTTAAAATTTCGAACGTCTGGCGTCATTTGACATCGTAATACGCTTTTTTACAGATCGACATATCCTTCTTTAGAATTGCTTCCATTAAAACCGCAACGACAGAACTGTCTCCCTGACGCCTTTACCTGTCCCAAAGCCAAACTAATCGTCGTCTAACATATCCTCAGGTTCCTTTTTCCATTCCCCTATATATTATTCTTGTCAGTAACTTGGATGAATGAGTTATTACCCTGGCTGCGTGATAATTCTCTCACTTGTCGGCTCTTGCAGTCTTTGGAATTGTATAAATCATGTTATACCGAATGTCAGATGGTATACTGTCAGATTCATACATTCAACACACAAACGTGAATAGTCCTTTTGTTGCCATTTGACCCAATGATTTTAGAGATTCTGATGTAATATTATGGATCCCTGCTTTCTTGTTTGATTTTAAGTCTTCCACAGTTCTTTCAAATTCTGATTGTAATACTTGATCGTTATCTCTCCTGTTTGTTCTTATATCACTTCATCAGACAAGTTTTCCCCTAACTAGTGGCCATCAATGTACTCTTTCCTATCCTCTGTATTTAACGGTGGGATTGCCATTGCGCTCTTAATGTCACCACTCTTACGTTTGACTTCACTGAAAGGTAGCTTTTTACTTTCCTGTATGCTAAGTCAGTCCTTCCGACAGTCATTTATTTTTCGATTTCTTTACATTTTTAGTTCAGCCATTTCACCTAAGCTTTCCTCCACTTCGGATTTATTTCATTCCTGAATTTATCTAAAGATTCTTGTTCTTTATTCTTCTATTTATCAAACGAAGTATTTATTGTGTTACCCATAGTTTCTTCGCAGCTACCTTCTTTCTACCTATATTTCTCTTTCCAACTCCTGTAACAGCCTGTCTAAGCTGTCCATTCCTCTTCAACTGAACTGCCTTTGTTCTTATTTTTCTTGGGTAGTCTCTTAAACTTCAGCCTACTTTTCATCACTACTCGGTTGTGATCTTGGTGAACATCTGCTCTTGGGTATTCCTTACAAACCAACATCTGGTTTGGGAATCTCTGCCTGACCGTGATGTAATATGAGTGAACTCTTCCTGTATCTTCCGACCTTTTCCAAATATGTTACCTCGTCTTATGATGCTGTTACTAGCTGAAATTTATTGCAGGACTCAGTCTTTTACCTCTCTCATTGCCAGTTCCAAGCTCATGTACACCTGTAACCCTTTCTTCTACTCCTTCCCCTACAAGCGCAATCAAATCCCTCATCACTATTACATTTCCATCTCCGTTTATGTCCTGAATTGCTCAAAAATGGTTCAAATGGCTCGAAGCACTATGGGACTTAACATCTGAGGTCATCAATCCCCAAGACTAATAATTACTTAAACCTAACTAACCTAAGGAAATCACCCACATCCATGCTCGAGGCAGGATTCGAACCTGCGACCATAGCAGCAATGCGGTTCCAGACTGAAGCGCCTAGAACCGATCGGTCACAGCTGCCGTTGTCCTGAATTGCCTGTTCAGTATTTTTTTAGTTCTTCGTCTTCAGCTTCCTATGTTGGCAGGTATAATCGAAATATCGTTGTCAGTGTTAATTTGCTATCGATTATTGTGAGAACAACAATTTTAGTGAATTGTTCACAGTAAACCACTCTCTTCCTTACATTCCTATTCATAACGAATCCTACTCCCGTTGAAAGTTCTCTGTTGGATTCCTTTCATGTTAATTTCTTGAAACTGCTGTCATTTATGGCATACATTCCAGTTCTAAATTTACTGTGATGTTTCTGACTATCTGGGAGGAGACTGAGCAGTGGAACATGTTACTTTTACACATAAACAAGAACAATCTGTCGCACTATTACACTTTAAAATACAGTTTATATGTAATTCATGTCACACAGTCTCATACGGAACCCACATCCACTTTCTTTTGTATACTGTATATGATATAACACTGTCATCCCCCTTCCATTCTGTGTGAAAGGATGAATGTGCAAATGTATTTCTCGTTGCATGCTTGATGGTACCAGACAAGCGTGTCTGCTAGAGAACAGTAGGACCAATGTCGGAACAGGTAGGTACACTTTCTAAAAGCAAAGATGTTTCTATTGTTACTATGGTCCTGTCCATCCCTTGTCATGTTGGCATAGGAAGCTGCCTCTCTGGTCACTTCCATTTGTATCTGTGAAGCACACTCGGTAGGGGCCCATGGCAGTCGGTCCGCAGCGAGCGTCTGAAGTGGTAAGGTCTCCTGCTAAGCGCGTCTCTGCTAAGTCTGTAGGACAATGCATTTCTTAAGTTCAGCCTAACTGAAAATTTAATCACCTTTATTTCAGGTTTAGATCTAAAATATGTTATCTTAAATTGCAACGCAGTATAATTTGAGTGTGAAGTTCAGATTGTCTTCCAGTTATTGCTTAGTCACTACTTAGTGAGCAAAGTGGAACAACGTGTTGAGGGTCCGTAACTCTAACTAAGATCATCAATCTTAAATGCGAATGAGCGTGAGATTATAACGTCTCGTCTTGACAAAATTTTTCAATATAGCAGCTTTTCTTTATGTTCAACCCACGTAGGGTGTACTTTGTGAGACCAGTACCACGTGCTTATACAATTGTTCGACCCATCAGGTTAATAGTAAGACGATAGTAACCAGATCGAGGTTTTTCTTTTGTAAATTGTGTTTCGATGTGTTTCATTTTAATTATCAAAATTATAGTGCAGTATCCTCCTATTCCCATCTACTGTACTATAATTTTTTTTCGTTATTTTGTTACCTCATGATATGACATTTCTGTGTCTTTATATATTGTAATTGTTTTACTACTTCAGTATATAAATTTATGCATTTATGTCGATATATAATTGGTTTGTTTTGTAAATATTACACTCCTGGAAATTGAAATAAGAACACTGTGAATTCATTGTCCCAGGAAGGGGAAACTTTATTGACACATTCCTGGGGTCACATACATCACATGATCACAATGACAGAACCACAGGCACATAGACACAGGCAACAGAGCATGCACAATGTCGGCACTAGTACAGTGTATATCTACCTTTCGCAGCAATGCAGGCTGCTATTCTCCCATGGAGACGATCGTAGAGATGCTGGATGTAGTCCTGTGGAACGGCTTGCCATGCCATTTCCACCTGGCGCCTCAGTTGGACCAGCGTTCGTGCTGGACGTGCAGACCGCGTGAGACGACGCTTCATCCAGTCCCAAACATGCTCAATGGGGGACAGATCCGAAGATCTTGCCGGCCAGGGTAGTTGACTTACACCTTCTAGAGCACGTTGGGTGGCACGGGATACATGCGGACGTGCATTGTCCTGTTGGAACAGCAAGTTCCCTTGCCGGTCTAGGAATGGTAGAACGATGGGTTCGATGACGGTTTGGATGTACCGTGCACTATTCAGTGTCCCCTCGACGATCACCAGTGGTGTACGGCCAGTGTAGGAGATCGCTCCCCACACCATGAAGCCGGGTGTTGGTCCTGTGTGCCTCGGTCGTATGCAGTCCTGATTGTGGCGCTCACCTGCACAGCGCCAAACACGCATACGACCATCATTGGCACCAAGGCAGAAGCGACTCTCATCGCTGAGGACGACACGTCTCCATTCGTCCCTCCATTCACGCCTGTCGCGACACCACTGGAGGCGGGCTGCACGATGTTGGGGCGTGAGCGGAAGACGGCCTAACGGTGTGCGGGACCGTAGCCCAGCTTCATGGAGACGGTTGCGAATGGTCCTCGCCGATACCCCAGGAGCAACAGTGTCCCTAATTTGCTGGGAAGTGGCGGTGCGGTCCCCTACGGCACTGCGTAGGATCCTACGGTCTTGGCGTGCATCCGTGCGTCGCTGCGGTCCGGTCCCAGGTCGACGGGCACGTGCACCTTCCGCCGACCACTGGCGACAACATCGATGTACTGTGGAGACCTCACGCCCCACGTGTTGAGCAATTCGGCGGTACGTCCACCCGGCCTCCCGCATGCCCACTCTACGCCCTCGCTCAAAGTCCGTCAACAGCACATACCGTTCACGTCCACGCTGTCGCGGCATGCTACCAGTGTTAAAGACTGCGATGGAGCTCCGTATGCCACGGCAAACTGGCTGACACTGACGGCGGCGGTGCACAAATGCTGCGCAGCTAGCGCCATTCGACGGCCAACACCGCGGTTCCTGGTGTGTCCGCTGTGCCGTGCGTGTGATCATTGCTTGTACAGCCCTCTCGCAGTGTCCGGAGCAAGTATGGTGGGTCTGACACACCGGTGTCAATGTGTTCTTTTTTCCATTTCCAGGAGTGTATTTATAGTTTTACGCTGAGTCTTGCCTAGGGAAAACTATGCTATCGAACGAATACATCGATAGGTCGTGTGGAGAACCAAAGTGTTTAGGATCTTTGGTAGTGTTAACTCTGCCGCATGGAGCGCGGGCAGAAGGAGTGGCTATGGTAGGGCGGTGGAGCAGGTGTGTTGTGTGACGCTCCCGCGAGTTACCGCGCATTCGGGGTTTGGCAGCATGTAATTGCGCTCGACTTGCTATGATAGTCTCTGACACGGTGTCGCGGACGGGAAGCATTAGCTGGCGCACATCAGGAGCCCGTTTCGCCTGGTGACCGTGTCGAGAAGAAGGCGTGCCAACATCCAGCTTCTGCAACAGCGACGGCCAACAATGAGTGACTGTCGCCACCTCCTCGATCGACGGCTTCAAACCTTCAATCAACCAACAAGGAAGACTGGAAGCACGTAAAGTTTTAGAACCGTATGGCAGACCTCAGCTTTTCAAACTGTTCCATTTGCATAACTAAATTACAGCAACTTAGCATGAACATTTGTTGCTCATTGTCCCAACCGCAATACCAAGCAGGGTTCTTCCTTTTCCGAAATGATCCCGAGTGTCGTTGAAATTCAAACACCAGCATTAAAGTAATATCATTCCATTTCACTGCTTTGATTTCAAGTTCAGTTAAGGTATTCATAGCTGGCTACAATATTTAGATCACACAAGCACAAATTAAGAGTGCTAGGTTTGTTATCATATTTTAGCTTACCTATGACTGCAGCTCAGCTTGGTATGTAGTAAATTTTACTATTGTTAATTGTTCAGAATCATTTAATTCAAGTTAAAAGTTAAATCTCTTATTTCTAAATTACGTAGATTCAAGTAGCTTTTGAAATGATTGTTGAGGTAGACCAAGACTAACCTTATTTTATTGAATTTCGTAGTGCTTCAGAAACAAAGTTCACTGTTAATTTCAGTCACTAAATTGACTTTCAATTCTCCGGTTTCATTCATTCTTTTGCTAAATTAAGTCACAGTGTAGCGAAATTTATTACTTCTGACAAATATTCAGTTTTCACACAACACGCGTCAACTTTCAGTTGCCACGCTTTTAGTGCTAATTATATGTGCATTAATCGTTCATTTTCAGTTATTATAGTAGTTGTCCATAGGACTGGTGACCGTAATTTTCCACAAATCTCAAATATCTAATTAATTGCTAACGTAACGACCGCACATTTACTTTCTTTATTAATTTTACCCTTTTCTCAAAATTAATTTCCACCAATTTAATTTGCATTTTTCCTTTGATTTAGATGTAACCCTTTCCTCCGTCTTTACCGACAGATTAACTTTGGTGACGATTGCTTTTTCCAAATTTCCATTAGGTACACGCAGTTTAATTTTTCGCTGCCTTAAGGTCGATAAGTGAGGGGGAGGTTACTCAGTGTGTGGTAATTTCATGAACGACAGGATTGCTCTACGAAAGTAACTTCTTTGGGTGAAAATTGAATCGGTTGGTTGTGAGTAATTTCCTCTTGCATATGTTTCAACGTTCTTCTTGTGTTATATTATGAACGCAGTGTTGTATGCAGTCTCCCAATCTTGGCTCTATATTTGATGTGTTCCGCAAGATTACAAGGTCACATTTTCACAATCCTAAATAAGGCACCAGTTATTTTATGAATTAAGTTTAATATGCCGAAATTTTAACGAAACAATGATCAGTGTTAAAATAAATGTCCTAATATAAACTGATTTATTTCCTTTTATGTAAATTATATATATATATATATATATATATATATATATATATATATATATATATATATATATATGTGTGTGTGTGTGTGTGTGTGTGTGTGTGTGTGTGTGTGAGTGTGTGTGTGTGTGTGTGTGTGTGTGTATGTATCACCGGTTGTCGTAAGATGACTATTAAAAGATTATAATTAATGTTAGTGTGGTTGGGAATTTGGTAAGCTAGACTGGATACCTGATGAAACAGTTGCTCAGCATTGCAAGCTTAACTTTCCCATATAGCTCACGGCTTTTAACCCGCTTTTATTGTCTTGAATATCAGCACTGCTTTAAGAACAACTTAATGCATCAACATTACACCGTTAAACCATTATCTGTTGCTGTTGGCATTACACTACGCTCATTTGACGAGAAGGCTTTGTCTTCTTTCCATTTCACTTCTCTGAAACCCACTACGATTATATTGATCCTTAGACCTGTTGTGTATTTATTTGCGCGCAGTTGGCGTACTCGCGTCGATGGTCTACAGAGACGGGCGGATGCCCGTGGTTCTATACAGTCGAGCGAACGCGAACTTTGTGCCCTGCCCCTGTGATCTGTACTCCAGCTCATCGTTCTGTTGGATCACGTGTATAGAGAGGAGCTCTCTGTGAAACTTAAAATCATTTCACCCTATCGGGTTTACAGAAAGAGAAACCGTATACACGAGAGACTGTTTCGGATGCGTCCTGTGATAGACCGCCGGCCAGAGTAACCGAGCGGTTCTAGGCGCGACAGTCTGGAACCGCGCGACCGCTACGGTCGCAGGTTCGAATCCTGCCTCGGGCATGGATGTGTGTGATGTCCTTAGGTTGGTTAGGTTTAAGTAGTTCTAAGTTCTAGTGGATTGATGACCACAGCAGTTAAGTCCCATAGTGCTCAGAGCCATCTGAACCATTTTTGTGATAGAGCAAAGATGTACGAAAGGAGCATTCGTCACACTGAATCCCGATATGCCGGGCGACGAAGACATACTTTCTATTCATGTCTACTCGTTCCATTGAAGAGCCTGTCCGCAGAATAAAAGAATGCCCGACACCTGAAAATCTCAAAAGGATACCTATTACCCCGACAGAACGAGTGGCAGTAACCGTAAGGTAAGTATATGACTAAGTGTACAGAAGACGATCAACTTAAATAACATTTTTAATGATTGAAATATTTGCTATAGCTATGTATTACATTTGGCTGTATACAATTTTATACTTGTACTCTATCACATCTGATTTCCTATAGTTGTTATAACGTCATCCAAGATAATACTGACGTTGACTGGCCTGGAGAGGGTGCAACACTTGTATCGATTAGAAGTTAGTTTATATTATGTAACTGTGCATGTGCAATTTATGAAGCGCGTATTCTCTGTTGTTTAAACTCGTTGATTTATGACAAGAAACTTAAAGTTATGTAATGTATATATGAAAGAAGGAAATAATATGTTGATATGGTAAATTATTATAATATCAATATGTTTATAAAAAGAAAAAGTTTGTTAAAAAGTGAATCATGCTTAGTGCACTTGTATCTGTAACATGTAAACGCTATAGGGAAGTCCCTCCGCAAAGGAAGTGGTATAGCGCGATGTAAAAAGTGGGTTTGGCGATCGAAATGAGCGGCTCCTTTGTGTGAACGACACGCAGTATGTGGCTAGACTTAGCACGGTTCACTTCGACGGTGCTAAGAGAGGCGATTTGAACCTGCATTATATGGGATTTGCCTCGGATGTGGATCTGCTGTTATTTGGTATTCACGGCATAGTAGAATGGCTTTAATATGTTGAAAATGCGACGCCAAGAAGAGATTTCATAGAGCTTTCCTACATCAAGAGCAGTGAGTACAGTTAGCCGCCATGTCGTCTGACACCTATCTTCGTCACTGCTTCACAAATTTCATACATTTAGTTAAGTAATGTGTATGGGCATGAACCAGTTAATTTGTGTGTTGTTTCATTAATAATCACTTAAAACATAAATGCGTATCAGGAACCATATTTTCAGTCCTGATCACAAACCTATACAGAGTCCTCACCTAAGTGATACTGAAAGCGAGTATCTTGATTTAAATGAAAGCTTCTTGCGTTCATGTGTATAAAAGTGATTTTTTGTCCAAAGTAAAAGGAGTAGTAAAAGATAAAACCACAAAAGTGAAGTGGGATAGGCGTTTGATAAGCTATCCTTAGTTTATTATAAAATATAGTTTTGCAGGATTACTGTACTAGATTGTGTAAATATTGTTGCAAAAATACCTGCTTCACAGGTAATTAAGTTCTAGTACATATAAATCTATAATGAAGAGATTTACTGTAGTATTGTTAGAAGAAATATTATCCACAATTTTAAATAAGGTGTAATTTTGGTACCCATCAAGAAAGGTTCCTTTTTTAAAGTTAATTAAACGAAATGTTCTATTTCGTTGTTTTGCAAAGTAATTTATGAACTACTCCAAGTGAAGTGAGTGATTAGCTTTTAGAGTTAATCTATACTACTGTAATAATCAAAGAGCTTCGACTAGTGAACTTATACTAGTTTTTGGGTCCCCATCATATTTTGTTTCTGTGTCTGTTACTAAGGAAAACTGCTATATGTATGAGATCTTAAACAGCGCATTTATTATGTTATTCATCTTTATCTTTGTTTGTTAAGACAATCAAGATAGAAGACCCTTGTGAGGTAACGGGCGAATTGTGGCGCCCTGAAAATATTGTAAGCTGGCGTGGCCGCACAGGCCGCTCGGCCGGCCGGGGCCCGGCAGCAAACACGTGGTGGCGAACGTTAGCTGGACGAGAGGGTTAGCCCAGTGCGTGGTCCATCGAGCGCGTGGCTGGGAATTCCGCTGTGACGAGGACGCTGCTTTGTGACGATGAAGGAGATGTCTATGCCGGGGAGTGCCAAAGATGGCGGATTTTATGAAACCTTAATTGAACACAATTCACAGTTCGTATAGAAATTTCAAAAAGAAAAATGTGTATTACCATTATTTGCACGACGATTCTGATGGTGTAATCAGATTTCCAATATCTTTATTAGTTTAAAGTTTAGTGTCCGACGATAAATTATATAAGTATCACCCAGCAACGAATTACGAAAATCTACATGGTACATCCGATTTCGTCGATCTACGTGTCTTTAGAAAGCCGTTAGTGTAAACCTAAATTGGTATAAATTACAGGCATGTAAACTGAATAGTACATGACTTATTGGAGATGAAAAAGGGCCGATCACTATCGATTGCGTCAGGCCACAAGTACTCCACAGTTATACGAAAAAGCGGTAGCAGTATGCTTATAAATATACCTATTCATCTATGTCTTTTTCTATAAATGATACACTCCTGGAAATTGAAATAAGAACACCGTGAATTCATTGTCCCAGGAAGGGGAAACTTTATTGACACATTCCTGGGGTCAGATACATCACATGATCACACTGACAGAACCACAGGCACATAGACACAGGCAACAGAGCATGCACAATGTCGGCACTAGCACAGTGTATATCCACCTTTCGCAGCAATGCAGGCTGCTATTCTCCCATGGAGACGATCGTAGAGATGCTGGATCTAGTCCTGTGGAACGGCTTGCCATGCCATTTCCACCTGGCGCCTCAGTTGGACCAGCGTTCGTGCTGGACGTGCAGACCGCGTGAGACGACGCTTCATCCAGTCCCAAACATGCTCAATGGGGGACAGATCCGGAGATCTTGCTGGCCAGGGTAGTTGACTTACACCTTCCAGAGCACGTTGGGTGGCGCGGGATACATGCGGACGTGCATTGTCCTGTTGGAACAGCAAGTTCCCTTGCCGGTCTAGGAATGGTAGAACGATGGGTTCGATGACGGTTTGGATGTACCGTGCACTATTCAGTGTCCCCTCGACGATCACCAGTGGTGTACGGCCAGTGTAGGAGATCGCTCCCCACACCATGATGCCGGGTGTTGGACCTGTGTGCCTCGGTCGTATGCAGTCCTGATTGTGGCGCTCACCTGCACGGCGCCAAACACGCATACGACCATCATTGGCACCAAGGCAGAAGCGACTCTCATCGCTGAAGACGACACGTCTCCATTCGTCCCTCCATTCACGCCTGTCGCGACACCACTGGAGGCGGGCTGCACGATGTTGGGGCGTGAGCGGAAGACGGCCTAACGGTGTGCGGGACCGTAGCCCAGCTTCATGGAGACGGTTGCGAATGGTCCTCGCCGATACCCCAGGAGCAACAGTGTCCCTAATTTGATGGGAAGTGGCGGTGCGGTCCCCTACGGCACTGCGTAGGATCCTACGGTCTTGGCGTGCATCCGTGCGTCGCTGCGGTCCGGTCCCAGGTCGACGGGCACGTGCACCTTTCGCCGACCACTGGCAACAACATCGATGTACTGTGGAGACCTCACGCCCCACGTGTTGAGCAATTCGGCGGTACGTCCACCCGGCCTCCCGCATGCCCACTCTACGCCCTCGCTCAAAGTCCGTATACTGCACATACGGTTCACGTCCACGCTGTCGCGGCATGCTACCAGTGTTAAAGACTGCGATGGAGCTCCGTATGCCACGGCAAACTGGCTGACACTGACGGCGGCGGTGCACAAATGCTGCGCAGCTAGCGCCATTCGACGGCCAACACCGCGGTTCCTGGTGTGTCCGCTGTGCCGTGCGTGTGATCATTGCTTGTACAGCCCTCTCGCAGTGTCCGGAGCAAGTATGGTGGGTCTGACACACCGGTGTCAATGTGTTCTTTTTTCCATTTCCAGGAGTGTATATTGTACTATATCGTATTTTAACCGGAGGTCTAGAAACGACGGGGAAGCTCCGTCCACGCCGCAGGCGCAGTGGTCCACAACCCCACGACGACTACCGCTGTCCACTTCACCTCTCCGCCGCCCCACACCGAACCCAGGGTTATTGTGCGGTTCGACCCCCGGTGGACCCCCCCCTCCCCCGGGAACGTCTCACACCAGACGAGTGTAACCCCTATGTTTGCGTGGTAGAGTAATGGAGGTGTGCGCGTACGTGGAGAACTTGTTTGCGTAGCAATCGCCGACGTAGTGTTGTTGAAGCGGAATAAGGGAACCAGCCCGCATTCGCCGTGGCAGATGGAAAACCGCCTAAAAATCATCCACAGATTGGCCGGCTCACCGGACCTCGACACAAGTCTGCCGGGCGGATTCATGCCGGGGACCAGGCGCTCCTCGCCCGGAAAGACATGCGTTAGACCGCACGGCCAACCGGGCGGGCATCTGATATATACTATTCAAGAAAAAAATGGTTAAATATTTTACAGAGACATTAGATTGCTGGCATACTTTTTGATATTCCTTTGATATATGTTTATTTAATTTGTTTATGTATCTAGTAATGTGTGTTAGAGCTTGTTTATGGTCTAGTCGTAAAAATATTTATTTAATTTTAAGTTATTTGAATTACCTCCAGTATTTATTATGTTTCACTATATTTCTAAGTGGGCACTGGCTAGAAGACAGGGCGGGAGCGCTTTAGCCAATCATAGCGATCGCCTCCGGGGAGGACAAGAGGTAGTTCTGGCACTGCGGCAGTTCAGGAGAGTACGGCACAGGACACAGCGGCGCGGCGGACGCACGGTCGCCAGAGAGACTTGGAGTGTAGTGCGGTTTGCGCTTGGTAGCGAGAGACATAAATGCTTCGGAGTGCGGACTTGTGAACCCGTCAGACTTGCGAGGTTTATACAATGAAGACGTAGTGTGCGTTTAGAAGTGAATATCTCGCGAGCTATGTCGTTGTTTATAACTAATTACACTACTGAATATTAAAATTGCTACACCACGATGATGACGTGCTACAGACGCGAAATTTAACCGACGGAAAGAAGATGCTGTGATAGGAAAATGAATAGATTTTCAGAGCATTCACACAAGGTTGGCGCCGGTGGCGACACCTACAACGTGCTTACATGAGGAAAGTATCCAACTGATTTCTCAAACACAAACAGCAGTTGACCGGTGTTGCCTGGTGAAACGTTGTTGTGATGCCTCGTGTAAGGAGGAGAAATGCGTACCGTCACGTTTCTGACTTTGATAAAAGTCGGATTGTAGCCTATCGCGATTGCGGTTTATCGTATCGCGACATTGCTGCTCGCGTTGGTCGAGATGGGGGATGTCTGGCGGAGGAGACCAAACAGCAAGGTCATCGGTCTCATCGGATTAGGGAAGGATGGGGAAGGAAGTCGGCCGTGCCTGGAGCGATTTAGGGAAATCACGGAAAACATTAATCAGGATGGCCGGACGCGGGATTGAACCGTCGTCCTCCCGAATGCGAGTCCAGTGTGCTACCACTGCGCCACCTCATTCGGTGTTGGTCGAGGTCCAATGACTGTTAGCAGAATATGGAATCGGTGGGTTCAGGAGGGTAACACGGAACGCCGTGCTTGTTCCCAACGGACTCATATCACTAGCAGTCGAGATGACAGGCATCTTATCAGCGTGGGTATAACGGATCGTGCAGCTACGTCTCGATCCCTGAGTCAACAGATGGGGACGTTTGCAAGGCAACAACCATCTGCACGAATAGTTCGACGACGTTTGCAGCAGCATGGACTATAAGCTCGGAGACCATGTCTGCTGTTACCCTTTACGCTGCATCACTGGAGCGCCTACGATGGTGTACTCAACGACGAACGTGGGTGCGCGAATGGCAAAACGTCATTTTTTCAGATGAATCCAGGTTCTGTTTACAGCATCATGATGGTCGCATCCGTGTTTGGCTACATAGCGGTGCCGCACATTGGAAGCGTGTATTTGTCATCGCCATACTGGCTTATCACCCGGCGTGATGGTATGGGGTGCCATTGGTTACACGTCTCGGTCACCTCTTGTTCGCATTGACGGTACTTTGAACAGTGGACGTTACATTCCAGATGTGTTACGACCCGTGGCTCTACCCTTCATTTGATCCCTGCAAAACCCTACATTTCAGTAGGATAATCCATGACCGCATGTTGCAGGTCCTGTAGTGCTATTCTGGATACAGAAAATGTTCGACTACTGCCCTGGCCAGCACAGTCTTCAGATCTCTCACCATTTGAAAACGTCTGGTCAATGGTGGCCGAGCATCTGGCTCGTCACAATACGCCAGTCACTACTCCTGATGATCTGTGGTATCGTGTTGAAGATTCTGTACCTGTACACGCCATTCAAGCTCTGTTTGACTCAATACCCGGGCGTATCAGGGCCGTTATTACGGACAGAGGTAGTTGTTCTCAGTACTGATTTCTCAGGATCTATGCATCCAAATTGCGTGAAAATGTAATCACATGTCAGTTCTAGTATAATATATTTGGCCAATGAATACCCGTTTATCATCGGCATTTCTTCTGGGTGTAGCAATTTTAATGGCCAGTAGTGTAATTACGTGCAGTAGGAATCTATTGTTTCCCTGTTATTCAACCATTATTTTATTTAACCGCTGGACCATCGACACCAATAACGTTTTGCAGAAATATACCGCCTTCTAAAAAGTACTTCTACTATCATACTCATCATTTAAAGTCGTTAAGGTAGTACCTGCAGATTTTATTTAATTGCAATCTTTCATTTATAGATTTACATGTTTCTTTCATAATTCGCAAGTGCCGAGTGACAGAAACATTCGACCATTCGATGCATGTGTGTATTCCTATCGTATACTGTAGACTCAGCAGTATTTGGCCAGTAAAGCGGCAACTACGTATTCCAGCCCCTAGACAACGAAACCAGCCAAAACTTATAATATTGCTCCTCTGAGTCAGGGGTTACGTACTTGAGGGCCGCCACCCCTCATTTCATTTCATTTCATTTATCCTTTGCTAGTAAGCCCGCACCTTCATGTCCAAATTTAGTTCGGCTCTACATCCAATAGCATTTTAGTATTTGATTAAGTGATGCTCTCGAGAGTGGTTGTCATTAGTATGAGCTTGGTGCAACTTTGTCCCCCATAATTTACTGGTGTGTGAGTGTGTGTTACAGGTAATTGCTGCTACACACTGTACAAAGTGCACATGTCAGTTTGAATCATGTTTACTATTCAAAGAGAAATCTCTACAAAATTAACTCCAGTAACCAATATTCAACATTCTTAAATATATATTTCCAAATTAATGTGCCTAACTGGGGTGCGACAGTTCATTTTTCTTCATTCATTTATGATTTTATCACTTTCGTTAGCTGCCAAGATCATAGCTCGTTTGGTTTCTCTTCATTCATTTATGATTGTATCACTTTCGTTAGCTCCCAAGATCAAAGCCCGTTTCGTTTTTCTGTTATTTCACCGAGAACGAAATTATTGTCCGATACCCTTGTCCATAAGACACATCAGCCGAAAAATTTCAAAATCATCGCAGAGGGTAACATTAGCGAGTTTAACGGCACTTTCGTGTTATAAGGGATGGGGAATTGCAACGTTTTCGGTACGGTCGGATTCTCGTTATACGGCGTAGATTGATTAGGATTCTGTTAGTACATAGAAGGTGGAGTGTCGGTGAAAGTGGTCAGTGGATAACGTAAATTGCTGGATGGAGCTTAATCTACATAAGCAGTTGAAGTGCCTGACTACGAAATAATACCTTCTGTTCTACATTTAAGGTCTTCAAAGAGGGTAACAGCGACGCAAAGAAAGCTTGACGTCGTCTTCCTCCTTTCCACTTACTATCTTTTAATAGAGTAAGCAAATTATCTGCAGATATTGTGTTCTTGGTAGGACTCTTTCCCTTAAAGAACATTTTACCGTTGTTTACAATGGTCGGACATTATTGATTTCTTCCTCAGAGGTCTTATTAGACAGTTTTCTGCGGGTTAATCGTCGCTATAACCTCTATCTTGCACGACCGATTGTGAGTCAAAGTTACTTTCTGTTGGTGTTTCACAGTCATGATCAAGAAAATGTGGTTGATCACGGTAGATATATTTCGGTATCTCAGTTGCTGCTGACCCGGACTGAATTTGATATAATTTCCTACTATCTTTAGAATAGGCATCCGTGCAGTTTACCATCTCGACTGGACCTTGTCAACTGAAATAACAAGTACAAAGCCGTAAGACTTTTATTACTAAGGACACCCATGTCAACTATTTTAAGGAGGACTGCATCTAAAGTTTTATGTCTGTTATGCCGATTTAACATCTAAAATGAACTCTACTTGCCTCTGTGAATGCACGTAAGTGTCACATATATGTTTTATAAGTTACAGGTATTTGGAAGCGAAAACACAATTACGGGTCCACGTTACTATTATTTAATGGGTGCATTATCACATGGACAAATTATAAAGCAAGTGTGTGCCACAGTTTGGAATATGTAAGAGAACAGTACATGTTCAGAGCTCTCAACAGACAAATGGAACGAAATTAGCAATGGTTTTCTAAAAGTCGCCAGTTTTCCTCATTCTATCGGAGCTCCTGATGGAAAACATCCTTCCAGTAAAACCTATCAAAGTGAGTCACTCTTCACACTTCTAGAGTAGCAAGAATTATTTCTCCATTGTTCTGATGCACATCAGTGACTCTAACTATTGTTTCACGTTAATTGGTTCCGGAGGACATGGAAGGAACTGTGATTAACATATATCTAAAAACAGGGTATGTTGGGGGAAAATGGAACCAGGTGAATTAGCGCTACCCGTTTCAGAGCCACTGCCAGGAACTGCGCAAGACTCCTTAGTGTAATATCTTCCTATGGGAGATGCAGGCTTCGCATAATACAACTTGTTTGAAGACCTAAGCGCGAAAAAATATGACTCACAAAAAGCAGGATTTCAATTGCCGGCGTCCCCGCGCCCAGAGGTTTACTGAATCCACTTTCGGAATGTTAAGTCACAACTGGAGGGTTTCTCAATGACCCCTGAATGTCAGTCTTCATGTACCAACATGTATTGTCAGAATGGTTGCATTTTGCATAATTATGTTCGAGTAAGAGATGGATTGAATTTTGAAGACACATCGTAGGTTACCGGTTTCCAAGAAGTGGCAGAAACTGCACCTGTAAGTAGATCGAGGAAGACATAAGATTACGGAATATCTTGCAGATACAGAAGCGTGCACTGGCAGGAATAAAAAATTCATTAACACAAGCCACCTATCTTAAAGAATGACATTTGCGGTTATTTCTACTTGTCTACTTACGAGATTTATTGTGATATGCCTCGATTAAACCTTGAAAGCCTTCAAACGCATTTCTTGTCTCCTGTGGCCCCCATGCGATGGATCTCGTATGTGAGGACTGTGCACGCACCAACTTGTTTCTACGTATTGACTTACGCGGACGTTCCGGGACGCGGAAGAGCTGCGAGATCGGCTCCGCCGCGTACAGAACGTCCGCACAACTGTAGGACGCCCCACTCGAATACGTGACTACAACCGCGCGCGCGAACGTGGAGCGAGGGCCATCCGTCTTACTGTGCAACGGGTCTTTGCACTTCCCTTTTTAAATTTTCTAGCATACCTATCACCCCGACTAACAGAGAGCTATCCTTTCGTGAATATTCTATATTTTTCCCATTGTCACCTCCCCTATGGCAGGCCCCTACCTGAGATCCGAATGGGGAACTGCTCCGGAATCTTTTGCCAATAGTGAGACCATCATCACTCTTTTTCAGTTACCGGCCACATCTCTTGTCAGTTCATGTTTTGTGTCTTTAATGAACTGGTTTACATTGCCTTCTGCATCGTCAGGCCTTTGATCACTGTTGATCCTGCCACCTTTAGGGGCAGTTTCCCATCCCCAGGGCGAGAGAGATCCTCCACCCTCTTTGAAAATTCCGTTTGATGAATGATGGTGACTTCTTATGCCGCAAGTCTTTAGCCGCCATTGCTGATGATTTTTATTCAAAGTTAAAGCGGCGGCAGGTTTCGGGACCGATGACGTTTTTGACTGCTAATCAAAGTCGCTACCCCTAGACCACGCGTGAAGCCCACTCAGATTAATTTCTAAAATCGTTGGGGTAAGTGGAAACAAAACGACAGTTCACGTTGGTGCGGACAGTCTATGAGACTATCATATACGGGAAAACCGTGAGCCAACCACTTCCAAAGATAGCCAGAGCCGACAAGTGCAAGAATTATCGCCCATTCAGCTTAAGAACTTATGCATCCAAGTCTGTGACAAGAATTATGAACACAAGAATGGAAAAGAAAAATAATAATGTGTTATATGACCGTCAGTATGGCTTTAGCGAAGGTAAAGGACCCAAAAACGTAGTTCTGACGTTGCGATTCATGATCAAAGCTACACTGAAGACAAAGGAAGAAACTCTAGTAGGATTAACGCACGTTGAAAAAGCGTTCGACAATGTGAGATAGTGCATGATGTTCCAGATTCTGAGAAAGACAAGGATTAGCTGTAGGAATGGACAAGTGATAAACAATACATACAAGAACTAAGAGGGAACAATAATACTGACAACCAAGAAGGAAGAGCTACGATTACAAAGGTTGTAAGGCAGTGGTGTAGTCTTTGGCCCATAGTGATCAATCTACATAATCAAGAAGCAATCACAGAAACAGAAGTTCAAAGATTCCAGGTTGACATTACCATCCTCAGTGAAATTGAAGAATTACCAGATCCGCTGAATGTAATGAACATTCTGATGCAAGAGTTGCCAAGTTTTCGGCTCTCAGTCGATGCCGGGGCCCGATTGACAAAGCGACCAACTCGATTCACATTTCCCCCACCGCGACATGCCGCTGTCCGAGCGCGAGGAAGGGGAGAAGGGGAAACAGCGAACACGTTGAATTTAAATGGCACTACAGTCGTACTGCATAAGAATTAATTTTATATTTTACATTTCTCAACAGCACACATCATAGCCGGCCGAAGTGGCCGAGCGGTTAAAGGGCGCTACAGTCTGGAACCGCACGACCGCTACGGTCGCAGGTTCGAATCCTGCCTCGGGCATGGATGTGTGTGATGTCCTTAGGTTAGTTAGGTTTAAGTAGTTTTAAGTTCTAGGGGACTTATGACCACAGCAGTTGAGTCCCATAGTGCTCAGAGCCATTTGAGCCATTTTGAGCACACATCATAAAGATAACATGTTGTTGTTGTTTTTGGGGAAGGAGACCAGATAGCGAGGTCATCGGTCTCATCGGATTAGGGAAGGACGGGGAAGGAAGGCGGCCGTGCCCTTTAAATGGAACCATCCCGGCATTTGCCTGGAGCGATTTAGGGAAATCACGGAAAACCTAAATCAGGATGGCCGGACGCGGGATTGAACTGTCGTCCTCCCGAATGCGAGTCCAGTGTCTAACCACTGCGCCACCTCGCTCGGTGTAGATAACATGTTTTCAGTATTAATTAATTACTTTTGGCGCGCTGAAGAAATAATGTAATTCTTATCTAGAACAAACTGTCGGTATACGAACAGACGCAGACAATTTCACAGCGTTTCACGTTCAAGCTACCACATAATCGTGAATTATTTAGTTTCATAAAAGAAAAAAAAGGTCTTTCACAGAAATACGTCGAACGAAAATTATTGCAGCCTCATTATGGAGACTTCGAAAATCTACCTGAGAAAGCAATGCAAACGTCTTGGACAGCTTTAACGTAAAAAAAAGTAATTAAAACTGGAATTACCTTGCAAGTCAGTTACATCTCGCATGCGCAGGGATACTTTCAACTGAAACGGAAAACCCTCTCAAAAACAGATGTAAGATTGAATGCTTCCTCAAAATATTCATAAACCTATTGCTGTAAGGCAACAATGAATTCTTCAAACCTCGCGCTTTCTTTAACGCCAGTGAGCTCCGTGAAATGGACTCTCACTCATTGTCAGAATGTGTGCTTCTACGACGCTATTTTTTTAAATATATTCCCATAAAATCATAAACAAGTTAATGCGGAGAGAGCTGATCTCTGTAAGAGTACATTGAAGGACTCTATGAAGGAGAAGATCTGTCTGATGTGATAGAAGAAGGAACAAGAGTCGATTTAAAGGAGATAAATATTACAATCAGGATTTAAGAGAGCCTTGGAGGACTTAACATGAAATAAGGCAGGATGAACAGACAATATTCCCTCAGAATATATAAAATCATTTGGAGTATTGGCAACGAATGTAAAAGACTGTCCACATGCCACCAGAGTTTCGGAAAAATATCATCCACACAGTTCCGACGGCTGCAAGAGCTGTCAAGTGCGATAATTATCGCACAAACAGCTTCACAGTTCATGCACGCAAGTTGCTGACAAGAATTGAAAACAAAAATGGAAGATGTGTTGCATGACGATCGGTTTGGTTCCAGCAGTGGTGAAGGCACCAGAGAGGAAATTTTAACGTTGTGGTTGATAATGGAAACAAGACTAAAAAAATCAAGACACGTGGGAAGGTTCTGCCAATCTGGAAAAAGCGTTCGATAATGTAAAATTTTGGAAATATAATTCTTAGAAAAACAGAAGTAAGCTATCGGGAAAGACGAATAATATACAATACGTACAAGGGCCAAGACGGAATGATGTGAGTGGAAGACCAAGAACGAAGTGTCCAGATTATAAAGGGTATAAGACAGGGATCGCCTCTACTGTTCAGTCTGTACATCAAAAAAGCAATGATGGAAATAAAAGAAAGGTTCAGGAGTGGAGTTAAAATTCAACCTGAAAAGACAATGAAACGATTCGCTGAAGATATTGCTATACTGAGTGAAAGTGAAGAAGAATTACATGACCTGCTGAATGGAATGAACAATGTAATAGGTAAAAAATAGGGATTGAGAGTAAACCGAATAAAGACGAAAGCAATGAGGATTAGCGGAAATGAGAACATTAGCGTAGATGGTCACAAAGTAGATAGAGGTAAGGAATTCTGCTAGCTAGGCAGCAAAATAATCAAAGACTGAGCGACGAGGACATCAAAAGCGGACTAGCATTGGCAAAAACAGCGTTCCTGGCCAAGAGAAATCTACTGGAATCAAACGTAGGTCTTAATTTGAGGAAGAAATTTCTGAGAATGTACGTTTGGAGCTCGGCATTGTATATTAGTGAAACGTGGACTGTGGGAAAATCAGAATAAAAGAGAAATGATGCATTTTAGATGTGGTGCTGCAGAGGAATGCTGGAAATGAGGTGGACTGATACGGTAAGGGATGAGGAGATTATGCGCATAGTCAGAGAGGAAGGGATTCTGTGGAAATCAATGACAAGGAGAAGGGACAGGATGATTGGGCATATGTAAAAACAACATCGAACGACTTCCAAGGTACTAGACGGAGCTGTAGATTTCAAAAACTGTAGAGGAAGACAGAGGATGGAATACATATCGCAAGTAATTGAAATAACTGAGGACATAGGTTGGAAGTGTTACGCTCAGATGAAGAGGTTGGCACACGAAGGCAATCTGTGTCGAGCAGCATCCAGCCAGTCAGAAATTCGTTGCTCTTTCGTTTTTCTGTATAGATGGGATGTTCTTCCAGTCCTAAATTTCTTGTGTGTTCCTACTCTGTGAGCGCCCTTCACTCTTTCCAACCTTTGTATCCAGAAGATAAAGTCTTCAGAACATCCAGGATGCCATTCTCCAACTACTACAAGTGAAGAAGAAGGCTTCCTTCTGCTGCGTATTAGAGCACCTGTGTATAGCGCGGAACGAAAGGGCATTTCTAGCGCCAAGGAGGCTTATTGTGAAAGTTATTTCAGTGTGCCAACCCCCCTGCATGCTATCCCTCGCTGTTGAGATTCAAAGTCTTGCGGTTATGGGGGACGAGTGGCTAGAATAAGCAGTAAATCCCACAACTCGGCCGTGGAGTACCTGCTTCCAGCGACGTCGGTCCTTCTTACTCGTCTTCGCATAGTCCACAGCCGTTATGACGCGTGGGTTCTCACTGCTGCGAGAGGACGCACCAATGTGTGGTACAGATAATTGTGCGCTACATATTTTTTGACTATGTTTTATTTTCCGACCATCGGACCGCGTTGGATTTATCGAAGTATCTGCACTCTATTTTAAGTAACGCTCAAACGAATGCGGTTCGAGTTCCAAAGTTTTGTGTATTGTCCAACATTTTTAACAAGATTTTATGTAGATGTTTTTAATGTGTCAACAGGGTGATTGCCTCTTCGAAATTTTTTGCAAGTGGTCAGCCAGTCACATTCCCATGTGATTTACTTTTAGTTCTTCTGTGCTTTGGTTTCTCTGTGTTTGAATTAAATGTATAGCTACTTTTCTTCATTATAATTTGGTTTAGCGCATGTGAGATAGAGTGACTCTGTGTTCATTTCGAGTACACGAATGTGTAACGATTTTAGAGTTTCTTCACTTTCATCTTTTTTTAATAAGTGTAGGGGCGCTGATGACTTCGCCGTTGAGCGCCCACTAAGTTCCAAACACACACACACACACACACACACACACACACACACACACAGAGAGAGAGAGAGAGAGAGAGAGAGAGAGAGAGATAACTACGCATCATTACGTAAGAACTACCGTGCGTAAAAAAAGTGTCATTGCCCATAAAATAATCATCAGTGTTTTATGAATCTTTTTAAATGTTATTTTATGGAAATTGTAGTGCTTGGTGGACGTGAGAGTAGAAAGTTCAAGCTTCTGTATACCACGCAGCATCAAAAATGGTTCAAATGGCTCTGCGCACTATGCGACTTAACATCTATGGGCATCAGTCCCCTAGAGCTTAGAACTACTTAAACCTAACTAACCTAAGGACATCACACAACACCCAGTCATCACGCAGCATCCAAAAGAGGTTGCCTACACTACTGTTTGCTCTATTTAGGTCAACAGAAATAATTTCCTTCGCACATATTTTTTTCCACAACGAATTCTCTACCACTGCAGTGACGCGGGTCTGTGACTCTGCTCATGAAAAATGCAGAACCCGTCACGCCGGGGCACGGGTTCCTATTAGTTTCAATTTGCGAGCCGACGTTATTGACGGATGGATTCCACCACTAATCGCGCGCATTTATGAAACGCAATCGCTTCTATCAAAGTTATAGGGGTTCAGTTGGCAATTATCGTTGCCCCGACGATGTATTTGTAGACAGAAAACTATTATGGTAGATTACTGCGGTTAGCGTTGTAGGCGGGAGCGTTAGCAACAGATTGAAAAAGAAAAAAGATATTTAATTGCTTGTAATTTCAATTTTGACGGACGTTAGTGTAGAGACGTACATAATGTATGTAGATATTATCTGATGCATCACTGTTATTTAGGTATGCGGACGTTCTTGTAATCCTTCTTTGGTTAGTACTACAACAAGTTAGAGGCGATTTCACGTCTACTAAACATTCTGAAAATATTTCCTATCATTCAGAAACAAGATTACTCAATGTTATTTTCTCGTAAAACAGGAATCAGTAATTGGAATTTACATTAAAAATAAATAAAATATCATTTAATTTATCTACAGCTAGGTCTTTTTGCGAATATAATTTCAGCTTACCACTTCGGAAAGGATTCCTAGCTGTTGAATAATATCGAACACTAAGTACCGTGCTAACATAGTACATCGAACTCCATGACATTTACTTTCGTTGTGTGAAATGGGCAGAAAGAGATATGCTTTGGAATAGTGCTGAGCATGGTTCGTGTCAGAAGTTAGAAACCGTTTACAAAAATATTTCAATCAAAATTTAAATTGAAGTGTTAATTCAATTAAAAACAAATAAAAAATCGAATCTGAATGGCGACCTTATGCTTTTATACTAAGGTTACAGTTTTATATTAAGGTACAGTTCCATGGAAAAGAATAAAACTGCGCGATTTTTAATAAAGCTCTCGTGGGATACTCTTCTTGGCCAGGAGGTAAAAATCAAAGAAAATGCTGGTGGTAGCAGTCCTAATTCTGCCTTGGTATTTCCTAGATCAAAACGTAACTGCCTAGTTCTGTGTGTTTAAAACTACCAGACTAACCTCGATAACCTGCTCTGTCTGTACCAAGTGCTTCAAATTAGTGTCTCATATTCTTACAGGAGGTTCTACTGGTAAAATACATAGAAAACTTTTATCATAAAAATATCTCTGGAAAGGAAGAGCTATTCAGCTACGTGATACGTTACTGGCGTCGAGGACGATCCGCAGTCAAGCTGTCTTTCTGTTGGCGTTCATTGATAACTTGTTTTTGATTGCGTTTTTGTGTTACCTAGTCCTGTAACTGTAACGTACAACTTACTACTGCTCCTGCATCAGCTATTCCGTACGTTCCGTTCTGTGGATATTGTGTCATGTCAGCTAGATAAGTGACTCCGTGGATTACAAACAACATAAACAGTGAAATGGAGCCCTATCGTTTCATGCAGGACATGGATGACATAGTATTTTAATATGCTTTAGTATATGACGTTATCAAGCACGTATCGTCAGATACTTTCGTATCGATGTTTTTGTTAGCTAGCGGCGGTGCCTTGTCCTCGGGATTCTGGAATTTCTTCGGCATGCCACGAGAGGCGCTACTTCCGCATGCACCAGTGTTTAGCTTTAGACTATGAACAAACGCGGTGCAGACAGAAGGGTGTGAGCAGTACATGGCAGTACATTCTGCTAGGAATGGCGAGCACATGAAGGTTCCCGAACACCTTAACGACTGGAACTTCGGAAAATTTGCAGGTTTCCTTGTTTGTAGTGGACTAAGTTGCGGGGAGCCACATATAGGGGGTTTCTAAAATGAATGCAAAAAGTGCATCATAACAAGGAAACCATGTCATCGTCCCTTAGCGTTCAGCGCTTCGCATCATTTAACAGTGTCGCGAGCAGCGAGGAATGTAAGCATACAACCCATCATCCGAGCCGACGTGGTAGCAGATCTGCAGCGCAACGTTTTCCACTTCCTTGTGACATCAAGGTAAAGAGAGGTGGGGTTGACGTTTCATGACCATTATTTACAAACAGTTACATAACCTGCTGAAAATTACGCCCTCGTACTAAAATGATTGCTGTGCACCGACGCATGAGTGACTGTCGCACCCTTTCAAACACCGGTGGCAAATTGGGGATTGCATTAGAGACTGTCATAATTTGTGCTGTTGGCTTTTCATCGATCTCGATAGGTGTTTCGTAAACAGTGGATTTCACGCGTCCACAGAGGAAAAACGTCGACGGGCGTGAATAAAGGGGGAACATACAGGCCATTCCAGCGGGCCACAACGCCGTATCTGGTTCTCATCAAAAGCATCATCCAAATGGTTTCGCACCGCATGAACGATGTGCCCAGATTCATCATCATGTTGGTACCACATGAGCTGTCGTTGAGTGAGACGTGTTACAAAATCCCTGAGAGTGTACCCCTTAAGGAAATTGAGAGTGCGTTCAATCGTCGGGGAAGTATGTATGGCCTAGATTATCGCCTACCAAACCGGCTCAAATGTTGAAGGGAAAGCGCTTTCGGGGACCACGAACAAAGGTGACGTGCGGATTTTCCTGTGCTCACACGTGTTGGTTTTGGCTGTTGGACACACATCCATTGTACAGCATGCATTATCCTTATAAAGTACAATGTGTGGGAACTTGGCTTGAAAGATATACTCCTACAAAAACCATCTTTTTTACTTAGGAAGTTGTGGCCGGCCGAAGTGGCCGTGCGGTTCTAGGCGCTGCAGTCTGCAACCGCGAAACCGCTACGGTCGCAGGTTCGAATCCAGCCTCGGGCATGGATGTGTGTGATGTCCTTAGGTTAGTTAGGTTTAACTAATTCTAAGTTGTAGGGGACTAATGACCTCAGAAGTTGAGTCCCATAGTGCTCAGAGCCATTTGAACCATTTTTGAACTTAGGAAGTTGTGGATTGAGGTTAACGTGCGTAGATCTGTCTGACCAGTGAGAGCATTTCCACCCACTGTCCCAAAAGCACTATGCAGGTCTGCTTTTTCCTCCCTTCCGTTCTTCACGGTACCAAACACACGAGTATCTCCGTTTCTTGGCACATTGACGCAGAACGAACCAGACACTGCTGTGTGCACTGGTGCCGCCGTATGTGCGACATCACAACACACAGGCATTTGCACTCCCAAACAGAATACGTTTCCATCCCTCAAAATGACAGAGGAAACTCCATGGTGTTATCCGACTCGGAATACCTGTTACCATTTCCACTCTGATGGCGGATTGTATGCCTAACTTCACGGTGGCGCGAGACGATGTTAAATGACGCCTAGCGGCGAAAGCTAGGCCTGGTTTGCTTTGTGAAAGTTGCTTGATATGAACGGTTGCTCCAGCCTTTTTACATTCATTTTAGAAATATCCTGTGTAATGTCGATCATGATATTCTGGTAACTGGTTTGGAGTCCTTACCGGCGATAAATACAGGATATTACTTTCTCTGAAGGTGCTTCTCCAAAGTGTACCTGCCGTATATCGTATTGTTAGTTATTATCATCGTACAATGGAACGTAATGATGAGCTAAGGCCTGTTGTACTACATTTCATCGGTGTTTTGTTGGGCCAAGGGAATGTATTGATCCCGGCGGAAGTTCTAGTCCTCCCTCGGGCATGGGTGTGTGTTTGTCCTTAGGAAAATGGCTCAAATGGCTCTGAGCACTATTGGACTTAACATCTGAGGTCATCAGTCCCGTAGAACTTAGAACTACTAAAACATAATTAGATTAAAAACAGCCGACCAGTTGCAAAGGATAAAGTAATCTTTACCTAGGTTTCGATAGGTTTAAACCTATCTTCTTCAGAAGTCAGCCTGAGGAAAATGAACATCGTGATTTATATGAAAGGTATACACATAAGTCAAGATTAGAGTTTAACATATATTAAGAGCATCTTGTGTTACAAAATATGAGAAGGATTTCTTGTACTTACAGTATTACATTAACATGGAGTGATACGTCATTGCCATTTTTACAAACATCTCCAAGGCTCCATTAGTCCAAATAAAATATAGCCCTAAGAGTAGGGTTTGTCAGATAAATAAAATTAAGTACATGGAAGTTGGAGAGCGCATAAGCAACTGAGTAAAATCGGCCTGCGTGGTAGCACTGCGGCCAGGGCAGGTGGCGCTCAGGTCGCGTACTATGTGCCGATTGGCGTACTGAAGCAACATGTAAAATATAAATATTAATTGCGTCCTTAGATAGAGTGACAGTAAATAAAAAGAAAGCATTTAACATTCCCATTATGACAATGTGGGAGCCTTAGAAACAATAACGTAGAAACATACATCAAAAAGGTAGGTGGCGCATACGCCATGAGTTACATGCAGTGGCATATACAGCAAAAATAAAATTAAATTACCAAACTAGTGAAGCACATAGAACGTAGAACGTATATAAGTCAGAACTTTAAGAATAAACAGTAATGGCATCTTAAGACAAATTACGAAACCTGGTCCACAATCTAGTTAATATACATTCACTGGGATCCGAGGTTTTAGGATAAGCGAGAATTACATGAGGGCCGGTGTAGTGGCAGCCATACATCATGAGTAATTACATTGCATAAAAGGTAGTGGGCTTAGAGATATAAAAGTGCATTATAGCTTCCTAAGGAAATAGACTACTGAAGTTATCAACATTAATGTTATGAATTAAATAGTACGGGTTTAAAGCCTTCAAAAAATTGTCTACAGGCAAGGTTCAACTGATCGTTGAGTATATTACCGTCTTTGAGCTCTAGATGTTTAAAAATAAATAACTCTTCCCACAGATCTAGTCTCCGTCCTTTAACTTGTCTGTGTAGGATAACCGTGTCTTCTAACTGTTTAGGCGTATGGCCGGCTATCAAGAGGTGTTCAGAAAAAGTAGAGTTGTGAACATTAGCTCCTTTTTTACCTTTCTTTATATCGTGTTTTAACAGCTCTGCCTGTTTGACCAATATAATATGAGGGGCAGTTATTACAGGTTAGTTTGTATACACCTGAATTAGAAAACCAATCGTTAGCAATTTCTACTAAGGGCATCACACACATCCATGCCTGAAGCAGGATTCGAATCTGCAACCGTAGCGGTCAAGCGATTCCAGACTGAGGCGCCTAGAACCGCTCGGCAAAAACGGCCGGCCTGTCCTTAGTATAATTTGGGTTAAGTAGTGTTAAGCTTACGGACTGATGAACTTAGCAGTTAAGTCCCATAAGATTCTACACACATTTGAACATTTTTTTAATGTAATATTGGACCCACATGAGCCAGTCTTGATAGCGATCATGGGAGATAGACTGCCCTTTCACATACATTTCTGTCGCTATGTTGACTGTTGAAAAATAGGGTATCAACCACTGGAGTACAAAGTGACAGGTTATTGTGGTCTTTTTATTTAATATTTAAAGGTAGTGTATGATGTAGCTAGTGCACCTAGCGGGCAGTGTCTTGCCGTAAACCGCTTGGTGTTAATCCACCTGAGCTCGCACTCGGTTTCAGTGTGTGCGACTCGGCCACAGGGTCACGTATTAAACTGAGAACTGGAACATAGATCTCATGAATCTTGTTTTACTGTTAAATTGCGGGAATGGTGCTAAACTGGTACCTTCCTTTAAATTGTATGCGATTGTTCTAATACGTTATAGTGTGGGTGACAATATAGAGATTTTCTTCCATCTTTAGAGCTCTAAAAACTTTTTTTTTTTTGCACTTATATCCAATGGGTCCGATTTTTGGGTCCTTTGCCCAAGGTAAATATGTTCATACCAGCTTCGGAAGAAGTTTTTCGGGATAATGTCTTGACGCTCTTAGTTTGTTTCTGGTTTGCCTTTTAGTATTGTAAGGAAACTGTGTGTTACGATTTAAATCTTATTCCTCGAACTTCATCAGTTATTAAGTTTACTGCTTGCTCATCCGCGCCTTTAACTATTCGACTGTTTTCGACTGTCGCTGTGAAGTAAAATTTTGGTGTATATTACGGGTACCTTAAATTGGTTTGATGCTTGCTGGCTGTTCACTAGCACTTTTAAATAATTTTGTTGAAGTTACATTACTGATGCTTTCAAGCTGCCTTGATGTTTGTTACGTTTAAATTAATTATTGACACTTACTAACAATTTAATAACTATTTTACAAGTGCTTGACTGATTAATTAATTGTACTCATGTCACCATCCTGTGCCTTATGTCAACCGTTTGTATTACATAAATTTGTGAATCTTTTCTTCTTAGAGTGGGCTCATCCTTAAACCATTTCAAGCAGTCTGACGCAATAACTTTTACAAGGTCTCGCTGTATTTTGATGAGTGAATGTTGAAGAATAGAAGATGACACTGGAACAAATGTGCGAAAAACTTTAGATGCTGAATGCGTAAATCGTGCTCTTACCCGACAAATTATTTACCCTTCTGTTATTTTATTCGTACTAGTCACAACGAGTGAAAGATCTCAGACCAAGATACCACTACGCCAGATTTGCCGCCTGCAATATATCAGGTTCGCTTTAATATCAGTGAATGGACAGAAATTGTGGGTGGCAGAGTAATAGTGCCATACAGCTTATCGGACTACATAACAGGTGATGTTTATCACCAATATCAGCGTGACGAATTATCTACGTTATTGTGAGCATTAGCCCAGAAGCACGATAGAACATATGTATATGGTTTGTGGTAGACGGGACACCACCCGAATGAATGGGTCGATGATTAGCAAGATCTTTTCAGTCCCTAGATCTTAATTTCTCTGTTTTCAGTGTACGAGTTTGTGGTGATGTGATAATAAGGATTGAAAAATGTGCTGGAGTGCGGGGTAACCACACTTAGCACCTCCTTTCTGTCACAGCCAGATGTCTACAATAGGGCAGTACCTCAACTTTTGTTTGTTTCCTGGCATACTATGACTGTGGAGGATACTTCTTTAAATGCCCCGAAGAGCAGCATATTTCCCATGCCTCCTGTACAGCTTTAATGACCTGCTCTGTCTTCGGAAATGATTTAGGTTTCAGGAGAATACACCTCAGATTTTTGAAGGAACGAATTTCGTCTGCTTCGATTAAATGTTCAGTTTTTTTTTAAGAATCTGCTGCGATTAAATATTGAATTCTTTTTTTAACTAATTATTCGTGAAGGAGCACACCACAGTACTGCAGAAACGCCTTAACAAATCTGTATTTGCAATTCGAGTTTAGCTCACATAGGCGACATAAAAAAGATAAAGCTTTGCCTACTTTCATTCCATAATGTCATATGGTATAATATTTTGGGGTAACTCTTCAAGTTAAACGAAAGTTTTCAGAGTCCAAAAGCGTGTAATACGTATTATTTGTGGAGTAAATTCACGGACGTCCTGTAGAAACCTCGTCAAAGAACTGGGATACTAACTATTGCCTCCCAGTATATTTACTCCTTAATGAAATTTGTCCTAAATAATATATCTCTTTTTCCAACAAATAGCTCAGTTCATACATACAATACCAGGAACAAAAATGATCTGCACAAGGTATTAAAAGCACTTCAGATCAAAAAGGGGTCCACTACTCAGGAACACTCACCTTCAATAATTTGCCAGCAAACATAAATAATTTGGTTACAAATAAAGATCAGTTTAAAAGGAGCCTGAAAGAATTACTTGTGGCCAACTCCTTCTACTCCACTGACGAATTTTTTAATAGAAACAAATGATGTATTGTATATATTCATATTATCAGTATTGTTATTCAGCTTTAAAAAAATATTGACATGATCCACATCCACGAGGATCTCCTCAGCACGGATCTATGGAACAAAAAACTAATCTTCTCTAATCTGTACAGTTTTTATCGTCAATCCTTGCATAGTTTATCACTGTTCTACGGCAGTTTCGACCATATGTTTTCAAACCAAATACTTCATACTCCACTACTTTCCACGAGTAAGTAACCTCCCCAATCCTTTAAACAATCTAAATACTATGTACAATCTCCAGAGCTATGTGTCACACTGTGATATAATTTAGCTGGTAGATCAGGAGTACATGTGAATATTGTGTGTTAGAATTACAGTTTGTGGTAAAGAAGTTTTACTACATGAACAGCAAATATGATGTAAGCGACGAGTCTTTCTGTTTTCATTATTTTGTGAGGGATGTTAGAGGTAAAAGTTAGAAAATATTTGAAATTATGTGTGAAACTTGTTGCAACGGTAAGTGCTCTTACTTTCAAGTACTGGATGAATATAGTCAGGCTAATTTGCACGCCGGTAGCTACGCTGCCTCAAGACATATACAAGGTTCTTTGTCGCAGTACTCGACGTATTGTGTTAAACATTTAGCATAAGATCATAGCTCTAGGTTTACAGAGAATTTTAATATTCGTACACTAACTGTTTGGAATACTAGAGCCATGCTTTGGGTTTGCTAACTACTCGTGTTTCTTATCAGACAATCATTTAAAAAACCACGAAATGTGTAATAACTTCATTTTATTACCTTGACCTTAACGCCTCAACTTTATTTTATCACATCTTGCGAGTGTCTAAACAATGATGCGATTCTGTTTTAAGGTTTGCAGAAACTTTTCCCTTCACCCATCATTCAATAAAGACTTTGTCAGTTGTTGGTACTTGTGAAATTCTTTTTTGTTATATAATCACTGTCTCGTTGTACCGCTATCCAGTAGAAATACTTCATATTTGGCTATTTTTCGTAATAATGCTTCGCAGATACGGCAATTTTGTCACATCTTCCCCAACTCCCATCAAGACTGATGTTCACCAACGCGATATTCTTTTTATACAACTCTTTATAACTTGAACGCTCACTTTGTTCATATGTTAGGTAGATTTTTCCCTTATCGAACAGTTATTTAATTCGTTGTCGCATGCTTTCTTATTTTTGGTTAGGCGGTCTACGTCGCTTGCAGACTTTACGACCGGTACCACCACGATTCAGTTTCCCCAAACTTTGTCCCTTTAATTCTGTTCTGCCGTGTCCTTTCTGCCCCTTTCATACTTCTTCAACACATGTACCAGATAGCTGAGGAGATAAAACTACGTTTTATCTTATTTCAGAGGTTATAAGACAATGGGTTCCACCTTTACAGAACTGATGTTACTGTTGTTCCGTAAAAATAATAATAAAAAATTTCATGTATTCATGTATTCGCTCTTTGAGTAAAGAAACAAAGTGCACACTGATAATACCTAGCAGGCTGGCAACTATGCGTTGCTACTCTGCCACTTTTGTAAATGTCAGTCGAGATTTATCTTGTGACTCATCAGTTTGAGGTCTATTTTTCGCGAATGTAGATCGTTTTTAACTGATGTTCCTTTTGTGCGATTTGTCACACTGTTAACTTGGACACATTTTTAAATGCAACTACAAAATGTGATATTACAAACGTGTAAGGCAGTTTTAAACATATGAACCGACGAAACTGCAGGAATTATGACGACGGTTTTTTGAATTTCTGTCTTATCTCTGCCACTGTTGAGAATGAAGTAGACAATAGTACGTCATTTGCTACTATATCCCTGATTCCAAATCCATGTTTTCAACTAAAATGAAATGTCACTTGATGTCTAGTCACGGTAGTTTGGTAAACAAACCACGAAAACACTTTTCCCACAGGTCAAGAGAAATGAAAAAAACAGGAACAACTTCACTAACGAAGCAACAGTTACTACAAAAGCACTTTATTCGTGTTACTAAGTTATCTACCGTCTATCAAAGAGAAAGAAACCTCAAACCATAATAGAACACATTATTTTATCACCTGCTCTGGACACGGTATCTCTTTTGGTACCGGTGTGTGAGTCCTCTGCCCGACATCTGACAAGCGTGTATTTGTCAGACAACACTATTACTCGTCAAATACTGTCTATGGCTGACAACATTAATTATCAGTTGGTTGAAAAATTCGAAGATGATGGTGATCTCGGAATGCAGTTGCATGAAGCTACAGACAACCACAAGGTTTCGCATCCAATTTGTTGCCGGTGGTTTACATACAACAAATGTCATGAACTACTTCCTTTTTACAGGACAACAGCAAAAGCAACATCCCTCTTTGAAAAAATACATGCTTTTGTGGAAGGAAAAAACATGGTTTCGGGGCACTTAATAGGAGTGTTTATAGACGGAGGTAGTGGCATGGCCAGGTGTTACGTGGCATTGCAAGCTCAGAGCTTTAAAAAAGTTCCTCATGTTATTTGGGCGCACTGTTTTATTCACCGAGCAACACTGGCATGAAAAAGCATGAACCACGACCTTCATGAGGTTCTTCAGTGATCGAAGTGGTAGATTTCATTAGGTGTTGGCTGCTTAAGTCGAGATATCGTTTTAGATTTGTGTGGATATGAGGGCAGAGCACATTTCCCAAATTTACGAGTATTATAGTAACTCTCAGTTTTCTTCATGTGTGAATGTTTTGAGAACGGAGTATGATCTCATTAATGAACTTGACTCTTACCTTTTTCAAGAGATATGTTTGAATTCCGACAAGTTGGTAAAACGTGACTTTCTTATGAACCGATCGTACCTCTGTGACGTATTTGAAACGCAGTTCATTGAATGTATCCCTTCAGGGTAAATGTCAGAAAAAATTCAGCGTTCAAGAAGAAACTGCTATTGCCGAATAAAAAGTTTGATGATAAAGACATGCATATAGTTTTGTGTGCCCTTCACACGGCTCTAGAAAACAGTGATATTATGTTCTGTTATGAACTGAATTCTGTGTTTGTGGGTGATGTAATTATATTCTGTGATTACTTTCTGAGGCGTTTCCCAGAAAAAGATGATAAACACAAATGATTCAAAGACCTTCCATCAACACACCTGAAGAACAAAATCAGTTTATTGATACTTCTTCAGACTGAAGATTGAATAGAAGTTTGTTTCCTCACCACGCTTGATATCTGGAAGTTCGTGAAGCAGGTGTATGCGTGAGTAGGTAACAAGGCCTTAGGAGTTTTGATACCGTTTGCAACATCCAGTTGAAGTGAGGTAGGTTTTCAGCATTCTCAGTTTTAATCTCGAAGTGTCGATATCGAGTGAATTTGGTGAACGAGACGTGAGTCGCTGTTTCCAATCTTGTACCGACATTTGATAATGAAGAGGCAAGCTTATCCTCCCTATTGACTTCGTTGAAAGACTGAGATGCATTAGCCTTAAAAGATGATTAAATTGTGTTATGTCAATGGATAAAAAAAACTACTCTTATTAACTTCTTGAAACTTTGTTTTATCCACCCTACACTTCGAGTTGTATATCATATGCGGAAGGAGCCACAGTTGTTTATTCTTATCAACTACTACTCTTTTTGATCTTCTACTTTTTATTTTTCACTTAGTTTTGTAAATGATACTGGCAGTAGAGTGGACTTACGATTCTTAGGAAACTTATATAATCTACAGCGAATTACAGTAATTCCAGATGAAAAGATACATTTCGCTTAGACCTACAGTAAAAACAGAAGAAAAAGCTGGAAGTATTTTAATATTTCTAACATGGTATACAGTACTAAGTCAATCTAATAATTTAATTTACACATGATTACGGTTTTTCTTAGTTGCTACAGGGAAGACCACGCTAAATAGTACCTAAAATACCCTTCTCAAAAAGCTGAGGGCCTTCTAAAGTATATATTTTAAATTAGGCAATAATTTAAGCTATTCGTAACTTTTAAAATACTTTTTCGTAGAAAGTACCTTATTGAATACTATGAACAGTTAAGCTTGTCACTTAGTGGAGTTCTTATTTTCTTAAATAGTTCCATAATAATATTCAGAGCCAAAGGTTGTCCAAAACGTTTTAGGATCCCATAAGAGATGTCCGAGATATGTTCTATGGTCGCCTTTGGAGAAGAGGGTAACAACATCGTTTTGACGATGTACATGCTTCTTAGGATTACCATAAGCGACTGCGGCTTAAATGTACAAAACCTTAATGGATACTCGTTATGTTGTAAAACACTTAATATGGCATTTTGAGCGGCATGCTATTCAGTGTTAACAAAGTACATAGTTAAACTCCCTCAACACTTACCACAATTTACACAAATTTTAAGCAATGAAAGTTGCTTCACACTTTACATGTTATGTGAATTTAACTCGTTGTTTTATTTTCTCTTGTTGCTGAATAAAACTAGAATGACGCAATATAACATTTGAAAGAAGTTAAAAATATGTGAATAATTCATTAAGTTTTAGAAAAACAACAATATATTGGGTTTTTAACAAAGTAGTGAACAGCAGACCGTATTTATATATTGTATAGTCTGCCAGTGTTTAAAATAAATGAAGCATAAATCGTTAGACAACTACAGAAATGGAGAGCAGAAGCAGATAAACCAATTAAGCTGTTCCTTCAACACATCAATAAAAATTTCCGAAAAGTAACGGTTAATAAATGATCAAGTATTGAATGTAGCCAACTAATACAAACAAGTGAGGCGCCACAAACTTTCTTACAAAAACTGATGTTTGGACACTGAAAACAAAGGAGACCTACTAAAGCATGAATATCAAATGCGAATACGTGACACATGCAATGATATGCGATGTCTCTGAATACAGTGTCTACATCGAACGAAGAAACTGATTGCTCTAAGGTTAGTATGGTATTCTCAGAGTAATGAATGTCTGGGGAGTGGGGAGAAGTATTCCTAATGTTACCATTTCACCTAATTTTCAACATACTTCCTATATCTCAAACCCGTAGATTCTCTTCTTTTCTTATTTCCTCACAATCCATAATTGACTACCACAGAATGATGTGCTCCGAAACCTGCATCCTCAGAAACGTCTTCCTTAGACTAAGCCCGACGATTAATAGTAGCCGACTCCTGTTGGAAAGGAATCATCTTCTTGCATGTGTTAAGATGCTTTTGATGTCCTCCATTCATTGTACTCATATGTTATTCTGCTTCAATGTTAGACTAATAGCTTAAATTGTCGGCTTCGTTGTCTCCATTTCTGGTATTAAGTTCATAGCCTGCCTCATATCTGCTATTCACCGTTACTTTCGTGTTTCTTCGATTTACTCTGAATCTACGCTCTGGCGGCCGGAGTGGCCGTGCGGTTCTAGGCGCTACAGTCCGGAGCCGAGCGACCGCTCCGGTCGCAGGTTCGAATCCTGCCTCGGGCATGGATATGTGTGATGTCCTTAGGTTAGTTAGGTTTAATTAATTCTAAGTTCTAGGCGACTGATGACCTCAGAACTTAAGTCGGATAGTGCTCAGAGCTATTTTTTTTGAATCTACGCTCTGTTTCGTTCAACTTAACATGTCCTATAATTATCCTTCACGTTCACTGAGGACAGCTATATCATCACATATTTTATGAGTTATATTTTTTTCACCATGAAGTTCAGTCCAGCTCTTGAACAATGCATTTTCATCATTGCATCTTGAAAGAATAGACAGTAATTTAGTCAAAAGACTACGTCCCTGTCATAAACGCTTATTATTTCTTGCACTTCGTTCTGTCTTCCATTCTTATCGTTCCCTCTTAGTACTTGCACGTCTTGCATATTTCAATTCTTTCACTATAGCTTACTCCCGTTTTTCTTAGCATCTGAAAACTTTTGCATCATTGTGGTGTCTAATGCTTTTTGCATGTCGACATATCCTACTGAAGTGTTTGGACTTCAATAAAATCTTGCTTCCGTTATCGTTAGTAACTTGATAACTTTAAATCTGGTGCCCTCACTTTTGTGGAAACCAAACTGACCGTCATGTAACACAACGCCACTTTTTCCCAGTCTTCTGTATATTATTTTTGTTTGCATATTGGAGTTGTGGAATGTTAGATGGACAGTCCGACAGTTCTCGCACTTATCTGTACTAGCTTTCATCGGGACTGTGCCGCTGATATTTTCCCCGAAAGTTGGGTGGTATTGCTCCAGACTCTACACACCATCTTTGGATTACCCTATATGCAGAATAAGTCCACCTGCCGACATATTCTTTCCGATTTCTTCACAGTTTCCTTCTAGTCATTTCACATTGGCATCCCTGCACTTCCCATCTCTTTATTTTTTAAGTGAATTCCGTTTTTCTATTCCTTAATTTCCCGGAATATCTTAGTACTACTTCTTTCGTTGAACAGTTTGAAGTATTTCTTCTGATACCCACGGTTTCTTCGCAATTACCTTCCTTGTACCTATGATTCTCTGTACAACATCTATAATATCCTTATTTTGAGACGTCCATTACTCTTCAATTAAGCTCCCTGTCGTGGTATTCATTATCACAATATCTAGAGATTCAGAGAGAGAACAGCAAACGCATTTCAACATTCTTGAGTATTATGGTGTCCCACAGCTTGCGTATTTGTGGTTGATACTTCCTGACAATTCTCTTGACTTCACTCTACTGTTCATCATTAGTAAATTTGGATGGGGCTTTATATCTCCTCCCTGGAACACATTACAGTGGAACATCTGGTACCGTAATCTCTGTCTGATAACGATGTAATCCAGCTGGAATCCAAGTATACCTCCTCCTCTTCTGCTTGTCGAATAATGTATTCGCTGCTACTCAGCCTGTAGTTCTTCTACTGCTCCACTACAACCTCATTCCAATTCGACAGAATTATAACATTAACATCTCCTTTTTCGTACTGAGTAATTCTTTCAATAACCTCATATGCAGTAAGTGATCAAAAGTATCCCGGCACCTGGCTGAAAATGATTTACATATTCGTGGCGCCCTCCATTGATAATGCTGGAATTAAATTAGGTGTACGCCCACCCTTAGCCTTGATGACAGCTTCCACTCGCGCGGGAATACTTTCAGTCAGGAGCTGGAAGGTTTCTTGGGGGGAGTGACTGTATAGTGCTGCACCGAGGAGAGGTATCAATGTCGGTCGGTGAGGCCTGGCACAAAGCCGGCGTTCCAAAATATCCCTTATGTGTTCTGTGGGATTCATGTCAGGACCCTGTGCAGGCCAGTCCATTACCGGGATGTTATTGTTGCGTAACCACTCCGCCACGGGCCACGCATTATGAACAGGTGCTCGATCGTGTCGAAAGTGCAATCGCCATCCCCGAATTGTTCTTCAACAGTAGGAAGCAAAAAAATGATTAAACAACCAATGTAAGCCTGTGCTATGATAGTGCCTTTCCATGAAAAACACGACCACACCATAACACTTCCGAATTTTACTGTTGGTACTCCACACGCTGGCAGATGACATTCACCCGTCATTCACCACACGCACATCCTGCCATCAGGTCGCCACACTGTATACCATGATTCGTCACTTTTTGCCACTTTTCAATTGTCCAATGTTCACGCTCCTTACACCAAGCTGGGCATCGTTTGGCATTTACTGGCGTGATGTGTGGTTTTTGGGCAGCCGCTCGACCATGAAATCCTAGTTTTCTCACCTCCCGCCTAACTGTCATGGTACCTGCAGCGGATCCTGATGCGGTTTGAAATTCCTGTGTCTGGATAGATGTCTGGCTATTACACATTACGACCTTCCTCAACTGTCGGCGGTCTCTGTCAGTCAACAGACGAGGTCGGCCTGTAGGCTTTTGTGCTGTAAGTGTCCATTGACATTTCCACTTCATTGTCACATCGGAAACAGTGGACCTAGGGATATTTTGGAGTGTGAAAATCTCGTGTACAGACGTATAGCACAAGTGACATCCAATCAAATGACCACGTTCGAAGTCCGTGAGTTCCTCGGAGCGCCACATTCAGCTCTTTCACGATGTCTAATGACTCCTGAGGTCGGCCAAATATGATAAACGTATGTTTTTG
The DNA here is from genome assembly GCF_023864275.1 of Schistocerca cancellata. NCBI lineage: Eukaryota > Metazoa > Arthropoda > Insecta > Orthoptera > Acrididae > Schistocerca > Schistocerca cancellata. The sequence continues at coordinate 448,390,018 of NC_064630.1, read as the reverse complement.
GGTGCGTCCGGATACTTTTGATCACATAGTGCACTTTCCCTATCTCTTCACCTCCAGCTTGTAACGTCGGCAGTTATGCCAGAATTATTACTGTCGGTGTTGGTTTGCAGCCAATTCTGAGGAGAAAAATTCTATCTCTGTTCACAATAAATTATTCTCTGCCCTATTAGAAGCTTACAAAGGGTTGTAGGAGTATCCAGGAGAGATGAACGTAGGGCCAGAACAAGGGACGACGCTTATTCGTATGCAGTAGAGAGATGACGTCAAAGATTTGAAATGAAATGTTCTTTGACAACAGCCTAGCAATCGCCGTACATACTGTTTCCTTAATGAATATTTCGGTGTGTTGCACCTACCAAAAGTTCCCAATAACCGACCCTGGAAATGGCTATACTTTAGACTTACGGACAATCAATTTTATCAAACAGTCTAAAGCAATTCTCCTTTATTCTCCGTCTCAGTTTCACTATTTTAATTGCAAGACATGTTACGATCACTCTGGATCACCTTCAGATCTAAACAAAAGTGAAACTAAATATGTGCCATCTAATATTGTAGAATAAGTAGAAAAAATACACATAAATGTAGAAGTTATTTGTGTAGTTGCCTCAGTAACTCGGCTTGTCCGCTTGTTTACCAACTTAGATAGACTCTACACTACAGTTTTTTTCACTTACTGTAAAATATTAGATGGTACATATTTCGCTTTACGTTTTTTAGTTCTGGCGAAGATCCAGACTGATCGAAAAACGGATGTAATTAAAAATCTGCAGCTGAGACCGAAGAGTAAACGAGAATTGATTTAAAGATCAATACAGTTGCTTATTCGGGACGAATATTTTGGCTATAATTCCCAAACGTTGGTAACTGAACACAGATGAGCATTTAACCCGATTACTTCCACCTACGACTGTCCTGCACTTTATATGGTCCATCCCTTAAAGCCATAGGTTAAGTCCATGGAATCTTTGCAGTCTATTGCTCTGTCTCCACCACATATGCCAAGCCTCTCAATTTCAGGACTTACCCCGGTCTGTATTGGGAAGGTGCTGCGCAGACAACTACCACTAAAAGGGTTAGACCACGAGAAATCTTAATCTTACGGTCTGTTAAGGGTAAGCTGTGTTATGCGCCACTGGCTGAACTCACTGCATTAACAATGTCGTTGTGCCGACCATCGTAGGCACCTTTTCTTCGTGGCTGCAGACTGGGATTGCTGGTTTGTAATGCCTACTGAAGGTGATCATCTTCGGAGCTTTCGATACGTTCTTAAGTAAATTTTAAAGTCGTTCCATGTGGTGCGTCTAGCCATAAATACGACGAGCAGGATGCTTGAGACAGCCTTGTATGCAAGCATGAGTTTTCCACTGCTGGTGGTCAATTAAATGTTAAATTCATCCACTGTGTGATGTAGCTGGGTATCCCCCAATGTTCTCTTACCCTCACAGCAAGAACTGATTGTCTTGTAATGAAGCACGTTGTTGTGTCTGTACAAAATGCTTTTGCTGTTCAGCCAGGTCACATCTTGAAAACAGCTAAACCGAGTGAAGAAAACTAAATCTGCTTCTTATATAGTTGAGATCTGGTTTATTACAGGTGGAGTGACGTCACCACGAACAGTGGCAGAATTCCAATGTACAGTTGCTTATGAACAGATTCCGTCTCTTAAAATATTAAGTTATTAACTTTTGCTTGTTGAGGACATTCGTTTACTAGCTACTGAGTCTGTCAAATGCACTGACGGAGAAACGAATTTCTACAAGTTAAGCTTCTGAAAGCTGAAATATGGGAAAATATCTCGTTATCATGAAAGCTGATGTAATTCCTTACCGTGACGCCATGTTAATTTGACACTCATCTCATCCAGATGGAACTTCGCCACTAACGAAACTTACAAAATGCCAAGCATAGTGAAATTTGATCTCAGAAGTACTAGTGTTCGGAACGTTTTACTTAAATGCGGCAAAAATCACGTAGGGCAGTCAACCTGCACCATTTTTGCCGTAAAAACTTAAAAACCGAGCCAGGTTTCTCTATGGATTCAACATATCAACCAGAGCTCGACAATTTAAATTTGCATCAAACATTCATATATGCTAAACGAAGTAGCCGTTTTGCAGTACAGTGGGGACACGGATATTATCCTTAGTATACAACGGTGAAACATTACTTTCGCTAGGTTATCGTGGATAGCATGATATAAGACAAACCGCTCTTCATTATAAGTCACTGAATTTATAGCGATTTCCCATAGTTGCAAGTAGTTCTTACATGACTATATGATAAGCGAAGCTATGCATACTTACCACACTCGCTCATAATGTTTGTGTCTCTATCTAGAGCAGCTAGTGTTAGCATTGTGGCAAAAGGTTTCATATGCGTTCATTACAGTGTTCTAAGTACCTGCATTGGCATGTACGTAAATAGTAACAGAATGTGAAGTTTATTTAAAATACTGCAAAAAAGAATAACTATCAACCATCACAGCAGCATGATTTGTAGACATACATCGGACATAGGAGTCACGACTGCAAGGAAGACGTGAAAAACTTTTCTTAAACGACTTTTATAGACCTTTAATCGTTTACGATAAGCTACAGTGGCTCAAAAAGTATTTCAAATATACTTATGAAATTTGGGACTTTTTGTTGTAAATATACCTATACCGTTCACGTCAGAATTTAACACGCCAGGTAGATATCGACGTTAATGCAGGTAGCTTATTCAAATGTCATACTTTGTCAGCAAATCTGCAGCCATTTCTTTGCAAAAGAGTAAAAATAAAACTCTATGCCTGGTAGTACGCTGCATAAGTAAAGTAACGGCCAGGCAAGCAAACAAGTTTGGACACCTCACCCGACGACATGGGATGGCTACGAGAACAGAGGCTCAGCGGACGGGTAATCAACATCTCCGACGAACTTTTGTACGAGGGAGCCATTTCGGCTCAATGAAGGTTTAAACTTTGAGGGCGACGCAACGACAGCCACCAGCGGTGGACTTAACCAACGGAGTGGAAAAATCCGTTAGAAACATTTTGCACGACACACCAGCGGATGTAAGAAGCCACAAATTTTTGGACTGTTAAGCTACACCAGCACTAAATTAGTTTAACAGAGGCAAGGCTTCCATAACTTCCGTATTAATGGAAGATAACGATAATGCTGCTGTAGTCATTACCTCTGAGGTTACAATAAACTGTCTTTGTTTTAATGGCTAACTGCACGAATCGATTGCTCAAGACAGTTTCGACATGCACAATCTGCTGAAAGAGGGGGCTGTTCCTAAAAAGCTCCATCCAATAAAAAATAAATAAAAAAAAGTGTCTACTCAATAGGTCAAGGAATTATTTGTCTGCGTATCCTTGCCCTGCTTACAAAATGTGTCTCACAATAACAGTTAAGTGGAAATGGTGTATTTCCAGTCGAAATCTGTTCTCCCAATAAAACATAGCAAGTGACCCCGTCGGCGTTTTTGTTATTGTAGTAACAGTGGACTTGACTCCGAATCCACACACGTAATTTCAGCTTTCATCATAATCTATCATCAAGTACGTCTGGACCGCAAAATTACAATTCAGCAATAGTCAGAGCAACCGTGTTTCCAAATTGTAGGTTGGAGAAATGTATTCATCTACATCTACGTAGATAATCGGCTATTTTCTGTTTATGGCAGAAGGAACTTCGTAGCAGTATTATCAACATTCTGTGACATTCCATTCTCTTACGTAGTGACAGGAATGAAAGGCTGTATCTATAAACGCCCTAATGTGTCTTCACAGTCATGCATCCTATGACAAATAAACGGTGGTAGTTGCGTAATTGTCCTAAAGCCTTTTTCGAACAGAGACTCCATAAATATATTCAGGAAGGATTCGCGAGAACATTTCTTCCTTGGATTACCATTAGGACATCGGCTCATCAAGTGACTGATACCATAGCCAGAGTCGACACTGCCTTATATGTAGTCTGATGATGGTCTAGTGACATTCAGTGAAAGTGATTTTCTTACACTCAAGACATAGCAATCGCAGTAGTACAATATAAATTAGTCCTAAAAGTGGACTTTACTCCATGTACGTGAATATCACATATAGTGTACACATCACTTCCTCCACACTCTTTGCTATCTCCTCCTCATTCCCTCTGTCAGTCTCCTCCTCTCCCCTCCATATGTAAAACTTCTCCTCCACAATCTCAAGGTCCACTTACTACCGGGTTTCGTATACATACATCTTTTTACACTGAAACGCCAGAGAAACTAGTATACGAATGCATATTCAAATACAGATATATAAACCCGTAGAATATGGCGCTGCAGTCGGAAACGCCTACGTAGGACAACAAGTGTTTGACGCAGTTGTTAGATCGATTACTGCAGCTACAATGGCAAGTTATCAAGATTTAATTGAGTTTGAATGTGGTGTTATCGTAGGCGCGCGAACAACAAGACACAGCGTCTTTGAGGTAACGATGAAGTGGGGATCATCCTGTACGACCATTTCAAGAATGTATCTTGAATGTCAGGAAGCCGGTACAACATCAAATCTCCTACGTCGCTACGGGTGGAAAAAGATCGTGCAAGAACGTGACCAATGATGACTGAAGAAATCGTTCAACGTGACAGAAGTGCAGCACTTCCCAAATTGCTACAGATTTCAAAGCTGGGCCATCAACAAGTGTCAGCGTGAGGACCATTCAACGACACATCATCCATACTGGCTTTCGGAGCCGAAGGCCCACTAGTGTAACCCTTGATTACTGCACGTCACAAAACTTCACGCCTCGACTGGGCCCGTAAAAACCGACAATAGACTATTGATTGCTGGAAACATGTTGCCTGGTCGGTCGAGTCTCGTTTCAAATTGATCGAGCAAATGGACGTATACAGGCATGGAGACAACCTCATGAATCCATGGAACCTGCGTGTTAGTAGCGGATTGTTCAAACTGGTGGAGGCTCTACAATGGCATGGGGCTTGTGCAGTTGGAGCGGTATTGGACCCCTGACAGGTGAAACGTACGTAAACATTCTGTCTGATCACCTGCATCCATTCATGTCCATTGTGCATTCCGACGAACTTGGGCAATTCCTGCTGGACAATGCAACACCCCACACATCCATACTTGTTCCAGAGTGGCTCCATGAACACTCTTCTAAGTTAAAACACTTTCACTGGCAACCAGACTCCTCAGGCATGAACAATACAGGGTATATCTGGAATGCTTTGCAACATGCAGTTCAGAAGAAATCTCCACCTCATCGTACTCTTACAGATTTATGGACTGAACTGCAGGATTCATGTTGTCAGTTCTCTCCAGCACTACTTCAAACATTAGTCGAGTCCATGCCACGTCGTGCTGCAGCACATTGCGTGCTCGCAGGGGCCCTACATGATATTAGGCAAGTGTACCAGTTTCTTTGGCTCTTCAGTGTATGTTTACAAGGGGAGTGGCGGGTTCAACGGCGTTCGCGTTGCACCAGGTGGAGGATCAATGTAGAGGCTGGCCGGGTGGCATCTCCCGTTCTGCATGTGAGTGAACATGTGGCGGCTCCTTCAGCAAGGTCCGAGTAGGCACACGGGGGGACGGGTTTATTAGAGTTTGGGAGCCTCGATGTTAGGCGGGTAACGGATCCCCTTAGGAAAATAGCGGAAAGGTCAGGGAAGAAGGCCAGTGTTCACTCTGTCTGCTTGCCGGGGGCTCTCATCCGATATGTGGAGGAGGCTAAGACGGCGGCGGCGATAGAGAGCGCAGCACCTGACTGCAAATTGTTGCTCATGTCGGCACCAGTGTCTCCTGCCGTCTGGGTTCAGAGGTGATCCTCAGCTGGTGGTTGGCGGACTTGGTGAAGGCGGAAAGCCTTGCTCGTGGGGTGGAATTTGAGCTAACTTTTGTTTTGTAGTGTCGTTCCCAGAACCGATAGCAGTCCTCTGGTTTGCAGCCGAGTGGAAGGCTTAAACCAGAGGCTCAGACGATTCTGCGGAGATATGGGGTGCTAATTTCTCGACCTCCGCTATCCGGTGAAGAAATGTAGGGTCCCCCTGAATAGGTCAGGCGTGCACTACACGCAGGAAGTGGCTACAAGGATAGCGGAGTACGTGTGGAGTGCTCATGTGTGATTTTTAGGTTAGAAAATTCCCTCCCTAGGACCGACAAGACGCCTCCTGAGACGCAACAAGGTAGCACTAGGCCAAACGCTACAGGGAATGACAATATTAATGTGGTAATTCTTATAACTGCGGCCGGGACGGTAGAGGGGTTGAAATGATAGAAAGCTGGTGGGAGCCGCGGAAAGGCCCGCGAACAACAACACAACGGGAGAGGACGGACACGACCAACGAAGAACGACAGAACGAACAGCAAGATGGAACAACGGAGTCACAAGGAAATCTAACAAACTCGTCCACTCGTACACAAAACAAGAAAGTAAGTAAGCTGCCCAACGTGACGCGATGTGTCCACAGACGTACCCGAGATTAGACTGGTTGGCTAAGTTTTTTTTTTTCCTTTATTGAATTTCAATTCCCCCCGAAGGGGGCGGGCTGGCAGCAGCTTAGGACGCCGCTCTGCAGCCTACAGATTTTCTGACAAAGAGCAGGAGAATAAATAATAATAAAAAACAGGCGATAAAATCGGGGACTTAGTGAGTAACAAGGTGAAAAGAAAACGGGGAAATTAAAACAAACAACAGAGGGATGATGAAGCGAATAAAAATACATACGGAGCAGACAGGGAAAACAATAGACAATTAAAAAACACGGCGACAGTCTGGATTCTGTTCGCAAAGGATATAAAATTCACACCCAGCGACAGCATGGTTTCTGTTCGCAACACGTGAAAGACAAACAACACTGAATAGTCACTAGAACACTGCACGAAAAAGTCGGCAAAGGTGACACCACAGTCGAGAGCAGGTGGGGGGAAACTGGACAGAAGATGGGAAAACAAAAAGGGGGAAAGGAGAGTAAAAGCGAAGGGGGGAGGGGAACCGGGAAAGGAGCTGATGGAGGATGAGGACCCATAAGAGGGGTGGTGGCAGACGCGACAGGGAGGGGGGTGGGCAGAGGAGGGGAATACAAAAGGACTGGGGGGGAGAAGGGAGGTAGGGAGAGGTGTAGTGGGGAGGAAACAGGACGGAAGGGGGGGGGAGGGGGAGCCCAGGGAAAGGACAGAGGAAAGGAGGAGGAGGGAGGATCAGAGTTGATAGGAAGGATAAATGGAGGGAGAGAGGGCATCATCCGGGAAGGGGAGTTGACGGAAGCCACCTTGGGAAAGGAGATGGAGGGTGTAGAGATGGAGGGTAGGGGGGACACAACGATGAAGACGTGGCAGGGGGCGAGGATGGGAGAGGAGAGGAGCAACCAGGGGGTGAGGGAGTTCAAGATGGCGGGAGGTGTAGAGGATGCGGATATGTTCAAGGAAGAGGAGCAGATGGGGGAAAGGAATGAGATCATAGAGGATCCGCATGGGGGACGGGAGGCGGATACAGAAGGCGGGGCGGAGTGCATGACGCTCAAGGATCTGGAGGGACTGATAGAATTTGGGGGGAGGGGGCAGGTATCCAGGCAGGACTGGCATAACAGAGGATGGGACGGATTAAGGATTTGTAGGTGTGGAGGATGGTAGAGGGGTGCAACCCCCGTGTCCGGCCAGAGAGGAGTTTGAGGAGGCGGAGGCGGTTGTTGGCTTTGGATTGGATGGATCGGAGATGAGGGATCTAGGTGAGGTGACGGTCAATGGTGAGCTGGCTAAGTGAGAGGCAGGCGCTTAAGTAGTCTACCGGGGGCGCCGCTATTGGCCGCTGGAACCATGTGTTCCACTGTGGCGCCCTCACACTAAAAGTGGGCCAAGAGGCATACGCCGCCACAGCTTACGGCGTGAAGGTGCACAGACCTCTAGGGGTTTTCGACGTCCATGACGTCTGGCGGGGATTCAAATTCCGCGGCGCACGGTACCAGAGTAATAGTAAACTGCAGGAGCGTCTATAGAAAGGTCCAAGAACTACTCTCACTAAAAAACGGTCACAATGCCCTCGTAGTACTAGGGACGGAAAGTTGGCTGAAACCAGATGTAAACAGTAATGAAATTCTAAACTCAGATTGGAATTATACCGCAGAGACAGGCTGGACAGTGAAAGGGAAGGCGTGTTTATAGCGATAAAAACTGCAATAGTATCGAAGGAAATTGACGAAGATCCGAAATGTGAAATAATTTGGGTGAAGATCACGGTTAAACTAGGCTTAAACATGGTAATTGTATGTCTCTATAGGCCCCCTGGCTCAGCAGCTGTTGTGGCAGAAAACCTGAAGGAAAATTGGGAATCATTTGGAGTAGATTTCCCGACCATGTTATAGTTTTGGGTGAAAACTTTAAAATACAAAATATAGACTGGGAGACTCAAACGTTTATAACAGGTGGCAGGGACAAAGAACCCAATTAAATTTATTTTAGGGCATTATCTGTAATCTACCTTGGGCAGTTCAACAGAGAACCGACTGTGGCGATAACTCATTAGACCTTCTGGTGACAAACAGACCCGAACTATTTGAGACAGTTAACTCAGAACAGGGAATCAGCGACCATAAAGCGGTTGCAGCATCGGTGATTTCAGCTGTAAATAGAAACAATAAAATAGGTAGCAAGATTTTTCTGTTTAGCAAAAGTGACAAAAAGCAGATTCCGGAGTACTTGACGGCTCAACTCAAACGTTTTATGTCAAGTACAGATAGTGTTCAGGATAAGTGGACAAAATTCAAGACCATCGTACAACATGCATTAGATTAGTATGTGCCAAGCATGGTCGTAAGAGATGGAACAGAGCCACTGTGGTACAACAACCGAGCTAGAAAACTGCTACGGAAGCAAAGGGAACTTCACAGCAAACGTAAACACAGCCAAAGAGTTGCAGACAAACAAAAATTACACGAAGCGAAAAGTAGTGTGAGGAGGGCTATGCGAGAGGCGTTCAATGAATTCGAAAGTAAAGTTCTATGTACTGACTTGGCAGAAAATACTAAGAAATTTTGGGTTTTATGACAAGGCGGTAGGTGGATCAAAACAAAATGTCCAGAGACTCTGTGAGCAAAATGGTACTGAAACAGAGGACGACAGACTAAAGACCGAAATACTAAATGTCTTTTTCCAAAGCTGTTTCACGGAGGAAGACTGTCCTGTAGTTCCTTCTCTAGAATGACGCACAGATAACAAAATGCGAGATATCGATATAGATGACAGAGGGAGAGAAAAACAATTATAAACACTCAAAAGAGGATAGGCCGCTGGACTTGATGGCATACAATTTCGATTTTACACACAGTACGCGAAGGTACTAGCCTCCCTTCTTGCAGCGGTGTACCGTAGGTCTCTAGAAGGGCGTAGCGATCCAAAGGATTGGTAAAGGGCACAGGTCATCGACGTTCTCAAGAAGGGACGTCGAACAGATGTGCAGAACTATAGACCTATATTTCTAACGTCGATCAGTTTAGAATTTTGGAGCACGTATTATGTACTAGTATAATGACTTTTCTGGAAACTAGAAATCTAATCTGTAGGAATCAGCATGGGTTTCAAAAAAGACGATCGTGTGAAACTCAGCTCGCGCTATTCGTCCACGAGATTCAGAGGGCCATAGTCACGGGTTCACAGGTGGATGCCGTGTTACTTGACTTCCGCAAGGCGTTCGATACTGTTCGCCAGAGTCGTTTAATGAACAAAATAAGAGCATATGAACTATCAGACCAATTGTGTGATTGGATTGAAGAGTTCCTAGATAACAGAACGCAGCATGTTAATCTTAATGGAGAGAAGTCTGCCGAAGTAAGAGTGATTTCAGGTGTGCCGCAGGGGTTTGCCGTAGAACCGTTGCTATTCACAATATATACAAAGGACCTTGTGGATACTATCAGAAGTTCACTTAGGCTTTTTGCGGATGATGCTGTAGTACATCGAGAGGTTGTAACAATGGAAAATTGTACTGAAATGCAGAAGGATGTGCAACCAATTGACGCATGGTGCAGGGAATGGCAATTGAATCTCAATGTAGATAAATGTAATGTGCCGCGAATACATAGAAAGAAAGATCCCTCAATACAGCAGGTCAGCAAGTGGAAGCAGTTAATTCCATAAATTATCTTGGAGCAGACATTAGGAGTGATTTAAAATGGAATGACCATATAAAATTAATCGTCGGTAAATCAGATGCCAGGCTAAGATTCACTGGAAGCATCCTAAGGAAATGCAGTCCGAAAACAAAGGAAGTAGGTTACATTACACTTGTTCGCCCACTGCTAGAATACTGCACACCGGTATGGGATCCGTACCAGGTAAGGTTGATAGAAGAGATTGAGAAGATCCAACGGAGAGCAGTACGCTTCGCTACAGGATCATTTAGTAATCGCGAAAGCGTTACGGAGATGATAGATAAACCCCAGTGGAAGACTCTGCAAGAGATACGCTCAGTAGCTCGGTACGGGCCTTTGTTGAAGTTTCGATAACGTACCTTCACCGAGCAGTCAAGGAGTATATTGCTTCCTCCTACGTCTGTCTCGTGAAGAGACCATAAGGATAAAATCAGAGAGATTAGAGCCCACATGGATGTAGATGCGCCCACGCACGCGAACGCACACACACACACACACACACACACACACACACACACACACACATCACACGTGCTACGTAAACGGACAGAATTCGTTCAAATTAATGCACGACGTGGAGAACATTTAGTTACGGCACATATGGCACCGGGCGCCGATTTCTGATGCTAGGGATGATTTACAAAGATGGCATTGCCATTCACAGACGCTACTCAAATGCATGATCACTGACGTATATTCACACAGTACATCATCGGTGCATTGACTGTCTACTTCCGCGGATTCCAAGCATGTCCGCTGTGGTACCAGCAAGTAACGACAATTCTGTCTACGAGGTCTTCTTCTATTTGCACAACGGTTTCATACACCAGCTGCTTCACAAGCCCACAGTGGAAGAAATACAGTCACATTAATTCAATTGAATGAGTGGGGAGGCTACAAAAAATGGTTCAAATGGCTCTGAGCACTATGGGACTTAACTTCTGAGGTCATCAGTCCCCTAGAACTTAGAATGACTTAAACCTAACTAACCTAAGGACGTCACAGACATCCATGCCCGAGGCAGGATTCGAACCTGGAACCTTAGCGGTCGCGCGGCTCCATACTGTAGCGCCTAGAACTGCTTGGCCACTCCGGCCGGCGGCAGGCTACAGGAATACCTCGGCAGGTACATCGCTGCCCAGTTGACTCTCACAAGAGTCCTTACAATATTGCTCAAATAGGATGGCACCACGTCGAGCTGGAAATACACTCATTGTTTCCAGGCAGACCTCAGAGTCAATAATTCCTCTACAGAGAAGTTCTGAATGTCAGTACACGTTCCCAGTCATCGATACTGACCAAACAGCGCACATCAACACCACAAAAAATGTTCCATAATATCACAAGCTGACATCAAAGACCATATGTTCCTTATCGAAATACATTTGTTTTGTAATGGTGTAGGCTTCCAGGGCCAGAGTCAGTCGACATAAAAGTTTTCTGGGCATGGTACCGCGTCCTAATATATAAAACTACTGCTGCTGGAGGGAAAAAAAAATAAAAACAGAGTTTCGGCCATGGTTGCAGCGGCCTTCTTCTGGGTCTACTGGCCCGTTATAGCCATGCTGTGTGCCTTATATCTTGTTGTTACTGTTCACTGCACTTGCCACTACATCATAATTTAAAAATTATAGCGTTTTATTGGTCAATCAAGGAAGAAGTTTATTGCGATGGAGGGAGAGCGTAATTTCAGTTGCCTACTGGCTCTTGTATTACTTGGTATGATTTGTGGTCACCGTCGAATTTGAAGTTGGCTGCTGTTTACCAAATGCTTGACGTCGACCGCGTAGCGGCAGTTACTTGCTGGTAGTGCTCGTGCCTCGTGTTGACACTGCGGTCTGTTGGGCTCTGATTGCTGGCAGCCGAGATGGGGCAAACCTGAGTCCTTCCTCTCTATTCATGTTCTTAGGGTGTTTAAGTATTCCGATAGCTTCTCTGATATAGCTCTTCGTCATAACCGGATGCTTGGCCAACACACAGGCTTCGCTGAATTTTTATTTCTTTTCAGCAATCTTGCTGAAGTTCTACCACTGCATATTTGTTGTGTTTCCCTAGACGAATATAACGCTCGTGCTCCCGAATACGCGTTGCTATTGGCCTACCAGTCTCACCGATGCATACCTCTCCATATTCGCATTCCACCTTGTACACGCCTGCAGTGTGTAATGCATCCACCTTGACCATAGTAGAGCCTAGCACGTCCTGGATCCTGCGACCACTGCAGAAGACAGGCTACACTCCAGCCAGGCGAAGGTGTTTGCCTATTCTGTCAGTAACGTTTTTCACATAAGGTAAGCGTAATGTTCGCTGCGATTTGTCTATTTCTTGGTTTTCCTGCTTACTTGTATTAGTCGACAAGGCTGTGTGGATCGACTTATTGCTATAGCCATTTGCTAGAAACGTTGTGCGTAGCCTTTTAAGCTCAGGTGCTATGTTTTGAGCATCAATTAGGCGTTGCTCACGGATTGCCAGAGAACGGATGATCGAGTTCTTCTGCCCTGGGTGGTGACAGGATTGGGCGTGCACATACCTGTCTATATGTGTAGGCTTTGGGTATACTCTGTGCCCCAGTGTGACCTCCGTTGTAATGTATACTTCGACGTCTAGAAATGGAATTGCACCATTCTTTTGTACTTCGAGCGTGAAGTGTATCTTCCCGTGCATGTTGTTCAAATACCCATGAAACTTCTGTAGCTCCGTTTCACCTTGAGGCCACATAGCGAACGTGTCGTCGACGTATCTGAAACAGCATCGTGGGCCTAAAGGAGCTGAACGAAGGGCCGTTACTTCAAAGTTTCCATGAATATGTCGGCTTCCAGTGGAGATAGGGGAGACCCCACATCTACGCCGTCGGTCTGCTCGTAGTATTTTCTTTGCCATTTGAAGTACGTTGAAGTCAGGCAGAACAGGTCGCATATGCGGGACATGCTCCTGAAGGATGCGGATATAGTCACCTACTGGCACGTTCGTAAAAGGGTGACTTCATGTCTAAGCTGACCATGATCTATAGGTAAAATTGTTTCTCCTTTAAGGCGTTGATGTACTCTACCTTCTTTATTAATTTCAACAAATAGCTTCGGAACGTCTTATTTATTGAACTTGCACAAAAAATTTCTTTATCACGGTCAGGTGAGCTAAACCGACCTGTAACAATGTTAGCAGCTTGTCTGTGATGTCTTTTGTCATCCACACTTAACCAGGACCCCAAACAATACAATACTATAAAGTACAATACTGTAGAGTTGATCGCATTAGCGTCTTGTATGTGATTTCCTTCACTAATACATATTATGCTTTACCAGAATCGTCCGCAGCTCGTGGTCTCGCGGTCGCGTTCTCACTTCCCAGGCACGGGGCCCCGGGTCCGATTCCCGGCGGGCTCCCGGATTTTCACCTGCCTCGAGATGACTGGGTGTTTGTGTTGTCCTCATCATTTCATCATCATTCATAAAAGTGGCGGAACCGGCCCGAGCAAAGTTTGGGAATTTGTACGGGGTCTGATAACCACGCAGTTTAGCGCCCCACAAACCCGTCACCATTTACCAGAATCCTTTCTACAAAAGAGCCATCCATTCACCTTGTAGAGTCTTTGGTTATGAAACAAACTGTACGGACGAATTTCTGACTGTAACTTATGAGAAAAAGGTCCTATGAACATGTTTTCGGAAACACATCGTTTCCATTGTAGATGTTTCTGAGGAATGAAAGTTCCTCTGACCACGTGCCATGCGTTCCTTGCGTGTTTCAGAATGTGTGACTGTAAGCAGCAGAACGGTCCGGTTTTCATGTCGAGAACTAACCTAGATGGTGTTTGTTTAGGGCCAACGAGACTGTTTGATCGTGGAGAAGCTTGGCTATACCAGAACAAGTATCCTCACAGACACCAAAAACGTCGCCCAACAGGGAGGCGGCGGTCTGTGCGTACACCTGGTTTGAAGCACGAGGTTCTGCAGGATACTCAGACGAACCCTATTATCCTTATCACATGGAATCCCATGGGGGCCACTTCGAACATCTGTTGTGGTCTGGATGCAATGCAGCTCTGTACTGTGTTCCGGTACGATTTGTTGTCGTTGCACGCACACCGTCCATTTCCGGACACATGTCAATAAGACCCTTTTCCAAGCTTTGCCAGTCAGGACTCAGTCTCTGTAGTTTATTGGTTTTATTCATGTTCACCTTGTATATATGTTTTGTTGTTGTGGTCTTCAGTCCGGAGACTGGTTTGATGGAGCTCCCCATGCTACTCTATCCTGTGCAAGCTTCTTCATCTCCCAGTACCCACTGCAACTTACATCCTTCAGAAACTACTTAGCGTATTCATCTCTTGGTCCTCCTCTACAATTTTTACCCTCCACGCTGCCTTCCAATTCCAAATTGGTGATCTCTTGATGTCTCAGAACATGTCCTACCAACCGATCCCTTCTTCTAGACAAGTTGTACCACAAACTTCTCCCATATTATATTCAATACCTCCTCATTAGTTATGTGATGTACCCATCTAATCTTCAGCATTCTTCTGTAGCACCACATTTCAAAAGCTATTCTCTTCTTGCCCAAACTATTTATCTTCCATGTTTCACTTCCATACATAGCTACACTTCATACAAATACACTCCTGGAAATTGAAATAAGAACACCGTGAATTCATTGTCCCAGGAAGGGGAAACTTTATTGACACATTCCTGGGGTCAGATACATCAAATGATCACACTGACAGAACCACAGGCACATAGACACAGGCAACAGAGCATGCAGGCTGCTATTCTCCCATGGAGACGATCGTAGAGATGCTGGATGTAGTCCTGTGGAACGGCTTGCCATGCCATTTCCACCTGGCGCCTCAGTTGGACCAGCGTTCGTGCTGGACGTGCAGACCGCGTGAGACGACGCTTCATCCAGTCCCAAACATGCTCAATGGGGGACAGATCCGGAGATCTTGCTGGCCAGGGTAGTTGACTTACACCTTCTAGAGCACGTTGGGTGGCACGGGATACATGCGGACGTGCATTGTCCTGTTGGAACAGCAAGTTCCCTTGCCGGTCTAGGAATGGTAGAACGATGGGTTCGATGACGGTTTGGATGTACCGTGCACTATTCAGTGTCCCCTCGACGATCACCAGTGGTGTACGGCCAGTGTAGGAGATCGCTCCCCACACCATGATGCCGGGTGTTGGCCCTGTGTGCCTCGGTCGTATGCAGTCCTGATTGTGGCGCTCACCTGCACGGCGCCAAACACGCATACGACCATCATTGGCACCAAGGCAGAAGCGACTCTCATCGCTGAAGACGACACGTCTCCATTCGTCCCTCCATTCACGCCTGTCGCGACACCACTGGAGGCGGGCTGCACGATGTTGGGGCGTGAGCGGAAGAAGGCCTAACGGTGTGCATGACCGTAGCCCAGCTTCATGGAGACGGTTGCGAATGGTCCTCGCCGATACCCCAGGAGCAACAGTGTCCCTAATTTGCTGGGAAGTGGCGGTGCGGTCCCCTACGGCACTGCGTAGGATCCTACGGTCTTGGCGTACATCCGTGCGTCACTGCGGTCCGGTCCCAGATGGACGGGCACGTGCACCTTCCGCCGACCACTGGCGACAACATCGATGTACTGTGGAGACCTCACGCCACACGTGTTGAACAATTCGGCGGTATGTCCACCCGGCCTCCCGCATGTCCACTACACGCCCTCGCTCAAAGTCCGTCAACTGCACATACGGTTCACGTCCACGCTGTCGCGGCATGCTACCAGTGTTAGAGACTGCGATGGAGCTCCGTATGCCACGGCAAACTGGCTGACACTGACGGCGGCGGTGCACAAATGCTGCGCAGCTAGCGCCATTCGACGGCCAACACCGCGGTTCCTGGTGTGTCCGCTGTGCCGTGCGTGTGATCATTGCTTGTACAGCCCTCTCGCAGTGTCCGGAGCAAGTATGGTGGGTCTGACACACCGGTGTCAATGTGTTCTTGTTTCCATTTCCAGGAGTGTAGTTTCAGAAATGACTTCCTGACACTTACGTCTACACTCTATGGTAACAAGATTCCCTTCTTCGGATACGCTTTCGTTGCCATTGCCAGTCTACATTTAAAATCCTCTCTACTTCGACCATCATTAGTTATTTTGCTCCGCAAATAGCAAAACTCATTTACTACTTTAAGTGTTTCATTTCCTAATCTAATTCCCTCAGCATCACTTCTAACACACATTCTGGTTGTATTTATACAAAATGCATTGACTCAAGACACACGTACCTTATGGGTACACAGAATTTTCCTGGGCTTACCTTAACATAACTTACAATAAAATAAACATCTACACTTCACGTATGCTCTCCATAAATTCTCTTACTCTTTCCAACATGCTGACAAAGCAGACTTCAATTACATAAAAATTTTGAAATAATTTCTTTTACATCAACAATATAGTGAGAACTAAATAAGGTCCTATACAAGCAAATTCTGTAAATTTGTATTTTAACGGTAACTTCAGGTTAAGTCATAAATAGATGCACTATAGTCGGTAACTCTGGTTCGTATTACTAGATTACTTATTATGTCTTTTTTAGGTAAACTTTTCTATTTCCGTAAGTACCGTAGAGAATGACATGAAATTTTAACGCTACAATTTTATTAGCAACTTAAGACAGTTTAGGATGTACGAAATAAATTGGATAAGAATTAATAACACATGTTTGAAGTTATTTTGCAAAAAAAAATAGCAAAGCTCCCTTCTGGCTACAGGACAAGACACTCTGTGTAAGATCGCGTACAGTACTGCAAGTCAAAATAATACTTAATAATCTGCTACGTTAAAACTTTTCTTGCAGGAACTTTTTAACAAGAATAGTGTAGTGAGCGAATCGCCTAAGTACGTAGAGCACAGAGGGCTGTGGTGAGAATCAGCGGATAGTGTGTGGCCACTGGAGCGCCACAGAACGTGCGCTGTGGGCGGACTGCGGGCTGTGTAACGGCGCGAGCGCAACCCACGCCACGCCCGACAGGAAATGGATGCGTGCACGTGCCGAGCAGACCCGCGGCCAGGAGCGTCCGCGATTGCGCGGCAGCTGCGGCCACGTGCCGCTGCTGCGGCGAGGCGGCGCCGTGTGCGGAGCCGGTGCACGCCTCGCTTCCTGCTCACCGCTTATGGCCCGCCTTTTAATCAGCTGACTCGTTTCTTATGCGAGACTTCAACGGCCTCGAGTATAAATGACCATTCGCGGCGTATGAAGCGAGGGATCACGCAATCAGCAGACCAAAGCGCTCTGTACGTCGTCACGCTACACCATTAAATTCACTTAACGATGTAATTCCTGGCGCTTTCGATTGAACTTCCGCCTCTGATGCAGTTATGGATCGTTACTGCTCCTCGGTCAAACCATTAACAGGCTGAGACTTCACTGAGGAGAAGTACAGCTAGAAGGTCAGTGCTGTGTTTGTTATGCCTGAAACGTCTAAGCGTTTTATGGACATCACAACATTTGCTACGTTAAGAGTGGATATAACTGAAAAAAAAAAACTTTTTATTGTTCCATAAACTTAAGGGATTTGCTGAAAACATCCAGAATCAGGTACCTAAAGGCTGACTCAGCTGTCCAACTACTAGTGGGTTTTATGCAACATGCATCACCGTCAAGCACCACATTGAAAAATTTGATATTCTCTCACCCGCTACACCCAAACTACTAGTCCTACAGAACAAATGAACAGGACCTTTCTATAGAAAATCTAACGTAGTTAAAATATGAACAGGGATAAGTTTTAGATAGTGGCCATAATTTTCGGATTACTCAAGGAAAACGTACAAAACTGGCCTTAAAAATGCGATTTCCTTGAATAACTCAGAAATCACAGCCTCCAGCTAAAACGTATCCCAGCACAAAATTTACCTAGATAAAATTTCCTACTAGAAGATCCTGTTCATATTTTCTGTAGGACTAACAGTCCATAGTGGGTGAGAGAACATGAAAATCAAGTAGTTGGTTTTTGAAGGTGTTGCAGGTGGCATAAAACCGATCGGTAGGAGCAGCTGAATCATCCTTTACGATACATGAGCTCATGCATTGTGATCTGAGGTTTGGGCATAGAGGCTGAGAGAACATGAAAATCAAGTGCTTGGTTTTTGAAGGTGTTGCAGGTTGCATAAAACCGATCGGTAGGGGCAGCTGAATCACCCATTATGATACCTGAGCTCATGCATTGTGATATTAGGTTATTTCCTGCCTTCTGTGAGAAGAAGAAACACAGAAAAAGCAGAGAGTGTTAGCACCTCGGTAAAACATATTCAAATAACATAGGAGTAACATTCTTCTCACAGAACTACATTTCCCTTGCGTAATTTGATCTTAATCGGAAAACTTATCTCTCACTGTAGTATGGTAGTTGACTGAGTGAGACAGGATGCTCTGGTTGAAACTGGTTCACCAAGATGTATTTCGGTTGCCAGCCGATCAGCAACATCAGCACGAGGCAAATTTTCGCCTAATTTCCTATTCATCTTCCTCAGGCCAAGTTCCATCTACCTGGAATTGCAAAACACAGTACCAATGGCGTACATACTAGTATGAAGGGGCCCATTTAGTAACAAGAGGAAGGCATCATACGTGACGAATCGATTCGGTTCACAAATGGCACATGTCCGCCGCTCGTGGTCTCGCGGTAGCGTTCTCGCTTCCCGAGCACGGGGTCCCGGGTTCGATTCCCGGCGGGGTTAGGGATTTTCACCTGCCTCGAGATGACTGGGTGTTTGTGTTGTCCTCATCATTTCATCATCATCCAGCAAAGTGGCGAAATTGGACAGAGCAAAGATTGGATAATTGTACGGGCGCTGATAACCACGCAGTTTAGCGCCCCACAAACCAAACATCATCATCATCACAAATGGCACGTCGCTTTTGTACATGCTAAACCCCAATCCCCCCTCCCCCCACCCACTTTTGAGATAACCACCCCTTATGTTCATGACGTGACATCAGCTTACAACTGACGGGATGGATCTATACACTAATTGAAAACTGAACATTTTTCATCACCGTAAATGGTTTCGGCAAACTCTTATTCTCCCAGAAATCTGGGAAACAAGGCTTTAAGACTTCTGCCTGTGTACCTACAAAGGGTCCAGGGGCAAGCGAAAAACTCGCGTACTTCAGTTTAAAGTCACGCTTTTGAGAATGAATTTTCCCATATCTAAGTAATGCATTCCTATATTCGTGTTTGCTAAACTATAACGATTTGATGGCACTCTTGTTAAGTTATCCTTTACGTCCAGTAATAGTACCAATGTCATAAGAAATCCACACCGATATTTATATTTAAATATCACGTTAAATTCAGTTGACGTTACCCATCCATAATCGTCGAATGTGTCTTAATTTACCATCAAACCGTTGCATTTGCATTCAGCATCAGTCTCATTTGGAGACATATTAATTATACCTCGGTTTTCACTCCTTACAACCCAAAAGGTAAATTCTTTTCAACTAAAGCGCCGCTAGGGAAGGGACCAAGGCTTGTGAATATGATGAGCAGAGAACTTATGCTCCAAGGTAAAATTCATTTTACAGTTTTTTTTATTTCTTCTATATAGAATTTGGTAGGAATGTGATTAAGTCACTAAGAAATAATTAATTGGGAGGTAAATACATTACTGAAAGGACTCGTGTTAGTAAACAGTTAAAATGTTACGCCTGGCTGTATGAAAACAATTCTGAGTTAGCCCGCTGAGAATTCGTCACGAGGGACTACAGAAAGCCGACGGAGCGATGCAGGTTTCAGGCGTTACCCGTTCGTCATAGCGTAGTTCTGAATTTCAATGTGTGAGGATTTCCACCGATAAGCTTCTATACAAGGGGCGTTCGATATGTAATGCAATACATTTCTATATGAAAGCAGGTTGTTTTATTCAGGATTCCAATGCACCATATTGTTCCCCACCGTTTGGGCTACTAAACCGTATTTTTCCATTCAGTGCGACGGCGTTACGCCACCTTACTGGGTGGGCCTGTTTGCCTACATGGTACGACTCTACTGCTCGGTATCGAAGCTAACGTCTGTCTGCATTAATAAGCTCTCCATCATCCACGTACTGAATCCAAAAGAGTGCGTCCTTCACTGGTCCGAAGAGAAGTAAGTCGGAACGAGCGAGATCCAGGCTGAAAGACGGATGAGGGCGTCCACTGTAGTTTTGTGAGCTCCTTTCATCTGCGCACTGTTGTGAGGCCTTACGTTGTCATGGACAAGGAGAAGTTCGTTTGAATTTTGTGGCGGCGAACAAGCTGTGGTCCAGCAATGCAGGACGCACAGCTGTATGCAGCCGGCTGGCACGCTGAAGATACGGCAGCTTAGTGCCCCATCCAATGACTCGCCGAACGTTTGTGCGCTACCGGGTTTCCGTAGTCATTCTGCAAACGCCTATGAATGTCTGCGATGCTCTGCCTTTCCGCCAAAGGAACTCAACGAGAGCACTCTGTTACAGACACCACATTTTCAAGCACGTCACCTGCCGGAGCTACAGGAGACTACAGAGGCTGAAAAGGAAATATTCCCGATGTCCCACAACAAAGCTCGCATTTCAACCAAAATGGTCCGAGCAGAAAAATGTGCAGCGTTAGTTACCAAACGCCACTCGTATGTCAGTCGGAACGGGTTCTTCTCCATTAGTCTGCTGCAAGCGCCGAGCGTATTTAAAATGAATTTTTATCCTCCATCCGCTAAATAAAACACTTATTGTAAAAATAATACAGTGATCTTTCGCAAATAATATATGATTTGTACGGTATTTAGTTCGTAGTAAGTCACCCTTTTGTTTATGTAGTATTGTCTTGTAGTTTCCGCGCGGTCTGAGGCGTCTTGTCACTCACGGTCCGCGCGGTTCCCCCCATGGGAGGTTCGAGTCCTCCCTCGGGCATGGGAGTCTGTGTCGTGCTTAGCATGAGTTAGTTAGATTAAGTAGAGTGTAAACTTAGGGACCTCAGCAGTATGGTCCCATAAAAACTTACGAAAAGGTTTAAAATTTATCTAGTAGTTTGTTCAATAATTTTTCAGTTGCACAATCTGCATAACGTAGGAAGTGTAGCCTTCGACCAGCACCGCAATGAATACTACACTTTCTTGCTTGCCACAGAAACTTCTCTATCATGAGGACGAAGCTGGCGGTATACAAAAAAATGGCTCTGAGCACTATGGGACTTAACATCTACGGTCATCAGTCCACTAGAACATAAAACTACTTAAACCTAACTAACCTAAGGACATCACACAACACCCAGTCATCGGCGGTATACAGTGGAAAGTGTAGAGACTATTGATACTGAAGTTGGTCATACCATTTTGGCAATATCCACATTGCACTTAAACAGTACTTTATCACATCCGGATGAGTCTAGTGAACCGGGCACCAACCGATCGATCTACGTAGCCACACCCCTTGAGTAAAATTAAAAGCGGCAGCGATAGCCAACAAGCACCAACACTTGAATAGAATGGAGCAACAACAGCACTGAAAAGGAAGAAGGATTTAACATTTTGTGAAAGTGTTATCTTCACAGTAAGGACAAGATACTAATACCAGATAGATAAATGGTCATTTGATCGATTTGTCGAATTCCGTCGACATAAAGAGCACGTGTCAACGAAAATACGGCAGCTATGGGCTGCAGGTGTGGCGCTTCAGTATAAGACAAGCACTGATGTTTGCTGCATCATTATCTTCGGCGAACAATTTCAAATCGGAATATGTAATTCATCAACAGTACTTCACGAATAACGCCTGACAGGAGGCAGAAAATATCGACGATGTATAGTGACTGTAACCGTTTTGCATCACTCAGCCGGCGTCACTTACTACGGGATCTGATCGTGATTAGGTGGTCAGCACCGACCCGACACGATGTGCGTCGAACGAATATTCGAGGCAAGTTATAAAAAATAAATGGCTCTGAGCACTTCGGGACTTACCTTCCGAGGTCATCAGTACCCTAGAACTTAGAACTACTTAAACCTAACTAACCTATGGACAACACACGTATCCATGCCCGAGGCAGGATTCAAACCTGCAACCGTAGCGGTCGCGCGGTTTCAGACTATAGCGCCTAGAACCCGTAGGCCACTCCGGCCTTCCGGCCGCGGTGGCCGTGCGGTTCTGGCGCTGCAGTCGGGAACCGCGGGACTGATACGGTCGCAGGTTCGAATCTTGCCTCGAGCATGTGTGTGATGTCCTTAGGTGAGTTAGGTTTAAGTAGTTCTAAGTTCTAGGGGACTTATGACCAAAGATGTTGAGTCCCATAGTGCTCAGAGCCATTTGAACCACTCCGGCCACGCGCACGATATCACATAACGGAGAAAAATGAAGCGTTGTCGCAGTTACTCCTATATGTAAAGTACCTCAGTCGTTCACGTGCAATATTCCATCACAGTATCCGGAAAGTTATCTTACGCCTACAAGAAACCAGTGAAAACTTTGGTTCTAGTAGTTAAAAATACTCCAAACCCGCAAAACTGACGAATTTCATTTACAAAACATGTCCTGAGAACGTTTTAAAGCCATATGTTGCTAATAACAAATTTTCTCTGATATTTGATTCCTGTAGTGGACAAACTAATACCACAATGTAGGACAGCATATTTGCAGATGAGCGTCAATCGAGTTGCACAGTAAAAGTAATACCACCAAACTTGTCTGAGATATGTGACGTTTATTTTTACCGACAGGTCAAAAATCTTGATTTCGAGATTTAAAAATTGCAACGTGCTTCTGGAAACCCAGATGAAATCGTACGGTCACGCGATAACGATTCATAGCGTAGTTTATTATCAATTTTCAGCGCCGAATTTTCGGGCAGTTTAGTCGTATGCATGTGCTCATCAGCATTAACTCACGAAAAAGAAATATTTTAAAATGTAAACCAAGTATGTTTTCCACCGAAACTTCGGAAGGAACGATGTACTTATACTAGCGCGAATATTACTATCATTAGATTTTCTTGATGGCGTGTGTGTATTTTCTTTGAATCTTTATACTTGTATAACTCGTACCATACTTTTATTACTATTATTGGACGCGGTCGTGTCGGCAGGGGGAGGGGTGATACGGAAGTAGTAGGCTGTAAGTTGGAAATTTGGACTGGACGGGACGCATGCACTAACAGCCGCTCGCGTTAAAGGGGAAGTCCGTGATAGAGTCACGGTTCAGCACATATTTTCCGTTGCCGCCACTGAATTATTTCAGGGCTCTCATGCGGCTGACGTCAGTATTTCTCTTTCATCATGTACCATACTTTTTATTGCTGGAAGAAAATTGAGGACATGTAACAGAATGGGTGAACTAGCCATTGTGAAGTGACCAGGATTAAAAATTTTATTCGTTACTGAACCAAGACGACTGAGGAATTTATTTGCCTACCTTCTCATTACTACTTACTGAGTTACTTACCTTAGTAATCTTCCTGTTTTTACCAACTTCGTTGCGGGAAAACTACAAACAAGTTGTTCCATATGCACAAATAAAAATAGTTATCCACTACATAATTTGTTACGTCACTGAGTGGAGAAAGTTCCAGCATCATGCCAGAGGGATCTTAGTTTGTGTTTCTAAAGGCGCTTTCGTGGTGCATGCATTCATCTCCCATTACAGGAGGATGCAGCCCAGTAACCCTACAAGACCACATGCCACAGAGACTCTGAAGATGAGGAGTAGATAAGTCAAACTTCCCTCTAAGTCAAATTGACTCGAAGTCTCATTTACTAGAAAGACGGGAACAATAATAATAATTAAGAGAAAATGTATGCTGTCTTCACGATACAAGATGGACTGATTATGTTTCTATAGTATTTATATAGTTGACTTACGGTGCAATACCATCAGTATTTTATAATGTCGTGATCTCCTTCCACAACCAGTGACTTCAAGCGGTTTCTGGTGCGCTAGTGATTACGCAACGCAGACAGCTTGGATCGTGTGAATTTAGTTCAAAGACGACCACTAGCTGATCGAAACCAATCACGGCATCGTTTTGTGTTCATGTGAATCTGCCGTAAAAAAAACTAAATAAATGTTGCAGGATGTAACATCACCTAGTACTACGCGCAGAAATTTTAAAGATGATTATATTTATCGGAAACGACTCCGCTCTCCCATTGCTCCTAAAACACTTCCTTTCCCCCTACAGTCCCTATTTCCTGTGAGGACGAAAACATGACCACGGGATATGAGATTAACACAGAACAACATTAGTTTTCGCAAGTGATAGAGCACAACCTTTGAACCGAAATGATGCGACAGCCATCCGTGACAGGGCTTCGTTCGAACGAAAGAATGTACATAGAAGGTAAAGCATAGATTTATGCATAGACTTATTAGACATTTTAACAGAAATTTAGTCGCCCTGATCTGTCTTGTCCTTGATCCTTACTTATCATAGAGACATGAACTGCGAAGCAGTGTAGATACAATAATGTGAGACGTCAGCAATGGAACCTTGCTTCAAGAGTCTAAGCAGTACATGCGGAAGTAAAAGTAAAAATGATTTACGTGCATGTCATTTCCACATCTCGTCGCAAATTTGTTTGGTGTACTTCACTGTTACTGCCAGGTCCTAGTGCTATAATTTGCAAGCATCTATCTCCCAATCAACCTTTAATTCGATTGTTGCTTGTTTTCTTCGACCACGGATAAAGTACACAATCGTTTAATATCTCTAAAATTGCAAAGAAATCTGGTATTAAATATTACGAATCTTGTCCAAACGTTGAACTCCTCACATGGTGTAACTGAGACACCTATAGAAACACGAGGAAAATGAGTTGGAACTAGCACTTGACGTATCTTGAATTCCACTGGCCAGCAGGAAACCACTGAATTTAAGACAAGTTACGTGTATCCACAGGACATGTGGCCTGTAATTGAAGAAAGTGTCCTGATGATCTCTCCATTGGCAAAAGTTTCCGGAATAATCCCCATTCGGATCTCCCAACGAAAGGATAACGTTCTACCAGTCGGGGCGTGGAATGTCTGAAGCTTGAACGTGGTAGGGAAACTAGAAAATCTGTGAAGCGAAATCCAAAGGTACAATATACACTCCTGGAAATTGAAATAAGAACACCGTGAATTCATTGTCCCAGGAAGGGGAAACTTTATTGACACATTCCTGGGGTCAGATACATCACATGATCACACTGACAGAACCACAGGCACATAGACACAGGCAACAGAGCATGCACAATGTCGGCACTAGTACAGTGTATATCCACCTTTCGCAGCAATGCAGGCTGCTATTCTCCCATGGAGACGACCGTAGAGATGCTGGATGTAGTTCTGTGGAACGGCTTGCCATGCCATTTCCACCTGGCGCCTCAGTTGGACCAGCGTTCGTGCTGGACGTGCAGACCGCGTGAGACGACGCTTCATCCAGTCCCAAACGTGCTCAATGGGGGACAGATCCGGAGATGTTACTGGCCAGGGTAGTTGACTTACACCTTCTAGAGCACGTTGGGTGGCACGGGATACATGCGGACGTGCATTGTCCTGTTGGAACAGCAAGTTCCCTTGCCGGTCTAGGAATGGTAGAACGAAGGGTTCGATGACGGTTTGGATGTACGGTGCACTATTCAGTGTCCCCTCGACGATCACCAGTGGTGTACGGCCAGTGTAGGAGATCGCTCCCCACACCATGATGCCGGGTGTTGGCCCTGTGTGCCTCGGTCGTATGCAGTCCTGATTGTGGCGCTCACCTGCACGGCGCCAAACACGCATACGACCATCATTGGCACCAACGCAGAAGCGACTCTCATCGCTGAAGACGACACATCTCCATTCGTCCCTCCATTCACGCCTGTCGCGACACCACTGGAGGCGGGCTGCACGATGTTGGGGCGTGAGCGGAAGACGGCCTAACGGTGTGCGGGACCGTAGCCCAGCTTCATGGAGACGGTTGCGAATGGTCCTCGCCGATACCCCAGGAGCAACAGTGTCCCTAATTTGCTGGGAAGTGGCGGTGCGGTACCCTACGGCACTGCGTAGGATCCTACGGTCTTGGCGTGCATCCGTGCGTCGCTGCGGTCCGGTCCCAGGTCGACGGGCACGTGCACCTTCCGCCGACCACTGGCGACAACATCGATGTACTGTGGAGACCTCACGCCCCACGTGTTGAGCAATTTGGCGGTACGTCCACCCGGCCTCCCGCATGCCCACTATACGCCCTCGCTCAAAGTCCGTCAACTGCACATACGGTTCACGTCCACGCTGTCGCGGCATGCTACCAGTGTTAAAGACTGCGATGGAGCTCCGTATGCCACGGCAAACTGGCTGACACTGACGGCGGCGGTGCACAAATGCTGCGCAGCTAGCGCCATTCGACGGCCAACACCGCGGTTCCTGGTGTGTCCGCTGTGCCGTGCGTGTGATCATTGCTTGTACAGCCCTCTCGCAGTGTCCAGAGCAAGTATGGTGGGTCTGACACACCGGTGTCAATGTGTTCTTTCTTCCATTTCCAGGAGTGTACGTACAGTAGTGGTCAGTGAAGTTTAATGGAAAGAAGACCAGCATTTCTGGTCAGATGAGTATAGGGTAATATCAGCAGCAGCAGAAAATGGTATATCGGGGAGTAGGATTCGCTATGAATAGGAATATAGGACAGATAGTGAACGGTGAACAGTTCACTGAAAGCGCTGTTCGTATCAGAATCGGCAGCAAATTAGCACCGACAACGATAGTTCAGGTATAAATGCCGACGTCGCAAGCTGAAAATGAAGAGATACAGAAAGTGTATGAGGATATTGAAAGGGTAATAGAATACGTAAAGGGAGATGAAAATTTATTAGTCATGCGGGACTGGAATGCAGTTGCAGGGGAAGGAGTATAAGAAACAAGGAATGAGAGGGTAGAGAGACTAAATGAGTTCTGTAATATACTTCAGCTGGTAATAGCGAACTCTTAGTTGAACACACTGGACTCGCATTCGGGAGGATGACGGTTCAATCCCGTCTCCGGCCATCCTGATTTAGGTTTTCCGTGATTTCCCTAAGTCGCTTCAGGCAAATGCCGGGATGGTTCCTGTGAAAGGGCACGGCCGATTTCCTTCCCCATCCTTTCTTCACCCGAGCTTGCGCTCAGTCTCTAATGACCTCGTTGTCGACGGGACGTTAAACACTAATCTCCTCCTCCTCCTCCTCCTCTTAGTTGAAGAATCACAAGAGGAGGAGGTATACTTGGAAAATGGTGGGTCATAAGGGAAGATTTCCGTTGGATTACATCACATTCAGACAGAGATTCCGAAATCAGATACTGTATTTTAAGGCGTACCCAAGAGCAGATACAGACTCAGATCACAATGTAGTAGTGAGGAAGAATAGGCCGAAGTTTAAGACATTAGTAAGGAAGAGTCAATACGCAAAGATTTGGGCTACCGACGGACTAAGGAACGACGAGATATGCTTGAAGACCTCTAAGGCTACAAAGCAATAAGCAATAACTCAATAGATAGTACGGGTGAAGAGGAATGGACATCTCTAAAAACGGCCATCACAGAAGGTGGAAAGGAAAACTGCGAAGTAACCATGAGTAACAGAAGAAATGCTTTAGTTGACTGATGACAGGAGGAAGTATAAAAATGTTCCGGGAAACTCAGGAATACTGAATTACAAGTCGCCGAGGAGTAAAATAAACAGGAAGTGCAGGGAAACTAGAAAAATGTGAAGAGATCGGGAAAGAAATGATTGTCGGAAGGACAGAGTCAGCATTCAGGAAAGTCAAACAACCATCGATCACATTAAAAGCAAGAGGGTGTGTGTGTGTGTGGGGGGGGGGGGGGGGTAACACTAAGAGTGCAACGGAAATTCCATTGTTAAATGCAGAGGAGATGGCGGATAGGTGGGAAATATACATTGAAAGACTGAGGGGCAAGATATGTCTGATGTGAAAAAAGAGGAAACAATAGTCGATTAAGAAGAGATAGGGCATCCAGTATTTGAATCAGAATTTAAAAGAGCTTTCGAGGACTTAAGATCAAGTAAGGCAGAAGGGATGGACAACATTCCACCAGAATTTCTAACATCATTGGCAGAAGTGGCAAAAAAAAAACGATTATTCACGATGGTGTGTAGAATGTATCTGAAACGCCCGGTAAATCGCGCAGGGCTAACATAATTAGGATTGTGGAAAGGGCCAAGTGAGTTGCTGCCGGATTCATTTCACAATTGTAATTTGTTATCATTTATTTCACAAATAAACTTTTGACAGAATTATATTTGCTTCGCCGCTGAAGGCCTCCAAACAGATGCTTTAGAATATGTTCAATTTTGAAAAGACATGACACACTGTTAAATTTACGAATAAGATAAATCGTATTTATCTATGAGATGAGCATGCGGAGCGGCTGAAGGCTGCCGGATTATATCTTCAAAATTCCAGATATGCTATGTTGATTACTGGAGGTAGAACGCTACAATGTTTTAAGATGTTAACAGGGCTGATGGCCCACAAGGCGCACAGAAAGAAATAAACGAACGCAATAAGATAGCTTAAGGCCCCAAAGCACAGCATTGTATGATAGTGAAACATGGCCTGTGAGACAATCGGAACATATGAGAATCCAAACGTTTGAGATGTGATGCTGCTGACTAATGTTGAGAATTAGGTGGACTGATAAAGTAAGGAATGAGGGTGTTCTGCGCATAATCAGAGAGGAAAGGAATATATGGAAAACATTGATAAGGAGAAGGTACAGGATGGTAGGACATCTGTTAAGTCTTGAGGGAATGACTTCCATGATATTAAAGAGAGACGTAGAGGGCAGGAACTGTAGAGGAAAACAGAGATTTGAATACATCCAGCAAATAATTGAGGACGTATGTTGGAAGTCGTACTGTGAGATGAAGAGGTTGGCACAGGAAAGGAAGTCATGGCGGGCCGCATCAAACCAGTCAGAAGATTGATGACCCAAAAAGAAGATTTTTTTTTGACTTGGAGAATCAAACTATCCGTTATAAAATGTTGTTTCTCTGGGTGAATTTTTACTACAATGAAAACAAATGATGGAGCAGTACAATGAGGCGTTGCTAGGTTAATGTGAACATGATTCCGTACTTTTAGTTATTAGGTACAGTTTTTGTGTATGACCTGCCCCCTAAAAGATAAAAATCCGTAAGTCGGCACAGTCTCTGTTTATATCTACTGTACACTAATAAAATTGCTTCCTTCTTTTGTAAACAGTTTAGTGTGCTGCATCGAAACCAGTAAATTAATGAGCTAAGAAATGAAATAGACTTTTTCTCCTGCTGTTCAGTCTATATATCGAAAAAGCAACAGTGAAAATAACGGGAATGTTCAGGATTTCTATTAAAATTGCTGTTGAAAGGATATCAATGACAAGTGAAAGTGGTGAAAGTCGATAGCAACTGCAAAACCTGTTCATCGGAAAGACCAGTCTAATGAGTATACACCACGGATTGTGAATAACCCGAATAAAAACGAAATTTATGAGTGGCTAAAATGAGAATCGAGATACGCTCGACATCGGAGTCGGCGACGACGAAGCAGACAATTAGACGGAATTATACTGCCTTCGAAACAATATATCCCGTGATGGACGGGGCATGGAGGACATAAAAAGCGTACTAGCACAGGCAAAAATTACATTTCCGGCCAAAATAAGTATATTTGTAACAGACATAGTCTTTAGTTTTAGAAAGATTACGTATCTTGATAAATTTCTGAGATTCTACGTTTGGAGCACAGCATTTTATGGTTGTGTAGTGAATCATGCCTTTGGGAGTACTGTACAAAAATGAAGTGGGACCATTTGAGACGTGGTGCTATATAACGATTCTGGAAATTAGGTAAGATAAGAAATGGTGAGATTTTCCGCAGAATCAGTGAGGGGAAGAACATATAGAGAACACTGACAAGATGGGAGAACAGGATGATAAGACCTGTGTTAATATATAAAGGAGTAACTTCCATGGGGCTGGAGGGAGCTGTAAAGTGGAAAAAAAAACATAGTGCAAGACGGACGGTAGTATAAAATAGAGACTGGGAGGACGCTGGATTACTCTGAGATGCTGAGGTTGGCAGTCGTTGGATTACCGTAGCTATTGTTCGTTGTGGTACTACTGGAAGCATCGGCAGTATGTAAAGTGTTAATGGACGTTATGCTATTAAGTGCCGTATTTTTCAGATTAGTGAGATGCATAATAGATATAATGGTTCATCTTCATTTCGGTTCTAGTATGGGTCTTGTCAGGACTCGCAGTCATCGTAAGGTGGACGAGTTAGAGGCATTTCATGCATTGTGTAAACGTGATGTTGTATGTAGAAGTGTAAATTTTCTAGGTTATAATGTTACGTAAAATCCGTCTTGATTGAAAAAAAAATTGCAATCAAGACGGATTTTAAGTAACATTATAAAATCACTGATTGCTGTTATCCCATAAGACATTATGTCTGTTTTTGCACAATTTTGTAGGTGATGTGACTTTGTATTATCACAAAGAAGTTGTGATCTTGAAAAACAAACTACATATTGATCTTGCCAAAAGACGAGCAGCGATTCTTTGTGCTGCAGCTCTCAGGGTCACCCTGGGATGATCTCCGCTGAGGCAACCCTGTGCATCTCCGTGAGTCGGGACCCATAATTTGCCCATACGCCAAACACTGGACCGTATAGTAGTGTCGTTTGTGTATTTGTGGTCTTCTCCCGCCGCGACCATCGAATGTCGGAACAATGATTGATCGCTAGTCATATACGTATTAGAACATCACGTAAAAACGATACTAGTATGCACTCAGCTTGCAGAAACAGGGAGTTGAACAGGGGAATGAAATTGAATAGTTATTAAATGAGTAATAAACGTAATATATCATTTTAAACTGAGTAACAGCGTTTACGAAAATAAATTGCGGTGGCCTGTTCCGTGGGAAAGGTAACACCTTTGCAAGTCAGTAGGTCACCCCGATATTTTATTTATGAATAGCTGTTTCTCGTCACGACCTGCATCATAAAAGATACAGCAATCTATGTTTCACTGTTATTATTACTACTATCCACAGTACATCAATAAAATTCTTTCCTTCTTCGATAAATTGTCTAATTTACAGCTCTGAAGCCGGTTATTTAATGCACTAACAAAGGAAACACACACTCACTGGGTCAGTGATTCTTCACGCAATTTGAATACGTGCTTAACTGTATCAAACAGCGGTCTAGTACAACGCACTTCTCAATCGTTTTCGGGAAACCAAGGTTCAAAGTATTACGATTGTATCGAATACCGTAGGATGGTGTCGGAAGTGGTGTTAGTGGGACTAGCTAAGGCAGCATGTATAAAGTCTGCCATTATTTACCGATGCCATAATACGTGGCTCACAAGCACACACTAGTCAGAATAGGTGTAGCTAGAGATGACCTCACTGATACACATTCATATACAGTTTACGTTATAGTAACAAGGAACTATGACTAAATAAATACTCTATCGATATACTCACGTGTGTTTTAAAATACAGGCACAGTGTAGCTCGATACGGCTTCACAGCGATATGCGAATAAACTTGTCAAAAAACATGTAAAAACCAAAGCAGCCTATTATCGCATATGCACTCCTAGACAGAAAATCGTAAGAAATATGCAGCAATAATTAATCATCAGAATGGGACCAGAAATCGATGGATGTTTGTGCAAGTGCAAAAAAAAAAATGCCGGCCTCGGTGGCCGAGCGGTTCTATGCGCTTCAGTCCGGAACCGCGCAACTGCTACGGTCGCAGGTTCGAATCCTGCGTCGTGCATGGATGTGTGTGATGTCCTTAGGTGGCTCTGAGCACTATGGGACTTAACTTCTGAGGTCATCAGTCCCCTACAAGTTATAACTACTTACATATAACTAACCTAAGGACATTACACACACCCATGCCCGAGGTAGGATTCGAACCTGCGACCGTAGCAGTCGCGCGGTTCCAGACTGTAGCGCCTAGAACCGCTCGGCCACCCCACCCGGCGATGTCCTTAGGTTAGTTAGGTTTAAATAGTTCTAAGTTCTCAGATGTTAAGTCCCATAATACTCAGAGCCATTTGGCCAGACAAACAAATGATTACAATTGCTTAAAATATGTCGTAGTTTATTGAAGAGAGAGAGAAAAAACTTCAGAAATTGAACAAATCAGTAACGCGTTGGCCCACCTCTGGACCTTATACAAGCGTCCGCCGCTCGTGGTCTCGCGGTAGCGTTCTCGCTTCCCGAGCACGGGGTCCCGGGTTCGATTCCCGGCGGGGTCAGGGATTTTCACCTGCCTCGAGATGACTGGGTGTTTGTGTTGTCCTCATCATTTCATCATCATCCAGGAAAGTGGCGAAATTGGACTGAGCAAAGATTGGGTAATTGTACGGGCGCTGATAACCACGCAGTTGAGCGCCCCACAAACCAAACATCATCACCATCATCACCTTATACAAGCAGCTGTTCTGCAGGACATTGATTCACGCAGTTGTTGGTTGTCCTCCTGTCCGTTTGGCACGTTAGATCGTCAGAGTGCGGAGCAGGTTGGAGGGACCTGCCCGTAATGCTCAAAGCACAGGGGCCATTTTATAAAAAGAAATAGCATCCCAAACCATCATTCCTAGTTGTTGAGCCGTACGGTGGACGTCGGTCGAGTTGGTGTCGCACCACTGTTGGAGCGCATCCAGACACGTTTTCGCATCCTTTGGGACTCAGTGCGAAGAGGGAACCGTTACTGAAAACAATTCTTTTCCCCTCAATGAGATTCCAGGCCGAAGACGTGTCTCGAGACGCACTGGACAGCAGCTGGGTAGTATCCTGTCTGTCGCCCACCATACGGCCCAACAACTGGGAATGATGGTCTGGAGTGCGATTTCTTTTTCATAGCAGGTCCGCTTTGGTTGTCATCGGCGTCACCCTCACAGCACGGCGGTTCCTCGACGATATTCTGCGCCCTGTGTAGATGCCGTTCATGGGAAGCAATCCTGAGCTTACAGTGCAAATTGTGAGAGTTTCTATTGACTGTCGTCGTGCCTACCAAACCCTCCTTTGGCCAGCAAGGTCGCCGGATCTCTCCTTAACTGAGAACGTTAGGAGCGTTACGGGTAGCGACCTCCAACCATATAGCGATTTTCACAAGCCAACGTCCCAGTTTGACAGAATTTGGCACGATATAACTCAGGAGGGCATACAACAACTGTATAAATCAAAGGCAAGCTGAATAACTTGTTGAATAAGGGCCACAAGTGGACGAAAGATTTATTGACTTGCTTAGTTTCCGAATCTCTTTTCATTTAATAAATCACTTAGTTTTTTTGAAATTGTATTCATTCGTTTGTTTGTGCATTTACATCACATCTACCGGTGTCCATCTCATACGGATAGTTCTTTCGCGGTGTGGGGTTTTAGAATGTATTTTTTTCATTCAATGAGCGGGTCCCATCGTTTGATCATTATTAGAGTAACCTATCTCCTCGAACGTTGTTTACGATTTTGTCATTTTCTCATAGTATGTGGCGATAACTAGTTATGACCAAAAAAATGTATTTACCCCTTTTATTAAATACAAGGAAACATACAAATCCGATTACGAGCGTAATCGAAACAGATCACCGAATAAAATAAATTTTTTCGCTCCTGGATTGGTTTGCTTTTCACATATTTCCAAACAATGAATCTCTTTACCTTCAAGACAAGCATGTCACACGTCACCATCACTGGAGAATAAATGAGCATTTTCCCTTGATTATATGTCGATTATTCCACGCTGGTTGTATCGCTATGATTCACATTAATATTGAGGCACAAAGGAATTGAAGACATTTTCTTTTTATCTTAATTCATGGAGGATGGTTCTAGGCGCTACAGTCTGGAATCGCGTGACCGCTACGATCGCAGGTTCGAATTCTGCCTCAGGCATGGATGTGTATGATGTCCTTAGGTTAGTTAGGTTTAAGTAGTCCTAAGTTCTAGGGGACTGATGACCTCAGAAGTTAAGTCCCATAGTGCTCAGAGCCATTTCAACCATTTAGGATGTTGTCTAGGCTTTTGGATATCTGCGGAAGACCAGGCGCCACATGTATTACTATTGTAGTTTTTTTTCAAAACAAAAAAAATTGTTATTCATTGAAGCGATACAGGTTTTGGATGGCCGGTTATAGCAAAAAAATCGGGATGAGTGCGAGTGGGACTCTTCCACCGCGGTTAAGTACAAACTTAATTATGTGTATAGGTAGATCATCCATGCCGGTAATCGAGAATAGGGACGATTTTTGCCCGTTCTCGATGTAAGTACTGGCATAACATCACTGTCGGGAATTCCAAAACTTTCGAGAATATTTTATGTTTTAGGTTAAAATTTTTATGTAATTTCACATTCAGTCATTTATAATTTTTCATATATTTTATTACTTTTCGAGTTATATTAAAAAGTAATACTAACTGGCAATTGGAGATGCTTTGAATTATTGTGCTCCTTTCCGTCTTGCGATTATTGGTAAGGTTTGTTTGTTGGTAAGGTTTGACGGAAAACTCAAGAGATGGGAACGGTACATACAGTCCTAGGGCTATTCTACGTAAATTTATAAATGTCAAATTATTCTGTATGGCACTTCTATCTATATTTTAAGTGCTATCGGAACCTCACCCCAAGCAATGGATGTACAATCCTTCATATGTTCACAGTATTGCTTTTCTTCGGAATGTTGCAAATGTTGCACGTATCTTAGGCACAGACTGTCAATGGCCAAAGAGTATTTTTTATGTGATGTAATTCCAGTTCACAATTTTCCGATTTTTTATTTTACTTGTACTGTCAAATCTTGCTTCTTGTCAAATTTCGTGAGTCTATGTCAGCTGGAATTACCCCATAGAGTTTGCTGAGTGATTTCGCGAGTATCAAAATATGTAATATAAATGACAGTATCTTTGATTTTTTACAAGATATGTGTACCCGTTATTGAGGAAAAAAGGGTCTTAACTGTTGGATAGATTGACGGACAGACAGAAGGACAACAAAGTTGTCCTATAAGGCTAACGATTTCATATACTGAGGTTCGCAACCTTAAAGAGGAGGACACTCAGACGCAGTATGAGCATAATTCTCGTATGCTACTCAATAAAGGCTCGTAAAACTTTCAACCTCGACTTTTTTCCTGAAATGCTTGAGAAGTACATCGAACTGCAGCTGTGTGAAAAGCGTTCATAATCGATGACAAGTTGTGTGTATGCTTCCCTTGCAATAGATGCCAATGAGACAGCACCAAAGTAGCAGCTATATCGCAAGGATGTTGGTCGCACAGTGAGGTTTCCCCATCAGTGCCGGAGCCGCTGGAGCTCCGCCCGGGCACAGCACCAGCGACCGCTGCTGCGTCACCGTAAGTTCCTGCAACTGACAGGCGGCTGTTGCCTGTTGCAGCTACGACGCGCGCGGCAAGTTCTCGCAGGAGACGGAGCACTGGAAGCAGCGGCACGTGCTGGGCGAGCGCGCCAGCTTCGAGACGGCGGGCGGCGGCGCCACAGCGGCGCTCACCTTCCGGCGCGTCGTCGAGCGCGACCAGGGCGTCTACCGCTGCCGCGTCGACTTCCGGCTGTCGCCGTCGCGCAACACCCGCCTACACCTCACCGTCGTCGGTGAGTATCTCCCGCAAATACCTAACGAAAGTAGCCGTCCTCCCAACGCTTGATCAGTATCGCCCTACGTCCTACGTCTACAGATATATCATATCAAACTTTCTGACAGATTGAAACTGTGTGCCGGATAGAGACTCGA
Source organism: Schistocerca cancellata (assembly GCF_023864275.1). Lineage (NCBI taxonomy): Eukaryota > Metazoa > Arthropoda > Insecta > Orthoptera > Acrididae > Schistocerca > Schistocerca cancellata. The sequence goes on along the minus strand of NC_064630.1, from coordinate 448,354,128 downwards.
ACTGGAGACTTTTGCCTTCACGGGGAATGCTCCTCCGACTGAGCTATTCACAGCTTTAATACTGCCAGTACCTCGTCTACTAAAGCTCCTCCGACTGAGCTATTCACAGCTTTAATACTGCCAGTACCTCGTCTACTACCTTTTGAACTTCACAGAAGCTCTAGTGGGAACCTGCAGAACTAAGCACTCCAGGAGGAAATGATATTGCGGAGACATGGCTTAGTCACAGCACAGCGGATGTTTCCAGGATGAAATTTTCACTTTGCAGCGGAGTGTGCGCTGATATGAAACTTTCTGGCAGATTAAAACTGTTTGCTGGACCAAGACTCGAACTCTAGCCGCCTAACTGTGTATGGAGGAAGGTACTTCAGGTGCCGCTAACTGATACTCGCTTCCCTGTTTCACACCCGAATGGCGCATAGCATTGGAAGAATGACTGTCCTGAAGCCTCTGTAGTAGCTCTAATTTCTCGGATTTCCTCGTCGTGGTCTTTTCGTGAGATGATCGGGGGTGGAAGTAATGTGTTGTCCGAAACTTGCCGGAAAGTGCTCATCGAAATTTCAAAACTAAACCCTGAAGCATAACACTTTTCTTGTAACGTCTGCCATCGGAGGTTGTTGAGAATCTCTGTACCGCTCTCTGGCCGACTAAGCGCGACACTCTTCATTATGTCTTTTCTATCTCTTCTACGAGTCCTACCTGCTAATATATGAAATGTATTGTGCCAGACCGGGACTGGAACCAGGACTTCCCGCTTCACGAAAGGGAAATTTTGTCAGTTTAACTTCACTTTGAAGCAGACGCTGTTCATGTTCTTATGTATTTTGACAGAGAGAACACCTAGAAATACAGACAAAACAGTCCTGGCATTGACTTCGGCAGTGTGTTTAAAACAGACCTGGCATTGACTTTGGCAGTGTGTTTAAGAAAGAAGAGAAAACAAGACCATGGTACAGAGAATGGCTTATAATGAGAGATTTGCCAATGAAAATCTGCTAAAGGAAGTACGACTTTAAAAACCTGGTGATTACAACAGCTTAGACTCTGAAATTATTTTAAACTCATTAAGGCCTTCTTAAAAGTTCACTCTGATGTAGCCACCCACGGTTGTGTCAAAAAAGCCCATACACGTACCAACGAAGCTTGTCAGTTTAACCTTACTTTTTAAAAATGGTTCAAATGTTTCTGAGCACCATGGGACAACTTCTGAGGTCAACAGTCCCCTAGAACTTAGAACTACTTAAACCTAACTAACCTTAGGACATCACACACATCCATGCCCGAGGCAGGATTCGAACCTGCGACCGTATCGGTCGCGCAGTTCCAGACTGTAGCGCCTAGAACCGCTCGGCCACTTCGGCCGGCCTTACTTTTTAAACAGACGCTTTTCGTGTACGCTATATTTTGGCACAAATGAGAATGGCTACAAATGCAGATAAAGCATTTCTAACATTGCCTCTGACACTGTCTTTAAAGAAGAAGAAAACAAGACGCTGGTCCAGGGAACGATCGAAAATTAATTTAAAATGAGCAATGTAGAACTGACGACCCGTTAATGAAAATGTTACACTCACAAACCGATGATTAGATAAGCTTTCTGGAGACGGCGACTGAAACTATTAATAGCTTGTTTAGCGGTACTTCACCCTCATATTGAGAAAGAAGACAAATGTACAAGAAAATTTATTCTTTTCTATTTGGTCCTCTAATTACAGTTCATTAAAATACCACAGCATGGGAGCGTACAGCCGACATCGTCCGTGGAAGAAACGTAGAACTTCGATCTCTTTTATTTCATTCCACTCCGCTTGTATGTTACTGTATGCGTAAATTTTTGATTGTCTTTATAACCTCGTGATGTGTAACACGTGACTGAGAAGGATGTGATAGTTCTGTCCTTTTACTATTTGTCAGTGCTGTTTTGTTTTTATCCCCGATTTTAGTTTTCACAGTAGTGGAAACTCACAATACAGTGAGATATATTGTAATAAGACAGTTCTTCACTAATATATGTGGCTACACGTCGACACAAAGAACGTCCGCCATCTTGTAAAATTTTCCGTCAGTCAATATTTCTCTCAAACATGTCAAACGCGATCTTTGCTTGACAAACACGTCAAAAGCACCGTGAACAGTCAAATATTTGACAAGCATATTTACGTTTGACAAAATAACTGATCGTTTATGAGGGCTTTTAAACACTAATCTCGTCGTCCTCCTCCTCGACATCTGACGCTGTTTACGCTCCTTATATGTCCTACTAGGCTTGTTATTTCTTTTTACGTTCGATGGATCTTTTGAACGATTCTTTTATCGAAGTGCTATGGAACGAATCAGTTTACGGGGCATGTATACCTGAATAATGCTGACATTAGTAAATACATTATATCCTCGTTCTGGTCTTGCAGCTACACTTTGAAACAAGAGTTTCTTCAATAAATGTCATTGTTCCCTCAAGTTTTGTAAGTGCGGACCGCAGTATACTTCTAAAAATTTAATGAGAAATATTATTATCTAATTATGTATTGTGACAGCGTAGTTAAAATCTCTACTTCCATGAAGAATGCCTCGTGACAACAGCAGGCACAAACAACGCTAATGCCTTCAGATGGCAGTTCTGTCCGTCCCAGGAAATTGCAAGTGTATACAATATCAAACCCGCGGACATTGAATACTACTACGGCGGTACATAGACATTCGTCCATGTCATACATGTGAGACAGTGTATGTGCTGCTGTTCTGACTGGACGCATGCTGTATCAGGTACTTGACGAACTACGAAATGATCAGAAGTGAACAGTTGCCAATAGGGAAAGTGAAAACTGCAATGGTGGCGCCGCATGATTCAGCCCTTTCCTGATGGGGCATTAGTCAGCAGCAAGAAAAATCATGAAAAATCTAAAGCACGGTTCTGGATTGAATCTAGTCAGTTCCAGCATAATCATCAGCAAAATTTAAGCGGAAGAATTAGTCTAGAGGATACAGCTGTGTAGTCTGAGCGAGTTGAGAGTGGCTGCCTTTTCGGGGATTCTGGGGCCATCAACGTGTCCGCCTCTACGAAGAGTAAATCAAAGGCTATACATCAGCTGTTACACACTATACTTCCCACAAACCTAAAGGTGCGCGTGTGCGTGCACATATACCTGCAAAAGGAATTGTAAGAGGGTGTACATAGTGTAGTTAAACGAGAGACCCCAATCGTATCAATACAAGCGACACACGTGTATCTGTGAAATTAAATGCCTTTCACTCACAACAGGTGAAAAATTACTGGTGTAGCAGGACAGAAATTCGAGACTGTCATGCGCAAGTCCATATCGTGCAAAGTTCCCGACAGCAAAGATATGTTACGGACACTTAGTCAGCCATCATAAAAAAAAAAACGGAGGAAAGTGCTTAGTTAGCCCAGGAATAACAGTTAAATCAAGAAGCAAGACAAAACCAGAAAATACTCCAGGTTGTTTTACGAACTAAGACAGTCACTCTGCTTAAGTAATTGCCTCATAACTAGTGCACACACTTTAGGTCAATACATCTTCCGCTTTCCTGTTTACTGTGTATAGAAGCCCAGAAGCCCAGTGTACTGAGGATACCTGCAATGGTGGACTCCAGTGTGATGCTTATTAGGTGAGTCACCCCCCCCCCCCCCCCTCCATCCTCCATCACCATATAGCTGTGTTAAAGTTATTAATGTTAATGTCCTCATGAGTTGGATTGTGTTTGCTAATCTGTTACTGTTATCTCAGAATATAACCACGATGTTATGACAGTGTAGCACTTAAGACAAACACAACTGTGTATAAATGAAACTATATCCATGGTACGTTAAAGTCAAAGTTTCCTTCAGATTACTAGCATCTGACAGTAAACTGAACGGAAATAACTGTCAAATAATGTCGAATTGTACTTCCTCTCTTCCAGTTACACTATGTAATCAAAAGTATCCGGACACCTGGCTGTAAATGACTTACAACTTCGTAGCGCCCTCCATCGGTAATGCTGGAATTCAGTATGGTATTGGCCCACCCTTAGCTTCCACTCTCACAGGCATACGTTCAATCACGTGCTGGAAGGTTTCTTGGGGAATGGCAGCCCATTCTTCACGAGTGCTGCACTGAGGAGAGGTATCGAAGTCGATCGGTGAGGCCTAGCACGAAGTCGGCGTTCCAAAACATCGCAAAGGTCTGAAACGTCCCCTTTGAAAAATTTATACACGACTGTGCTTAAACTGGCAGACAATATTTTTTAGCGCAACGCAATCTGACTTTCAATAATCCCTACAAAACAATGGCCCTGACTAACATTAACCTCTACCTTTCACAAATCACTTACCTCACAAAAATCTTCGTTACTCGAACTACTGCAATACAGCGAGCGCCACTACTGCCAGCTAAATAACAGATTCAAACTACGGAAGGCACTAACTACTGATAGGCATAGTTAGCAAATGAAAGATTTTAATTGAGAACAAACAATGTATTTACCTTAATATTCATAATTGACATCCAGTCTTACAAATTTCAAAACTCCGCCATCTCTCTCCCCACATCCACCACTGCTGGCGGCTCACCTCCAACTGCGCAACGCTACGCGCTGTTAACATCCAGCTGCCCAACACTACAATGGCAGACAACAGTGCTAACTAGCCACAGACTGCACACAGCGCAGCCAGTGATTTTCATACAGAGCGCTACGTAACGTTGCCAATAAGAAAATATAAGCAGCCTACACAGCCAGTGATTTTCATACAGAGCGCTACGTAACGTTGCCAATAAGAAAATATAAACAGCCTACTTACAGGTCTTCAATAGGATTCAGGTCAGGACTCTGTGCAGGTCAGTCAATTACGGGGATGTTACTGTCGTGTAACTACCCCGCCACAAGCCGTGCATTATGAACAGGTGCTCGATGGTGTTAAATGATGCAGTCGCCATCCCCGAGTTGCTCTTCAACAGTGGGAAGCAAGAACGTGCTTAAAACACCAATATAGGCCAGTGCTGTGATAGTGCCACGCAAAACAACTATGGGTGCAGGCCCCCTCCATGAAAAACGCGACCACACCATAACAGGCCGGCCGGTGTGGCCGTGCGGCTCTAAGCGCGTCAGTTTGGAACCGCGTGACCGCTACGGTCGCAGGTTCGAATCCTGCCTCGGGCATGGATGTGTGTATAGTCCTTAGGTTAGTTAGGTTTAAGTAGTTCTAAGTTCTAGGGGACTGATGACCTCAGTAGTTAAGTCCCATAGTGCTCAGAGCCATTTTTTTGAACCACACCATAACATCAACACCTCCGGATTTCGCATTTGGCACTACACACGCTGGCAGATGACGTTCGCCAAGCTTTTGCGATACCCACACCCTGCCATCGGCTCGGTACATTATGTATCGTGATTCATCACTCCAAACAACGTTGTCCCACTGTACAGTCGTCCAATGTTTACGCTCCTTAGACCAATCGAGGTGTCGTTTGGCATTTACCGGTGTTTATGAGGAGGCGCTCGACCATGAAATCCATGTTTTGTCACCTCACGCCTAACTGTCATAGTACTTGCAGTGGATCCTGATGCAGTTTGGAATTTCTTCGTTATGGTCTGGATAGATGTCCGACTATTACACATTACGACCCTCTTCAACTGTCGGCAGTGTCTATTAGTCACCAGAAGAGGTCGGCCTGTACGGTTTTGTGCTGTACGTGTCCCTTCACGTTTCCACTTCACTATCACAGCGGAAACAGTGGACCTAGGGATGTTTAGGAGTGTCGAAATCTCGCGTACAAACGTATGAGACAAGTGACACCCAATCACCCGGCCACGTTCGAAGTCCGTGAGTTCCGCGGAGTGCCCCATTCAGCTCTCTCACGATGTCTAATGACTAATGAGGTCGGTGATATGGAGTGCCTGGCAGTAGGTGGCAGCACAATTCACCTAATATGAAAAACGTATGCTTTTGGTGGTGTCCGAATTCTTTGATCACATAGTGTAGATATTACAGTTATGTGATTTTAATAGAACAGGGAAACAGGCACATCTGTTTAACAAATGGACACGAAGTTTAGGCAACTACAAATTTATACGCGTTACATTCAAAAACTAATACCACCTTTTTTTCTAAATGCAGGTTGGCCTGTATTCAGGATTCAAATACACCGTACTTCTCTCCAACGTTTTGACTAAAACAAATTTTTTTAAATATAAGCTACGTTCACTGCAGCGGTCTTACGCCATTATAGTGGGAGGGCATGTATGATTGCATGGTACTAGTCTACTGCTGGTTGCATAACTAACGTCCTCAACATCCATGTATTTCTTCCCAAGTAGTGCATCCTTCCCTGTAGATGAAAGTCGGGAAGTGCGATATTCGGGCTAAAGGGTGGATGAGAATGAATAGTCAATTTTGTGAGCTCCTCTCGGATGCACAGGCTTATGTGAGGCCATGTGTTGACATATAGAAGGAAAATTTATCTGCGTTTTTCTTGCGACAAAGACGCTGAAGTCGTTTCTTGAGTGTAGCTCAGAGTTGGTCATTATACCATGAGGGAGAGCATCAAACAGAGTAACGCCCTCAGCGTCCAAGGAGACAGTAGCTATGGGATTACCTGTTGACGGTGCGGCTTTGGCCTTTTTCTTTCGAGTAGGGGTAATGTGGCGCCACTCCATGGATTGCCGTTTTGTTTCCAGTTCGAATCGTTGTACTCATGTTTTACTGCCTAGGTCGATGTTCGCCAAAAAATTTTCACAGTCAGACTCGTAAAGCGCATGCAGTTCTGCATTGATGGTCCTTCGTTGCTCTTTATGATGTTCTGTTGGGTGGCAAACAACCCAGAACTCAAAGCACCTATAATTGTGTGCAATACTCTATTTTTTCGCCAGAAGAACTTCATTGACAGCTCTCTACTTAGAATGCACCTCCGTTACAGACGCCATTATGAAGGCTACATATAGCCCCGGCACCTATCGCAACTTCATGAAACCATGTGGGATGAAGCGAGATTATTCCACCATGTCCCATAACATGTTCCACCTTTTTTTAAAAACCGAAACAAGCTGAAAAGAAACTTCCTGGCAGATTAAAACTGTGTGCCGGACCGAGACTCGAACTCGGGAACTTTGCCTTTTGCGGGCAAGTGCTCTACCAACTGAGCTACCCAAGCACGACTCACGCCCCGTCCTCACAGCTTTACTTCCGCCAGTATCTTGTCTCCACCTTCCAAACTTTACAGAAGCTCTCCTGCAGGAGAGCTTCTGTAAAGTTTGGAAGGTGGGAGGCGACGTACTGGCTGAAGTAAAGCTGTGAGGACGGGGCGTGAGTCGTGCTTGGGTAGCTCAGTTGGTAGAGAACTTCCCCGCGAAAGGCAAAGGTCCTGAGTTCGAGTCTCGGTCCGGCACACAGTTTTAATCTGCCAGGAAGTTTCATATCAGCGTACACTCCGCTGCAGAGTGAAAATCTCATTCAGGAAGCTGAAAAGAGTTTTGCATTAGTTATTTGAACGCCCCTCGTAGTACTGTTCCTAAGCCGTTACCAGAAAATAAAGCAACTGATTTCTTCTTGTGTTAGGAGTAAAGAAATGAGCCTACAGGACACTCTCATAGAGCCGTTCCCATGGGTTCATCTGTGTGTCATCCTCCTGGGATGCTGGAACATGAAGCACAGTCGTTGCAACTTTGCCATACCGTCCAGCTGTCATGTTGATGAACGACACGTCGACCACTCATTTTACACTTCTGGCCATTAAAATGGCTACACCACGCAGATGACGTGCTACAGACGCCAAATTTAACCGACAGGAAGAAGATGCTGTAATATGCAAGTGATTAGCTTTTCAGAGCATTCACACATGGTTGGCGCCGATGCCGACGTATACAACGTGCTGACGTGAGGAAAATTTCCAACCAATTTCTCATACACAAACATCAATTGACCCGCGTTGTCTGGTGAAACGCTGTTGTGATGCTTCGTGCAAGGAGGAGAAATGCGTACCAGCACGTTTCCGACTTTGATAAAGATCATAATGTAGCCTTTAGCGATTGCGGTTTATCGTATCGCGACACTGCTGTCGCGTTGGTCGATATCCAATGACTGTTAGCAGAATATGGAATCGGTGGGTTCAGGAGGGTAATACGGAACGCCGCGCTGGATCCCAACGGATCCAGACATCTTATTCGCAAGGCTGTAACGGATCGTGCCGCCACGTCTAGATCTCTGAGGCAACAGATGGGGACGTTTGCAAGACAACCACCATCTGCACGAACAGTTTGTAGCAGCTTGGGCTATCACCTCGGAGACCATGGCTGCGGTTACCTATGACGCTGCATCACAGACAAGAGCGCCTGCGCTGGCATACTCAACGACGAATCTGGGTGCACGAATGGCTAAATGTCATTTTTTAGAATGAATCCAGGTTCTGTTTGCAGCATCATGATGGTCGCATCCGTGCTTGACGACATCGCGGTGAATGCACATTGGAAGCATGTATGCGTCATCACCATACTGGCGTATCACCCGGCGTGATGGTATGGGGTGCCATTGGTTACACGTCTCGGTCACCTCTTCTTCACATTGACGGCACTTTGAACTGTGGATGTTACTTTTCAGATGTGTTACGACCAGTGGCTCTACCCTTCATTCGATTCCTGCGAAACGCTACATGTCAGCAGGTTAATGCACGACCGCACGTTGCAGGTCCTGTACGGGCCATTCTGGATACAGAAAATGTTCGACTGGTGCCCTGGCCAGCAAATTCTCCAGATCTCTCACCAACTGAAAAAGTCTGGTCAATGTCGGCCGAGCAATTGGATTGTGACAATACGCCAGTCACTACTCTTGATGAACTGTGGTATCGTGTTGAAGCTGCATGGGCAGCTGTACTTGTGCGCGCCATCCAAGCTCTGTTTGACTCAATGCCCAGGCGTATCAAGGCCGTTATTACGGCCAGAGGTGGTTGTTCTGGGTAGTGATTTCCCAGGATCTATGCACCCAAATTGCGTGAAAATGTAGTCACATGTCACTTCTAGTATAATATGTTTGTCCAATGAATACCCGTTTATCATCTGCATTTCTTCTTGGTGTAGCAATTTTAATGGCCAGTAGTGTATAAAAGCAAAAGAGCTAACGTTTGTAGGAATTTAATATCAATTTATTTTTAATGTAAATGCCATCCGCGATGATCAGTACTTTAGTAGTCACCCTGTATAGAACAAATGGAGAATGAGTGAAACAAACATGTTCACGTCCCTCACCAGAGTCAAATAGTAGACCACTGGTGTTCATGTTCATGTGCCAAATGTAACTTCTTGCGCAGCTAACTTGATATTTTATGTTCTGAACCACTGAAATCGATTCATCATTAAGTACCGTACACAACTGTGGACACAAGGTAGCAACTGTGAAGAAGAGTAGTTTTTAGAAGCGCTTAATATTTGGCGACTTTCCAAATCCGGTTTTCTGTTCCCTTCAAGTCATCAGAAACATTATAAAATCATCTGAAACATTATAAAACGCTCTCTCAGTCCAGGTCTAGAAAGCCCAAGGGATGTCTACCGGCTGCGGTGTCGTGTTATGCCTTGCTGCGTTAAGCGTGTGTTGTATGGAGAGGCACATCGTCAACACACCGCTTTCCCCGCCGTTTTGAAAACTTTCCAGACCGTGGAGCCGCTACTGCAAGGCCTAGTAGCTACTAAGCTGGGTTCACGACGCTGAATGTCTCTTCAAGCTGTTCTCCCACCGCGGAAAAGTCATCGGCAGTACTGGCCTTGAACCCACGTCCTCTGCGTGGCAGCCATCTACGCTGAGCACTCAGCTACGGAGAAGGACAAAGACGTTAAAAATTTATAGAAAATGAAGAAGTACAATTTAAAAATATACATTAATAAATATTTTTCAAGTAATACATTCGAGAAACGGCCTTCATATTGGACAGCTATTTATAATGTCCTGTTCACACAAGAGTGAAAGCATTACACACGACGTTTTATAATAGGCAAAATCCCAGTACGACAGAGATGAAAGGGTACAATACATCACAGATCGGTCAGGCACGTGATATTCGGGACATTTTATTCAGTAAAAAGGTGCAATGTGATAAGTATAATACCTGACGTGGAATATCTTTGAAAAGTAGCTATTTACTGTTTGAATTTTTCATATCGACACTGTCAAAGTGGAAGGCATCAGCAGATACGATGAGAAATGGCTTCTATATTTTGAAACTATAACTAATGTTAAACGCTAACATATTGTAGTTTAATTTTGAACAACGTTTTCTATAGGAAACATTGAACTGGCACTATGTTTTTGCTTATAATTTTACGAAACTAAGATCGTACGTTACTTTTGCCTCCGTGTAGCGGGGTGCGGAAAAAGGTAGGTTTCACTGGCTATCTTGGAACTGAATCACTCACAAGTTACGAGGACAATACATATCCCAGAACGAAAGATTAAAGTTCTCATAATCCTTCATTCGGTTGTCAAATGTTCAGGCACAACCAAAATATCTCCTCAAACTTGTCAGAATCGTTAGTGGATGCAGTGACATTCCTAGTAGTTTCATTTAATACCGTAATAACAAAACGGATATCACGAAGTAAATGAATTAAAAGTCGTCAATTTTGTTATTTAAACAAGGGGAGGAAGTTAACGTGCACTATTTCATTCTGTAATTTCTACATTTAAAAAGCACTCATAGATAATTTTTGAAGTGTGGTTTACATTATTTTAAAGTGTATGATTTGTGTAATGTCATTATGTTGTAGAATATGGGAGTAACGTATTTTGTTATTCTTAATGGTAAACCAAACCTTGACATTGCCCGCGCAGTTACAATTTCTCTGGCTGATTACCGATCACTTGTGGAAAACTGTGTGTCTTTCACACAGGAATTTTGTTTTTCAATGTATTACCCACATGCAATTCATTACTAGGCGCAAGATGAAGCTGTGTCCTATCACAGGAATATCTCTTAAACTAAACACAGCCAACGGATTAGGTCGCAGGCTGCGGTAATAGTTGCATCGTCATCGGCGAATTCCACCGATGACCGACGTCGGCCGACGGCGACTGAGTATTCAAATCAGTATGTCAGTACGCGCGCGCTATAATGCAACCCATCTCTCGTCGGAACTTACGGATTTCGGATGCCAATCGATGAAATTCTTATTAGTTCGTTTTCTTCTGTCGAATCAATTGGCGTTCCCACACGCAAAATGTGGGCTGTGAGAAACTCCTAAGTCCAGAAAGAAGGTATTTGTGGTATCCAGAGGAACGTAGCTCGGAATTTGTGAACTGAAATCGCAGCTTAGTTAGAAATCACAAGTAGTGGAAACCTTCATCGGAAATCTTAGGCTTAGACTATAACCTCAAAAAACTGATGAACAAATCAAGTCAGAAGATGGCGTATCTCGTGCTTAAACTTACTGTAGCTGATTTGTTTTGGGTTGTGGTAAACGAATTAGTTATCAACGATTTATTATTACTTCATACTGGTGCATAAATGCCAGTAGGGTGGTGATTTATATGAAGTGGTTTACCGGTCTGGTGTCTGTGTTGCCACTTGTCGGTGCTTTACGTGTCCAATGTTTATTATTCTGAAATTAAAACTTATGATTTTCTTTCTCACACATGCTGCACAGTGGCGTTGTTGCATCCATCACGCCAAAGGAAGTTTAAGTAGATTCCGACCTACTTGATGGAAAAGATTGTAACCTAATCTGATCAAACCTAACCTCCTTGATCCCTCGAAAAACCGATAAAAGAAATCGGACGCAGCCTCACTAATTTGTAGGCCAAAGCTATCGGTCGGCCTCCGGTGGTTGTGTCTGCCGGTCGTTGTCAGTGCTATTTTGAACACAGCCTTAGGCATGTTCCGACTGGGTAACTGCCGCTTACGAGGCTATACGACAAGGTCGGCCACAGCGTGCAAAAACTGCACGCGAGCATTATGTGTTGCTAGCATGCGGAGGGAGGCCCGACCTCTCTCGGCTTTGCTTGGTCCTTCTCGGAAGCATTCGGTACAGTGCCACAGTTCATTTAGCATTGCGGTGCGTCAATTTTCGTTTCCCCAATTCTGCAGAATCATGATATCAGCTCTGTTTACCTTTCGCTAATTCTTCCTGCTATAAAGGGAGTTGACAGTTTCTGGACCTGTTTGCACAAAAAGAAGGCAGTCCAGCGATTTTTCATCACAAGTCTTTAAAAATGAATGGAAATTACAGAAGAGAGGGCTGATAAATCTTAGTACCAATTAGTCAGCCACATAACCGACGGGTACTGATAAATTTGCTGTGCAACAACCTTACAACACCTCGAAGAAGAAATTTAAAGATTTTGTTGACGAAGAAAGAGCTAAAAATTGCAGCCATCGACAGACGGCACTCATTATTCGATGCATCAGCAAGAAATTTGCAGTACATTAGCAGAATGAGGCACGTGGTGAAATAACTGGTACGAATAGCAAATCTGCTGAAGTCGCACGCAGTTTTACAGTGTCCGATGCAACAGTTTTCAAAGGATATGAACGAGTATAGGAAGCCTTCACATACTACTGCGGAAAGCCTTCACATACTATTGCAAAGTATCTTGATTAAGTCAAGGGACATGACTGGAACGGTTTATCGATTTAAATCCCGCTATTGTTGAGATTATGGGGGTACAAGGGGGAGCAGGAACGAAAATTGGGACATCCTGAATGGATTGCAGATCTCGCATTCTAAGTGGACTTAGCTGCACACTGCCGTCAATGAGACACTGAAAGGTGAGCAACCACTCACTTCTCATTTGATGGGGATGCATTTAAAAAACAGAGTTGTGGCAGGACAGTTCTGACGAAAAACACCATCTATTTCTCTAAGTTTAATGGCGTAAAAGAAGACAAGAGTTTTGACGAATTCATCGTCTTAAAAGAACTGAAAGGATAGATTTGTAAACTTTTGAAAGACTACCAGTCTTAATTAGTTTTTCGAATGTATTTCGAGCTCATCTGGTATTTCAATTGAAAGCGCCCTGTGCATGTACAGATAGGAATGATCGATCGGCATGGTAATTCCTATGTAAAGCACAAATATTTCCTCGTTAAACAGTCCAGAACGTTTAAATTATCTTCCTTCAGAAGAGTTTCTAAGTCTCCAGAATGAAGTAGCAAACGTAATATAATATTTCGATGAAATTACGTGTGTGAAATGCTTTTTCCGATTTGCCACGGTTACGTGGCAACCTGAGTGCGAAAACCCGTATGCAAACAACTTGTACCAGATAAAAATAGTGTTATCAGGCTGATTAAAACAATTAAATAATACTGAAAATTCGTTATTTTTCTTACCGATGTCGTTGAAAAATATGAAACCAAGTAGTATTCAGTGCGACTGCATTGCCATCTACGTGGGGCGAGTCAGCGAATTTCAGTGTCTATTGATATTTTTAACGACGCAGGTGTTCACAGTTTCCTTTGTGCTGTCGCTAAGTGTCGACAATGGAAATAAAACGGAATTAACGTTCCTCGCCGTTTCTTTGTCCACTGATCAGCCAGAACATTATGACCACCGAACTACTATCGATATAAACCCGTCCAGGCGATAGCACGGTCATCATGCGTGTGCAAAATGAGGAAGGCGCGCCATGTTCTGAGTTTGACCAACGGCAGCTTGTAATGGCCAGGAGGCTCGGCTCGAGCATTTCGGAAACTGCATGACTTGTCAGGTGGTCGAGGAGCGCTGTGGTGAGTGTCTGAAACACTTGGCGATACCTAGGTGAAACTGCGTTCGGACGTCTAAGGGTTGGGCAGCCACACCTCATTAAATCGTAGACTGGGCTGGCTCGTAAAACAGGACAAGCGGTTAATTGTGACGGAACTAACATCAGCCTTTATTGCTGAGCAGACTAAAAGCGTGTCAGAACACAGAGTGTTCCAAACAGTCCTAACGATAGGTCTCCGCAGCCGACGAGTAATGCATGCGACAATGTTAACGCCATGGCTTAGACAACTAAAACTGAAATTAGCACGTGACCTCGGCATTGGACGTTAGCGCAGTGGCAGAGTGTTGGGTGATCTGATGAATGCCGTCGCCTTATTCATTATGCCGATGGAAGGGCGCGAATCCTTCGGCTTCCCCAGGAACAGCTCCTTGAGACCTGTACTGCGGGATGGAGACCAGCCGGGTGAAGTTTCACTATACTCCGGTAAACATTCACGTGGGCACCCAGTTAGCTGGTGCTAGGCACCATGACGTCCAAGAAGTATCGGACACTGGTTGCAGACAACGTACACCCTCTACAAGACGATCATAATTCCTGAAGGCAGTGGAATTTTTTAGCAAGATAATGCGCCATGTCAAAAGGTCAGGAGAGTGATGGTTGAAGGAAAACACTGGTGAGCTCCAATCGATGTGCTGGCCTCCCAACTCGTTAGATCTGATCCCGATTGAACAACCAGGGTTTTGATTGAACATGAAGTCAGAGCTCATTGCCCATCTCCCTGGAATTTACGGGAATTAGGTGACCTGTGTGTGCAGACATGCTGACAACTACCTCCAGCGACCTATCAAGGCTTCATGACAGGTATTCCACGACGCGTCGCCGCTTTTATCCTTGCAGAAACTGGACATGCCGGCTATTAGGTAGATGGTCATAACATTCCGGCTGATAAGTGCATTTGTTTGCTAATAGCATCTACCTTTGCACAGATTTTAGAGTTTCACAGTAATGTGGTATCTAGCTAATGTTTCCAACTTCGCTCAGACAAAATAAGAAGAACGCTTTATTTAATCGACATCACCTGCTTCTCCTGAAGACCTACATATGTGTTGTTTATTAGTTAAGAAGCTAAATGTAAATGTCGTGTGACTAAGACCTCCCGTCGGGTAGACCGTTCCCCGGGTGCAAGTCTTTCGATTTGACGCCACTTCGGAGACTTGCGCGTTCGATGGGGATGAAATGATGATGGTACGGACAACACAACACCCAGTCCCTGAGCGAAGAAAATCTCCGACCCAGCCGGGAATCGAACCCGGGCCCTTAGGATTGACATTCTGTCGCGCCGACCACTCAGCTACCGGGAGCGGGCAGTTAAGTGCTAATAACCCCGTATTGCTCGGGTTGGAAGAATCCTAAGGAAATGCAGTCCGAAAACAAAGGAAGTAGGTTACAGTACACGTGTTCGCCCACTGCTTGAATACTGCTCACCGGTGTTAGATCCGTACCAACGGAGAGTAGCGCACTTCGTTACAGGATCATTAAGTAATGGCGAAAGCGTTACGGAGTTGATAAACTCCGGTGGAAGACTCTGCAAGAGAGACGCTCAGTAGCTCGGTACGGGCTTTTGTTGCAGCTTCGACAACATACCTTCACCGAGGAGTCAAACAGTATATTACTCCCTCCTACGTATATCTCGCGAAGAGACCATGAGGATAAAATCAGAGAGATTAGGTCCCATGCAGAGGCATACCGACAATCGTTCTTTCCACGAAAAATAGAAGGGAGAACCGACAGAGGTACTCAAGGTAACCTCCGCCACACACCGACAGGTGGCTTGCGGAGTATGGATGTAGATGTAGATGTATTCATTTTTCCAATTATCTATTAGAAACTAAAACAAACAATAGACTGTGTCTAGTGAAATACCTCGTATAGTTTCTTTACGCTGTCTGCAATGCGATTTTGTAAACGTCTCTATGAGACTACAGTCGTTTGAAATTCGCAGTTGAAAGCTGTCTAAATCGCTGCCGGGTGTCAGGGGCTCCTTAAGCTGACTCGGCTGTATGAGTGTCTTAATAATAAAGAATAAATGTATTAAAACTTCATTTATGCAGCAGGTTTTTGCGCTTCTCATTGTTTATGACGTCGTATCTCTTGAACTGTGATTGTACGTCGTTTTCATCCCGACAGCAAGTGTTGGTTGACAGTAAAGAATATGTGTACCAAGTTCGCATACACCCATTTTTTTACAATATATATGGATTTCTCGTACATTGATTCGAATGATGCGACATTTCGTTAAAATTGTGGAAACATCAGAAGACGGATGAAGTAACTGTGGTATCAACGTTCGATACCACACTTGTTAGGGGTTGCAGTTATCGATCGCGATCCGTATAAGTATCGCCGGACCCGCAAGTCGCGACCAGCACCACCAGCGCCGCTCCGCGGCTTGTATCAAGTTTCTAGCGAGCTCTCGCCCACGCTTGCTTGTGACGTCAAGTAGTAAAGTAGCATAGCCTTCAGCTGATAGGAAGCAACCTCTAACAAGGCACTTAGCAACGTATGGCCTTAGAGAGGCCTCAATAGCTATCTGTTCATTATTATATGTATGAAGACAAGAAGAATCCTGTACAACCACTTATGTACAATATATAACATTTTTTACCAACGACTTCTAATTATTTCAGTCGTTGCAGATCTAGACCGTACAGCCAGCACCTTATCGAAGTTACTGACAAACCTGCTGTGATTTATGTGTTTCCATTTAGAACTGGCCACCTGTCAACATTAACGACGACTCGTTCGTCGTCATCATAACAGTAACTCTGACATGTTCGTGAATTATGATCCGAACGATGATTGTTGTGTTAATTAAAGTCCAGGGTAAAGATACAGCACCTTTCTAGCCAAAATCAAATGTGGAGAGCAATAGCTCTTACTGACAAAGAAAAGGATGTAAATTTTTTGGTTAAAAGAACGAGGAAGATAACACTTACAGTTAAGTGACTACAAACTTGGTCTCATTTCGTAAAATCTGAACGTGAGTTTTGAAAATGGAAGAAAGAATTACACACAGTGCGACATATGCACCAAAATGAAACTCGCGTGTGTGGGAGAGAAAGGTATTTCAAAGATATATAAGTGCTCGTGAGAGTCAATGCACCATTAATGAGCGATATCTACCACAATAGGATCTCTGAAGTGCAAGTGAGATGAACGTTACTGATCTCTAGTCTTTTTCGACTTGCTTAAGTAGGTTCACAAAATTATACACAAAAGGAAGTAGCAAATTACGAAGTTTGTCGTGTAAACGAGTAGACGAGACATCGTTAATAGGCAGTACTATAGGGAAATTCGTACATTCTTGTTATACTGAGTAACGCTATGTATAAAGCCAACCGGTCATGTTTCGTGGCAGCTCTGTGTACAAAATGCTTTTGCAGTCGATAAATCCTGCGACATTTTCATATACAACAATGCCAGTGGTAAGTATCAGTGGTAAGTATCTGATCCTGCTTGTCTTCAGAAACTTCGAGGCAAAGTAGGACCCATTATTAAAGAAGTAGTATGTAGTGCCAAAAATCTTATAGTAGAAGTAGCAACATCTGGAAAAATGGAAGAAAATTATTTTCAACACTATATCCAAAACGTCCACTTACTATTTGCCAAAAATTGATCTTTGTTATGTTGGATTCTTGGCATGGACATAATGACACAGTTGTCTTAATGAGAAAGGTCAAAAGACTTTTAATATAATTCGGATTCCATCTTGAATCTATGTTTCGATGTCATTCAGCCCTTCAATAAAGAAATTTTTCGACGCTGCAAAGCATTTTTCAGGAAGTTTTAGAAAATATAATTTCCGACAGGCATTTGTCATTTCAAGTTTATCAGTGGAACAGTGTTGCCAATCTTACGTCAATTTAGCATTCTCATTTTGCATCAGCACGTTTTGATAATGTGATTAAGTATGCCTGGTATCCAGAAAAATAAGCAGAACATTTCAATGTTGTCTAAATACACCTAGTAAATATTTTGAACTGCTTGAATACTTTTTGTATCATGTGTCCCTTGTGTAAGGAAAATATTTTCGTCGTCCAATATAGCCTTCCCATTTTGTGACCTCTACATACAATAAACAAGGAACTGTTTCGTTGTTAGTAAAATTATCATGAGAACTCGGTGCATGAATTTTCATAAATGAAATGAAACGTCGTGTGGCGAGGGCCTCCCGTCGGATAGACGTGAACGCCTGGTGCAAGTCATCTGAGGTGACGCCACTCCGGCGACTTTCGCGTCGTTGAGGATGCAATGATGATGACTAGGGCGACACAAACACACAGTCCCTGAGCAAAAACAGTATTTTTAATTATTTTTTGCTCGTTGCTGATCGTTGCGTTTGATCGTTGCGGACATCACATGACATCCGTTCAAGTTCGTTGTTGATCCTTTAACTCACTTTCATTCAGTATTCTGTGGCGGACAGTTTCATAAATATTTCATGTGTCCAGATTAGTGTCCGCATTGATGGATATCGTCTGTAATGTGTGACAACATACTGCTTTGATTTAGTTTCCCCAGATAGTCACTTGTGTAACAATTACATCTGGAGCGGTTTAGCTGTCAAAAATACGAACTGCAAATTACTGAAAAAATTGACGAATTCCACATTTTTCTATGGTTTAAGTGCGGTCCTTCGAGCAGCAAAAGTGAGTACCTTCAGTTTTTATTAAATACGTGCAGTGCGCCTTAACAGCTAAACTTTCGGCAGAGAATTGCTTTCGGAGTGTTTTTCCCGCGTGAAAAATTTCAGTGTATGTTTCTCCATGTCGGACTGGCCCATTCCCATGTCGGGTAGCCTGGCATCGCGGTGAGAGAAACGTGCGGTCATGCAAGAGAGCAAAGCACAAATGCGAGGGCACTGCCCATTTGCCGAATGCTTGGCTGTCCCCTCAAATGGGAAGGACTCTACAATCACGGGAGATGTGATCAGCGTGCCGACAATCTCTGCAGCGACTACTGCCAGTACATGAATTATGATATTGCTGCAGCTTTTTGATCGAAGCAGCTGCCCATTTGGCCTCTGGAGCCTGACTGGATTCCGTTCCAGGTCTCTATAACTTTCCAAATATTCGAGGAAGTACCAGGAATCGAACCCTAGTCCTACCATACCGGAGGCAACAACGCTAACCATTCAGCTATGGAGGTCAAATATTTCCTGCCCAGAATTTTTAAACATTATCGTAATCAAAACGACGTTAGCCCACTTCATCGTTATACAGCAATTAGTGATAAGTATGGTAGCTAAAGAAGCAACTTGCTATAAACTGGCCGTGCGGTTAAAGGCGCTTCAGTCTGGAACCGCGTGACCGCTACGGTCGCAGGTTCGAATCCTGCCTCGGGCATGGATGTGTGTGATGTCCTTAGGTTAGTTAGGTTTAATTAGTTCTAAGTTCTAGGCGGCTGATGACCTCAGATGTTGAGTCGCATAGTGCTCAGAACAATTTGAACCATTTGAACCATTGCTATAAACTG
This sequence comes from Schistocerca cancellata, assembly GCF_023864275.1. NCBI lineage: Eukaryota > Metazoa > Arthropoda > Insecta > Orthoptera > Acrididae > Schistocerca > Schistocerca cancellata. The sequence continues at coordinate 448,334,912 of NC_064630.1, read as the reverse complement.
TCCGGATAATAATTGAGAGTAAATACGCTAGCTGACTAACGTTAAAAATGGAGGCTTTTATTCACTTATTATTCTGTTTGTTTATTTTTATTTCAGTGAACAGTACAAAAGATTATTTCTTTATTTCACGGACGCTTAATAAATGATATTGCTATATAAAATTAAGAGTGGAGCGGAATTTGAAATCTAGTATCATTACATCTCTAAACAAAGAACAACAGGCAAGGCATTGTTCAATCTTATGGTTATGCTCCCCCGTTAATCAAATTCGGAGAAAATAGGGTGCGGTCATTTTCTGCTGCGCAATGTACCAATTATAACAAAGTAAAACCTCTAATATCCCTCTGTGATTTTGAGTCCTCTATCTGTTTCTCATACTGGTAAAGAGAAATAGCAAACAAACTGATATTCAACCCGCGAGTGGAACAGACAGCTGAAGAGATGCAGTTAACGCTGCTGCCCTCGTCTGAGGAGACTAACCAGTATAACGAGCTGTATTAATGCAAGCGGTAGAATATTCCCTGCTGTTGCTCTCCCGTTTCAGAGGCAAAGGGCTGGCCCGCTTATCGACTAGACGTCTGAAAGGCGTTTCGAAACTGCTGGACTGGGTTTGAAGAGGATCACGCCATTAACGACCCCTCTAACCTTAACAGAGTTAACTTTACTTGTACGAAGTTCGGCAGAAATATTCTAATAAAGGCTGATTCAATGATAAAGAGGTAATAGAATTTAGCCGAGGACCTGAAAGTGACGCTCTGAGCAAATGACTTCTAGTACATCTTGTGTTTTAACCTCAACAACTGCTACGTTCGGTCTCATTTGATGTTGATTAATTACGTAATGTCAGATGATACGCACTTATGCACATTTCACATGAATTACAATCAGTTGTAATGGATAAACTACTTTCGGGAAACAAAGATATTGTGTTGCAGAGCGGCTGGTCACGGCGGAGGTTCAAGTCCTCCCTCGGGTATGGGTGTATGTGTTTGTCCTTAGGATAATTTAGGTTAAGTAATGTGTAAGCTTAGGGACTGATGACCTTAGCAGTTTTTGAACATTTTGTGTTGCAGAAAATTCACTCTTCAAGAGCATTATTTCAGAACTACGTCTTCTTTTCAAAGCCACTGTAAATACCAAAAGACATTTCTATAATAATAACGCTGTAACATCATAATCTCACATCCTTAACATCTTAAATTCGTTTGTTGGTTTTGCTCGTTAATTCTAAGCTTTTCAAATTTTGCTTTCTGTTGCTTGCTGTTCGCTCCCGATACATTTATACTAAATTTGAATTCTATTCAGCTCGTACGGTCTACTAACTAGCTTACGGAGACGTTCCTGATCTTTATGCTGCAGGAAGACCACAGATAAAAAAACCAGTAACCTTTTTTTTTATCGTACTGGAATTCTGAGCTGAGTGTACTTGTACAAAGGAAAGCCATCCTGAATTAGATTTTCTTTGTCTTTTTCTTGATTCCTTTTCTCTTGTATATCAACGTTTACGATATACAGGGTGCTCAGAAACTGCCCGAAAAACTTGTAAGGGTGTTTCTCGGTAGGTTCTGGGGAGAAATACACTCCTGGAAATGGAAAAAAGAACACATTGACACCGGTGTGTCAGACCCACCATACTTGCTCCGGACACTGCGAGAGGGCTGTACAAGCAATGATCACACGCACGGCAAAGCGGACACACCAGGAACCGCGGTGTTGGCCGTCGAATGGCGCTAGCTGCGCAGCATTTGTGCACCGCCGCCGTCAGTGTCAGCCAGTTTGCCGTGGCATACGGAGCTCCATCGCAGTCTTTAACACTGGTAGCATGCCGCGACAGCGTGGACGTGAACCGTATGTGCAGTTGACGGACTTTGAGCGAGGGCGTATAGTGGGCATGCGGGAGGCCGGGTGGACGTACCGCCGAATTGCTCAACACGTGGGGCGTGAGGTCTCCACAGTACATCGATGTTGTCGCCAGTGGTCGGCGGAAGGTGCACGTGCCCGTCGACCTGGGACCGGACCGCAGCGACGCACGGATGCACGCCAAGACCGTAGGATCCTACGCAGTGCCGTAGGGGACCGCACCGCCACTTCCCAGCAAATTAGGGACACTGTTGCTCCTGGGGTATCGGCGAGGACCATTCGCAACCGTCTCCATGAAGCTGGGCTACGGTCCCGCACACCGTTAGGCCGTCTTCCGCTCACGCCCCAACATCGTGCAGCCCGCCTCCAGTGGTGTCGCGACAGACGTGAATGGAGGGACGAATGGAGACGTGTCGTCTTCAGCGATGAGAGTCGCTTCTGCCTTGGTGCCAACGATGGACGTATGCGTGTTTGGCGCCGTGCAGGTGAGCGCCACAATCAGGACTGCATACGACCGAGGCACACAGGGCCAACACCCGGCATCATGGTGTGGGGAGCGATCTCCTACACTGGCCGTACACCACTGGTGATCGTCGAGGGGACACTGAATAGTGCACGGTACATCCAAACCGTCATCGAACCCATCGTTCTACCATTCCTAGACCGGCAAGGGAACTTGCTGTTCCAACAGGACAATGCACGTCCGCATGAATCCCGTGCCACCCAACGTGCTCTAGAAGGTGTAAGTCAACTACCCTGGCCAGCAAGATCTCCGGATCTGTCCCCCATTGAGCATGTTTGGGACTGGATGAAGCGTCGTCTCACGCGGTCTGCACGTCCAGCACGAACGCTGGTCCAACTGAGGCGCCAGGTGGAAATGGCATGGCAAGCCGTTCCACAGGACTACATCCAGCATCTCTACGATCGTCTCCATGGGAGAATAGCAGCCTGCATTGCTGCGAAAGGTGGATATACACTGTACTAGTGCCGACATTGTGCATGCTCTGTTGCCTGTGTCTATGTGCCTGTGGTTCTGTCAGTGTGATCATGTGATGTATCTGACCCCAGGAATGTGTCAATAAAGTTTCCCCTTCCTGGGACAATGAATTCACGGTGTTCTTATTTCAGTTTCCAGGAGTGTAGTTGTTAAGAAAACAATTCGAAACAGTGAGCCATTTCCGAGTTAATAAGCACTGAGGCTATTGCTGGGACTAATGGGAGCGGTCCTACACACACGGTGTTTCCAAACGTGAGTTCTATTCAGCTGGTACAGTGTACTAACTAGCTTCGTAATGTAATGTGTGTGAAATCTTATGGGAGTAAACTGTTAAGGTCATCAGTCCCTAAGCTTACACATTACTTAACCTAAATTATCCTAAAGACAAACACACACACCCATGCCCGAGGGAGGATTTGAACCTCCGCCGGGACCAGCCGCACAGTCCGTGCTGCAGCGCCTACACCGCTCGGCTAATCCCGCGCCGCGCTTGGTTTCGTAAAACCAAACACAAGAGCGATACAAAAATTTTAGGTAGTACTGTAGTAAGGATCGAACCCGAGCCAGAGGCCGAAGTCTCGTGTGCTGTAATCTACAGTATGAGCAAAAATGACACTAATATTATTTGTCGGTACGCTTGAATTCGAGGGTGCAACGGCCTGATTGTTTAACTTCTATACTTATTAACTCGGAAACGGCGCACAGCATCGAATTTTTTTCTTTTTTTTCTTTCTTCCTTGACAGTTATTTTTCATCGTAACCTATCCTGCAACACCTTTTCACTTTCTGAAGCCGTTCAGGCTGTTTCTGACTACGCTGTGTGTCTCCAACCGTAGAGGTATCTACGGTTCTGCAGTGCGTGTGCTGTTCGGAACTACGATGCAATGTTTCTTCGCACATGCGTGAATGACCGAAGGGACAGGCAACGCGGCGACTACAACCGTTATGAAATACGTGGCACGTTTTCGCAGTTGCGAATATGTCATTGTCGTCATTCCGTCACACAGATGAAGGTTGCCCATATTTGTAACTGTGAATACGTTTAACGTACTGTTTTCAGCTTGTCTTTCTTACCTCCTTTCTCCTCAAAGCTTCACGGTACAGGTTGAAGGGTTCAAGGATTGATCTGCATACGTACTGAAGGCACAGTATTCACTGAAATTTAAACACTGTTTGCAGTTTCTAACGTCTAAAGTCTTGCTGTAGCACTAACATTTGCTGCGAAGTTTCGGTACCCTTATTAATTATAGACTTCTCGTTGGAATTCCTTTCGATTTGAATGAGTACCATATTTGTAATGTCTACCAACTCTTCTAAATGTTATCTACTCTGCTAAAAAACGTTTTCTTCAGACTCTTATACGCATGGAACGTCAGTCTTTGCATGCGCTAAATGTTCTATACTGGATGAACCAAGATTCGTGCATTTCCACTGCGCATAGCAATTACTTGCACACCAACAGTGAAAAAAAAATTTTAACCACATTTCCTCAGAAGTATATTTTTGGTAGAGAATGAACGTCAGTTTTGCAGCTCAGTGATCATATACGCTACAAGTATCATCATTCAATTTTGTATAGCTATGTTCCCCGGTTAGTACACTGGCTAGATGTTTGCGTTAAAACACTCGAGTTCGCGAGATGGATTGCGCGCCTAGGTGAAATTTATTCAAGTTCCTTCCTCTTTCAGTGCTTGATATGATATCTGGCTTCTTGATCGTTGTACAGAAAGTACCGTGGTGGGACTTTTTCTGTACACGTGTGATTATCCCTATTAGTAAACCACCATCGCGGAACCCGATACCTGTTGCGTGACACCGAGCGGGGTGGCGCAGTGGTTAAACACTGGACTCGCATTCGGGAGGACGACGGTTCAATCCCGCGTCCGGCCTTCCTGATTTAGGTTTTCCGTGATTTCCCTAAATCACTCCAGGCAAATGCCGGGATGGTTCCTCTGAATGGGCACGGCCGACTTCCTTTCCAATCCTTCCCTAATCCGATGAGACCGATGACCACGCTGTCTGGTCTCCTTCCCCAAAACCAACCAACCAACCTGTTGCGTGGTGCCTATGTCATCTCTTCCAGTGGCAGCAAATATTATATTTTAAATTCTTCGCGTAATTATAGACCGATTTTAAAATGCTCCCAAGATCTTCTCGTTAGGAGGTAGAGTCTTATGTTAAAAGTGAGTAGAATAAAAACAAGTATAGTAGTTAGAAGCGAAGTGTTTGTCTTGAGGCAGCGGAGATAACGGTACGCAGACACACGGACATTTATTCATTCAGCAGCTGTGAATAAGAGTACTTAGCAATTCCCAACTGAGTTTACAAATAATTTCGAGGCTTTGTAAAACTTTTTCTTGATGACTACCCCGCCCCCACAAAATGGCACAAAAGAAAACCTTCAATTTCATCAATATTTTCGCTGTTGAAGCAGTAAAATTTCGGTATACATGAGTTCAAACTTTTTTTAAACGTTTCCTTCCTTACAGACTTTCAGCGAAATATTTGACACGGAATGTAATTTGTAAGGTACTCAGACATTTGAGATTGTTGTATTCATTGATGTACGATTCATTAAGGAATCGGTGTTTACTGGTTTAGTACAAACACAGAGAGTACAGTCGTTTTCAGTATTCCACCTTTAAGCGAAGAGTGCAGAGAAACATGGTTCAGTGCGTCGCTAAATATTTGTAGTTGCAAGGAAGTCTACGTGAAAATCTGCTCTCAAGAATGTCCATGTTTTTTGAAACAAATTTATTGAAAATATTACATCTGGCAAGCCTTACTCAATGTAAAACGTATAACATCTTCAAAGGAATAAGATCTATAATAATTTCAAAGATATAACTGATAATTAATTTATAAGTGATTATTAGTCTTAGTGTTTATTTATGACGTGTCAGACAAACAAGTTTTGCTTTCGAAATTTAGAAAATTGGCCAGGTGCGAGAAGGACTCACGCACTGTGGGTTCTGTACATTCCTTAACCCTCCCTTCCTCACGCGAAAATTCGTGTCATCGTCACTCACGCGGATGACTGGTGTCATCCACAAAGAAAGCGGCCCATGTGTACACAATGAACGGTCTTTATGACTGGTTTTATGATTTTTTATTAAATCTAAATACAATATACTTAATATTTGTACACAGTATAATATATTCTGACTCTAACGTCTGAGAAAGTGTGACCATTCGAAGAACAATATCTTCAGCTGAATTACTGACGTTACATGGTCCCTCTGGTTGCTTACCGACGTACGGTTCTAAATTCAAAGTGTGTGCTGTTTTTACGTCAACCAAAGCAAACACTTTCAACCCATACGTCGCTGGCTTGCTATGAATATATCGCCTGAAAGGGAAGTTTCCTCTAGATGCCAGAAGCTGTTCGTCAACAGTAAGATATTCACTAGGAGAGAAATATTTTCGGCAATTCTTCGTGAATAGTTCAAGTACCTCTCTGATAGCTATAGTAACAGCCAACTTGTCAATCTCTCTGCGAACACCTCTATCACGGATATTATCAAATCTCCAACATCTCAACAAAAACCTGAATCGGTTTTTACTTATGCATAAATAACATAATTCAAGTCCGTTATCCAACAATTTCGATATACTCTTCCTAGAATATCTCAAAGATCCACACAGATGTAACAAACCAATAAAAGTTCTGATCTCTATCGTATCTGTTTCTTTAGCATCTCTTTCCCTAGAGAAGTTACCACAAACTTAATTTATGTATATATTAGTGCATGTTGAGATAATGCTTATTAAGTTTTCATCCAAGAACAACTTCAGAATTTCTATTTCTGTCTTTTTTTATATGAGCTTGTTTTTTGGTCGTGGCAAATGCGTGATAAAATTACAAGATCTGCTTTTGGTTGGATATTTATTTTTCCTCCGTTTAGTTATTGCATCTTTCCCTTAAAAATGCATCCTCTTGAGTTACTTCTTCCTGGATTCATATTCTTCATTTTCTGACACTTCTTCTTCTGTTCCTGAATCATGACCGCTTTCATGAACAGAATCCTTAGTCTCTGAGTCAGCGCTATCACTGTGAGCATCTTCATCACTTAGCTCATTCAACCATTCCAGCCATACATTAGGATCTCTAGTTAACTCCGTCCTTTGACATTTCCTTCACAATTTAAAAATGAAGAGAATACTAGGTAACACGAATGGTAACTGCAGCCAGTTTCAATACATCTAAATTTACGCACATGCAAGTTCAATTGAATATAAGAAAGCAATAAAATAACACAGACTTACTTTGTTTCAAATTGTGGCAGTAGACCTCGCTCCAGACTACAATAATGTTTCATAAACAATGTATCTTTCGTAACTGAAAGACAACAATGATTAGAGGTAACAGCCGGAGAGTTAACAGAAAGGTACTGAAAATGGCGCGAACTCAGTCCAGCCCTGTCAGACAAAACTGACCGGGGAAGTCATGTGGATGACGAGTGTCATCCGTGCGAGCAACGGATGGTTACGTATATTGAGAGTTTATCCACTGGATGCCTCGAGAATCTCAACAATTTTTTCGTGTTACCTATATCGATACTGGCAGGATATCGGTCCAATTGATTCCTTGATTTCCTAGAATGTTTTAATATCAGTAATATAAATGTGACAAAGTCATGCAGTATCAGTCGACTATTACTATAATAATCGATATTGCTGACTCTGTTGCATTAGTAAAGGCCATACATCAAACAAGGAATGACTTTAGTGCTCATATGACGATTTACGGAATTTATCCATCATTTTCAGATATCCAGAAGTAAATGTTTGTTTCACTTACACCTTGAAACACGATATCTACATGCAATGATCGCTCCTGGGTATCTGACGATGGAAAAATTACAAAACGCGAGCTTGGCTTAAGTTTGATTTTTACCATTGTGACCCAGTCAGCCGGAATGCAGAATTAATGATCTTTTTAATTTCAAGTTTGACGACGGATAACAAATCACAAAAGAAAAATTTTCTTCGTGTGATATAATTTAACGATTTCCGATTTTTTCTTTTACTTGTACTGTGAAACTTTACTTCTTGCCAAATTTCATCCCAGAATGAGATTTTCGCTCTGCAGAGGAGAGTGCGTTAATATGAAACTTCATGGCAAATTGAAACTGTGTGCCGGACTGAGACTTTAATTCGGAACCTTTGCGTTTCGCGGGCAGTCCTTCAATGTTTGCAGGAGAGCTTCTGTGACGTTTGGAAGGTAGGAGACAGCTACTGGCGAAGTACAGCTGTGAGGACGGGCCGTGAGTCATGTTTGGATAGCTCAGTTGGTAGAGCACTTGCCCGCGAAAGGCTAAAGGTCCCGTGTTCGAGTGTCGGTCCGGCACACAGCTTAAATCTGCCAAGATTTTTCATCATTGAAGACCAACAGGAAGTACTCTATAGGCTCGTGAGTGTAAATTTATGTGACGTTTATGGCCGTACCTATTGACTTAGAAGCTTAGAAGCTAACCTGTAATATATGTAATATACCGGCAAGGGCCCATTCACTTCGGTATGTGAAATAAGTTTCAGCTTTATACGTGTGCCCTTTTATAAGAAAAATGTGGCCTTACCAGAGGGACCAAGAGACAGAGCGTAAAGGAAATAAAAAAGTTGGCTAATATAAATACAAATTTACAGTTTTTCTTTCTTTAGTTGCACCATCCTTTTTAGCAAATTTTCGTGATTGTAGGCCAACGGGACCTTAGATAGAGGTTTTGAGGAGCGAGTTTGCGAGTATCAAAATATATGACGTAAATGGCCATATCTTTTGACTACATAGACTTAGAAGCTTAAATTACGTACACCGCCAAGAAACTATACAAGTAGTCCCCAGTATGTGGCATAAATTTCATCTGGGTACCTCTATCCGTTCGTGAGAAAAAATTATCTTAGCAGACGAACTAACAGCGAGAGAATCAGGCAAGAAACGACAAAAAAATATCGTGTGATATAATTACAGATTTTTGGTTTTTGGATTTTTGTTGGTTGAACTTTGAAAACTTCCTTTATACCAAATTTCATGATTCAAGGCCAATGGGAAGTATAATATACATTGTGATCAGTGAGTTTGCGAGCATTAAAATATGAGACATAAATGGCCGCATCTTTTGACTGCATTGAATCAGAAGTTTCCATTTTTTCACCGACAAGGAACTATAAACCTAGGTACGTCTATCGGTTCTTGAGAACGGACAGACAGACAACAAAGCGATTCTTTAGGTGTTCCGTTTTTACTGTCTGAGGCACGGAACCCTAAAATGCATCATTCGTAGGGCACGCATCGTTTAATAAGCATGGTATACTACAGCATTATTGAGTAGATAAAAGTTGGTAAATAAAAATACCGTACCTAGGAAAACCTTACTCACTGCTTTCGCTGTAGAAGCTGGTTGTATTTTTTGAATGAAGACACTTGTCGGACCTATGATTGCAATGTTGTGAAATCGCCTTTCTTTTACGTCATTGGAATCATGTACAGGACGAAATATTTTATAGACATATTTTTATTCTTGATACTCAAGGACTCGAGCCGCGTCATCCGAGAGTGCGAATTTTGGTTCGCCCCATACATCAGTTTCCGCAGGGCGCGATTAGCTCACCAGAGTAGCAGTTTCCGAAATGCTCATTCCTAGACGTCAGTCTACAATAAACTGCCCTTTGCCATAGTCGCTTCCGTCTATAGATATCCCATTTGCGGCCCGCATTGTCGCTAGGATGATCGCCATTGATTTCGTCAGTCTATGCACTTCACTTAACCCATTACTTACCCACGACGTTTTGTTACTGATTCATAATATCTTGTTATTATTGTTATATCATCCATAAAAGATATACATAGAGTTCTTCTTACTGCCAGTCCTTCAATAATTGATCAGATTCCAAAGTTTTATTTTCTGGTGTTATTTTTTACATTATTTTTTTTCAGACAAGCCACTTAACAACTGAGACAAGAACGTCTCCAATGGTTCCAAATACTTTAGAGAAAATTCCTTGGAATATTATTTGGGTCTGATACAATCTGTAGCTTTTTTTATCAGTTTCTGTTTCTGTGAGGCCGCTTGTGAAAGCAAAATGACTTTGTTACTTGTATAGTCCACAAAAGTACTAGTTGTGAAAGCAAAATGACTTTGTTACTTGTATAGTCCACAAAAGTACTCGCATATTGCCCTCCTCTAAGCATAACATTAATTTGTTTTTAAGTTATGTGTTCTACTGGTGAATGACCTTCTAGGTATCACCCTTGATATTCTCTCCGTCTGTTGGTCTGGTCGCTTTTAGACAGTACGGTATTTTGCACTTTACGGTGAGTAATTACAAGTCACGATAATAATTCACTTCTGTAGTGTCCCCTTCTTTATGGATGAATAAGGACTAACACCCAGGGATATTTTAGCACTTCTTTTTTCCGCTTATCTGATATTTGCTGTGGATTTTCGTGAAACCCCTTTCCATAGTTCTGCTGTCACGTGCCACAGCAGTCTTGTTGTATTTTAGTCTGTAGATCGTGTATTTAATCTCATGCAGTTTGGATCAGGAAAATGCGCAATTAGAGGTTGGATTAATTGCTTTTTCACAACTCAGAAGACTCTTCAAGTATTTTTCTTTATTTGACATTGGCTAGGGTTCGGTATTTTCTTTGAGAAACGAGGTAAAGGGGTTTGGGGGGGGGGGGGGGGTGAGCCCATGAAAATTTCAGTAATATTCCCAGAACTCATGTTTTATATTTGTTCTATCTTTTTCTGTAACTCCTTTTTATACTTCCGCTTCTCACTGCGCATCTATTTCACTATTTGCTCTCGTTGCGTTTGATGTATGCTCCAGTGTTCGTCTATTTTGTATGCTTGGTATTCTCTGCAACTAATTCAGCGATCCTTCAATTCCAGATCACGTTTATCGTTCCTCCAAGCTTGATCTGTTCTCATCTTGATCACTGCTTCTTTTTCAGCATGTAACAAATATATTTTTGTGTTTCAGTGGTATGTCTGTATTGGTCGAACTTGGTGTTTGAAATCTATTTGTCTATCTTTTTTTGTCCTTTGGTTCTTTGTAGTCGGATCAGGACAAAGCACTTGAATCGTTCTTTCTGACAGAACGTCTGGGCCTTAAATTTATTTATTTATGCGTAGGGTTCCGAGTCTATATATACACGCTTTCCTAGTGTTGGACTCATTATTTTGGACCTCGACTTCGAGGTGTAGGTATATTATGTATTTGGAATTCTCCAGTTGCAATGTCAAGTTATCGCCATGTTCTTTGTTTCCTGGGCAGGTGCCGACAATGTGTAGATATTAATTGATAATCATCGTTCTCATGTAACTTAAAGAGTCGTGTTTCGTTACTGAACATCTTCTCATGTGCTAGGTAACGCTTAATAGTATTCCTGTACTTTGTTTCCCGCCCAACGAGTCAATTAAGATCGCCCAGTAAGATTTTCACGTGGTATTTCTGACTATTCGCCATTGTTCTATCCACCGTACTCCGAATTTTAACAGTGCTTCCAAAGCCCTTCTGGTTTTTATTAATTGTTGTGGTATAGACGTTAACAAACGTTTCTATAGGGCGTTATCATAGAGCTGAATCTTGTCGCTTATGGGTTCAAAATTTGAGACAGACGTAAGGATTTGGCTGCAGGCAGAAATGGTTGTACCGCGAACTGAAATTTCTTCGTCGCTCTTTATCACGCTTTGCTCTGAACGAAGTGATATCCAACGGTTGCAAAAACTTTTTCATCTGTAAAGCAATGTTTGCAATGCTAATAACAATTTTCTTTTTGGACATGTAGACAGTTATGTCATCTTGATAGCGTCTATTAATGAGTTTATGTTTATAGTTGTTATGAAAGTTCTAGAGTTTTATTGGTCATTCAGCTTTATTCAGTTACACTACTTGTGCCGATATGAACGTCCACAATCAATCCTCAGCAGAGCACCTTCAGTTCCATAACGCATTGAATCTCTCCAAGGTGGAATAATGCTCATCCGATAGCATCTAATGACAAATACCATATTTCCACTTCATCTAGTCCTAACCTTCTATGTTTCACGCCAACACCAGTTTTTCATCCAATCGTATATGATTAACAAAATGACTGTACCTACATTGACACGCCAAACAAACTGGTGTGGGTATGCGAATTCAAATACAGAGGTATGTAAACGGGCAGAATACGGCGCTACAGTCGGCAACGCATATGTAAGACAACAACCGTTTGGCGCAGTTGTTAGACCGGTTACTGCTGCTACAATGACAGGTTATCAAGATTTACGTGAGTCTGGACGTAATGTTATAGTCGGCGCACAGGCTATGGGGCAGAGCATCTCCGGGGTAAGGATAAAGTGGGGACATTCCCAATCGACCATTTCACAAGTGTACCGTGAATATCAGGAATCCAGTAAAACATCAAATCTCCGGCATCGCTGCGACCGGAAAATGATTCTGCAAGAACGGAACTAACTTCGACTGAAGAGAATCGCTCAACGTGACAGAATAGCAACTCTTCCGCGGCAAGACGTCAAACTCAGTGAGATACTTGACTCTCAGTTTTTCGGAGAAGAACAGTTCGCTGACCAGAGACTGTATATCGGGTCTAAGAGTGGAAGAGGCGGGGATAAGTTCCTCATGTCAAGAACACCCCAGCTCTGGGGTGAATTAAGGAAGATACTGCAAAGGAAACTGAAGAAAAATTATGTGTATTTGGGACTGCGAACATCTGCACAATGTCGTTCATTAAGAAAGTGCCGGAAGTCAAGGATATTTTTCTCGCCATCAGAAAACAGGTGTACATAAATCCACTTCACAGGATTCGTCTTCGCTTGAGGGAAGTATTCCGCACCTGGAAAGAGGAGCAGTTGAATGCGTATCTGATGACGAGTCGTATGGATAATTCGGGCCAGTTTCCGGCGCTCCAAGAACCAGATACCTCTTGCCGATCCGCAAACCACCCGATGCTCGTCAGTATCCAAAACGTCATAAGCGACACAGAACGGGGTGTCTGCTAGGTGAATCCAGTGAAGGTGGGACCAGCGTACTTGTTTCCCATTGACAATAAGGTGCCATTCAGACTGGACGTCAGTGTCAAGATTCCTTGCTTCCCCTACTGGCAGCGGGGTGGCGATCCTCCCACGTGAAGGTCTCCCTGCTGACGCAAATGCCTGTTTCCCTGATGCCAGAGGTATGGCTCTCACTTTTAATGGCGTCTGGATCGTCAACGTCCATGCGCCGTCTGGTGAAAGATTCACCTTCTTCTTCGAGACAGTCACGCCACTTTTCCTGGGTCCGCAGGATGCATTGATCATGGGAAGCCAGCTGAACTGCATCCAGACACTCAAAGAGCAACTACACTCAATGCGCGGCGCTAGTGACAATTCTAGAGCACCTCACTTTTGTGGTATATTTGGAACATGTTCATGGAGATGTGGGATCACAGAAGGTTCCAAGGTGCTCCTCCTGAAGGAGGGTATGCTACATGTCATGGAGTAAACGCATTTTTAGTTGTACGCGAAAGGTATTCACATTGACTGTAGCTATGTGGTAAGTCTGTAAGGCTGCCATGGACAGGAGTACGGGCGATTAAAACATGGGAGTTCCACGATAGGACCCGGTGGAAGGGCGCGTCACAGTAATGAGGAGGGCACCGATTCCACCAAGAGGGGTTCATCGCACTGTACAGTTCCGGAACGTTCATCATCAACGTCGACGTAGTCCGCCCAGGAGACGTCTCAGGCCGGTTCAGTGGAATACTTTTAGAGGTGCAGCCACAGATAGCGTCAGACACGAAAAGAGGGGCCACCACATCAGGAGCAGGCGGGGGAAGGTCGGTGTCCGGAGGTGGACGCTGACTGGGCACCGAGGCGGGGAAAGACATCGGTGGTCGGATGCCAGGGCGTCAGAGAACCGACCATTATCAGTAGCAGGGTCGTCATCCTGTGCTAACATCCGGTGGAGGCAGTCATCAGAAGGGGCACAGCCTAGTCACTTCCGTTTCCTCTGAACCACTGGTTCCTAACATGTGGTTCCGTGTCGGGTGGAGGGTACTGCCTCTGGCGGCAGTACAGAAGAGACAGGCAGAACGTTGTCGAGGTGTGTCGACGCCGGTGCCATATGATTCACAGTGGGCACAGCAGGCAGCCACGCCGCGAACGCATAAGATAAAGATAACACAGTGATCGCCGCAGGGAGCGAGACGTCTCCGATCGTCGTCTAATCGAGTCTGCGTCGGAGACGTTCAGAACGGACATGGCTTGTCTGGCCACAACCTGAACAAGTGCGCCGCTGGCCATCGTACATGACGACAGGTCGGCAGCCGGCAATGACCAAGTAGGAAGGCAAGTGCTCCTCAGTTAAAGTTTTATCTGCCAGACACTGTTAAGGACACAGTATGATTCGAACTTTTCCATGTTTCACCAGCGCGACTGATGACGTTGCCGTAAGGTCTTACGGCGGCCACCACAGCACCCTATGGCAGCTCAGTCGGGAGTACGAAAACCCGTAACATTCCGAGGCCAAAACCAGAATAATCAACCGTTATTGCTACTACATGGGCACCAGAGTATCTGAATTTGAGATCGTTAGCAGCATGGCGCACAGTTCTTCATTTGCCAGCTTTATGTACACAGTAGTACTAAGGAGTCCTTCATGTTCCTTATGAAACGTTAATTCAATAGTGCCTTGACGATAGGAAAACGTTAAGATGGTCGGTGACACAAAGAGAAGCTGCTATTCCGGAAAGAAACAAAGGCGCGCTCGCTCGCAAGCAGCACAACAGGCGAGATGCAAACAAACCGGCTCACCCTACCCCTTCCCAAAAATGGTTCAAATGGCTCTGAGCACTATGGGACTTAACATCTGAGGTCATCAGTCCCCTATAACTTAGAACTATTTAAACCTAACTAACCTAAGGACATCACACACATCCATGCCCGAGCCAGGGTTGGAACCTACGACCGCAGTAGTCGAGCGGTTCCGGACTGAAGTGCCTAGAACTGCTCGGCCACAACGGCAAACCCACCACTTCCGAAAGCAGATTACGGGTTACTAATATATATATTCGAACTGAACTGTTCCTTCATCTCAGTCATGGAAAAAACACATGTCATGAAGCGCACGGAAGTCAGAACTGCTTGATGGTGCATGTCTACAAATTCCTCGTTCCAATTCAGTACGATCGTAAGTACTAATCAGTATTTAGAAATGATGGTACGGTTTCTTCATGAATATTAATCTTGATTGCATGTTTGTCTGGAGGGCTTCTTACTATAAGCTGAGTCTTCAAGAAGCGCATTGGCTGGCTGCGGCACATTTATATTACCAAACTACCATCTCGGAACCCGGAATCTGGTAATAGTTGCAGATTGCCTATTTAATTGCTACCAGAAAGAACAAAAGTTTGATTTTCAATACTTCGCGTTGCTATTTATCGAATTATAAATTTTAAATTGCTGTCAAAATCTACTTAGTAATAGATATACTCTTATGTGAAAACTTCAACATAGCGAGAAAAATTTACAGTTAGAAACTGTGTTTGTCTTGACGCAATATAACTGATACCGTGCAGATACCTGAAGTTTACTTATCCAGTACGTGAGTATGAGAACATTTAGCGAAATCCAACAAACTTCATCCTATATTTAAAATATTTTCTCGTTGGCTCATCCAGCCATCCCCAACAAAATGATGAAAGGAAAAACAAATACGCCTTACTAAACTTTCGTTTGGGTGGGGGGGGAGGGGGAAGTTACATCACTGTACAGCTCATGCTTTAGGATATAAGACGTAATATTCATTGAGATACGCGAAAAAACAACTTCAACCTTTAATGAAGCGCTTATTACTCAGACTTTATTCATCCAGTTTTTCATTATGAACAGTTAGCTATTATCAACAAACTACAAATTACTTTATAAAGCAACCAGCATCTGAAATTTTTTTATACATGGGAACTCCATTCTGTACAGAATTTGTTCTTTACTGCCTTCTTACTATCTGGAAAGCAGCACTGTGGAATTAGTAACCACCTACGTCCTAACTGTCCGTTGTGATCGTAACGTTCTGATTCATGTACAAACTGTTGTCGTTCCTATTGTTAAGTATTGCGAGTCAATTTAAGCAAACAGGATTACTTAAAGGACACAGGAAGGATGCATGAATGTGCAGCATTCTTCGCCACAGTTTTTTCATTAAGCGTGAGAGGGCGAAGAAGATAATTACCCAACTAATTATGGGATGCTGGAAGAGTTTTAATGTCGAACTCCTAAGATTATACATTGAAAGATGAGCTAAACCACATATTACACGCCACATCATGAAACTTATTACTTATCCAGCGGTGTACCACCTGTCGGTTTCACCAGCTGTTCAAACATGAGCGAAGAACACATCCGAATTTAGTGTAAGGGGAGTTCAAAAAGAAACGAGCCTGAGGCATAATTACAGAAACGAGTACCTGTACGTTAGAAGTATTGACCCTGGCTGTTAAGACACTAGTTCCACTGTGACAGAAGGTGGTGAATGGCTGTCTGGTAAAATTTCCGGGCCTGCGATGTTAACCAGTTCCACACATACAGTTGGACGTCGTTGTCCGAGGTGAATCATTTGCCCTTCAGAGCCTTTTTAAGGGGACCAAAAATGGTGTAATTGGAGGTAGAGTGATCCGTACTGTATGGAGGGTCTCCGAGAACATCCCATTTGAATTTCTGCAGGAGCGACGCGACTGTGTTGGCCGTATGAGGCTTTGCATGGTCGTGGAGGAAAAATGACCTCACGGGTGAGATTTCCTGGTGGTTTTGATTTGATTGCTTGTCGAAGGGTGGTCTAGGTTTTCGAGTAACGCTGGACATTCAGTGTTGTCTCGTGCAGCAGGAAGTGTATCAGGAGGGGGCCCTCTTCGTCTTCTGCTGACGCCTCCATATCACTGTTTGCAATGTGACTGGCACCGTCGGACGATTCATGCATGCTGCTGCTAGCTCTGTAAAGTCACGTGACTTGCACGCGTGCCCTCTAGCGACAGAACGTGAATTCCCACGCTCTGGTGGGAACCACACCTCGTTACACACGCCACTATATTACCCTCCTGTCACCGGTTTGCGCATTGCAGACTCCGGCACGTTTATTTTTGATCACTCCTAATATAACTGAATAGCCACATGCCAAAATGGTCTCAGTCAGGAAATGTCCTAAATGCAGTTAACCAAACTGGTGCATTGCTGAAGGATACCCGCATCTCTTAATGCCAGAGGCACTGAATCAGATGTTTGTTCGTGGGAGGGAATATGCTAAGGAGGCCATGTTATGTGCTATAAAGACTTCAGCCACTGACAGAAGTTCATCTAGCACGTCACGGGAATACCGCCGGCAAAACCAGGAGAAGCCGCCCGACAGTACATTGAAAGATCACCACTAATAGAAAGTTATTACGCTGGCAAAGATATAAAATATTTAGATATCACACCTAACATTCTAATGAAGCGTAATTTGTTTAAGGAGAAACATACCAAGATGAGGGTCATGTTATGTAACATTTTGCACTTTTGGATGCCTTGAAGCAGACTGCACCTGCACATGTGAAGAAATGAAGGTGAAAGTGAGAAGCACTCTCCTTAACGACGTTCCAAAACGATGGGCAACTGAGGAGCTACTGGTTCGCAGGACAAGGACGGAAAAATTTTCTCAAAAGCTTACAGAAGAAGCTAAAAGATCAGACGAACCCCGAGTACTTACCACGACTTTTAACTACATGTAAAATGTACAAATCTCACAATTCCTTACCGTGATAAATTTTATCGTCGGCCTTATGTATTTCGTAATCATGACATTAAAAAAATAATATGCCAGGGGCTTTCAATAAGTAATTTTATTTATGAAAGCATGTTAGTTTTTCAGGATTCCTACACACTTTATTTCCCACTCTTTTGGCTACAAAATTCAATTTTTCAACGTATTCCCCGTTTAATGCGACGGCCTTACCAGTTTACTGGGAGGGCCCTTATGCTCGCATGGTCGATGTCGTTGCCAAAGTCCTGCTGCATCAATAACCTCCACGTCATCCACGTAATGCTTCGCGCGGAGTGCGTCCTTCATTGGACCAAACAGATGAAAGTCAGAAGGTGCGAGATCCGGATTGTAGGGTGGATGGGAATGAACAGTCCAATGAAATTTTGTGTGCTCTTCTCGTGTGCACATTCTTGTATGAGGCCTTGCTTGTCATGGGCAAGAAGAAGTTCATTTGCGTTTTTGTTGCGACGTACACGCTGAAGCTTCTTCTGTTTCCGAAGGATAGCACAATACACTTCCAAGATGATCGTCACACTTTGATGGAGGACATCATACAGAACGATCCTTTCAGAGTCCCAGAAGACCGTTGCAATGACTTACTGGCTGAGCGTGCAGCTTTGAACGTTTTTTTTTTTTTTTTTTCGGAGGAGAGAAGGAGCGCCGCCACTCCATGGATTGGCGGTTTGTTTCCGATTCAATGTGATGAACCCCTGTTTCATCGCCTGTGACGGGATTCGACAAGTGTTGTTAAGAGCAGTCTCGTAGCACACAAGCAGTTCCGGAGAGAAGGTCCTTCACTGCTCTTTACGGTCTTCTGTTAAGCGCCGAGGAACCAAACGAGCGCACAGTTTTGAGAACGCCAACTGGTGAACGTGTGTGCCAGCTAAAGTGGAATTATTTCACGATGTCGTACAACTGATTCCGCTCTTGCGCAACTGATACTGGCCTGGAGAAACATGTGTTGTATTACTTATTGAACGCGCCTCCGAGATATATCTTGAAGGAGATGGGAAACAGGTGCCCAGAGAAGTAAGCTTTGTGCTTTACGAGTTTCCGCTGAGCGTTCCTTCATCAGTCTTTGAGTTACAATTGAATTCCAATAATTGTGGAGGACAGAACAAAAATCATATAATATCAAGAATGCTATTGGCACTGAGCGGCTCTAACCGGTAGGAGCAAATTGAACATTATATTCCTGTCAACTGACATTTCTTCGTGCCTTTTGGCAAGGATTCCAGCGTAATCAGAAGAAAACTTAGAAAGAATGACAGTTTCTATACAATCACGAAGTAGCAGAGCGCATCATAGTTTCCGGCTAACGTCTAACATTTACTGTGGTAGAACATTTTCTATAATTTTTTATTATTAAAGCCATTGTTAAATGCATTTATCAAGAGAAAAAACCAGTAACTTTTATAGGAAACCCCGCAACAGGCTAATAGTATAAATTTATTTTATTTGCAGAATTTTTATTTCTTCACATTGTGAAGCGAACCCTGATAACACAGCAATATTATGCACTACTGAAGTTACAATCAGTAGAATATGAAGAATTGTTTAAATGTAATTATGTTTCTATTAGTTATTTCGAAACTAGGTTACAATTACGAAGGCCCTTTTAGCACGTAGCGATTCGTTTATAGTAAGGCTGACTTTTGTTTTTCATATCTTACGTTTTTTGTAGCGTTTTATCCCACAGGAAACATAATAAGTGCTGAAATTTCACAAATATACCTTTGATTTACTAATTATGTATAATAGACGATTCTCTTTCATGTGGGAAAAATACGTTCACCAAGGAACGTCTTTGTCGATACTCTTCAAATTTCCAAATGACTTATATTTAAATTTAGAGTTATAAATAAAAAGAAAAGAGTGGGACAGAGAAAGACAGAGACACGAGGAAGCAAAATGCAGTTTGGCAATTAAGACTCTCGTTAAATGTGCTGCGATAGGGAATTTTGTAAATCAAAATTTAAAAGCAGACAAATCGTTAGCGTAATATTTCAGATGTATCATCAGCAGCAATTACCAGCGAAAATTTGGCTGGCCTTATTGGTGGGTGTTTGATTGAATCGCATGATAAGCTGCTTATGAAGCGGAATATAAATTAATTTTTAATAACAGCTAAAACATGCCTTCGGAAATAACCCATTAACGGCATGATTATGTAGCCACCTGGGGTTGCTAGACTCCCGACTCCCTTGAATGAATTCGCCTGTATGGGCGTGACATTGAAAGTCCTTTCTTTACAGCTGATGATGTGCGATTTCTTGCCATCTGCGTAAAACCTGGTTGATATTTACAGCACTTAATTTTCACGGACGTTTACTAATGCTATAACAAATTGGAAAATAGTGTTGCGCAAAGAGAAATTATCCGGAAAGATGAATCCCACTTCCAAGCATAAAACAGAATGCCATCGGCACTAAAATCATTAGCAATAATGCATTATTTTCATAATTTTTACTAGCATTTAGATTTTGTCGTCTTTCAATTTCTTCAGCTCACGTATTATGCGATGCGAAAACGTGAACTGTATTAATACGTATAGATACCTTCCTGGAGATTCACAGTAAAATTCTTCTCGTTAATATGGTTTTGAATAACTGTCAATGGCCGGCCTGGGTGGCCGAGCGGCTCTAGGCACTACAGTCTGGAATCGCGTGACCGCTACGGTCGCAGGTTCGAATCCTGCCTCGGGCATGGATGTGTGTGATATCCTTAGGTTAGTTAGGTTTAAGTAGTTGTAAGTTCTAGGGGACTGATGACCCCAGAAGTCCCATAGTGCTCAGAGCCATTTGAACTATTTAACTGTCAATGATTACAGAATTAGAACACTCGTACATTAAAATCACATGGAAAAAAGAAGTGTACAGTCTTTAGGTTTTAATGCTACCACCCACCTTTACATAACACATCATGTTACATATAAAGCTGTCGATGAAGCGAGAGATTTAGTGTACAAATGCTGTGGGTTAACTGCAAGCTACCACAAATTTAATTAGCAACTTCCTTTGTTCGCAATTAATTTCAACTTTTGAGCCATCGCCTCTGCATCTCGTTCACGTATTTCCTCAGCTTTCCTCACGAAGCTGAGTACGCATGCTTTAGATCTTCTCTAAGAAAAGTGATTGGGAGTACTGTAAAAACAAGGTCTTCCTCTTTGTGATCAAGAAGAAAAAGCTTTTTTCTAACTGTTACTGATGTTTTAAAACTGAATTTATCAGTTAAGAAAATAACTACACAAAACACACTACCTACAGATGAGTGTAAATGGTTGGGTACGTTTCAGCATCGTAAAATCTAGATTGATTTCACTGTAGCGGGTAAAGAAAATTGAAAAACACGGGATGGAGCGGAGAATGAGGAAAGCATGGATTACATTGCACAATGATTTGTAATACATGAGCTACAATCTGAAATATACGACAGAAATAAAACTCCCAAGCAGCCATAGAAATGGAGTTGGCTGTGAAGTGGAAGTTATACGTATGCCATTATGACAAACCAAACTAAAATTTATTTAGCCTCTGATAATATTTGAATCTCTTATCATTCGATAACATACACAAGTAATATGTAGAAAGACTCTAAAGAACTTATATTATTTTAAATCCATACACTGAAAGGAGGCCTAACCGAATATTCATAAAAGTCAATATTTAGTCAAATGAATCAAACTTTGTAGAAGATTTCATAAAGAAACGAATATGCTAGAAACCATTTTTCTATTACTTTATGTACTGGTTAATAATTCGTCTGCAAATACACTCATGGGACAGTGTTTGTATATGGATTTTACGTTGAACATTTTCATCTGAAATATATAACTTTAACCCATATGTAAGAAAAGCTATCTTTGGACAGATTCCAGTATATCACAATGCAGCGTTCCTGTTTAACATTAAAGTGATGCTGTAAGTTTTGGATGTAATTATTTCATTCCTTACTATGAATATTTAGTTCCTGTCATGCGTCAGAGGGAAGACTGTTGTACTGTTTTAAGTACTTTTGTAGTTTGAGAATAAGACTGTGGCAAGTAAACCGTTAATGACATCATTAAAAAATAGAATATGAAAATTATTAAACTTTTATTACAGCGCTTGCTAGAGGCTAAAGTCTGAAAAGTGTCCAAAGGTACAGTCTTAGAGTGACTCGTACATCCTCTCCTGTTGGCGGGGACAAGTTCAAGTCTGTCACCTAAGGCACCGACGCTCAGAAATGTAGATGTAGCTATATGCACGTTTTGACAACATTATTAAATGCGGAAATTTCTGGAGGAAGTGTTGTCTCCTTCTCGAGCTAATCATGTGCTTTCCGAGTTTGTGGTCTAGTGACAGTCCGATGTACAAAGCGGAGATGCGTAGAGCACACTCAGTTCGTTTACTTCTCCTGCCGACACTAACATGACGCTGTAGTGCGACAAGAATATGGCGCATCACTGTAGAAAATCAACACTGTAATACGGCTTCCCTAGGCCAAGAGCACTCGAGGTGTAACGCATTTTAAAAGAGAAGACGAAGATTCCAGCGGCCAACATTGTGGGTATCCACTATTCAGTCATAAGTAGTACGAACTATGTGAAACTTACACTAATGGCCATTAAAATTACTACATCACGAAGATGACGTGCTACAGACGCGAAATTTAACCGACAGGAAGACGATGCTGTGGAATGCAAATGATTAGCTTTTCAGAGCATTCACACAAGGTTGGCGCCGGTGGCAACACCTACAACGTGCTGACATGAGGAAAGGTTCCAACCGATTTCTCATACACATACAGCAGTTGACCGGCGTTGCCTGGTGAAACATTGTTGTGATGCAAGGAAGAGAAATGCGTACCATCACGTTAGCAGAATATGGAATCGGTGGGTTGAGGAGGATAATATGGAACTCCGTGTTGGATCCCAACGGACTCGTATCACTAGCAGTCGAGATGACAGACATCTTATTCGCATGGCTGTAACGGAACGTGCAGCCACGCTCGATCCCTGAGTCAACAGATAGGGACGTTTGCAAGACAACAACCATCTGCACGAACAGTTCGACGACGTTTGCAGCAGCATGGACTATCAGCTCGGAGACCATGGCTGCAGTTACCCTTGACGCTGCATCACAGACACGCGCGCCTGCGATGGTGTACTCGACGACGACCCTGGGTGCACGAATGGCAAAACGTCATTTTTTCGGGTGAATCCAGATTCCGTTTACAGCAGCGTGATGGTCGCATCCGTGTTTGGCGACATCGCGGTGAACGCACATTGGAAGGGCGTATTCGTCATCGCCATACTGGCGTATCACCCGGCGTGATGGTATGGGGTGCTATTGGTTACACGTCTCGGTCACCTCTTGTTCACACTGACTGCTCATTAAACAGACCTTACGTTTCAGATGTGTTACGACCCGTGGCTCTACCCTTCATTCGTCCCTGCGAAACCCTACTTTTCAGCAGGATAACACACGACCGCATGTTGCAGGTCCTGTACGGGCATTTCAGGATACAGAAAATGTTCCACTGCTGCCCTGGCCAGCACATTCTCCAGATATCTCACCAATTGAGAACGTCTGGTCAATGGTGGCCGAGCAACTGGTCGTCACAATACGCCAGTCACTACTCTTGATAAACTGTGGTATCAAGGACGCTATTACGGCCAGTGGTGGTTGTTGTGGGTACTGATTTCTCAGGATCTATGAACCCAAATTGCGTGAAAATGTGGTCACATGTCATTTCTAGTATAATATATTTGTCCAATGAATATCCGTTTACCATGTGCTTTTCTTCTAGGTGTAGCAATTTTAATGGCCAGTAGTGTATTTGGAATGCTACGTGTGACAAGCTTCTGTGAGAGATGAAACAAGGACTGGACTTCTACCTCGCTGACAGAAATGTCGGCAACGTCGACGTTGACCATGTTGGAGTGAGACTATGGAAAATATGCTTATTCGAACTACCCCTTGAACTCCTGGCAGCCCACGCCCTTGCGGCACTTCAGCCCTAAGTCACGGTACAAGAACGCATGTCAGGAAATTGGACCAAATTTAAGACGTGTCCAGTCCCCAATGGAGTACTCCAAATGTGCATTGAACTCTGACGACACTTATCATCATACTTTCTGACAGGAAGCCGCCAAGCCATAATTATTTATGACGGCTCCTAATTGCGCAAAGAGGATCTACGTTTCGAGTGCCTCCAGCGTTTACTTACACAGTTTAAACACACAAACTGCACAGTTGGTATCTCCTACTCAGAAGGATACACACGATAAAAGCGTTCACCACTCGCTGGAGGAAGATGAACCATCCTGCCGAACACCAGCCATGAGGCTGACACTATTGATACCGACACCAACCTTGCGGAACAGACGGCAGGACAGACATTGTCCCTCTGCCAGTACTCTGCGGCTAACAGTGATCAGCAGGAAAGATCCAGAGCAGCCTGTGAAGCCTCTCCATCCCTTCCTGTCAATCACTACGACCTTAAGGGACATGAACAGACTTCTGTCCTTACGTCATGAGCCGAGGACTTCGATACCCTTTCCAGGGCCCACTGAGGTCTCAACAACAACGGGAGGGTCGCGGTCGGCGGGATATGACGTCACGGGCTATGTCTGCTGCTCCCGACCATGGCAATGGATTACACGGTCCAGCCACCGGCCCACCAGGCTTACCGCTTGCTCACGATGAATAACAGCATGGTTAGCTCTCCTGCCAAGACCCGCCTCCTGAGAGAAACAATACGAGCCACAGCAGTCGACTTCGCATTTGTACGAGAAGAACCAACGAACACAGTCCTGGTCTTTTTTGGTTATGCAACGTACGTGATACTTGGTGTCCCTGCAGACATTAGCGTCGCGCCCTCTGCTCGAGGGTTCACAGACTATCGTTGACGAAGCGCCGATTAGAAGAAGCTGTAGTCCGCTCGTGACAACACGACGAAACGCCCACAGAAGTACCCACCACATACGACATTGTGACATACATGTGCCGACAATGCCGACGATCAATTATAAGCCTTACGACGTGAGACAGTTGCTCCTATACAACCCAAGTCACCGTATGGAAAGCCATTGAGGCTCAGTTTTGTCACCTATAACAGGAAAGAACTGTAGATGACGAGGCCACTGGGGACGCATTACGGCCAGTGACGTAGGCTATCGACATTTCAAAAGCGCTGGCAGTAACGGAAGAAGTCTCACGTTAGGATGTGGCAGGTGAAGTCAATAAGTCTCCCCAGCATGTTGGGTTACCAGTCGAGTTTAACGAAACTTTACATGACTGCATGATGCTCCACTGGGTTACAATGCTCCACGATCTCACGTCCGCAGACTGTATTGTACCACCTACTTTTGTCAAAGGATTTCTCATACCTGCAGACAAGGGTGCGAATTGGTCGCAGGGGGCAGATGCCAACATATAAATGGTGACTGTCGACTGCAGGGACTTAATAACGATCGCCTTCGATACACTTCACCATAACTTCATCCAGTAGGTGATAGGCCATATGGTATTTCCCGCCAAGCCTTATTGATATCCTGCGCCAGCTTTTGGCAGCAGCGAGCTCTCAAATCCAGGTCAATGGACTGACGGGGGCCCAATACCAATTAAATGGTCCCTTTCTACCTTCCTTTATGCCATCGCGCTCGAGCCACCCCGGGGTGTTTGCCACCACATGATATCTGGGATCATAGCGCGACATCATCTTCCGCTATACGGCGTACGCTGACGATCTACTACTTCTAGTTCGTTCCAATCAATAAAATCCACAGCATACTCAAAGCGATACGGACAGGACCAATGCAGACTTCTGAACGTCAACAAATCGCCAACATTGAATATCGTATGCAGTCTCGGGCAGGTGGCTGTCTCCCCCCTTCCGCCACTTTCTGAACTGATACATTTTCACGTTTAGGAAAGAAGTGCGTGGAACGGCAGCAGCAGACCATCGAAAGTTACTATAGCGTGTACGCATGATGGTGTTCCTGAATCTTCTCTGTTACTTGAACCAGCTGAAATGTATGGAATACCCAAGGCTCCATGTGACGTTAAAACCGAGTCACGTGGCACAAATCTTCCCCGTGCGAGTGGTGATATGTCGCAAACGTCAGACAATATTTGGTTAACACCTGCCCACAGGACACATATTTAAAATTCGAGTATATTACGGCACTCTCATCCTCCACCTGCTTGATGGAGGACTGGTACTGGTTAGCGCATTGCCACGGTCAGCTGTCCTCTGCATCAAAAACATGTGGAAACTATCGACCAGTCGTCAGACTTTCCTCACGGGTCATCAATTGAATGTTATGCTGCCGGTCCCTCACGTCCTGCCGGTGTCGGTGGCGCAGGCCACGACATATCTCTCTCATGTGTCAACATTTATTTCCAAATACAGCTAGGCGGTCTCAGATCTCCCTGCAAAACGCCTGCTGAAGGTAAAAAGACTTTTACACCACCCTTCTGCAAGCCTTTCTGCATAGCATGTACGCATCTGTCCATTGGATAGAAGTGTGGGAAACGATGCACCATCACTTTCAGACCACCACCACGCGCGTAATGTGGTATGAAGTTATGAATAAAAAATATTCGACGAGACACCGGCTCCAAGCTGTCGAATTAATTAACTCCCTCTTTGCCCCAACAGTTACCTCCTGGGCCCGATGAACAACGCTTCACATGCGTGTCGTCGTCGGGCGTTTGGCGACTGACACGGAAGATCTTAGCTTGTTACGTCCGCATCACGCCTGACGTTACTGGTCTCGGATACTCCTCTGTCCGGATGACTATTACGACCCCCGTCTCAAAAACCATGCGATTACGTGGCTCAAGGGAATGAACATCGACTGTATCTTCGGCGAAGGGGAGAAAGTAAAGCCTGACTACTGGTGTTACATGCAAAACGCTCACAACACTTTTGAATGCACGCCGAGGTACTGTACGTTTTTCACAAATCATTTACAGTGTGTTTTCGTTAACCCTTCCTCTAGTTGCGGAGTGCCAGTTTGAATCTGACTTTCCGCGTAGCATGACATTGGAGTTAAACTGAGAGAGGTTAGGAAGTCATTGCTTGAACGTAATCAGTTCGCTCGTTGGGCATCCCTAAGCAATATTGTTTCTGGTGCGTTTATGTTAACTTCTTACGAAGAAACTAACGGCTGATTAGTAACAAAAGACGTATACCGGAGCAAAGGGAAGTGTGAACATAATATTTTTCATGTGAACTGTTCCCGAGGGTTATGCCCATCAGAAATGGTATTAGATTCCAACAACTGAAACACCTTTCGGTTGCAGCGTAAGAAAAACGATTGACAAAACTGCATCACAAGTTCCTACTAGACATAAAGCACTCTGGTAACGTTACGAATAAACATTCTACGACTCTTGAAAATCTTTTGGTCTTAAACGCTCAAACTTTTGCCTTTCCTGTTCCTTGTCGAACAACCTCCAAGAAAATTTCATTCAGACGAAAATGTAGTCCAAGGCTAGACATACGACATTTTAACCCAGAACCCATAGGTTTGTTCAGGTGTGGAATAGGTAACCCCCTCAGCATTGAAATCTCCTGGTAGATTAAAACTGTGTGCCAACAGAACCTCGAACTCGGAACCCTTGCCTTTCGCAAACAATTGCTCTATCGACTCGTTTTTTACTTTTCATTTTGTTATTTATTGTTCGTGGCATCTGGTCTGGATGGACATCTCTTGACGACCCGTTGAAGTTCATGCTTGGTTAATTCACTTGGTGTTTTAGTTATAGAAGGCAGCCAACCCTCTCACTAAACACGCTGAGCTACCGTGCCAGCATGACTGATCCACCCTAGCATAATTCACGACGCGTCCTCGCAGATTTATTTCCCCCAGTAGCTCGTCTCCTACTTTCCAAATCTCACAGAATATCTACTGCGAAACTTGCAACAAGACTAGCGCTCTTTCAAGAAAGGTGATTACGGAGACACGGCTTGGCCATAGCCTAGAAGATGTTACAGAATGAAAATGTGTGCCAGACCGAGACTCGATCTTGGGACCGTCGCCTACGAAGCTACAAGAAGCTACAAGTGTCGTCGTAACTGCCGCCTGCTTCACGTCTGCTGTGCAGCGAGCTACCTTAATTTAAGTATTAACTGTATTTTTCTTACTTGTCACTTCTTCTTCCGTGTGAATTTGCTTTTAGGAATCATTAATTTTCGAGTGCTAGTAATACTGTTCCATAGATTTCGTGTTTGTTTTGAATACAGTTAGAGAGAGTCCCTGTAGTCAACCAGAGTGCCAGTAGTGCTAGTGTTTGTTTTCAATACAGTCCAGAGACAGGTAGTGCTATTTTCATTGTTTTCTACAAGAAGTGGCTAGCAACCACAGTTTAGTGAGTAAGCAGCCGCCTTTAGAGAATTAGCAGTCTAGTGAAAGGTTGATTAACTCTCTTCAGTAAATTGATTCCTTAGGATGGATAGGATGTGTGACTGCTGTGTACGGACGCAGGAGGAGCTGGCCACTGTTCGCGAACAGCTGAGCGTGTTGATGGCCGCGGTCAGCCGTCTTCAGGCTGCTGCCTCGGAGTGTAGCGGCAGTGGGGAGTCTGGTGCGTCGCAGGGTACACCCCAGGTGTTACATGCTTCACCCACTGTCCCTGCTGTCGAGACATCTTCGCGGGTACCGGGCGCGGTTGGGCCACCCTCTCCCCAAGGGGAGTGGCGGGTTCAGCGGCGTTCGCGGCGCACGAGGCGGAGGGTCAATGTGGAGGCTGGCCGTGTGGCATCGCCCGCTCCGCCTGTGAGTGGACATGTGGCTGCTCCTTCAGCAAGGTCCGAGCAGGCACACGGGGGGAGGGGTTTATTAGTTATTGGGAGCTCCAACGTTAGGCGGGTGATGGAGCCCCTTAGGGAAATAGCGGGAAGGTCGGGGAAGAAGGCCAGTGTTCACTCTGTCTGCTTGCCGGGGGGTCTCATCCGAGATGTGGAGGAGGCCCTACCGGCGGCGATAGAGAGCACTGGGTGCACCCGATTGCAAATTGTTGCTCATGTCGGCACCAATGACTCATGCCGTCTGGGTTCAGAGGTCATCCTCAGTTCGTACAGGCGGAATTGGTGAAGGCGGAAAGCCTCGCTCGCGGGGTGGAATCAGAGCTAACTATTTGTAGTATCGTTCCCAGAACCGATCGCGGTCCTCTGGTTTGGAGCCGAGTGGAAGGCTTAAACCAGAGGCTCAGACGATTCTGCGGAGATCTGGGGTGCAAATTTCTCGACCTCCGCTATCGGGTGGAGAAATGTAGGGTCCCCCGGAATAGGTCAGGCGTGCACTACACGCCGGAAGCGGCTACAAGGGTAGCGGAGTACGTGTGGAGTGCACATGGGGTTTTTTTAGGTTAGAGAAACCCCTCCTTAGGCCCGACAAGACGCCTCCTGAGACGTGGCAAGGTAGGAGTAGGCAAAATGCAACAGGGAATAACAATATTAATGTGCTAATAGTAAACTGCAGGAGCGTCTATAGAAAGGTCCCAGAACTGCTCTCATTAATAAACGATCACAACGCCCATATAGTCCTAGGGACAGAAAGTTGGCTGAAACCAGACGTAAACAGTAATGAAATCCTAAACTCAGATTGGAATGTATACCGCAGAGACAGGCTGAACAGTGAAGGAGGAGGCGTGTTTATAGCGATCAGAAGTGCAATACTATCGAAGGAAATTGACGGAGATCCGAAATGTGAAATGATTTGGGTGAAGGTCGCGGTTAAAGCAGGCTCAGACATGGTAATTGGATGTCTCTATAGGCCCCCTGGCTCAGCAGCTGTTGTGGCTGAGCACCTGAAGGATAATTTGTAAAATATTTCGAGTAGATTTCCCCACCATGTTATAGTTCTGGGTGGAGATTTTAATTTGCCGGATATAGACTGGGAGACACAAACGTTCATAACGGGTGGCAGGGACAAAGAATCCAGTGAATTTTTTTAAGTGCTTTATCTGAAAACTACCTTGAGCAGTTAAACAGATAACCGACTCGTGGCGATAACATATTAGACCTTCTGGTGACAAACAGACCCGAACTATTTGAAAAAGTTAACGCAGAACAGGGAATCAGCGATCATAAAGCGGTTACGGCATCGATAATTTCAGCCGTAAATAGGAATATTAAAAAGGGTAGGAAGATTTTTCTGTTCAGAAAAAGTGACAAAAAGCTGATTTCAGAGTACCTGTTAGCTCAACACAAAAGTTTTGTCTCAAGTACAGATAGTGTTGAGGATCAGTGGACAAAGTTCAAAACAGTCGTACATTATGCGTTAGATGAGTATGTGCCGAGCAAGATCGTAAGAGATGGAAAAGAGCCACCGTGGTACAACAACCGAGTTAGAAAACTGCTGCGGAAGCAAAGGGAACTTCACAGCAAACATAATCATAGCCAAAGCCTTGCAGACAAACAAAAATTACGCGAAGCGAAATGTAGTGTGAGGAGGGCTATGCGAGAGGCGTTCAGTGAATTCCAAAGTAAAGTTCTATGTACTGACCTGGCAGAAAATCCTAAGAAATTTTGGTCTTATGTCAAAGCGGTAGGTGGAGCAAACCAAAATGTCCAGACACTCTGTGACCAAAATGGTACTGAAACAGAGGATGACACACTAAAGGCCGAAATACTAAATGTCTTTTTCCAAAGTTGTTTCACAGAAAGATTGCACTGTAGTTCCTTCTCTAGATTGTCGCACAAATGACAAAATGGTAGATATCGAAATAGACGACAGAGGGATAGAGAAACAATTAATATCCCTCAAAAGAGGAAAGGCCTCTGGACCTGATGGGATACCAGTTCAATTTTACACAGAGTACGCGAAGGAACTTGCCCGCCTTCTTGCAGCGGTGTACCGTAGGTCTCTAGAAGAGCGTAGCGTTCCAAAAGATTGGAAAAGGGCACAGGTCATCCCCGTTTTCAAGAAGGGACGTCGAACAGATGTGCAGAACTATAGACCTATATCTCTAACGTCGATCAGTTGTAGAATTTTGGAACACGTATTGTGTTCGAGTATAATGACTTTTCTGGAGACGAGAAATCTAATCTGTAGGAATCAGCATGGGTTTAGAAAAAGACGGTCATGTGAAACCCAGCTCGCGCTATTCGTCCACGAGACTCAGAGGGCCATAGACACGGGTTCACAGGTAGATGCCGTGTTTCTTGACTTCCGCAAGGCGTTCGATACAGTTCCCCACAGTCGTTTAATAAACAAAGTAAGAGCATATGGACTATCAGACCAATTGTGTGATTGGATTCAAGAGTTCCTAGATAACAGGACGCAGCATGTTATTCTCAATGGAGAGAAGTCTTCCGAAGTAAGAGTGATTTCGGGTGTGCCGCAGGGGAGTGCCATAGGACCGTTGCTATTCACAATATACATAAATGACCTGGTGGATGACATCGGAAGTTCACTGAGGCTTTTTGCAGATGATGCTGTGGTGTATCGAGAGGTTGTAACAATGGAAAATTGTACTGAAATGCAGGAGGATCTGCAGCGAATTGACGCATGGTGCAGGGAATGGCAAATTGAATCTCAATG
This sequence comes from Schistocerca cancellata, assembly GCF_023864275.1. Taxonomy (NCBI): domain Eukaryota; kingdom Metazoa; phylum Arthropoda; class Insecta; order Orthoptera; family Acrididae; genus Schistocerca; species Schistocerca cancellata. The sequence continues at coordinate 448,303,740 of NC_064630.1, read as the reverse complement.
TAGACAAGTGTAATGTGCTGCGAATACACAGAAAGATAGATCCTTTATCATTTAGCTACAAAATAGCAGGTCAGCAACTGGATGCAGTTAATACCATAAATTATCTGGGAGTACGCATTAGGAGTGATTTAAAATGGAATGATCACATAATGTTGATAGTCGGTAAAGCAGATGCCAGACTGAGATTCATTGGAAGAATCCTAAGGAAATGCAATCCGAAAACAAAGGAAGTAGGTTACAGTACGCTTGTTCGCCCACTGCTTGAATACTGCTCAGCAGTGTGGGATCCGTACCAGATAGGGTTGATACAAGACATAGGGAAGATCCAACGGAGAGCAGCGCGCTTCGTTACAGGATCATTTAGTAATCGCGAAAGCGTTACGGAGATGATAGATAAACTCCAGTGGAAGACTCTGCAGGAGAGACGCTCAGTAGCTCGGTACGGGCTTTTGTCAAAGTTTCGAGAACATACCTTCACCGAAGAATCAAGCAGTATATTGCTCCCTCCTACGTATATTTCGCGAAGAGACCATGAGTATAAAATCAGAGAGATTAGAGCCCACACAGAGGCATACCGACAATCCTTCTTTCCACGAACAATACGAGACTGGAATAGAAGGGAGAACCGATAGAGGTACTGAAGGTACCCTCCGCCACACACCGTCAGGTGGCTTGCGGAGTATGGATGTAGATGTAGATGTAGAAGAGGTACCGGGGGGTGTAATGCTGTGAGGACTGGTTGTGTGTCGTGCTTGAATAGCACAGCCGGTAGAGCACCTGCCCACAAAAGACGAAGGTCCCGAGTTCGAGACTCGGTTCAATACATATTATTAATCGGATAGGAAGTTTCATACTGGGCGCACTCTCCAGAAGAATGAAAATTTCACCTCAGCAGTGAGACACGTTCTAAATAACGTGAAAAAAATATACAGGGTGAACCACAAGGAATGGCTACTATTTAGAAATAAGTCAGGAACGATCAACCACAGCTAAAAAGTCTAATAAACGTGAGATCTAACATGCATACATAAATCCTAGAACATCTGCGGCGCGAATATTTTATTTTACTACTAAACCACCGTAAATTTTACTACTCAACATTTTATTCAAAATAAATCATAATTTGGAAGTAATGCATTATTTAATTACAATTATTAAATCTGCAATGGTATTTTACACACCAAATTAATTACAGAATATCTTGTTTTATACTCTCCTGCAATAGCAGATTTTACGAGGGTTTAGTAAACTAGGGTTAAGGGCTATGAGCACAAATTAACCTTCAACTGTGTGAAGCAAACTTCTTCTAGTCCAGGCTCTTTGCTTTCCATGTTCTGAGTGGAGGTAGCATGGCCCAAAATTAGAAAAAAATGGTATTGTAAAATTGGGCTCTAAAATGCATACCTTAAGAGCTACAGAAACAGATAGAAGATAAGTGTTCTACAGTAGAGAAGATAAACAACTGATCAAAGCTCCTAACATTTTTACTTTAGAGGTCATGTTTAGTGGACATTTTCTTCTGGTTTTCATGCACACTATCACATTCCAAAATATGTAAGCAAAGAGCTTCCAGCAGAAGAGATTTGTTTCGCAGTACCGAAGATGAAAATGTGCTCACTGGTCTTATGGTATCAATTTTAGAGCCCATGATAACTAGGCCTTTCCTTTAGAATAATGGTTCCCGTCACAGCCATGATTACTGACCATTCCTCACATGACAGCCTTTACTATTGATAATTTCTCTCTGATATTTGCAGTTGGAAAACTCTCATAAATTAAACACTATATTAATATAAATGAAATAAATCTTAAAATGATAACGTCATGACGAAAGTATGTATTAGTAGACATGAGGTATTTGTAACATGAGCGCATCTATAGCCAAAAAATTTGCAAACTGTTACGCAATACAGACTTCTAAACGATCTATGTTTACTTGCTGTCATAAGTCATACTCAAGTAGATGGGAAATGTGGTACTTAGTAAATAAAACTGCCTTTACTGTTACCATAATATTAGGTAGGCAGACGTGGAAACAGGCATTATCAGTTCTAAAGTATTGTGAGTTTTTTTAAGCTCACACTACGTGGTGCTGAATGTAGGGAGACTACCTGTGACGAAGAAGATTTCTTAAGATTTCCTTATGTATTTTCGATGTAGCTGCTTGCAACTTTGCCACAGACAGACTGGAAATCTAGCCTTAACGAGTCCAGAACTGCCTGTCGCAGAAGTCTTTACTTTACAGGCTACCATGTTACGTCATGACTAGCAAAGCGCTGCAATTGTGGCGAAAGTCAAAGTGAAAGACGATATGAGATGTAGTTTACGTGGGGAACGACCCTCCTGGACTTAAAACCATAATTTGAGAACCGTACGTCGTACATTAAGTGCAAATATCTCTGATTATTTAATGGAAAAGCACAACAAATCAGGCGAAATTAGCAGGTTAGTTCAGGGTAACCAGGAAGTAAATAGTTGATCACAAAGTGGCATATCATGTTCTGCATTGTTACCAATATTCAGCTATAATACTACCGGGGAGAACAGCAGCTGTTGACTTCGTTGAAAGGAACAGGAAGTCACTACACCTTACGTCCCAAAGACGCAGCTGTCGAGAATCAGATTACTAGAATTATGTATCAGTTAGTCTTATTTGTATTGCTGTAACCTGATTTAGGGACTAGAGCATTATCACTAATAACAGTGAGATGCACTGAATGCGTAATAAACAGCATAAATCAATAACTGTTTTGATTATTTATGTTTTTCTGTCTTAAGTATATGAAAAACTTAAAAGCTCATTCACCATATAGGATTCCCATTTTGGAACGTTCCAGTGGTTATAGTGTAAACACTAGGAGTGGACCACACATTTTTTTATCATTATAAACTTTCAAATCAAATGGTTCAAATGGCTCTGAGCACTATGGGACTCAACTTCTCAGGTCATTAGTCCCCTAGCACTGTGAACTAGTTAAACCTAACTAACCTAAGGACACCACACACATCCATGCCCAAGGCAGGATTCGAACCTGCGACCGTAGCGGTCTCGCGGTTCCAGACTGCAGCGCCTAGAACCGCACGGCCAGTTCGACCGGCTAAACTTTCAAAATATTATTCTTAAGAACATTGTCATTTGTACAATCTCCAAAACTTAGGAACACAAAAGAACAGACAACACCGAAGTGTAATTACAAAACATGAACATCCACAGAGAGAGTTGTTAATCTAGGAATAATGTAAAGTTTCATATCAAGCAAGGTTACGCTGCACAGAGTTCCATACTCCGCGAGCAAAAATGAAGACCCAAAGAAAAGCGGAGGAAATCAAACCAGCTAATATGAAAGGAGACGCAGCAGTCACCATAACTTGGAACAATAAATGCAGACACTGACAGTAGGGACTAGAACTACCCTTAACCAAAACTGTCACTCAATATATAAATATTGAAAGCATGAGAAAAATCATCTAATTGTTAAAATTATACGGCCTCTTATGCTTATTCAATAAAGTCGAAAATGTTCTATTTTGAATAGCTCTTCCACGTACAGTACACTTAAAACAGACAGATCCAAGATGAGAGTGGGCAAATTTTTTATGTAGCACTTCACGGTCTGCACAAAGTGTTGTAAATATTGTTCTTCCAAGGTTTACACGTACGACTCCCTTAGGGTGCCACAATATTCATATGAGAATAATGGAACTGCAGTGCGATGGCTGTGGTAGTAAGTGATTCACACTGACGAGAGGTTGGGATCAGGATCATCTCAGTGAGTGACAACGCTGCCGTATAGGAGCACCTGTCCCTATTCACCTGCAGTACCTGTAGGCAACATGCCGTAACACCCTTATCCAACCAAATACCTCTTAACCCCCTATAAGACATGAAATGGTACTGCTAGTACGTTTCATGTAAACAATTTGTACACCAATAACGTTAGAACGTCACCAAATTGATTGTCATGGTAGTCTAGGGCATAACAAATTTTTTCCAGTCTTATACTCATGGAATATTCTGTGTTTTATTTTCATGTGTCACTCATCCCAGTTCCTATCGGTAACCCTTCACGAGTATACAGGGTGGTCCATTGATCGTGACCGGGCCAAATATCTCACGAAATAAGAGTCAAACGAAAAAACTACAAAGAACGAAACTTGTCTAGCTTCAAGGGGGAAACCAGATGGTGGTATGGTTGACCCGCTAGGTGGCGCTGCCATAGGTCAACGGATATCAACTGCGTTTTTAAAATTAGGAACCCCCATTTTTATTACATACTCGTGTAGTACGTAAATAAATATGAGTGTTTTAGTTGGACCACTTTTCTCGCTTTGTGATGATGGCACTGTAATAGTCACAAACATATGGATCACAATTTTAGACGAACAGTAGGTAACAGGTACGTTTTTAAATTAAAATACAGAACGTAGGTAAATTTCAACATTTTATTTCGGTTGTTCCAATGTGATACATGTACTTTTGTGAACTTCTCATTTCTGAGAACGCATGCTGTTACAACGTTATTACCTGTAAAAACCACATGAATACAATTAATTCTCAAAATGATGTCCGTCAACCTCAACGCATTTGGCAATACGTGTAACGACATTCCTCTCGACAGCGAGTAGTTCGCCTTCCGTAATTTTCGCACATGCATTGACAGTGGATGTTGTCAGGCGTTATGGTTGGATCACGATAGCAAATATCCTTCAACTTTCCCCACAGAAAGAAATCCGGGGACGTCAGATCCAGTGAACGTGCGGGCCATGGTATGGTGCTTCGACGACCAATCCACTTGTCATGAAATACGCTATTCAATAGCGCTTCAACCGCACGCGAGCTATGTGCCGGACATCCATCATATTAGAAGTACATCGCCATTCTGTCATGCAGTGAAACATCTTGTAGTAACATCAGTAGAACATTACGTAGGAAATTAGCATACATTGCATCATTTAGATTGTCATCGATAAAATGGGGTCCAATTATCCCTCCTCCCATAATGCCACACCATACATTAACCCGCGAAGGTCACTGATGTTCCACTTGTCGCAGCCATCGTGGATTTTCCGTTGCCCAATAGCGCCTATTATACCGATTTACGTTACCGCCGCTAGTGAATGACGCTTCGTCGCTAAATAGAAAGCGTGCAAAAAAGCAGTCATCATACCGTAATTTCTCTTGTGCCCAGTGGCAGAACTGTACACGACGTTCAAAGTCGTCGTCATGCAATTCCTGGTGCATAGAAATATGGAACGGATGCAATCGATGTTGATGTAGCATTCTGAACACCGACGTTTTTGAGATTCCCGATTCCCGCAATTTTTCTACTACTGATGCTCGGATTAGTCGCGGCAGCAGCTAAAACACCTACTTGGGCATCATCATTTGTTGCAGGTCGTGGTTGACGTTTCACATGTGGCTGAACACTTCCTGTTTCTTTAGAAAAACGTAACTATCTGGCGAACGGTCCGGACACTTGGATGATGTCGTCCTGGATACCGAGCAGCATACATAGCTCACGCCCGTTGGGCATTTTGATCGCAATAGCCATACATCAACACGATATCGACCTTTTCCGCAATTGGTAAACGGTCCATTTTAACACGGGTAATGTATCACGAAGCAAATACCGTTCGCACTGGCGGAATGTTACGTGATACCACGTACTTATACGTTTGTGACTATTATAGCGCCATCTACCACAAAGCGAAAAAAGTGGTCCAACTAAAACATTCATGTTTATTTACGTACAACACTAATATGTAATAAAAAATGGGGGTTCTTATTTAAAAAACGCAGGTTATATCCGTTTGACCTATTGCAGCGCCATCGAGCGGGCCAGCCATAGGGCTATCTGGTTTACCCCTTCAAGCTAGACGAGTTTCGTTCATTGTAGTTTTTTCGTTTGATGCTTATTTCGTGCGATATTTGGCCCGGTCACTATCAATGAACCACCCTGTATAACTGTGTGAAGTTTGTGTGTGATGGGCCACCGAAAAGTGACGGAATAGCAATAGAGATTTATAGTGTAGTGGTCTTGGTCACAATACAAGGCAACAACCAATGAGAGAGGTTCACCTGCGGTCTGAACGGAGAGATTGTCTACTGAAGTCCGCTGTGCTAGGACACTGTCATATGGGCGCCCGTCAAGTGCAGATGCTGATGTTTCGGAGCTCCTGCTGATGTTGCGTAAAAGGTACAAATACGAGTTACAATATCGTTGTTAGCGTACGTAATGCGTAGTTTCGAGTCAGAGGAGTGTCAGAAGACGATTTGTAAATTTTCTGGTATAAAGTAACTTTATATTGAGGTAGTGAGCGTTACGTATAAGTGTTGCACGACACCTGTGCTGTCTGTTTGTAAAATAACTGTGAGTAAAATTAATTCATTTGAGTGAATGTGTTACGTTATTGCTTAAGTAGTAAATTGTTGTGGGGTAAAGTTACATTTTATACTAGTTTTCTTTGTGATGTGGTCAAGAGCACCCATTCACTCCAATTTTGTTAGTGCAGATTAACAACTAGATAGCGAAGGTTTCGTGGGTGTTTAAGTACCTTAAATGCTTGCTGAAGAGAACAGAAGCCAGGCCTCAGTGTTTTCACTGACTTATCAATTTTAGGCAGTTTTCTTTGTGACTTGTAATACAGCTGCTGTGTTCGTTGCGTGGTTGCGTGGAAATTATTCTGAGACCACTTGAGTTCTGGGAGTCGGCTAAAATGTACTAATGTTTTCCAAAAACGATTCTGTGAAGTGTGATACCCAGTTTTGTGTAAATTTATTTTCGATTTCAACTTGTTCTTCATGCATAAGATTTTGCCATGGGTGCATTTTAGTTAACATGTTAGTTAACATGTTAACATGTTGACGTTGGTTCAGATTTTATTTAATTTCCTGCAGTACGATATAATGATTCTGTTGGCCATGAGCCATGTCGTACATGATAATTTAGTATATGTCTATGAGTTGCTTTTGCGAAACCTAATGGACTCCATGTGTTCCCACCACCGTGAATTCGTTCGCCTTCTCCGCGCAAGCCTTTTGTTTCAATCCCTTGATATTTAAAAATACACTGTAAAAGCTAGATTCTTTAATTTATCTCAAATTTCAAATTTTGTGATGGACTTTGTTGCTATGCACACCAATTTACTTTGCTAAACTATATCAAATACAATGACTATACCCGTAGTGTAATATAACTTGTGTACGAAGCTCGTCAGGAATCTGTTTTGTTTCGCTTTCATACAAAGCAGTGTGGCTCAAGTAGCCGTAATATCTACCACATGCATACCCTAACTCTAATCTATAGTTTTAATTGCTTTTGTGTGATTGTGATGATGCATACTGCTACGTGGAAACACAATGTATTATTGTGTGACGGGAGATCCCTTTTCCTATATGGGAGACCAACCAACATAAAATTCATAAATGTAGTCGTTATAACAATGTAAAATTCATAACTCTTGTCATTAGTGCATACGTAATTACCATTCATAGAATCACTGTCATATTTGCATTACCTGTAATGACACAAACGGTTACCGCCCTCTGTACTGGTTAGAGGCTCAAGTTGCGGTATCCGCTGCGTTGTTAAATTCATTAGCTTTCAAGTTCCACGTAGAAACCGTAAATATCATTAAAATTGATATTAATTAATTTCACCAAGTAATAGCGATTACTCTGTTTAGGAATCGCTAGAGGAGGAGGTATACTTGGGAAAGGCCACAAGATACGGTAATGCTTCAGTTATAATACGTCATGATCAGGCAGATGTCCCAAAATCAGATATTGGCTTGTAAGGCGTACCCAGCAGCAGATACAGATTTAAATCAAAATTTAGTAATGATGAACAGTAGGCTCAAGTTTAGGAGACTAATCAGCAAAAATCATTGCGCAAAAAAATGAGATGTGGAAGCACTTAGGAATGCAGAGATTCTCTTGAAGTTCTCAGGCGCTAACGATACTACGACAAGGAATAGATCTGAAAGCAGTTCAGCTGAAGAGAAACGGACATCTCTAAAAAAGGCAATTACAGAAATCGGAAGTGAAACCTATGTACTAGGAAGTTAACACCGCAGAAACCACAGATAACAGAAGAATTAATTGATTTGATTGATGATAGAAGGAATTATGAAAAGGTTCGGGGAAATTCAGAAATACAGAAACATAAATCACTTACGAGTGAAAAAAGTGGGAAGTGCAAGGAATCTAAGCTGTAATGGCTACATCAAAAATGAGAAAGAATCGTAAGAGAGATGTTTGTCGCAAGCACCGAATCGACACACAAAAGAAATCGAAACAGTCTCCGGAGAAATTAAAAGCAACAGCACTAACATCAAGAGTGTAGCAGGAATTCCTCTGTTAAATCCTGAGGAAAGAGCGAATAGGTGGGAGGAGTACATTGCAACCCTCTATGAGGGGGAATACTTGACTGATGAAGTTATAGAATAAGAAACTGCAGTCGATTGGTAACAGGTAGGAGGTCGAGTGCATTTAATGTTATCACACTGCCCCCTCATAGACGCCTTCCCCATATAGATGAGATAGGGGATCAGGTATTAGAATCAGAAATTGGAAGAGTATTGGAATACTTAAGATCAGATACGACAGAATAGATAGATAACATTCTACCGTAATTTTTAAAATCATTGGATGAAGTCGCAACAAAAAGACTATTCACGTTGGTGTGCAGAATGTATGAGACTGACGATACACCAAATACTTCCCTAATAACGTTATCCACAAAGTTCCGAAGACTGCAAGGGCTGACAGCTGAAAGAATTAATGCAAAGTCACTGGCTGTATTCGAATCTCTGTCTTCCTATACAGTTTTTGCCCTCTACAGATTCCTCTAGTACCATGGAACTCATTCCGTCGCGTCTTAACATATGTTCTATCATCCTGTCCCTTCTACTTATCAGTGTTTCCACATATTCCTTTCCTCTCCGACTTTGCGTAGAGCTTCCCCATTCCTTACCTTATCAGTCCACCTAATTTTCAATATCCGTCTGTAACACCACATCTCAAATGCTTTCGATTCTTTTCACTATCATGCAATGCTGTACTCCAGGCGCAAGTTCTCAGAAATTTCTTCCTCAAACTAAGGCCGATTTTTAGAAATAAGTTGACTCCACTTGGGCAGAAATGCCTTTTTTGCCATAGGTAGTCTGATTTTGATTTACTCATTGCCCCGTTCGTCATTTGTTATTTTACTGCCTAGGTAGCAGAATTCCTTAATTTCATTTACTTCCTGACCATCAGTCCTGATGTTAAGTTTCTCGCTGTTCTCATTTCTACTACTACTCATTAGCTTCGTCTTTCATCGATTTACTCTCAATCCATACTCTGTATTCAGTACACTATTCATTCCGTTCAGCAGATCATGTAATTCTTCTCCACGCAGGATAGCAACGTCATCTGCAGATCGTTTCACTGATATCCTTTCACCTTGAATTTTAATTTCACTCCTGAACTTTTATTTCCATCATTGCTTCCTCGATATACAGATTGAACAGTAGGGGTGAAAGGCTACATCCTTGTCTTACACCCATTTTAATACGAGCACTTCATTCTTGGTCGTCCACTCTTACTATTCCCTCTTGGCTGTTGTCTCTCTCTATAGCTTACCGCTACTTTTCTCAAAATTTCGAGCAGCCTCCACTATTTTACATTGTCGAACGCTTTTTCCTGGTCGACAAATCTTATGAAAGTATCTTCATTTTTTACTTAATCTTGCTTACATTACTAACCGCAATGTCAAAATTGCCTCTCTCGTGCCTTTACGTTTCCTAAAGCCAAACTGATCGTCATCTATCGTATCCACAATTTTCTTTTCCATTCTTATGTATATTATTTTTGTAAGCAACTTGGATGCATGAGCTGTTAAGCTGATTGTGCGATAATTCTCGTACTTGTCAGCTCTTGCCGTCTTTGGAATTGTGTGGATGATGCTTTTCCGGAAGTCAGATGGTATGTTGCCAGACTCATACATTCTACACACCAACGTGAATAGTCGTTTTGTTACCACATCCCCCAACGATTTTAGTAATTCTGATGGAATGTTATCTATCCCTTCTGCCTTAATTGACCTTAAGTCCTCCAAAGCTATTTTAAATTCTGATTCTAATACTGGATCCCCTATCCCTTCTAAATCGACTCACGTTTCTTCTTCTATCACATCAGACAAATCTTTCCCCTCAGAAGTTCTTCCAATGTGTTCTTTACACCTGTTCGTCCTCTCCTCTGCCTTTAACAGTGGAATTCCCGTTGGACTCTTAATGCTACTACCCTTGCTTTTAATGTCACCGGAGGTTGTTTTAACTTTCCTCTGTGCTGCGTCTGTCCTTCCGACAGTCATTCCCTTTTTGATGTCTTCACATTTTCCTTCCAGCCATTGCGTCTTAGCTTCTCTGCACTTCCTATGTATTTCATTCCTCAACGACTTATATTTCTGTATTCCTGTGCTACCCTGAACATTTTTGTACTTCCTTGGACTTTAGGAAAGGTAAAGGCACCAGAGAGGCAGTTCTGACTTTGCGGTTGATAATGGAAGCAATGGTGAAGAAAAATCAAGGCACGATCTTACGATTTTTCGACCTGGAGAAACCGTTCAACATTGTCAAGTGGTGCAGGATATTCGCATTCTCAGGAAGATACGTGTAAGCTACAGGGCACAGATGACACCCAATATGTATAAGAATTAAGGAGGGAGCTACAGTAGTGGAAGACCCAGAACGACGTGCTATAATTAAAAAGGCTGTAACACAGGGATGTAATCTTTCGCTTCTACTGTTTAAGCTGCACATAGATGAAACAATGACGGATATAAAAGAAAGGCTATCAATTGAATGATTCGCTGATGAAATTGTTGTCTGTAGTGAAAGTGAATAAGAATTACAGAATCATTTGAGTGGGATATACAGTCTAATGGAATATGGACTAACAAAGGTACCTTCATGTCTCGGAAATTCAATTCGGGATGAGACTTCGCAGATTACTAGTACCCTCAAGAAGATCTGTTGTAAAACATACGCAGTTGACATTCCTGAAGTCTTCTCTTTCATCAGAAAATCTGGAAGCATGCCACGCATATCGGGTCATTCCTTTAAAAATAGGCGACGGCAGGTGATGCTGGATTATTGATTGCATTTTTATACAGTATTCGCGAGAACTTATTTCTTTATTTTTTCAATAAGATAAGAGCAATTTTGTATTCGATTTATCAGATATTTCCTTGTCTTTAAAAATAGACGTCACATAGCTGAACAAGTGGAATACATTTCGGAGGAATCACTTTAACTGTACATGTTGGTGATTTCTCGTCATCCTGCAAGATTTCACCGCATAAATCAGGCAGGCTCTGCTAGGCCACCCCAAGAGTCAATAATTAACGGAAACCCTTCTTGACCTACATAAGACGTTACACACCGGTTGAGAAAGCCATTATACGTTTCTGCCTTTAGCTGCACAGGTTTGGAAGACGTTAGTACAAATTTTTGATAATGTTGCTCGTATTCATTTCCTCTTTTTTTTTACCTCGGTGACGAAAGTTACCGGTTGCCTCTTGTAAACAAACAAACACTTGACGTAGGATATTTCCAGACAGAGTGAGTGAATATTGAGTGGTGTATGTATGTGTCACGTATTAACGTCGTTTCTTTAGACGAAAATAATCTTGGTTCCTTAGACGGCCAGAACGCTGTTGTATTTCGACTGATACGGACATACAGGAAAGAAAAAACAATGAAAATTGAAGTACTTTGCCAGAGAATCGTAAATACCGTGCAGTAAATACCCGTCAGGTCAGTGTTGGTAACAACATCTTTGTTGAAATTAGATATCAATATTAGCGTCTGGGTTCGAAATGTGTCTGCAGCAGACAAGTTTCCTTCTATCGTCGCTTTTCCTTTTTTTTAAAACAAATCTTGTCACTTATCACTGACGAATTCCGTGCTTATTCTTTAATCTATGAACGCAGCTGTCAGCAGCTTTAAATTCAAAATCTTTAAACTGTGGTGCTCCTGGTAAGGCCTGCTGTCGCAAATTCCGTGTAGTAACTTGCTGATAATTTTCTCGGGCTTCAACAAAACGTTCATATGTCCAGGAACTGATACTTGCGTACCAATCAGATTCATTGCATGAATTTTTATTTCTCTTCTCTTTGAGATAAATATACTTTCTTTCTTAACCGGTGGCATCCTTCTTCTACTTCTTCTTCTTCTTTTTTTTCTGTAGTTTTCACGTTGTGTGAGCCTTTGCGATATTAACAGCATTAATTTCGTAATCCAAAGACAGACGGTATGGTTCTCTGGCCTCCTTTTCTTGTTGTTCATATTCATCCGATGAGCGGAGGTCATCGTTCATTTCGAAAGGTTCACCTCACAGCTTTAATTTTCGTGTCACAAATATTTTTTCAGCCAATGTGTTTATAAAAATAGTTCAGATGCCTCTAAGCACTATGACATCTGAGGTCATCAGTCCCCTAGACTTAGAACTACTTGAACCTAACTAACCTAAGGTCGTCACACACATCCATGCCCGAGGCAGGATTCGAACTTGCGAAATTTCTTTCCCCGACAACATTGTTTCACGACAAATTGTGATTGAAGATTCTGATGCAATCAAATTATGTTCAGCAAGCAAGCTTTCGTAATAAAGAACCACAACTTTTAAAATCACCTTCGACACGTCACTGTATAGTGGATCTGTAGCTCTTGATACTTTTGCACCCGCCCGGTTATTTGAGAGCACTAATGCGCTCCTTCCTCGAGTTGGGTAGGCGTGCTGGCCCCGGATCGAATCCACCCTGCAAAGTGCCGGTGTGCCGGCTAGCCTAGATGTGGTTTTAAGGCGGTTTTCTACATCCCACTAGGTGAATACTGGTCTGGTCCCCACGTCCCGCCCCAGTTACGCGACTCGCAGACATTTGAAACACGTTCACGTTATTTCATGATTTACACTAGCCACAGACAGATGGGGTAAGCTGATTCCGTCCCAAGGGTGAGGGGTGGTGGCAGGAAGGGCATCCGGGCACCCCCACAAATTAACCGTGCCAAATCCGATTGTAACAATGCCGCCCCTGCGAAAAATGCGGGACAAGGCACAAGCAAACGAAAAGAGCTCTCTGTACTTTCGCGATGTCTTCATAGACGTTTTTAATTCACAATAATATAAAAACTGCGATAATATTTTACAGTACAGATGGCTTTAATCTTTGTGGAAGTCAGGAATAAACTGGCACTGTAGCAGGTAAGGTCCATTGTTCGATTAGTTTCGTGTGGGCCTTCACACTTCCTGACCACCTGCCTGTTTGTATACACTGTATTGCAGGAAGACACCGGTTCGTTGAATTTACAAGGAATATTCGGGTGGTTCAAATGGCTCTAAGCAGAATGGGATTTAACATCTGAGGTCATCAGTTCCCTAGACTTAGAACTGCTTAAATCTAACTAACCCAAGGACATCACACACATCCATGCCTGAGGCAGGATTCGAACCAGCTGCCGTAGCAGCCCCGTGGATCCGCACAGAAGCGCCTAAGACCGCTCGGCCACAGCGGCCAGCCAACAAGTATTTATAACCTTTCCACGGCTTACAATACCGCAAAACTTTGTAATAACAGTAATGAACGCTTTAATTTACCTCCATTAAAATGCATTTGACATTATTCAACTTTTTAAAAAGAAAATAATTACAAGTGTAGCCCACATTTTATGTAGTCTGTGACAGCCGTTTCATAAATGAAATAAAGTTATTTATAATTTAACTGACAATATTCTAGGTTATTAAGTTTATTTAAAAGTTGCTATAATTTTTTAAACAAGTGACAAAACAGAATAAAATCGAGCCTGTAGGCTAGGATCAGACCCGGATCGGCCGTATTGCATTGCAGCAAGCAACTGACTGAGCTACTGTACCTACATGCCAGACTGCTACTTCTTATCGTAGATGAGGTGCGTATGAGCTCCGCGTAAAGCTGCAGGGTCCTTTTTCTCAGAAGTTTCTGAATAGTGTGCTGAAGACTTCTATGAATGGATACACTTGAGGTGCAATACCTATCTACAAGTCTCTTCCCGAATTGGATTTCCGAGACTGGAAGGTTCTCTTGTCAGATTAAATCGAAGTAAGATGATAATTATGAGAAGCAGCAGAAATGAGAACAGCGAGAAACTTAACACGGAAATTGGACTTAGGGAACTCTGCACACAGACCGTAAAATATCCATGATCAATGGAGCAAGCAGAATGTAAAAAGCACCTGTAAAAAGGGCATTCCTGACTAAGGGAACTCTATTAGTGACAAATATATCCTTTCATTCAGCATAGAAATTTTGAGAATGTTCGTTTGGAGCATAGCATTGTATGGTAGTGAATCAACGGATGAGAAAATGGGTGCATTTGAGAGGTTGTGTTACGTAACTTCGTTGAAAATTAGGTGGACTTAAGATGAGGAACGAGGAGGTTCTCTGCAGAGTGGGCGAGGAGAGGTACACACGGAAAACACCAACAAGAAGAATCAGGTTGATAGGGCTTGCGTGAAGTCATGAGGGAACGACTAGCAGCTGCAGAGGGTAAAAACTGTACAGGAAGTCAGAGATGGGAACAACTGAAGTCGTAGGTTGCTAGCGCTATTCTGAAATGAAAAGGTTGGCACAGGAGGTGAATTCGTGGCGGGCCGCATCAGACCAGACGCAAGAAAGATCACGCAAAAAAAAAAAGAAAAATATACTGGAGTAATCCCAAATAAAGAGTCTCAATTATGTAAAAAACACAGATTAAGACAGTATATCCTAACATGAACCATTGAGTTCCAGCTTCCAACACAGTCAGTAAGCGTACAAACGCTTCACTTCTTTTAGATCCACATTGAATCAGAATGAAAAGATATGGCCCAAACTGCTCCGTCGAACTTTAAAACAAGCACACACTACCCACGTAGAGCTGGAGGCTAGTAATCTTGCACTAAAACACCAGTCTGTCTCTTAAATTTGGGTGATAAGATGGGAAGCTGGGTGATGTGGAGGGTGGAGGGTGTGTAGGAAATACTTATCAGATTAAACTACAGAATAAGAGAAAAGCAAGAATATCTTTGCTGTTTTGTCTGATACTGATGAAGCGGTAACGAAAGTCAGGGCACTCAAGACACAGACATATCCGAGGGTCATCCTAGAAAGGGACCAGCTTGTAGAAGAATGGGGAAACACTGACAGAGACGCACCTAAATACAGAGAACTTGAAGAAAATGTAAAGAAGGAAATTAGAAGAAATCAGCGAACGCAAAACACAAGGCGGATCGAGGTGGTCATCAAAATCCCTTCCAATAAATGAAAAGGCAACAATCGGAACGGCAGAGCAGATGATGTTACTGAAAGAGAGAAAATTAAAATACTCTCGAGAACTCTCACCGAAAGTTCTACAGCCTATCATTATCAAATCAGAGCCTGCATAACGAATCGTGAAGGTTCTTTATGAAAGTGGGATGTGAAGAACTGGAACCTATCAATAAAAATGTAATGGAAACATCTCTGAAAACAACTCAAGAACTGTGAAGCTCCAAGAAAGGTCATATCACGAGCAAGATGGTTAAAATTAGAGAAGTGAGTCTTGAGGGTAGCATTCCTAATTCTGCTAAATAAATTTCTCGAGGAAGGAAGTTTCTAGAGTCACGGTGAAAAAAAAAATGACAATACGAACATCGAGAATTACAGGACTATTAGTCTTTTATCTATATTCTTCTCTTGAGGGCCTCTGCAAATTCTAGAACCTTCTGGCCCTGTGTGCCGTGGCATTCTTTTACTTCTTCAATCACTAGGTACCCACTGCTGGGCATCGTCGTCTTCCAAAGGTTTCCATGTCGATCTTTTCTAGGTTTTCCGGGTCAAAGTTTTTTCTGCTTGTCATTGCATGTCATTACTCCGTATAGTCAAACTACATCCGATACATCTCCTTGACTCCTCCGGCGCTACTGTACCAGTATTGTGGTCCATTAGAATTTGTTACTGGCCACGTCTCCTACCCGACACAAATTTATTCTCGCTATCCACTCGACAATGTTGTAGAGCTCCCGTTTTTCTCACTATTTCTTAGGTCTTGATACTGTCTTTCAAACTCACCTTTAGCACTTCTCTCTTAATTGCTCTTTGACAGACACAGAGTACATCTGCACTACTTGTTGAAATGTCATAGTTTCGAGCCCGTATGTTGTTGCTGGCAGGATGCGTGTGTCGTAAACCCTCATTTTTATAAATTTGGGGATATACGGCTTACAGTGAATGGAATCAAGTTTCCCAATTTCCATCCTCGTTAGTCCAGATCACCGGGTGACCTCTGATGTCTAGTTATCGCTCGCAAGTTGTATTTTATGCCTCTAGTTAATTTATTCATTTATTTCTTCCAGAGCATGGCTTTCGATAGACGCTTTAATACTGACAGAGGTCATGAGTTTCATCTTTTGAAGGTTAATCCTGAGGCCTACAGATTGGGTAGCATCTTTGAGTTCTCAGATAATTTTCGACGTTCGTTTGTATCACCTCTAAAGAGCGGATGATGTCATCTGAAAAACTAAACAGGTCTAGAGGTTGTCCTTTTTGACACCTTTATTTTCAGAGTATAGATACTTCAACATATCCTCCAGAGCGAAGATGAATAACTCAGATGGAACTATTTCTGCTTGTCTGATACTGTTTCCCACGGGAAACTATCCAGAGATTTAGTTTGTTTTCACGGGTAGAGTGGCATTCTAGTAATCGTGGCTAATTAATTTAGTATATCTGTAATCAATGCGGGCTCTATTCGCCGTCCTCAGTATAGAGATAGGACGTTCAGATTCACAGGATGTGTACATTAGTATGTTCTGCAGAAACGGCTAGTACTTCAGTCACCTTGGTGTAGCACGTGTCCTGTTGCTGAGTAGGCACTGCGTCCGCAATGGGCCGAGATAACTTGTTGCATGCGTCATGATATCGACGTGTAGAAGGTTAGAATCGCGTCCTGTGGTATAACCATCCATGCCGCGTTCACCTGGTTGCAAAGTTCATCTATGTTGGGTGACACTGGGACACAGCGCTGCACCCGTCGTTTCACCATGGTCATCTGGCGGATGAGGGCAAACGCCCGTCATCCACTGACACCAAGAACGCACGTGTCCGTGGAGCTACATGTGGTTGTGCAATGTCTTGCGCAGAAAGGATATGGCTACGGGTCACAGGGTGTCATTCACAAACGTCATACTGGTCACAGTTACCTGGACACGAACCAACTGTGATTTGTGGTTGCGGTTGTATCCAATAGCAACCCACATCATAGGGCCTTGAGTTGGTGCTGTATGTCTTCCGCGAGTGCAGTCGCTGTGATACCGCTCCCCCCATCTGCACCGAACCAAAATATAGATATCGTTTTCAAAAAAACATAGGCCTCCTTCGACCGAAAACATTACCTGACTCCATTTCTGCCCCATTGACATCCTTCCATATACCAATGCCGTCTAGGATGTTTCTGCACATTCATCAAACACAGGCAGAGAAATGGAAAATGCTCGCGTAATCTATGCCGTAATAAACGGCGACCGGTTGTCACCCCTGATAATCTATTCCACTGTTACGACAACACAGAGAGAGACGTAGATCAGTCCTGTAGTGCCATTCGGATGAGGTGTTGATCTTCTCGGGAGGTGGTATACGTGGTGCGACCCGGTCCATCTCGTCGTGCTCTGCGGCCTCCCGTTAACCAGTCTGCACATACTCGTTCCACTGCCGAAACGCTTCTTCACACACGAGCCGCAATTTCTCAGATGGATGCAACACATTCTCTCACGTCATTATTGCGCCACCTTTGAAACTCACTGATTTGACGGTATGGTTCTAGCATACGTCTTCGAGGCATCTTGCACGTCAACTCAGTTCTCACTGTTCCATTTAACTTCTTTCCCCCTGAAATTTGAAGTTAGATTATTGTAACTGAACAATATCTAGTTGCTTGAATGGAAAATTTATGGCGAGAGAAGTCGCTTCCCAATATTTTCACACATCATCTCACACACTTCCAGGTTTAAAATGAATTATTAGTTGAATTCTCAAGTCTATAAAACAAAATGGTTAGAAGTTCCGGAGTGGCCGTGCGGGTCTAGGCGCTGCAGTCTGGAGACAGGCGACCGCTACGGTTGCAGGTTCGACTCCTGCCTCGGGCATAGATGTGTGTGATGTCCTTAGGTTAGTTAGGTTTAATTAGTTCTAAGTTCTAGGCGACTGATGACCTCAGAAGTTAAGTCGCATAGTGCTCAGAGCCATTTTTTTTTAGAAGTTCCAGTTCGTAATCACACTCTGTCTGACGCTCGTTCTCGAAGGCAGCTCATGGAAGAAAGTATCTGTGGCTCTGCAGAATTCCGGCGATCGTCGACCCAGAAAATTCTTAAAGTAATCAGAGGCACACTCGTACACCATGGGGAAGCCATCTTGGGTGCTATGACATACTCACTCTGCTGAATGGGAATCAATTACTTGTATCAGGTTCGACGAAGTCCAGAATTTAATCTCCTAAAATGGAGCACAAACGACCGTGGGGAAGGCTCATTTCTCAGGATACAAAGTTCCCTACCAGTTCGCCACACCAAATAATGTTGCGAGCCGCAGACAAGGGAGAAGCTGAAGTAACCAAAGAACTGAACATACCTTTTCCATTCATGACATTATATTTTTCCATAAGTGACCTTTCTAGCTACATTCCAGTATACATCATCCTCTTGTATTAGATAAAATGTTATCACAATTACATTCAGTATTTAAATCTGGAGCTTCCGACAATGCCCCTAATTACAATTCGACTGAGGCCTTATTCTCCGCAATTCTAAATCAGAAGTACGGCTGACTATTGTACACGTAATGTTCCACATTGTATGAACAGAGTCTTTATATCACGAGTCAGAGATAATCATTATCTCGCAGTCTAAGGAGTCTTTGAGCCTACAAATCACTTGCTCAGTTTAGCATAAGCGTTTGTATTACATGAATGAATGTAATAGAACGTTAATGATACTACAAATGTCATGTTGGTAGCAATAAACTTGAAATACCAATTAAATTTTGTTATTACCAATTGATAAAAGATTGTTAATTTACTGAGAATGAATGACTATTAATCATGCTTATTTGCAAACAGACTAATATTTGGTACCTTAAAATTTTTTTTATAAAATTTATAACCATTCCATTTATCTTAACATAGTTTTACAAAACCACCGCATTTCGTACAAGGTTCTGACTTTCATATGTGGGGAGGTGTACATCTCATTCTACCACACAACCGTGGAAGATAACAATAAATTCAGGTCTACACATCAAAAAGTGGTGTTCCAGAGGAAAACTATGTAAGACTCCGGAATATAGACCCGCAACATTAATCTATTCACGATATACACTCCTGGAAATTGAAATAAGAACACCGTGAATTCATTGTCCCAGGAAGGGGAAACTTTATTGACACATTCCTGGGGTCAGATACATCACATGATCACACTGACAGAACCACAGGCACATAGACACAGGCAACAGAGCATGCACAATGTCGGCACTAGCACAGTGTATATCCACCTTTCGCAGCAATGCAGGCTGCTATTCTCCCATGGAGACGATCGTAGAGATGCTGGATGTAGTCCTGTGGAACGGCTTGCCATGCCATTTGCACCTGGCGCCTCAGTCGGACCAGCGTTCGTGCTGGACGTGCAGACCGCGTGAGACGACGCATCATCCAGTCCCAAATATGATCAATGGGGGACAGACCCGGAGATCTTGCTGGCCAGGGTAGTTGACTTACACCTTCTAGAGCACGTTGGGTGGCACGGGATACATGCGGACGTGCATTGTCCTGTTGGAACAGCAAGTTCCCTTGCCGGTCTAGGAATGGTAGAACGATGGGTTCGATGACGGTTTGGATGTACCGTGCGCTATTCAGTGTCCCCTCGACGATCACCAGTGGTGTACGGCCAGTGTAGGAGATCACTCCCCACACCATGATGCCGGGTGTTGGCCCTGTGTGCCTCGGTCGTATGCAGTCCTGATTGTGGCGCTCACCTGCA
Source organism: Schistocerca cancellata (assembly GCF_023864275.1). Lineage (NCBI taxonomy): Eukaryota > Metazoa > Arthropoda > Insecta > Orthoptera > Acrididae > Schistocerca > Schistocerca cancellata. The sequence goes on along the minus strand of NC_064630.1, from coordinate 448,283,675 downwards.
CGGCGCCAAACACGCATACGACCATCACTGGCACCAAGGCAGAAGCGACTTTCATCGCTGAAGACGACACGTCTCCATTCGTCCCTCCATTCACGCCTGTCGCGACACCACTGGAGGCGGGCTGCACGATGTTGGGGCGTGAGCGGAAGACGGCCTAACGGTGTGCGGGACCGTAGCCCAGCTTCATGGAGACGGTTGCGAATGGTCCTCGCCGATACCCCAGGAGCAACAGTGTCCCTAATTTGCTGGGAAGTGGCGGTGCGGTCCCCTACGGCACTGCGTAGGATCCTACGGTCTTGGCGTGCATCCGTGCGTCGCTGCGGTCCGGTCCCAGGTCGACGGGCACGTGCACCTTCCGCCGACCACTGGCGACAACATCGATGTACTGTGGAGACCTCACGCCCCACGTGTTGAGCAATTCGGCGGTACGTCCACCCGGCCTCCCGCATGCCCGCTATACGCCCTCGCTCAAAGTCCGTCAACTGCACATACGGTTCACGTCCACGCTGTCGCGGCATGCTACCAGTGTTAAAGACTGCGATGGAGCTCCGTATGCCATGGCAAACTGGCTGACACTGACGGCGGCGGTGCACAAATGCTGCGCAGCTAGCGCCATTCGACGGCCAACACCGCGGTTCCTGGTGTGTCCGCTGTGCCGTGCGTGTGATCATTGCTTGTACAGCCCTCTCGCAGTGTCCGGAGCAAGTATGGTGGGTCTGACACACCGGTGTCAATGTGTTCTTTTTTCCATTTCCAGGAGTGTATAATAAGATGGATATTAAAATTTTGAAAATTACACACAGAAAAGAGAAAACTAAAATATCACGTACAAATCAGCTTGGATGTTTTAAACGTTAACCATGTTCGTCTGGTAACGTGTTGGATCTTCAGATTACTAATAGGGAATAAAGGACAATTTGTGTGTTTAAACCAGTTCAGTGAACGACGATAACTATCTTTTTTCTTGAATAGACGGATTCGACAAAGGTTCATGGAGCTGGTTGACAGATGGATGGCTGGATGCTGGAGGCTCACTGGAACTGCAGGAGTTTGACGTACAACGAATCTTGTTGGAAGGGGGAACCAGGCTGTAGGAGAATGGGATGATCTCGATCCTCACGGCACCAGTCCGGAAGAAGAGGACATGAAACAATTCCAAACATTGGATCAGTTGGAGATCTTTACTTCACACAATGCAAAAGAAGGGGTTAGTAGCACATTTCTCCATCGGATCCTTCATGAATTCAGTAGATTCGGAAGAGGTATGATCCACCGCAGTGTCCACTGCATAGCAATCGATTTTATCTACTTTAAGTAAGTCTTCCAAAAGTAAATCACTGCTCATAATCAATTTAATACATTCAGGTTTTCCTGTATTATACGAAGTCGGCATACCATGCAATACTTTTTCTGACTTATACCACATAGCTCGAGATATAAGAATTGTTCGTATGAGCCGATATTCAAGAAAGATCATCCTTCATTTCTGGAATCCTTCTCTCTGTGCCTCGGTATCACATTATCATCCTTTATAGCAAGACAATAAAAATTTATTGTGTACCCAAAGTGAATGTATCACCAGGGAAATGCTTCCGACGAAGACAATAAATCGCCTTGCCTTCGCACCACTTCTATGCTTTCATTATGAATTTCTCTCCTAAACAGCTATACCTCCTTAATTTCTTTTCAGGCCAATTTGAATTCACTTTAGAGCAGATAGATAAATAAATTCCTCTTACATTCAGGATAATTTGAAATAAAATAAATCATACAAACATACATAAAGGATTTCATCTTCCCGAAAGCAAAATTTTCTTAGGACCAGAAAACACCATACCAATCCAGGAAACACCATACCAATCTAAATCTACACCCTATTTACCAACCAATTTACAACTGCGCTAAGTGGCAAAAATGTTGCAAAATTAAACTTTCCATTATCGATGATATCTGAAAGTCCCTAAAATGTCACCATTTTAAATCAGAATACCTCCTTCGGGTAAGTTCAGTCAATTCAGGTACATTTTCTCTCACACTAAAGACTAACTTACGATACATGAACATGATTGGACAAACTTCACAGGCACATCCTAATTCAAAACTTAAAAACTATCAATAATTAATATTGATAAGCATACAACCAAATCTTCCAAAAAATAAAAAAATAATGAATAATCCTGGTCCTAAGTTAAAATAATTAATTAGTTACTTACTAGACACACTATCATTACTTCTCTAAAGTACTCAATTTGTGTTGCATAGTCTCTTATTAGTAGCTCCGATCTCACTATGAGTGTATCATAGTCTAGCACCAAATACAGTTAATAAAAATTTAATCACAGTACATCACTCTTCCCTATGTAAACGCTATGAATTTAATCATCACGGTCCTTTTCATACGGTTAATTTCAGATGGTATTTCTTAATATCTTGACGGGGATACAGTCGTTAGGTTCGTAAACTTTCTGGATACGCCAATAAATACGCATCATGGTGGTGTTTTCACAATTACGAAAGGTGCAGTGTATAATAGTAGACGTTTCCTATTCTTTTTGGAAAGTAATGAGGTTCGCGTATGTGCTCGCAGCACTACTTTTCGCAGATCCTAAATGTCGGCACCCATTTGAGTCAACTGTTATAATCCCTTTTACTGATCCTGGCCTTCTCGGTGAGCTTAACGAGAGGTTGTCCAATATTCTCATCCCAAGGTATGTCAGTACTTTCTGTTTTCGGAATTTTATCTACCTATTCATTTCTTTCCTTTCTTCTAAACATCAGTTCAGCAGGCGTAATTTTGGTTGAGGCGTGATAAAATTTGTACATAATTTTGTCTTCTACAGGTTTGTTGAGACACCAGGGAACCGGATACAAGCTATTGGGGGTAGGGGGGGGGGGGGTAGGTCGTATGTGGCATAATATCAAGATGATACACATATACTTTGATGACTCTAGGTTTTTTTAAAAATCAACGGAATAGGATAATAGGTTTGATATGTGCTACTTCTGTTCATCAGTTAGGTGCATAGATACCTTTTGTTTCTCAATTACGTGATTAGAAAATACGGATATTTTCATTGTGTGCCTGGAAGAATTTGTTCAGCGTTTATTATTTGTAATGATCAAGCTTATAAGGGCCGCACGGCAATATCACTCATGTACTCCTTTCTGTATTAAATCAACATTCACTGAAGCATCGTCGATCCAAAATTTTGCTTTCCCCCCTGAGAAGTCGATACCTCCGTCCTTCTCTCGTATGTTACTAATGCCCAGTGTATGAGACACGATCAATTTTTCAACAATTAGAAATGTGCAAGTAATTGCTGCAGTTCGCAAATTCAATTTTAATTGAGTCTGCATCCTGACACTTGTGTATCTTGTGCTTAGTGCTCCTATAATTATTCAGTTCTCCACTGGCAAAACTAGTAGTTTGGCTTTTAGAGATAACTTTTGGAACAAAGCGCTTGATGTCACATTAACCGAAGTTCCCGTGTCTAATGTTACAGTGACTGGAATCTCGATCGGAAAAGTCGTCGTCAGCCAGTCGCTATTCTTGTAACTCATTCGACAAGGCTTCTTGCTTTCTGATAAGATCAGGTATCGTCTCTTGGATTTCGTTTTGTTTTGGCACGATGAGAGGAATTAAGTCAACCTGTGTCTGGATTTAAGACTACGCATGTGCCATCTGATTGACTTGAATTTTTATATCTTCTTGCTGTTGTCTGAAGTTTGACTACGGTTGTGCCGTGGTTGACTGCGCTTGCACTTTATGACAGGTATTATCAGACAGCAAAGAAAGCTTTTGCGTAGTTACGATGAAGGGATCAATCACGGGTGCTGAGAACGTAACTATATGCTGCGCCGCTGCTGTGCGGTTGACTTCTGACAACAATGCCGTAACCTCTATTTTCTGATTAACACACGCAATAAATTAATGCACTATTTCAAACGCAATTAAAACGTCGTAGCGCTTCACTTCTAAACTACCGCCACAGAAGTTTGTCTACAGAATGATAGCGAAAATGGAAAACCATCCATTACATAGAACAGCAAGAGAGTCCTTGCCACTTCCACACACTACAAGACCCCCCCCCCCCAAAAATAAAGAAGTCCTGCCTGTATATGTTTTCTCCGTCCAGTTTCTGGTCTGAAATTCGCATGTGACGGACCTACGTAGTCTGCTCCCAATGTCGTCGCAGTAGTATTCGTTCCGTTGTGGCACGAAAGAGATACACACAATTATTATACACAGAGTCCTTGCATAAATGATCGCCAGTTTAACTTCTGCAGCACTGAAATTTGACATTAAATTATTATGGCTGAACATTATCTAGTTGCGTTAATGGAAATTTTTGGCGAGAGAAGCCACTTCTCCAATACTTTTACACAATTATCTCCCACACTTCCTGGTATAAAATTAATTATTAGTTCAATTCTAAAGTCTATAAAACAAAATAGAAGTTACAGTTCATAATCATACTCTATCTGACGCACGTTCTCGAATCGACGCTGAAAACCCATAATATAATCAGAGGCACATTAGTATGTCATGGTGAAGCCATCTTGGGTGTTTTGACGTACTCACTCTGCAGCATGGGAATCAGTGTCCAAGTTTTGTATCAATATCTATGAAGTCCAGAATTTATTCTCCTAAAATAGAGCATAAACGACAGTGGTGCAGGCTCTACTGATTTCCCACGTCACGAAGTTCGGTAAGAGTTACGACACACAAAATAATGTTCCGAACCGCAGACGAGGGAGAAGTTGAAATAACAAAAGAATTGAACGTACCTTTTCAATTCATGAAATTATATTTTTCCATAAATAACCTTTTTAGCTACATTCCAGTATACATTATCATCTTGTATGAGGTGAAATGCAGAAATTCAGAACTGCAGCTTACGACAATGCCGCTAATTACAATTCGACGGCTATCCTATCCTCCGCGATTCTAAATTGGAGGTAATCAGACCATTCTACACGTAATCTTCCGCATTATATCCAAAGAGCCTTTATATCAAGAGTCAGAGATAATCTGTCTGTCGCAGTCAAAGGAGTCTTTCAGGTATATAAATTACTTGTCGGTTGTGAATTATGGTTTAAGCTACACGAATAAAATTAACGAATCTAATACTATTGTAACTTTAGGTTACAGCAGACCCACTTTACTGGCAGTTGCGCTGCATCGCGATGGTGGCGCCGACCTCGAACCCGAGGGGCGACATGGTTCAAACATCAATTATTTGTGCGCAACATACTAATGTGCATGTCATGTGAATATGAACGTCCTGTCTCTAGTCGCTCAAGTTGTTCTTTTTTCTGAATATGAGTGTATAATTGCGTTACACAACTGAAAAATTGTTCTGTATGTTAGCATTTATGTTAATAAAATTCCACACAGTCTAGAAAACCCACTGTGATTCTTATCAACGAGGCTGTCCACACACTCTATACGACCTCCTCCAGGTACTCCAGGTACGAAAGGTACTCGTAAAGCTGAAATGAAGGAGAGACGTAGCTGTAGGTGGAAGCTGTGGGGGGAACAGCAAACGTTGTCTAGTTGGTTCATTAATTATTGGTAAGAGCATCACTGGACTAAGATAAGAGCCAATGTTCCATTTCCGCTCTGCCATACCATTTTTCTCTAACACGTAACAGCGCGCAGTCCACTACCGAGTGACGGATACATCTTGTAAATTTTTTTCGCGGGAATAAAGGTATCAGCATATTCTGAATGCAGTACACATTCTTTCGGTACCATATTTCCTCAAAATTGGGATGGGATACTTACCAGAGAGGACTGACGGACGACATCGAAAAAATCCAGATTAGGACAGCTCGTTTAGTATTATCGCCAAATAGGGGAGCGAGTGTCATGGATATGATAACCAAGTCGGGGCTGCTGTCACTATAGCAAAGGCGTTTCTCGTCACGCAGAAATCTTTTCACGAAATTTTAATCACCAACTTTCTCCTTGGAATTTTAAAATCTTTTGTTGGTAACCTACATAGGCAGAAATGATCACAGTAATAAAATAAGGGACATCAGAACTCGTATAGAAAGATTTAGGTGTTCATTTTTCCCACGTGCTGTTACAGAGTGGAACGGTAGAGAAATAGTCTGAAGATGATTTAAAGAACCCTCTGCAAGACACTTAATTGTAAATTGGCAACTAGTGATGTAGATGTAGGCAGATAAATTTATTTAATTGTATGCGAATTTGTATCCACTGCTATTTGTGTAAAGACAACATAGAATTGTTAACAGTCGCATATTATTTAGCACTATGTTTTTAGGGCCTTGTCCATGATTTAACTTAAATACTCCCATAGTTCAGTCCAATGACAGCCAGATTTTACACACGCTGCTGAATGCTGCTGCAGTGAGAAACTATTAGCGAACCCACGTCTCGTATGGGTTTAGCGAGTGTCAGCTCACGTTAATGTCTGTGGGAGGGTATCAAGCTGGATTTGCCTGGATGGCGGAATCAATTTGGATACGGAGAACCCGACTGCGCCAATGAAGAGGTATGTCGGCTGCGCTGATAGCTGGGAATCCACACTGTGTAATTACTGCGGCAAGTTATAGGCTGAAGTGTTCCCCGCCATTGGTCTGCGCCAGAGTACACAGCCGCTCCAATTAGCGTGCAATGACGGACCGCCGTTCAAATTCCGCTATGCACCGATAGAGGTTACGGCGTCTACTTACCAAAGAAACCGTTGTGGATAATCGTATCTTGATAAACATATTTAGTGGGCCACCATTTGAAAACGTAAACGTAAGTTCACACACGAACACCTGCTGCACAGCCTTATGAGCTCACAAAAACTCTTAGAGAATTGCATGCTATTAATATAACTGATTCTGCATTAGAGAGGTTTAACAGTGGAGGAAAAAGTATGTACCCTCAACTTATGAACATTTCAAAGAAGAATCTCTTGCTTCGCTGTCTTTCCACTGTTTCTTCTGTATCTTGTATAGTACTCGCCTTTCTCAATTGCTTACACCCCTGTTCCAAAGGATTTCGAACTTATGGGTGAATATTGCATTTTATCGCTTTTTCAAGGTAGAAAGGTCCTATAGAAGTATTTGCATACTTGTTCCGTCTTCCTTTCTTCATAAAATACTAATAATACATAGAGAGCTGGATGCTGCTACAGAACTGTATACAACTGAGTATGGTAATCATGAGGTCGATGGGTAGCTCTGAAATATCATATAACCAAAATGAGAACATAGACACAAAAATTTTCTAAGCTCGAAAGTACTGTTCTAAACTCAAGCTATGCATTTGTATTTCATGGTAATACTTTTCTGAGTTTGAATATTTGTCCACTTTATTTCTCATTATATGAGTGTAACAGACAAAAAGTATTTGAGACAGATTCGGATATGTAAACCAGTACGGGCGTTCAGTCCAAACACTGGTTTCATGCAGCTCTTCACGCTAATCTGATGAGTTCATCATGGGTAGCTAATGCAACCCATACAGGCGTGAATCTGCCTTCTGTGAACAAGCGCCGGCCTCCTACTACTTTTAACCCCTGTGTATCAATCCCATTTTTCCGAACAATGATTACTTGATATCTCAGGATATGAGCCGTCAATCTACCACTCCTTTTTAAGTAGTTGTCCCACAAATTCCTTCTTACCCGATATGGTTAATTTCTTTTCATTACATGGTTCAAATGGCTCTGAGTACTATGGGACTCAACATCTTAGGTCATAAGTCCCCTAGAACTTAGAGGCAGGATTCTAACCTGCGACCGTAGCAGTCCCGCGGTTCCGGACGGCAGCGCCAAAACCGCTAGACCACCGCGGCCGGCTTTTCATTACATCTTATTCGATCTACCCACCTGACATTCAGCATTCTTCTGTAGCAGCAGGTTACAAAAGCTTAAATTATCGTCTTATCTTATACGTTTTTTCGAGGTTTCTCCGTATAAGGCTACGGTCGAGACAAATAATTTCACAAAAGGCTTCCCAGCAGCTAAAAGTCTGTTCGATGTCAACAATTGCTCCCGTTCGCCAAATATGTTTTTCATATTGTCAGTTTGCAGTTTACTCTTTCATTACACGGGTAGTTTCTTTCTAATGACATCATTCGAAGTTGCACCCATTCAGAGATCGGAAGAGGAGCTATTTTACCTGTGCATATTTCATCGAGAAAGCTGCCAGCGTCGTTAAAGAATAAAGCAGAGCTGGATGTCCTCTAAAAATCCAATTCCTTCAGTCATGGTGAAGTTTCAAAACAGCACGGCCACGGAGGTTAACCGTAGAAGAGCACATAAACAGTTGCCCTTGTTAACTACAAAAAATCCCGCTTTCACTCTTCAGAAACAGTGTTTGGTTTCTTCAATCGTACCAATCCGACGTGGTTGCATCTACTGTACAGTAACATGTACCAGTGAGAGTCACAGGCCACCACCACTGTGGCTAATTCTATGGTACACAAATATAGCAAGTCAAAGCTTAAATAACGTGTTCACAAACAAAAGAACAGAACACAAGGGTTACCTTCAGTTCATAACACCATGTAGATTCCTAATTTATGATTACTTTGTTGAATGATGATGAAGTTATACCTTTCCTTTTTAATTTTTTTATGTTCTATTAACAGATATTTATTGTGTACTGTAACACTGATTGTATTGAGTACGAGGTAAGTGGGAGAAACAGACCTCTACCCGGCTGCAACACGCTCTAACGTTATTTTATTCTTGTGTACAAAGACGTGTCTAGGATCAAAACCGACCTACAGTTTTTGTCGGACAGACAATATTAGTTATACTTTCTCTAGTCGTCCGGCAGTCTTTGTTTAACAGAGTTTTCCACTCCAAGATTGATTTTTTATTTTCCGTCAATGTTGCACGTCATTTACGAGATTACCGGTTCCGGCCTGTTTGATCATGTTCAGACCTGTGGACGTCAGGAAAGTGATGCCATACACTGGGAAAAGAAATAAAGTTCAAATTCACTGTTGTAAACACGAAAGGCTGCTGATCTCTCTTTGTGCCCTAATTAAGTCTTACGGCGCGGAAACCAAAACAACAGTTTCCTTATAATATGTTGATAAAGTACGGACTACTGAAGGTAGTGACCCGCTTTTGTAGAGTAATAAAAATGGCGAAATGATATGCGCTGCTGTAGCTCAACCCAAGAGACGCCTCTCGGTGTGAGTCGGTAGACTTCTGCGCAAGTCTAGTTGTGCTAGGAATACGCTCCACATAAAGCCATCAGTTTTTCCACGGTGTTATGACTTCAAGTCGCTCATTCTCGTTTGGCATATATAAAATGCCCAGGAAGCACCGAAATCTGAAATACTTTCTTGATGATTCACCGTTCCATTAATACTGTTCTACATTATCATATTATACGCCTCACTAAGCATACTCATTTGTTGTTATGATATATGCGTTTTTATGGTCTCGTCGCAGGATACAAGATGGAGGCAGCCATTTCATTTTTTTTTTTCTGAAATTTCCGAACGGGTTTACTGACAACAACGCCACTCTTCTACTAATCTGTTATCCTGAAACATATGAGTGAGACTTCCTTAATGTCCTTCATATCTACTGTCGTACCAATCTGAAACTATTTTAATTGAAGAGCGCCAGTCGCCCTAAGGGAGGAGAAGACTGTTTGGCATTTATCTCTAAGTCGTGCAACATTAGTGCGGTGATTATTCGTATTCCAACTATCAGTCCAGCGTGCTGGTAAAGTTCGGATCTGGCAAACTTCCTTGGCCATCAAGCCATGGTAACATGCGTTTTAGTCATACGAGATTTTGGTTACGTATATAACTTAGAATCCTCATTTTAAATATTTAGAAATTCTGAAGCAATAGAGCTGGATCCAAAGCTACTTTCAGTTTTGTTTCACTATGTGTACCAATTGCCAAACCAACTATTACTGCATAAATAGTGTACAAGAACGTTTTCCTGAAGATTTTCATAGAATCACTGACTGGTTGTCGACTACTCTGACATACTTTTGGTCAAATATTTCTATTACATTGCAGTCAACAGATTCTTAAATTCAAAGAATAAGAGGGATTTCGTAAAGGAAGTGTAATTACGCTTCCTGAGTGACTGCTTCGTTCTGTATCTATTGCTAAGAGTATGCATCCAAAGTGATGTATAACGGAACGATCACATAAAAATAGAAATAGCTCGAGCGTCAGACAAAGACTCTGTGGAAGAAACTTAAGAAAATGTAACTGAGCCACGAAAGAAATAAATTGCAAAATCCTCATTCAACCAGTTGATGAACAATCTCGTGCTTAACTTGTTAGAGCGATAGAGGGTATGGAGAGTATCGAAAGAAGGGCAGCGCGATACTTTGCGTCACAGGCAGCTGTCATCTTCATACGTTACGGGAGAGGCGTTGTGCATCACAGTGAAGTTTATGAAGTTTACTGTCATAATACCGTGAATGTACGTCGCAGAAAGATTCAAGCAAAATATTACTTCCTGAGGCATACATCACATTTTTAACGTAACAAAGCATTCCCGAATATAATAACGAAATATCATGCTGTCCACAGGATGGGAAAAATTTGTAGGAATTAAAATAAAGAAACATCATTAATAATTCAGCATCTAATCCCGTGCAGATGTCATTTCATACAGGAACGATAAAACATTCTGCTACGTGAATGAAAAATAGCGTGTGACGTGAAAATATCGATGGAAGTACTGAAACAATGGACTGTTGCACATAAAGGTATCATATATACAGTAATAATAGTAATAATCATTATAATTAGGCCAATAATTAATCCACAGCGATTTAAAAGAAATTATTTCATTGTTCTAACGCAAAATTTAACCAAAATTACTGAGAAATTAAGTTTAAAGTATGTAGCTTCATCGTACATGAGAAACAAGTGCGTCTGGTTTACTGTGGACATGTAAAACTGTTATATTTTCTATTAGTTAATAGATTTGACGAGTCTAGGCAGGCTCATGATAAGTGTAGTACTTTCTAATTTTATCAACACTCGATACCGTTGATGAATTCATTTAACGTTGACCTCATTGCTGTAGCATCTGTACGTACAGCAGTCAGTTTCGGGTACGAAACCAGTATTCACTTAGAGACGGTAATGTTAAAACAAAAGACATGTTTCCTTTATATGTTGCAGCTATTGTGATGTACCCTGCCTTTAGCATCACTGATCAGGAAACAATTCCCTACAATGTTACAACAATGAAATTATTCAAATCAAAATAATTACAAATGTAATTTAACCTTCATTATGTCTTTTTGTTTCTTAATTTATTAACTGTAAGCTGCAATAGGCACGGACCTGTTGTCATTGTTATGTACCTCGTTTCAAACACAACGTCCATATATTCGCTCAGTTAAATACTCTCATCTGCAGTAACAAGCACTACAGGCAGTGATTGTACATCCACCTAGTTATTAACCCCGGCAGCCCGCAGATTTACATCTGACCGCGTACCTTGTCTGGGTAGATTGGATTGCGGGGGCGCTGCAGCTGTAGGCTTTCGCTCTCGAGGTAGATTCGGACCGTTGCCTCACTGTATCGCGGATCTCGCAGACAAAACGTCAGGTTCTCTGTTTTAATCTAATTATGTTTCTATGGATTCATTTCTTGTTTCAGAACGTGGCTGTACTAGAAGGTAATGATTTTGTTCGCTTGTTCGCAGCTTGTCTGACGCAATACGTATCGAAATATCATATTCATGTCAGGATTGCAACAGTAATACCTTAGGTATAAATTGTAACATTGATCCATCTACATCAGAGGATAAAGCATCACTATGGCTGAAGTGAATACAGGGTTTTCTGCATTGCTAAATTAAAAGAATGTTATCCATAGTGGATGCTGTCGAACTCGGCGACCGTTTCTTTATGGGGTTGTACAAAAAGTATCCCCTACCAGTCACAGTTTTATTGTGACTGGTAGCGGATGCTGTTTCTACAACCCCATTGCTAAATTATTTTGGTGATATTTACTGTATGGAACGTATGGGAAGCTACCTGCCGCTAAAGCCTCGTTTTGTTGTTAAGACAAGTATTGAGATTGGCCACACTTTGCATGAACGAACAACAAATCTTATGTTCCTCCATATGGCAGTCGGATTGAATTGTGACGTTTACTCGTTACCATTTTATATTTGGTGCAAGTGTTATACATACGTAGAATGCGTCTTAGCTTGTGTTGATTACTTATATTCTCTAGAAAAGGATGTGTAATTCTGTGCCATTTTCTCTGGCTGGAGCTTAGAGAAATCGCTACTGTGCCTCACGAAATCCTAGGCAGGGATTAATGAGAACATTTTCTACTTAGAGAACAATGGTCATCATTGTCCACAATCATGGATTAGGAGACTGAGATATTCACTCTGCAGCGGAGTGTGCGCTGATATGAAACTTCCTGGCAGATTAAAACTGTGTGCCGGACCGAGACTCGAACTCGGGACCTTTGCCTTTCGCGGGCAAGTGCTCTACCACATTTTTTTATTAAACAACCATCTAAAGAACATAAGCACGAAAACAAAATAATGAAGCAATGGAACTGTTTACCTACATCAATGCGTGGGTGCATATCGGTGGGTTGTAAGGTTCCGAAGAGCCAACTTGTTATGCTCAGAGGTTCCTTGTCCAACAAGTGGGTGGTTCGTTTAATGTAAAACGCCGTTCACTTTTGGTTAATGTCAGGCATGTTGAGTCCGCCGGCCCGTCTGAAGACGTCAGCGTGGTGTATTTCACTTTAAACACATGCCCTTGCCAGATAATTGGACCGTATAGTACGCTTTACTGAATATATAACTGGTGAGGAGTCGTATGCGTTGGAGAATGTCAACGGACAGCCAATTGTTGTCATAGATGGCACCTTGCATTTTATTTGTGCACTGCATCAAATTTTTTACATTCATTTTTAGCGGGAATTTGTCGATAATCATCCTCAGAGTGTAGTGGGCTTCGACACGCTTCGCCCAAGGTACAATAACTGCGTCGTATCCCAGACAAAGGTGCATTTATGGGTGTTAATTTTTGCACCGGAAGCCCGACAGTACTCGTCTACCGCGGTCTTGAGGGTTGATACGTCTCCGCCGTTGCGCAGTAACACTCTAACGTCGTCGGCGTAAGCACGAACCACGAAGGACGTCCCGGCGATCGACAGACCTGCATGTTTGTCATGCATGGAGCGTAAGATTGGCTCCAGCGATAAAACAAACAGTATCATGGAGAGAGGGCTCCACTGCGGCAGCCCTCTTTGGACCTCGATGGGCTGAGTAAGCTGTCCATTTACGCTGACTTTGTTTGTAAGGCCCGTGACGAAATGTTGCACGACATTATTAACCTGTTGATCAAAACCACACCGCTGCAGTAGCTGTAGGAGGTACTCGTGGCGGATGCGATCAAATGCCTTGCAAAATTCGATAAACAGCAATGCGAGATTCACGTTAGTGCCTGACGCTATGGCTATTACATCTCTATATTCCAAGAGGGGCGTCATAATAGTGCGGCCAGGGCAGCATGATTGTTGTGAATCACTTGCTTCATTAATGGAGGCAATCTGCTGTTAGTGCAGTTTTGTAACCAAAATTGGGTAAAGTAGTCGGTCGGAAGGTATCTAAGGTTTTTCGGTGTTTGCTTATTTGTATCAATACAATGCGACCTTCCTTCATTTCGGCCGGCACGTCACTCCCTCGCATCACTTTATTGAGAACATCTGTAAATGCGTGTCCGATTTTGGGCCAGAAGCGCACATAAAATTCCCGTGGCAATCCATTTTGGCCAGGGGATTTATTCCATGGGGAGCCAGGAATCAGTTCAATAAGTTCGTCTTGAGCAAAATCTTGTACGGCCGCCGAGTTCTCCGCAGGCGTGACTACGGGGGCATAGCACTCACGATCTCGCCGCCGTCACACCATATGTATTACATTGCGAGTACAGATCCGTAAAGAACCGGTAGAATGCAGTATGAATATCACTCTGTCGGGCCAAACGGAGTCCATCATCTGCGTCCAGGTGCCCGATAAAAGCTCGCTTGCGATTGGCAAGATTTTTATGAGGTGATACGACGATGCAAGTTCGTCCTCTTGAAGCGATTTTGCTTTATATCTCATCTTCACTCCTTCAAAATGCGTTCGCTTTATGCCTATAAGCTTCGCCTTTATTTGTTTGATGGTCGTCAGCTGCGCGTTGGTTGGTGACGTAGTCGCATACAACTCTCGCAGAACTGTCTGGTAAAAATCAATCGTGCGTTTGACATCTTGCGCCCGTTGCCAACTGTAGATATTTAAGGATAATCGCATTTTCCGTTTGACCACAACATTCCTAGGATATCTGCAGCATTACTTGAGACAATCCGCCTATGCCATGGAGATGACATCTCGTAGCACGGCTTCTCCGAGAACAGAAACGTTTAGGCTCCACAGAATCCTATGCCATTTAGTATGCTGTTTGGCCAGATTTATCGTTACACAGAGGGTGAAGTGGTCGGAGAAACTAGCCGGAATGACATCGGTGTCCAGAACATGTTGGCAAATGTTCTCAGAGATGTACAAACGGTCTAGACGCCTACATGCAATGGAGGTCAGGTACGTGGACTTTACTAGGGTAGGAAATTTTAATTCCCACGCATTCTTCAGCTGCAGGTGACGCACTAGATAATGTAGTTCCCTACAGTAACTAAAGTTTGCCGATTGAACTTTCCTGTGGATCATACAGGTAAAATCACCACTAATTATGAACTGGGTTGGGTTGCGGCGTAAGAAGTAGATGATGTCTTGTTTGAAGAAGTTAGCTCTTTCTGATTTGAGAGTCGTTCCAGATGGAGCGTATATATTGACGACGGTGACGTCAAGAATTTGGCAAGCTATGCCTGTACCGGAGTCCAATATTTCGATATTTCTCAGTGGGATTCCGTCTCGTGATAGAATGTCTGTACCTGTACCCGCATCCGCCACGGTGTTTACGATTGTTGTAAATTCTGATATATGAAAACTTAGGATAGACACTTCCTGTAACAGAACTATAGCAGCTTTGGACTCATAGATAAACTGCCGTAGCACTGCTAATTTTAAATCTGTCCTTACTCTATTAATGTTCAGGGAAAAAAACTTATAAACTTGACTCATGATCGTCAGAGACATGTGGGTGTTGAGAAGCGTTGGAAGCCCAGTTAATCTCACCGTCGGACTTCGAACATACATCCGCAGGTTTTCTAACAGTTTTTGCACTGAATTTACTTTTTGTCTTACTTCCAGCCACGGAGTCATATGTTTTAACTTTATTTTGCCGTCGTACAGTTGTCCAAAGTGTCACAGAAGACGGCGGAGTTGTTGAGACATGGCTGTAAGCAGTATGTGAAAGTCCTTGCTTCGGAACGGGTGACGGCAAATACGAAGACGCGTCTTCAGTAGGCTCAATGTGTTTGATTGGAGCCTCACTGGCTGTTTGTATACAGCTTTCCGGTTCCTCACGATGCATCGGAGTAATTCCCAGGTGGCGGGTGTTTATGTTATCTCTATACCGCGTGTATCATCCTCTGTGTTTACGTTTAGCAGTTGACTGGCTTCCGCCTCTTGTATGTCGACCACCTGTGGGGAATCGAGAAGCGGTATCGCAACGGATTGCTGTAAACACTCGACTGCACTCGTATTGACAGATTCTGCGCCGGTAGTTTCAATGTGAATTTGGCTGTCGTAACTGAGCCGCCCGACATATGCATGTCCTGTGTGGAGGCCCGTTAATCCGCGTCATCGGTTTGATTTTTTACGACTTGGTCACCGGAGTTGCTACCGTCACTAGTACGGCGTCGTTTGTTACCGACAAAAAATGCAACACCGACGTTTAAGGCGTGACTCGCCACGGTTTTGTGAGGTGAGGGTGAGAAGGTGCCTTTATCGAGATCGTTGTCCTCTGACGCAGACGCACTTGGTTGGGAGTCAATCACAGAAAGCGCCTGATTTAGAGTTAGGACATCAGCCAATGTTCATCTCTGTCATTGTTGCAGATTGTTTCGAAGTAAGAAAACGCGCCGTGGGCAATCATCTCGTAAATGGCCACTCGTGTTAAAGATAAAACCAGTACCTACTTGTCCATCGTAAATGACATGAGCCTTATAACCAGAAACTATCATTTAGGATGGGATATTGACTTTAACGGCCATGTCAACTGAGCGAACCCCAGTATAACATTCGAGTTTGTGACTGCTCGACCATTTTTCGTTTCTAATCGGTCGGATGTCACCGTATTTGGCAAGGACATCTCTAAGAAAACAATTCTCAACATCAGATGGCAAATTGAACACTCGCACTTGTTTATATTCGATGTCAGCGTTAGTAATTGAAACTGTACTCACCGAGCCATAACTGTACTATATGAGCGGCCGAGACCGCTGTGAGTTAATTAATAAGCGTGTGTATGACGGTAGTGAAGAAGCACTGATAATGTCACAGGTCACAGTCTAAGAATTTCTATAAATACGGCTTGCGGCGCTATGACTACGCGGAAGTAGCGGCACGTCCGGTCGCTGTCGTGTCCCAAGAACTGTCCACTGTGCTACCCAAGCATGACTCACGACCCGTCCTCACAGCTTCAATTGTGCCAGTTCTGCCAGTTATTAATCCCTTCTTGTTATATCTCTTATTATATCTTTTAAATCATGTCCCCAGAGCCTCAAAGCAAAAAAAAAAAAAAAAAATAAGTGAGACATAAATGCCGAAGTAGGAAACGGAAAACTGCAAACGAAGCAGGAACGAGAAAATCCAAAATAATATTTTTAGCTGCCGGCAAGGTGGGGGGGAGGGCTGTTCATGGTTCCTGGACTAATTGTTAACGAACCGTTTTATCGGAAAAGTCCTTGAAAAACTTAGAAGAAGTATGGCAAACGTGCGGCCAGTCAGTTCACACACCATGACAACTATCTCCCCCATACGGCAAAGTCGGATAATGAGTTTTTGGT
Organism: Schistocerca cancellata; assembly: GCF_023864275.1. Lineage (NCBI taxonomy): Eukaryota > Metazoa > Arthropoda > Insecta > Orthoptera > Acrididae > Schistocerca > Schistocerca cancellata. The sequence continues at coordinate 448,266,730 of NC_064630.1, read as the reverse complement.
GGAAAGTAATACTTTATAAATGAAACACTGACAGCACTAGTTTAATATTCTACAATATGTGTTGCTCGTTACACGAACCAGTTTCCTGTTGTTACGCCATCATCAGGTACAAAGATAAGTTTGTGGTGCAGCGAACCTTTGTTGGATCAAAGATTTTAAAATACACTCCTGGAAATTGAAATAAGAACACCGTGAATTCATTGTCCCAGGAAGGCGAAACTTTATTGACACATTCCTGGGGTCAGATACATCACATGATCACACTGACAGAACCACAGGCACATAGACACAGGCAACAGAGCATGCACAATGTCGGCACTAGTACAGTGTATATCCACCTTTCGCAGCAATGCAGGCTGCTATTCGCCCATGGAGATGATCGTAGAGATGCTTGATGTAGTCCTGTGGAACGGCTTGCCATGCCATTTCCCCCAGTCGCCTCAGTTGGACCAGCGTTCGTGCTGGACGTGCAGACCGCGTGAGACGACGCTTCATCCAGTCCCAAACATGCTCAATGGGGGACAGATCCGGAGATCTTGCTGGCCAGGGTAGTTGACTTACACCTTCTAGAGCACGTTGGGTGGCACGGGATACATGCGGACGCGCATTGTCCTGTTGGAACAGCAAGTTCCCTTGCCGGTCTAGGAATGGTAGAACGATGGGTTCGATGACGGTTTGGATGTACCGTGCACTATTCAGTGTCCCCTCGACGATCACCAGTGGTGTACGGCCAGTGTAGGAGATCGCTCCCCACACCATGATGCCGGGTGTTGGCCCTGTGTGCCTCGGTCGTATGCAGTCCTGATTGTGGCGCTCACCTGCACGGCGCCAAACACGCATACGACCATCATTGGCACCAAGGCAGAAGCGACTCTCATCGCTGAAGACGACACGTCTCCATTCGTCCCACCATTCACGCCTGTCGCGACACCACTGGAGGCGGGCTGCACGATGTTGGGACGTGAGCGGTAGACGGCCTAACGGTGTGCGGGACCGTAGCCCAGCTTCATGGAGACGGTTGCGAATGGTCCTCGCCGATACCCCAGGAGCAACAGTGTCCCTAATTTGCTGGGAAGTGGCGGTGCGGTCCCCTACGGCACTGCGTAGGATCCTACGGTCTTGGCGTGCATCCGTGCGTCGCTGCGGTCCGGTCCCAGGTCGACGGGCACGTGCACCTTCCGCCGACCACTGGCGACAACATCGATGTACTGTGGAGACCTCACGCCCCACGTGTTGAGCAATTCGGCGGTACGTCCACCCGGCCTCCCGCATGCCCGCTATACGCCCTCGCTCAAAGTCCGTCAACTGCACATACGGTTCACGTCCACGCTGTCGCGGCATGCTACCAGTGTTAAAGACTGCGATGGAGCTCCGTATGCCATGGCAAACTGGCTGACACTGACGGCGGCGGTGCACAAATGCTGCGCAGCTAGCGCCATTCGACGGCCAACACCGCGGTTCCTGGTGTGTCCGCTGTGCCGTGCGTGTGATCATTGCTTGTACAGCCCTCTCGCAGTGTCCGGAGCAAGTATGGTGGGTCTGACACACCGGTGTCAATGTGTTCTTTTTTCCATTTCCAGGAGTGTAGTACATGTACAGAGTATCTCCATTTCCAGAGACGAAAACGTTAACGTTAGAATATGAGTAAAACAAGAAAGGTAACTTCAGTATAAGTGCGATGTAAGATTACTTAATTACGATGAAACGTGTGACTCATAACCTAATGAACTATAAATAAATTACAACAGTTGTAGGTAGAAGAACATATCTGAACAATGAGCTTTGGTAAAATATTCCAAAGATATGGCTGAACAAAACAATCTTGTCTTTAACAATTCATAAAGTACAGATGAGATATAATTGTTTTATTAAGCAGGTGAGTGATGCAGCCGTGATTATAAAAAATAATTTTTTTTTACACCACAATAGAAATTATAGTCACTGAAATAAAGCAAATGGAGCATGTGAGTAGGAGGGGTAATTTACTACATGGTCTAGATAGGATTATGAGTAGTATTTGCAGTTAGAACTGGTGAGTAAGGGAACAGTGTCTGGTCATTCAGTACTAGGCTTACGTTGATGGAGATGTGTGTATTAATTTCCATGATTTAAAAGCAGTTAATCCTTCCATTGTATGGTAATACTGTTGCGAGATCTCCCTGCGACTTATTTCTGCATTTCAAGAACCATTGAAACAGAGCTATTTGTTTACTTAAGTAAAATTCCGGTAGACGAGCTGAAAGTCTTCTAGAACAGTTTCGAAGACTGAAAGCATCACCACGGACTCTGTTTAACTGGTGAAGGCAACCATTTGGAAGGGGACTGCCTCGACGTATTATAAGAATAAAATTACCGTTTACAATAAAATCGTTCTCTATTTTTCTTTAACTTACCTAGTGTTTTACATTAATTAGTATTTTGTATCATTTCTTAAGACAGTGACAGCTTACAGCCATATCATTAATAATATAGTCACAAATAGAGATGTAGGGTGGGAAATACGCAAACATATCCCAAATTTGTAAGTGATTAATTCGTCTAAATACCGCTGCACAAAAAATGGCTCTGGGCACTACGGGACTTAACTTCTGAGGTCATCAGTCCCATAGAACTTAGAACTACTTAAATCTAACTAACCTAAGTACATCACACACATCCATGCCCGAGGCAGGACTCAAACCTGCGACCGTAGCGGTCGCGCAGTTCCAGACTGTAGCGCCTAGAGCCGCTCGGTCACCCCGGCCGGCACCGCTTCACATTATCGAAGCTAAGCGATGTTGTCTTGAACGAGCCACAGTGTATGATCGAGCAGCTATAACAACATGCTGTAAGCATACGAGGTCTGCAGAGAGCTAAGTACAGTGAATGTGTGTGCACCTGTTGCAGTTCCACCGCAACCGCCTGTCATCCACGACCCGCGGGGACCTATCAAGGACGTGGCCGGGCCGTACGAAGAGGGCTCCGAACTTCGACTGGCCTGCCTCGTCTCCGGAGGTGAGTTCCAGCATGAGCTTCCAGTACTCTTCAAGTGGTAAGCATCCGCTGCTGGAGTATATTTACTTTATTCATGTCGAGAGATTCGCTAAAATCATATTACCGTATCAAAGGAAGTCGCTGTTCACACAATAAAATTTTTTGACGTTTTCTGTCGTCACTCATATGACAATGTTACAACTTTTTCTCAGAGTAACGGCTAACTGAAAGTCCTTTCTAAGCTTAATCAGTCACAGAACAACTGATATTGCGCCAGTGTTTTGCTTTTTGTGTTTGGTTTTCTGTCTTTTGTCTTACTCGACAGAGCGACAGTCTGAAATGAATTCCTGTCACGTACCACAGAGCGGAAATCAGTTGCGGAGTATAAGAAAATATAAACCAACTGGAGCTATTGGAAAAGATGTTTCCATTTGTTTGTATAGCTAGCAAACGTTACAATAATCATTGACAACAACGAAAGTAATTACTACAGTACACACTTAAATTTCAGAAAAATGTAAGAATGTTTATTGTAGTTGACAGATATTATAAGTCGCCCACCGCGTTTTTTTTTTTTTTTTTTTTGTGTGCATGTATGTGAAGGCTAACCTCAGCAACTCTCATAGACATATTGTACATATATATATTTGTATATTATTTTAACAAAGAATTTACGTAAGGCAAGGGGCAGGGTGTTAGCATGAAAAGCTATGAATACATATGGAATGGTACAAATAGAAATATATATTTCTGAAATTGCAAGCATACAAATGAACAAAGTAATAGGAGTCTAAGATAAATATTCAGCAACGCTAAACTTTTGAAGAAGTTCGGTTCTGCGCATATTTGGTTTGGTAAGCATTAAATGTAAGAAGCAAAATTTGGCTAGAAGAACGAGCCATTACTGGGCGCAACCGTATTCATCTATGTACAGTTACACATTTCGTAGCGTGGATAATGAGCGCCCCCTAAATCTACGCCCCCCCCCCCCTCCCCAGTCCCCTGCGATCACAGCTTCTGCCTCCCCCCCCCCCACACCCTCCCAAAAAATGTCACCGTCCGCCGTACTGTGTGACCAGCTATACTTCATTTTCTGCTATTCTACTTCAACAGGTTGTACATAGCTCTCTCGAATAAGTGTTAGCATCAAGTGCAGCGACTGGCATCTAGACTAAGCGTCTTCGTTTCCTACCAATAATTCTCTCTCTCAGGTTCTGTGTGCAGATCGATTCTAGCTTTGGCACTTGTACACCGCAGTGCGCCTTATGATAGTCTGGAACATGTCGTTGTGAGATTCAAGCCGGGCTCAATCCACACGACCGACTGGCTACTGTATTGTACTTGTCACGTGTAACTTCGAACGTTTTTAGCCACCACCTAATAAAGATAAACCATTAAGAGTTAAAACAAGGAACAACACTTCCGCGATTCACAGACAAAAGAAGTTTATGTCCATGATTCCCATCTTCAACTAACTGTTGATGAAGTAGAATACGTTGATCATCTGAAACCTTATGAGCACTTACTTAACAGTGTGTTGGTCCACCTTTTAAACAAAATAGAGCAGTGATTATGTGTGGCATATATTCGACTAGTTCTTGGAAGATTTTTCGGAGGTAAATGGCACCAGATACCTACACACAGGTTATGGAATCAAACAAATTATGGGCCTGTGTATTCCGGGGGCAGAGCTGGCACCATGTAGCGCCCGACATGTTTTATCGCTTGCAGAAAATACTTATTAAACAGCCGTAAATTTGTGCAATAACTTTATTTCGCTGTTTCGGTGCCTCATACACGAATCGAGATAAGCCATCCAGTTGTTCGTCATTAAAACTTATTTGGATGCGAGGTCCGCCAGTTATGCAAAACACCGTTTTTCTCAGTACCTAAACATGAACTAAAAACGCACATAATTTTATAATCATTTAACAAAAACGTTAACATTTCAGAATAAACAAAAACGAAAACCCACTTATGATGGCACAGTGGTGCCGAACCATGTTTGGGTACTGAGAAAAACGGTGTTTAGCATAACCGGCGGACCTCAAATCCAAAAAAAATTTTAACTGCAAACACGGCCAATACAAGGAGCTGCAAATCAAAAAGAGGATATGTTCGTGCTTACTAAAGGAACCACTATTTCAGACTGATTCCTTCTCTAATAACAAACGATTGGAAGGCATATCTCGATTCGTGTATAGAGGACTGAAGACGGTACCAATCAGGCACCGAAACTGGTAGCTTAATAAAATCATTCCATAAATTTACGGCTGTTGGATATATATTTCGTGCAAGTCATCGAACAACCGCAGTCCCGTTCTCCCATTTACACGTGAAGGAATTACATAAATAAGTTACCATCGAATCCAATTTTGATCGGTATGATGGCCTAAATAACGATGTGGATTCACTACAATACTTTTCAAACCACTCCACCATGATTCTAGCGTACGTGCACGGACAGTTATGCTACTGGATGATGCTGTAGCCTTCGGGAATAATATCAGACGTGAAGAGATGCATGTGGCCCACAATAATTTTCACGTAGTTCATTGAAGTCATGGTGCCTTCGATTACTACCGAAATCGGATAACAGCCCTTGTGAATATCCCCATAGCACAATACTACCCCTCTGACCGAGCCAGGAGCACACGGTACATGATTCGAACACTCGTTCTCCAGGACGATGGCATATCTGGATACGGCCAGCGACCTGCTGTAACAAGGAACGTGATTTATAAGACGAGGTGACACGTTTCCTCTAGTCCAAGGTGACACCCATAGTTATGCTGATAGGTAACTCCATTGCCTTCGGAAGGGATATGAAGCATGAAGGGATCCAGGTGTTTCCCAGTAATTTTCAAGTATTTCACAGCACACAATTCCTATTGATCCAGGATGCAATCTCCACAATCCGGTATCCGCGGAGTTGTAACTGACCAGGGCGTTGAGTCGACATAGGAACACATAGAGGTCGTCAGCTGCCGAGCCCCATATTCTACAATGTGCATTGAAACAATGTGCTCCGGAACACTTTTACTTGCACCATCGTTTACTCTGTCATCAAATCTGCCAGAGATCGTCATGGTTCAAATGGCTCTGAGCACTATGGGACTTAACATCAATGGTCATCAGTCCCCTAGAACTTAGAACTACTTAAACCTAACTAACCTAAGGACAGCACACAACACCCAGCCATCACGAGGCAGAGAAAATCCCTGACCCCGCCGGGAATCGAACCCGGGAACCCGGGCGTGGGAAGCGAGAACGCTACCGCACGACCACGAGATGCGGGCCAGAGATCGTCATCTATCCTGCTTTATAGAAGAGATAATTCTACGACCTCCGTTTTGTGATTAGGTGTGGACGTCCAACAGCTATTCGCCTATTCGTCGTATACCGCAGTTCAGTACCCTAGTAATCTAAATTAACCACTTTTGCCTGCTGTCTGCATTGTGTCTCGGATTTCTTATTTTGGAGTGCCTTAAGTTTAACAATGGACAAGTCATTAAATTGTCAAAATATGACAACACTTACACTTTATACTGATTTTAGTTGCACACGAAGATGGAGCTGAGACCCCGAAACTGCAATGTGTGAGACTTGAGTAATAAGAATGTTGTCAACTGGAACGGAATTTTTTGTTATGGAGAAAATGCATCCTATTTTGAACTAAAAAGAGAATATACTGAACAATAGTCCAGCACAGCTCAAGAAATTTGTCTCGGTGGAAGGTTAATCCAGTTTGATCATCCTGTGTGGGTCCTTGCAGTTGCATGCATTCCTTACAAGTGCTAACTGGACAGAACAGTGTGGTGTCTCACCGCATGAAGAAATGAGAGTTTCGCAGTAATAGTGATGGCAGGCAGCCTCAGTTCTTCGGCTCTTGTCAGCTTCGACCTGAACCGAAAGTATGACAGGACAGTGGGCTGCGGTCACTGAGAACCTCAAAATGTGTCTGCTGTAGAATAAGATCAGTGTGCGAAGATGAATTCTAATATTCCACAAAGATCGGTAGATCCGCATTGCGTGGTAGACAGATCACGAAGTAATATCTAGTATGTGTAGGCCTTTGTTAAGTAACAGGACTTCCCAGTTATGTTATCTCTGTGACATGGTGTTGGCCGTATTGTGTTATTCGTCAGAAGTAACACGATATTATGCCCGTGACAGAAGCTATTACTCGCCTTTCATCTGTCGTCCCTGTTAATCAGCGGTTCTCTTGTAATAATGTTATACATCGTTTAATGTCAGCCTGTACCGTTTACATCGTTACAGCAAACACGGGCCCTGTTTGGTGTCGTTATAGATAACACAGGGGGAACGCATCATACAAAATCTTACTCTTGGCCTTACTTGCATTCCACTGCGTCTTGATTTCTAACATCAGGAGCAGATTTTTGTTGCTGCTGTTGAGCCCACATGGTCGTAGGCTTGCGATCCATCAAATCAGGAACACCGGTGGATAATGATTCTATAGCTGTCTGGTAGAACTATTATTTATTTGAAGTGATGCGCAGGATGTTAGAGACACTCTGAAAAAGTTGTAAGAGTGCTTCAGAGTAGATTGCGCTGAGAAACAAGTGTCAAGAAAACATTTCGACGCGTCGCGCTGTTTCTGGTTTAATTAGCACTGAAGCTAGCCAACAGTCGGCCACGCTCGCATATTCAATCAGTCTGCCAGAGACGCTGTCACCGGATGTGTTCTTTTTTCGGTTTCCTAAAACCAAACAAGATAGTACAAGATAGCCAAAAGCCGATCTCTCTCGTGCGCTATCATCTGTCTTGTGACAATAGCTGACACTCAATGTATCTAGCGGGCCGCTTGAATTTGCGATTTCTACTGCCTGATTGGCTACTTCCAATGCTAATTACCTCCGTAACGGCACAACCTACTCTACAACATCGTTACAAGTTTATCAGGCTGTTTCTGAAAACACTATATGTCTGTACTGCCAAATGTAAGATACTCACAAGCAGCTAGGAATTCCATTATGATACATGTGGTTTTCTTTTGCAGAAATACGTATTTTAAATTAATGGAAATGACAGCTCCAAAACAAGCCGCATAAAGTAATGTATTTAATATTTTATACGACAGGCCTGCTTCGGCTTAACTGCTATTATCAAGTTAACTGAGAAAATACGAATATCATTGATACGTTTGTATAAACGAAAATTCTGGCTGTTTTATGTTTATATTTGCATTGGCACTTACGTCTAGCTGGTAATGACAACTGTATTGCATCTACAGTCAACTTTTGTTGTCAAGTCATGATAAGTATAATTATATGTATGTAAGTTGTTTCATATTTTGCTAACGTTTTTCTTGTAACGTGTATGTTATACCTACAATTTACCTAGGACGAATACCAAATAGGATAAATGCACTATTCGAATCCACAGACATACAACTATCTTCCCATACAGATAGCAATCTTATAACGACATTATGTTCAAGAACAACCAAAACTTCCGAACATGTCACTTCTGTAATTCACAAAATCATGTACGGCGATAGCAACAATTGCTATATTGGCCAAACCGGACTAAAATTAGCAGCGTTTTTGAAGCATGCATTAGAAACAATGACGGTAATCTGTCAGACTTCTGTTTACACATGAAAGCTGAATGCTGGAAGATGTTTATCGTGTAAAATATTAAATATGTTGCCTTAATGCCGCAAGCTGTAGAGCTTCCACTACTAGGCTGTGGGACAAAGGTAAGTACAATCTTTTATATCTGATTTCAAAAGCAATGGATGAAATGCGTTGGCATTGGCTTGGAATCAGAGTACTGCATGTAACTTCGCAAGATAATCGCGTAAGGATATTCAGAATAATTTTCATCATCATCGCTTAACGTAACTAGTAAAGGATGGTAAGGACGATAAGGAAGAATATTAGTAAGATTAACAACTTACGTATGATAATGTCATTACAGCGATATAGGTATAACGTAGTATAGGTGATGTAAAGATTTTTGGAAAAATTATGTCATTTCTGAGAGCTCTTACTCTCTGTAGACTCAATGCTGCCAAGGTATTATTCAGGTCAACATTAAAAAGGAAATCAATTTATGTTAGAAATTATGAGGTCTGCAAACTGCAAAACTTTTTGTCCAATAAACGACGTCACTCGGCCCAGTAACCTCAACATTCGAGGAAATGATCCGTGAATTCCGCCCCATCGTTAAAATGAAATAACGCATAATCACGTAGCGCAAGCGGCCAGCCGCTTCTTTAATTTTAACAGCAGCGGCGCCGCCCGTCATGAAAAATTGCGCGGTAGTTACGGTTGCCGCGAAATTATAAATCCACAAACCCGCCGTTTCGCAGCCACCACCACCATCATCACCACCACCACGAGCGCAACCAACTCCAACGTGGGGGCGGCACTCGCGCAAGCGAGCGCCTCCCTCGCGGATTCACATTCAGCGCACATTTCACCATAATTAAACTGCGTGTAATTACCGCTTTGTGTGCGACATTGCGGCAATGAGCAAAAATAAACCATTTGTAGTAGCTGAACCGTATCGGAAGCGACGCATAGCGGCGGCGGTGATGGCACTGCAACAGTAGACTACTGTATAGACTGTTGTGTGTGTGTGTGTGTGTGGGTGTGCGTGTGTGTGGGTGTGCCAGTAGTAGGACGGCTGTTGCAGCCGGGCCCGGCGAACGGGCGTCGTGCTCGCGTGCGACGGCGCGTGTTTTGAGAGCAGCGGTGCGCGTCGCGACGCCGTGGCCACGGTTCGCCGCCTCCGTTCGCCCGCCGTCCACCGACGCGTCCCGACGCCGACGCTGCTGCCACCTGGTTCCTCCCTGCCGGCGTCGGCGCGCGGCGCCGCTTTCGCGTTCTGCATCTCTTACTTAAACCGTTACGCCTCCACTGGGAAAGCCGTTTAAGGCTTTTACGACTCCTGAATGCGCAGCGCTCCTAATATCGGACAAAGCCTTCTGGTGAGGTTTCAAACGAAAAGCGCTACAAAAGCGCAGGGGTTCCTTATTCAAGAGTCTCACTGCTCGTTTTGGGCGAAACGAACGCAGTGTTCCAGTAAGTAAGGCAGATCCTCTGAGAGGCGATACTCTGCACCAGTGTTTCTGAATGAAGCGCTCACACTTGATGAGCTAATAGTTCGGAAATAGTGATGGCGCTTATCGTTGAGACAACCGTTTTTCATTATATCGGTTTTCTCTCACGCTAGTTTAACCTGATTGTTAACACCGCTCAAAATATCCAATTTCAGAAATAGCCGATTTCCGGCTTTTATTCCAGTTATTTCCGGTAATAAACGTAGAAGTCGGAGAAGGGTTCACAAATTTGACTCAGTTTCAAGATTATGGAAAATAGCCACCGTGGTACAACAAACGAGTTAAAAAAGTGCTGCGGAAGCAAAGGGAACTTCACAGGAAACATAAGCATATCCAAAGCCTTGCAGACAAACAAAAATTACGTGAAGCGAAATGTAGTGCGAGGAGGGCTATGCGAGAGGCGTTCAATGAATTCGAAAATAAATTTCTACGTACTGACTTGGCTGAAAATCGTAAGAAATTTTTGTCTTATATCAAAGTGGTAGGTGGATCAAAACAAAATGTCCAGACACTCTGTGACAAAAATGGTACTGAAATAGAGGATGACAGACTAAAGGCCGAAATACTAAATGTCTTCTTCCAAAGCTGTTTCACAGAGGAAGACTGCACTGTAATTCCTTCTCTAGATTGTCGCACAGATGACAAAATGGTAGATATCGAAAAAGACGACAGAGGGCTAGAGAAACAATTAAAATCGCTCAAAAGAGGAAAGGCCGCTGGACCTGATTCGATACCAGTTCGATCTGACACAGAGTACGCGAAGGAACTTGCCCCCCTTGTTGCAGCGGTGTACCGTAGGTCTCTAGAAGAGCGTAGCGTTCCAAAAGATTGGAAAAGGGCACAGGTCATCCCCGTTTTCAAGAAGGGACGTCGAACAGATGTGCAGAACTATAGACCTATATCTCTAACGTCGATCAGTTGTAGAATTTTGGAAGACGTATTATGTTCGAGTATAATGGCTTTACTGTAGACTAGAAATCTACTCTGTAGGAATCAGCATGGGTTTCGGAAAAGACGATCGTGTGAAACTCAGCTCGCGCTTTTCTTCCACGAGACTCAGAGGGCCATAGACACTTGGGTTCCGAGGTAGATGCCGTGTTTCTTGACTTCCGCAAGGCGTTCGATAGAGTTCCCCATAGTCGTTTAATGAACAAAGTAAGAGCATATGGACTATCAGACCAATTGTGTGATTGGGTTGAAGAGTTCCTAAATAACAACGTAGAATGTCATTCTCAATTGAAAGAAGTATTCCGAAATAAGAGTGATTTCAGGTGTGCCGCAGGGGAATGTCGTAGGACCGTTTCTATTCACAATTTACATAAATGACTTTGTGGGTAACATCGGAAGTTCACTGAGGCTTTTTGCGGATGATGCTGTAGTATATCGACAGGTTGTAACAATGGCAAATTGTACTGAAATTCAGGAGGATCTGTAACGAATTGACGGTGCAGGGAATGGCAACTGAGTCTCAATGTAGACAAGTGTAATGTGCTGCGAATACATAGAAAGAAAGATCCTTTATCATTTAGCTACAATATAGCAGGTCAGCAACTGGAAGCAGTTAATTCCATAAATTGTCTGGGAGTAGGCATTAGGAGTGATTCAACATGGAATGATCATATGAAGTTGATCGTCGGTAAAGCAGATGCCAGACTGGGATTCATTGGAATAATCCTAAGGAAATGCAATCCGAAAACAAAGGAAGTAGGGTACAGTACACTTGTTCGCCCACTGCTTGAATATTGCTCACCCTTGTGATATCCGTACTAGATATGGTTGATAGAAGAGATAGAGAAGATCCAACGGAGAGCAGCGCGCTTCATTACAGGATCATTTAGTAATCGCGAAAGCTTTACGGAGATGATAAATAAACTCCAGTGGAAGACTCTGCATGAGAGACGCTCAGTAGCTCGGTATGGGCTTTTGTTGAAGTTTCGAGAACATACCTTCACCGAGGAATCAAGCAGTATATTGCTCCCTCCTACGTATATCTCGCGAAGAGACCATGAGGATAAAATCAGAGAGATTAGAGCCCACACAGAGGCATACCGACAATCTTTCTTTCCACGAACAATACGAGACTGGAATAGAAGGGAGAACCGATATTGGTACTCAATGTACCCTCCGCCACACACCGTCAGGTGGCTTGCGGAATATGGATGTAGATGTAGATGAAAATATGAAATTAAATAGGTCAATAAAAGAAAACGTAGTCATCATTTTCTGCCTTTGTCGAATAACGACAAGTGGTTGAAAACCACAAAAACACTCATCAGTTTTCTTCTGTGGAGTCAATGATTTTGAAACTACTAAAAATAATACTGAAATTGGGCAACATACCACTATTTGGGCGTTACGAATAGTCAGTGCCAATGTGCGAAAAGTGAGGTTGAATAATTCTATTTTTCGTGCTAAACTACCCATTTTCAAGGGTTACGAGGAGATAATGGTATATTTTGTAGACGCTTGCAGCAGGACAGCTACTTTCCATTTTTATTCTATATTACGAATGAATTTTGTTAGCTTTGAGTGTATTACTGCGACCGTAACTTCCCGCTTCTTTTATTATTTCATGGAAATGGCAGAAAAATCTTTAATCTCTAAAGCAGATGAAGCAAAGTACTACACTGCTACGTCAGTTCCTAAAAATACTTCCAGGTTACGGTTGGTACCATTCCCCAATACAACGGGTGTCCGGAGACGACAGAGGGACACAGCCGTATAGACCGTAAGGGGCAAGTCTTGCACATCGCCCTACACTCGTACCTTAGGCCACGAAACACAGCAGCAGGGATATAATTATCTCAGCTGAATTGCACTAATTCTTACACAATGTGTTCTTCTGTCAGCATTGTTATAAAAATAGCCCTGAGCGCTTTTCCAATTTCGTATTATGACGTAATATTTCAAAGAAATGGAAATTTTATGAAAAAATTACACATTTTTAAAAGAAAGATTTAGTTAAAAAGCAAAAATTTTTGCACTGCTGCTGTGGATAATATATTTCAGTTTTTTACGAGGTTATTAGTAAGAAATAAAAAAAAAACACCTATTATAACACAGAGCGAATACCGAAAAATGCCGATCATGGAAAACCAAAATACCGGTAGCAGTTTTAACCGGTCGAATTTTTCCATCCCTATTCTTTTGAGGGGGAATCTATGGAGATTATTTATCACGAGTTTTCAAATGGTTCAAATGGCTCTAAGCACTATGGGACAACATCTGAGGTCATCAGTCTAATAGACTTAGAAGTACTTAAATCTAACTAACCTAAGGACATCACACACATCCATACCCGAGGGAGGATTCGAACCTGTGACAGTAGGAGCAGCGTGGTTTCGGACTGAAGCGCCTAGAACCATTCGTCCACTGCGGCCGGCATGACGAGTTTCAATTATCACCGCAACAAAATGAAGTTAATCATGAAACATGGTGTAAGTGGTTCTTCACATCCTCATCCATGAACACGATATATTTCACCCAAGCATGGATGGCGAGGCGCAAGCCTTCGTTGTAGAGTGCTGCATTTTGATTGTTCAGGGTGCATCCCACCTCGAAAACTAGCGGTAGGCTTGCTCGCTTTTTCCGCCATACAGCTGTATGTTAATCCGAGGAAACAGCAAAACGCTCTTGTTGCCATGTCAGTAAATTATGGGAGATGATACTAAATTTAATGACATACACTAAAGCCGCGATTGTTTACCTCATTAGTTCCTCGACCCCCCCCCCCCCTCAAATAGTAAACACAAAAAATTATCCCTAAGCCTTTATTAATAATTGAATTTGAAACGCAAGTAAAATGTAATGAATTATTTACTATTATTTATCACATTGCCCACTCATAGAAGCCTTCTTCATATAGAAGAGATAGGGGATCCAGTATTAGAATCAGAATTTAAACGAGCTCTGGAAGCCTTAGGATCAAATAAGGCCGTGGGTATAGATAACATACAATCATCATTCCTAAAAACATTGGCGGAAGTGGCAATAAAGCAACTATTCAGAATGGTGAGCAGAATGAATGAGTGTGGCAATATATTCTGAAGGTCAAAACAGCCAACAAGTGCGATAATTACCGTACAATCTGCTTAACAGCTTATGCATTCAAGTTGCTGACAAGAATCATATACATAACAATGGAAAAGAAAACAGACGATCTATTAGACGAAGATCAGGTTGGCATAAGGGAAAGTAAAGGCACCGGAGAGGCAATTATGAGGTTGCGGTTGATAACAGATGCAATATTAAAGAAAAATCAAGACGCGCTCATGGGTTCTGTAGACCTGGAGAAACCGTTCGACAGTCTCAAATCGTCCACGATGTACGAAATTCATAGAAAAATGGAGGTAAGCCTTAGGGAAAGGCGAGTAATATACAGTATGTACAAAAGCCAAGAGAGAACAATAAGACTGGGAAACCTAGAAGGAAGTTCTCGGATTAAAGAAGACGTAAGACAGGGATGTATTCGCACATAGTGTTCAACTTATGTATCGAAGAAGCAATAACAGAAATAAAAAAAGGTTCGAGAGTGGAAATAAAATTCATAGCGAAAGGATATCAGTGATGAAATTCCCTGATGAAATTGCTATCCTCAGTGAAAACAAAGAAGACTTATTGGTTTTTCTAAATGGAATGAGCACTCTAATAAATACGGAATATTTATTTAGAGAAAATCGAATATAGACGAAATTTAATGAAAAGTAGCAGAAAAGAGATCAGGAGAAACTTAACATCATGATTGATGGTCACAAGGCGGATTCAGGTAAGGAATTTCACCAAAGTAACCCATGACGTGTGGGGCAATTAGGACACGAAAAGTAGATTGATACTGACAAAAAGGGTATTCCTGGCCAAGAGAAGTCTACTAGTGTCAAACATAAGCTTCAATTTGAGGAAGAAATTCCTGAGAATGTACCCCTGGGACACAGGTCCATATGCTAGTGAAAAACTGACTGTGAGAAAACCGGAAAAGAATAGAAGAATTTGAGATGTAATACTTAAGAAGGATGTTGAAAATTAGGTGGAATGACAGCGTATGGAATGAGGCAGTCCTTCGTAGAATCTTGAGGTGAATGGAATATACGGAAAACACAGACAAGAAGAAGGGACAAAATGGTGGGAAAGCTGTAAGACATCACGTAATAACTTTCACGGTGCCAGAGGGAGCTGTAGAGGATAAAAACTGTAGACGACGACACAGACTGAGATACATCCAGCAAATAATTAAGGACGTAGGCTGCAAGTGGTACTCTGAAGAGCGGCACAGGAGAGGGGTACGTGGCTGCACCAAACCGTCGTAAGACTGATGTCTCAAAAGGAAAACACATTGTACTAATTTTATACATTAATAAACTACCGACACCAATAAAAATATAATACTACTATTTCTATAATTCTCTCACTGAGTTTGTAATGACAGATGCGTACCAACATACCCAAAATTATCCAAAAGAACTGAAATGCATGTCGCCTGATTTGCATGCAGCCCACATAACTTAGCTGTTTTACAGGACCTCTAATCCCTTTGCAGTATATCATTCGACTGTACAAGATGAATACCACAAGGGATCAGTAGAGCACACTTTTTTTTTAAGGTAATAAGATGTAAATCAAAACACGAAGTTGCAAATACTAGGAAACATGTCATCAGAGATGGGACAGTCCGTAACGCTTGTAAACTCAATTTTATTACGGTAAGTGACATTTCAAGATCACGACCACAAGTATTGGAATTTGAGTTAACTAACTCCAACATATAAGTCAATCCAGAAAACTTTAGGAAAAATTAACCATTTTTATGAAAGTGATATTTTGAGACATTATGTGGACTTTGACAATTTGAAGTGTTTTTTTTCCATTTAAAAGGTTTTCCCATATCCATGAAACCTCTTTCCTGAAACGAGAGATTTGTCATAAGTCGTGAAGTATCGAAATTTTCACCAGTGTCAGTTAGCAAATGTGAGCTTGAAATCTTTTGTGTTCTGCCTGCTGAAATTCTGCCTAACTCCCAGTTAAATAACAACGAAGAACCTTTTACGTAATTTCAAGTAACTAAGTTTGCACGTGTTTAAAACGAAGCGGCTTGAGACGTTAAGTTTTGTGACGGGTACTCGAAACCAGCATGATATCAGGTTAATAACTAAGAAAAATCAGATGTTGGAGATCGAAGTTTTTCACCATCAACGACGTGTCTCTATATGAAATGTGGATATAATTTTTTTTCCTGACTGGTATGGAACCCACGACCTACCGCCGTTAGTTTCCACCCGAGGATTATTTGTGCAGCCAAAGTGAGATGTGTGCGTGTTTGACTACAAATAAGTGGATATTGGCAATACACGAAGAGACACAGAAAATGAAAATTTTTTGTCACTAGCAATTCGGTGTGAATATGCTACGGCTTCAAATGAAGCCATCCATATTTTTCTGCCGGATCTGGATTCGGACCACATATGCGCCTTTCGTGGAGATATACAAGTGTTAGCATTGTTGGGGAAAACAAAGAAATTATCGAACTATAGTGCTCTGTGAGAGTCAGGAATCGCAAGAGAGTAGTTCCGAATTCGAAGCCGGGACAGCGTCAATTTTTTCAACTTCTCAATCTGAAGTGACGATTGGGTCATTAAATAAAATAATGTTTGTAGTGAAATCGTAGGTATACTGCCAGGTTTTATCACATCTGCTTGTTTTGGAGATGCTGTGTTAGTGAGCGTGTGAGGACTTAGTAGCTGTTAACGCAAGTGTCACAAAATTTCGGCACAGTGATAGCGAAGTTGCTCATGTGACAGTAGCTCGTGCTCTATCACCATGACTGGAATGTATCAGAAAATGCAGTTGAATTGTTTTCGTGTCATATCTATCCTACTACGAAAATTTGATCGAATGAAAGAAAACTGTATGTTTCAATCACAGTTGTGAAATGATTCAAGTATATCACACAGAAATCAGAATGTATATTTACAAGGAAAATGTATCTCTTCTGATGCAGATACCAAAAGGAAGTTATGAAAAAGCATGCAGTTCTGCTATTCCATACATCTTTCACCTCCAGATTTGCCTCAGTATGTTAATTACTTCTGTAACGTTCGTCCCGCATGGCGATTCCCTAAATGACAAGCAACGCGCAAATTAATGTCATTAACGGTCCCTTTGGTTGAGCCTTTAATAAGCCATGCTTGTTAAGTAACTCAGTACATCCAAAATAGACACTTCTGCTCACTCCAACAATGTACCGAATGGAGACAGTGAGACTTCTTATGATGCAGAGCTCGTCTTATTATTTGCTCACTGAAATTCGTTCCGACCGTTTGCAGATGGAATAACGAAAGATTCCAAACTGTAGTATTTCTCCAGCGATACCTGAAACGACTTTCATTGTGAACTAACGCAATGGAAATCGAGCATGCCACCGCTAAGCCAACATGGCATTGCTATGGTACAAGTTTTATTGTTAAGTCGATATTTCTAATGCAGATTACTCAGCATGCGACATTGGAGATCAGTCGTTCCCAATGGTCAAATCTCGGTTTGAAAGCAATGTTTTACACGCTTCGCTGTGTGGATAGGAGAACGGTCATGTTTGAACGTTACTCTGACTAAAAAATCTCAGACGAATGTAAGGAAACATTACGTTATCCATGTTTGGCAGTAGTAATGACTAGAAAATGGACGATCCAGTTGCCACAGAAGGCCGCAACCTCTTGCCTATATCCATCCCCAAACTGCGACTACATTTCGGCCACGCCTTTGCCTCTGAGGGACGTATTTGCAGTCGAATCTACCTCCACTTGATCGATGTACGTGGAGTGAAGTACTTGGTGCAGTAGAAAACACCTTCTCCCCCGTAAATATAGCTTTTCCCCGTACGTAAGTGGTTTAATCTGGCTGCCTTATGTTGCTCCCTCGACATTTCCTTAACCACTGACTTTCGTCCATATCTTACTTTCTCGTTGAGACGACGACGGTTGGTCGAACTGCTAACATTTACCTGGAGGATGATCCTAACTTCTACGCTAGACCTGAAACGGTCTTCATCAGTACAATCACTATGGTTGTCTTGGTCCTCTGTGGTAGCCCGTGGATTTCCAGGAAAACGACGACTTTTGACGTGGCCTTCCTCCATCATCCCCTTGACCTAGAGATGTCTCGGAGATTGTCTGTGCGCTAGGGCATGGTAAGAGGAGCTAGTGCGGTATGAGTATTCATAAAGTGCAAGAATGCCACCTTTATGAAATTCCTTGAGCTGTGACATTTCTCAAGTTGACATATTGACCATGCAGGAGGAAACGAAGGGCGGTAAAAGGCGGAGAGCACTTCTTGCACCTCAGAATCCAAAATCATTCCCGATTACATGTTTTGAAAAAATATGTAATAAAATTAATTCTTTGTGAGTATTGTTTAGAGATTCGTGTAAATGTATTCCATCTCTAAACATTATATGTAGTAACAATAATGACACCGTTTTCAGAGACTAAACAAAATTTAGATTCACATTGTGATGCATGTCTTGCTGCTCCGGCTTTCGTTTTTTGATCAACTGTGTTACCTCACATATTACACCACATAAGTCAGTAACAGCGCTTCATACAAGTGGGAGGATAGTGGAGCTAGTAAAGCGGTGAGATAGTAATCTCTTGTTATCGAGTTCGTGCTCTGCCACTTATACGAATTTTAGTTCTCTGTAAACAAAGAATTGTTAGTGTAGAAGGCCAACGGCAATTGTAACGGTCAAAATACTTGTATTGTAAACGTTTCTGTACATGGCTTTCACGTCTCATTGGAGGATGGAGAGAACAAACGGTCTCCCATGGTTTCCCTATTATAAATACGTCAATTTGAGGATGAACTCAGCCTAGGGTTGTTAGTCGTTTTATATTTTTTGCGCTAGCATAGCCTCAGATGTCAATTTCAACTCACGGTTTGCACAGCCACGTGTGGTACTTCTGAGGCAAACTATAATCCATTGCTATCAACCGAAAACATCGACTTGGCCCAGACTGTGCAGACTTTGTTTTTAAACTTTATCCTGCCTGGTCAGTAAGAATTTCTTATATGTTGAATTTGTGAACGTTCTTACTAAAGATGTTTTAAGATCAAATTCGTTCACCTATGAGCCGGCCGCTGTGGCCGTGCGGTCTGGCGCTGCAGTCCGGAACCGCGGGACTGCTACGGTCGCAGGTTCGAATCCTGCCTCGGGCATGGGTGTGTGTGCTGTCCTTAGGTTAGTTAGGTTTAAGTAGTTCTAAGTTCTAGGGGACTTATGACCTAAGATGTTGAGTCCCATAGTGCTCAGAGCCATTTGAACCGTTCACCTATGACTACGTGCAACAAATCTTAACAGCAATGGCGATTTGTGAAGAGATTACTGGCTGCACTTTGCCGCATATCGCTGGTTAGATGGGAAAAAGTTTACTGACCAGAAAATTAATGTCCCAGAAGGAAAGGAGAAATGAAAAGAAACCTCTCATGTTGGGAGGTTATGCGACTTTTATTTCAGTGATTACAAAATCAGGTGAAACGAACAACGAAGCTGTCAGTACGAGCACACTGTTGGTATCAGTATGACGCTGCAGTATCTGGGTCTTGAAATGACGTACATCCAGTTTAGGTGAGAAATATACAAACTGCAAGCCACGGCACTACTAAATTCTGCAATTCCTATGCATTGCTTGCACAACGAAATTACTGTTGCATTATAGTCATAAGGAAATGTAAGTCACCGGCGTATTATCCGGTGAGAAAGAGCGGGGGTAAACAGTATTCGCTACCTCAGTTTACTGCAACTGGTGTTCCACAGAGTTAGAAGAACTGCTGTCCCACAGAGTTACGATTTCGGATTGATGACTAGTGTAAGGCTTCTGAGTCCGTTCTAAGTTTTGCAACGTTCAAATATTTTTCTACATTGTTGAAGGGGATACAGCAGTTAGAGTAATTCCGTGAAGATGTGAACTCGGACTACGTAAAATGTGTTAATTGCAACGGAATATTTTGTTCCTTTTCTTACTTGAAATAGGTGACGTCGACCAAGTCATCTAGATACAATGATCGTGACATTTAACAGATGCGATTGACATCCTTTGAAAGAGATGTTTGCCGACATTTTTGGTATTCTGCAAGCGTCGTTTCTGTGCGCAAGCAAAAGAAGCAGTGCAACGCAATATTTGTAATAAGGTAACATCTTCATTAGTTAATTTACGTTTAATGTAATATACGAATAATTGCAGATGTCCATTATTGACTTGAAAAGTATTCCCTAGACATGGAAAGAACTAAATAAATACTTGTAACGGTCGACCTGTTACAGAACGGCGCAACCCTTAGTATCGAACTCAAAATTATCGGTTTTCGGGCAACTGCTTCTAAAATTGTACAACAACAAATAACTGCTTCCTTCATGCAGCAGCAGATTGAGGAAGTTAATTGTGATAACGGCAGTAATAATCAAAGAATTTGATGAGTTCATATTCTGCAATGATATTTATCAATCTAAGAAATTTCTTGAAATAGTCAAAATTTCTGACTGGTTTCGAATCGAGAATCTGGGCTACAGTGGCTAATAGCGTGCTTGTATCCCACTGACACGAGACTGCCATAATTTCGGTTTCACAAGCCTACTGATTATTAATCAGTTACTAGAGAATTGATTTTTTTTAAACCATGTCGACTTTGTAAGATAAGCGCTTCATACTCTACGACACAATAATGAATGTAGCCTGTGTGGGCTTCAACTGTAGATTGCTGGCACGGTAGCTCAGCGTGTTCGGTCAAAAATCTGACTCAATATTAGTGAAAGGATCAAAGACTAACTTGAACGGGTCATATGTGACGTCCACCCCGACGAAACGCCACGAACAATAACGAACAAAAGGAAAGAAAAAGTGGTTTCGTGGATTGATCCTACTTTTTTGGCTGCTACGTCTGAGTTCGATTCTTACTTCCTTTATGTGTTTTAAACCAGCACGAACAGATCTCCTCGCCTCTAAAAGCCAGTAAAGAGCGTCAGATTCCACCGTAGTTCAGAATCCTCATTATAGATATCGTACACCTTCGCTACCAGCTGGGGCGTAGGTTGCACCATAGCAGCAGCAAAAGCGGCGGCAAACAGACACTCTGTCGTCATTGAGCTTGTAACGCCGGAAATTCATATCCTCCTATTTCCACCTATTGTAATATAATTTTTTTCCTTGTTTTGTTATCTCAAGATATGACATTTCTGTCTCTTTATATATTGTAATTGTTTTACTGTTTGTATATATATATTTATGCATTTATGTCGATGTATAATTGGTTGTTTTGTAAATGTTATTAGTATTTTTACGCTGGGTCTTGCCTAGGGAAAGCTATGCTATCGAACGAATACGTCGATAGGTCGTGTGGAGAACCAGAGTGTTTAGGATCTTTGGTAGTGTGAACTCTGCCGCGTGGAGCGCGGGCAGAGCAGAGAGAGAGAGTCTGGCTGGAGTGGTGCAGTGGAACAGGTGTGTTGTGTGAAGCTCCTGCGAGTTGCCGCGCTTTCGGGGTTTGGCAGCATGTAATTGCGCTTGACTTGCGATGATAGTTTCTGACATGGTGTCGCGGACGGGAAGCATTAGCTGGCGCACATCAAGAGCCCGTTTCGCCTGGTGACTGTGTCGAGAAGAAGGTGTGCCAACATCCAGCTTCTGCAACAGCGACGGCCGACAATGGGTGACTGCCGCCACCTCCTCGATCGACGGCTTCAAACCTTCAATCAACCAACAAGGAAGACTGGAAGCACGTAAAGTTTAGAACTGTAGGGCAGACCTCAGCTTTTCAAACTGCACCATTTACGTAACTATAATTGCAGCAACTTAGTATGAACATTTGTTGCTCATTGTCCCAATTGCATTAACAAGCAGGGTCCCTTCCTTTTCCGGAATGAACCCGAGTGTCGTTGAAATTCAAACGCCAGCATTAGAGTAATGTTATAGCATTCCACTGCTTAGATTTCAAAGTTCAGTTAAAGTATTCATAGCTGGCTACAATATTTAGGTTACACAAGCACAAATTAAGAGTGCTAGTTTTATTACCATTCTTTAGCTTACCTGTGACTGCAGCTCAGCTTGGTACACACTAAATTTTACTATTGTTAATTGTTCAGAATTATTTAATTCAAGTTCAAAGTTTAATCTCTTATTTCTAAATTGCGTAGATTCAAGTAGCTTTTGAAATGATTGTTGAGGTAGCCCAAGACTAACCGTATTTCACTGAATTTCGATGTGCTTCAGAAAGAAAGCTCACTATTAACTTCAGTCACTAAATTAACTTCCGATTTTCCTGTTTTATTAATTCTTTTGCTAAATTAAGTCAAACTTTCAGTTTTCACACTGCACGTGTCAACCTTCAGTAGCCACGCTTCTAGTGCTAATTAGATGTGTAATAACCTTTCTTTTTCAGTTAATATAGTAATTGTCCTTAGGACTGGCGACCGTAATTTCCCCCAAATCTCAAATATCTAATTACCGCTAGTTAATTGTTAACGAAATGGCCGCACATTTACTTTCTTTATTAAATTTATCCCTTTTCAAAATTAATTTCCACCAGTTTCGTTTGCATTTTTCCTTTCATTTAGATGTAACCCTTTCCTCCCTCTTTACCGACAAATTGACTTTGGTGACGATTGCTTTTCCCAAATTTCCATTAGGTACACACGGTTTAATTTTTCACTGTCATTAAGGTCGATAAGTGAGGGGGAGGTTACACGTGGCGACCTGGTGACAGGATCATCTTCAGATTTGAGGTTGTTCTGGACACTAATTTTGCATTGTGCAAATCTCGTAACATAGTACTGGGTACGTACAGGCCGTTACGTCAGCGAAAATAAGTAGTGGGAGTAATCCTAATTATATTTGAGATTTGGCATTTATATTGAAAATTATTAAAATGAGTGAAGGCAACAACTGCCAAAATTTGGTAGACTTGGATACGGAACAATCGGTCGAACAGTGGGAAAAGCGCACCGCGGTACCCATTGTTCAGGGGCAGGCGGCTAGCATGAAAGACGCGATCGCCGAAACGCAACAAAGAGCAGAAATGAAATTCCAAACTTTAGCAAATGTTTCGGAATCGGAAGTGAAAATCAAATCTGAATCCCTTGATGGACAATTAAAGAGGAAGCCGCTACGGAAGTGAAACCGGTAGTTTCCGGGAATTTAACTGATTTATTGAATGTTTTGATTAACGAAATCAAGAGTCAATCGGCCAAGCAAGAAGATCAGGTTGCCAAGCAAGAAGCTCAGGCTGCCAAGCAAGAAGCTTAGGCTGCCAAGCAAGAAGCTCAGGCTGCCAAGCAAGAAGCTCAATCTGAAAAAATTGAACGGATGCTAGACAATCAGAACAAAGCTAGTAACGTTGTTAACAACAATGTTGGAGTTGTTAACACAAAAGTTGATAAAATCAAAGAAGATATTGTTGTAATTAATACCGAAATCGGTAATCTTAAACAGGAAATGATAGGCGTTCAGGCGGATATTGCGAGCATAAATACTGTTTTTATTCCGAAATTAGCAGAATCGAGAAAAGTGTAGGAGAAGCAGTTGCTCCGATCATCGAGAATAAGGTGACGGAACAAATTCAATTAGTGAAAAAAGAGGATCAAAAGAAGGTGGAAACTTTGAAGGCTTTAGTATCCGAAGTAGATACCAAAGTGACGAAGCAGGCTAATACCTGCGAAGAGAAAAAAAGGCAAGTAGAAACGCTTGCGACAACCACTTACCAAGTAATTACGAGAGTGTCGGAAGTAGAAAAGAAACTTGACGAAAAACAGAGCTATGTGCCAATCTATGCACATAGTTCGGAATTGTTGACGAAAGAGGAGCGGTTCGACCCCTTGAAAAAAGGCGGTATACACGCGAGGGATTTCATTAAGAATTGTGAAAGAGTTTTACCCAGATCATGGACTAATGAGAGAAAAATTAATGCGGTTATTGATGTGCTGGCTGGTGATGCCAAGCGTTGGGGCTTAAACCTCAACATTATGAACCTGACTTTTGACGAGTTTAAAAATTTGTTTCTGGCTGTATACTGGTCAGAGCAAAAACAGCAAAGTGTCTGGCGCGAATTTGTCGTATCGAGGCCTTTCGATGCGAGTTCGCGCGGCCCGATGAAGGAGTTTTGTGAGGGCTGGATCCGCAAGTTGGAATATTTGCGTGATCGCCGCACGGAATCCGAAATAGTCTGGGAACTCTACATGAAGCTTCCAGATGACACAAAACGCTACGTAGGAAGCAATCACAGGACAATCAATGATTTCCTGGAAAGAGTTGAGGACGAGGACAATTGGCGCAATAATCGCGACAGTGGTAGAGGCCGTGGTAACAACAACGGGTACCACAGCAACCACAACAATGATAACTATGGGAATAATGCATACCGCAATCTTGGCAGCAATAACAATAGTGGTTCGGGCCGTAATGACAATCGGTACAATGCAAATAATAATAGGAATGACGAAAACCAGTATCACACTAGCGTGATACGGGCTTCGCAGAATAGTAATAACGCCAGAGGGTGTGATCAGCCGCCTCAGCAGCATCCGGGGAGCCTATCTGCTGGGGCGAGACAGGGAAACCATTAGCCGCGCCGATGAGGGGCCGACCGGGCGTGGAGAAATTTTGGCGGCCCAATAACAGTAGAAAACCCAGGTGTCGTCGTTATGAAAATTCCGTATGGAATAATCAACGGCGGGAGAGTGTGCCAGTGTTAAAAGAAAGGAGTGCGCCCACAAGTAGATCAGCTGTATACACGGCAGTAGGAAGTACATTCACTGTCAGTGAGAACAATTTAAGTAGTGTTCCGGAAATCGATTATAAAGTGGCAGCTGTAATACCCACAGCGGAACTGGAGATTGAGTTTAACAATGATTCGCAAGTGTTGAGAGAAGATCAGATGTCGGATAAAACGTCCGTAATCGAGCGAGGGGATGCAGAGAGGGATGAGGTCTGGTTAAGGCAGTTCGGTCGCTTATACGACGAACTAAGAGATTATAGGGGTCTGTATGGGAGAAGCGTTTATGGGGAGCGCGGGCAGGATTTGCCGCTTCTCGTCCCGCAGGAAGATAGTGTTTGTGAAATGATAGAAAGTTCTGGCCCTAACCGGCAGACTTTACCAGAAACAGTTGATGTTAATGGGGAGCACGAGCAAGATTCGTCGTGTTTCGTCCCTCAGGAGTTAGATGTTGAAGTAGTAACGGAAAGTTCTGGCCCTAATCGGCAGACCTTACCGAAAGTTGTAGTGGTAGAAGTAGCCGACCCATCCGACGCAAACCTCCAGTTTAAACATTGCGAGAGTATTAATGAGAAAAATTACGAAAATTTTAGTGATAGCCGGACACGATTGGTAGAAAAGCACGTAGATTACAGCGTGTATGAGGTTAGAGCTGACGTTATACGGTCAGACGGTGGCAGTGTGGGTTGCGCAGATCCAGAGGAAGTAATTGCAGATACTACTGGGCACATTCCTCCAGGTAGATTGGCAGATGAGATCAATCTGACCAAAGTGGAATCAACAAAGGTGACAATTAGTGAATTTATAGCAAAGCAACACTCACTAGTTGACGAGTTACAGGAAAAGGTTTCGGTATTGGAGGCGAAGCTACAGACTAAGCCTCAGGACAAACGTGTTGAAATTAAAACTGTATGTGAACAGATGCTGAAAAAGCCGCCAGATAAGCAGGATTAAGATCAAAGCCGGATGGTTTTTTCTGGAATGACGTGGATATAGATGAGGATTTACTGTGGGAAAATAAAGAAACAGTCGAGGACAAGTGTAGACAGATAGTAGTGTCTGTTAATATGCACGACCTACAACTAAACGTGTTGATTGACACCGGTGCAGAATGGAGTGCTATATCTGGGAAAATATTTGAGTTACTGAAAGGCAGAAGTAGTTATGCCAGTAACAGGAGTGAAAATTATCGGTGCTACTGGGAAGGCCAGTAAACCGGTCACAAAACAGATATTTGTCAACTTCGAGATATGTGGGGCACGATTTGAACAAGAGTTGGTCGTCGTGCCAGACGTGACTACGGAAGTAATTATCGGGCTAGATTGGCTATTAAAGTACCATGCAGTGATTAATTGCGAAAGCAAAACTTTGACATGTACCTCATAAGATAAAACAATAGTAGTTAGCTTTGACGAGGCAGGAGACGGTGTGCATAGGCAATACCAGCCTATACACATTGTTAACTGGCCGGATGGTATTGACGTAGGTATGAATTTGAACTACTGTAATGTGAGGAATCTCGGCAATGACAATAGTGTAGAAAGTAAAAGTTAAGTGGAAGAGATAATAAAATTCCCTCCACGGATTGACATTAGTATTGTTGTGAAAAAAGATCGTTTGCGAGAAGTAATGAAGCTAAAAGCCGATGCTCGCATACGTCGTCATGACTCTAAAGCGCGTTTTGCTAAGTTTGCAATCAGAGACTTAGTACTTGTAAAAGTTCATGAGAAATCGAGCGAGATAGACCATGAAATCTCTAAATTTAATTTTGTTTATAATGGACCATATAAAGTCATTGGTACACCTCACACAAATGCTTATTGCTTAGAGTATCCAAGCTCTGGAAAACTATTAGGTATACGGAACATTGTAGACCTGAAATTGTGCCAACCTAGGATTGATTAATACCACAGAATGAGAAATTTGTACAGTATGTAAATATAGAGTGTAATATTTCACGATTTGCTAGATTTCCATGCTTTTGCCTGACCAAGAGGACATTAAAGAAGTTGTAGTTAATAAGAAATTAATTTTGACTAAATGATTTAAGAGTAACTGATTAGTAATCATCTGAAAAATCCAAGCTGCTAGTTTAAGTTTTCAGCTGAGTCACAGTAGATTAAGGATTGTAAATATGCTTTTGTAACCAGCTGTCAGATTTCATGAATGTGTGTTTTACTAGTCATTGCCGATGTACTTAAACGCTGTTTTAAGTTTCAGGCTAGTACATGCATGTGATGATGGACAGTGTTGAGTTATCCACTGTGATAGTATTAAGGGAATCCTTGAGATTACTCGGGAGTGAGTTTTTCCTAAAGAATTCAGTGAAACGGACGTTCTGGAAATGCCGTTACACAGGCGAGTGAGATCAAGCGTGCCGCACGGGCTGGCGCAACAATACTGGCGAGGCGGAACCGCTGTCGGCTCTTGTGTCGCTGTCGGTCTTGTGCCGCTGTCGGCATTCTTTGTACTTGCGAGTACAGAAGGCGGAGTTGTTTCTCTTCCCGGACAGCGGATGTGAAAGAATTCTGCTGTCAATATCTATGTTTTTGTCGATCTGCTGTATATTATTTTCTTGTTTAGCATTAAGTGGACTATCATGGCGAGAGTATTAATTATGAAAAGGTTATATAAAATGTGTATTCTATGTAATTAATTACTAATTTGCGTATTTTGATATACCTGTTTTTTATGACCATGTACTCTGATTAATTTTGTAAATAGTATTCCATTTCTTGATAATGTTACGAATTTTGACGATTTTGGAATAGCTAAACCATTTTCTATATTTTCTATGAATTTTAATATGTTGTCAACCTGTTTTATTTTGTGCAAGATAACAGAGTGGAATAAGATTAGGAGTGTCTCCACTCAATTATTATGGTCTAAAAATTGATTTATGGTTAATTAGACGAATGCTAAATTTTGTTGATGTTTTGAGCATATGCATTTCCGCTGTTTCTTTTTGGGGACATTTTCTGAATCTGTTTACGTTACACGAACACCCTCAGACAATGTGGGGCACGTGTAACGCCGGAAATGCATATCCTCCTATTTCCATGTATTGTACTATAATTTTTTTCCTTGTTTTGTTACCTCAAGATATGACATTTCTGTCTCTTTATATATTGTAATTGTTTTACTGTTTGTATATATATATATATATATATATATATATATATATATATATATATATATATATATATATATATATATATATATATATATATATATTTATATATTTATATTTATGCATTTATGTCGATGTATAATTTGTTGTTTTGTAAATATTATTAGTATTTTTACGCTGGTCTTGCTTAGGGAAAGCTATGCTATCGAACGAATACGTCGATAGGTCGTGTGGAGAACCAGAGTGTTTAGGATCTTTGGTAGTGTGAACTCTGCCGCGTGGAGCGTGGGCAGAGCAGAGAGAGAGAGTCTGGCTGGAGTGGTGCAGTGGAGCAAGTGTGTTGTGTGAAGCTCCCGCGAGTTGCCGCGCTTTCGGGATTTCGCAGCATGTAATTGAGCTCGACTTGCGATGATAGTTTCTGACATGGTGTCGCGGACGGGAAGCATTAGCTGGCGCACATCAAGAGCCCGTTTCGCCTGGTGACCGTGTCGAGAAGAAGGCGCGCCAACATCCAGCTTCTGCAACAGCGACGGCCGACAATGAGTGACTGTCGCCACCTCCTCGATCGACGGCTTCAAACCTTCAATCAACCAACAAGGAAGACTGGAAGCACGTAAAGTTTAGAACTGTATGGCAGATCTCAGCTTTTGAAACTGCACCAATTTCGTAACTATAATTACAGCAACTTAGTATGAACATT
Source organism: Schistocerca cancellata (assembly GCF_023864275.1). Lineage (NCBI taxonomy): Eukaryota > Metazoa > Arthropoda > Insecta > Orthoptera > Acrididae > Schistocerca > Schistocerca cancellata. The sequence goes on along the minus strand of NC_064630.1, from coordinate 448,238,089 downwards.
TGTTGCTCATTGTCCCAATTGCATTACCAAGCAGGGTCCCTTCCTTTTCTGGAATGAACCCGAGTGTCGTTGAAATTCAAACGCCAGCATTAAAGTAATGTTATAGCATTCCACTGCTTAGATTTCAAAGTTCAGTTAAAGTATTCATAGCTGGCTACAATATTTAGATTACACAAGCACAAATTAAGAGTTCTAGTTTTGTTACCATACTTTAGCTTACCTGTGACTGCAGCTCAGCTTGGTACACACTAAATTTTACTATTGTTAATTGTTCAGAATCATTTAATTCAAGTTCAAAGTTAAATCTCTTATTTCTAAATTGCGTAGATTCAAGTAGCTTTTGAAATGATTGTTGAGGTAGCCCAAGACTAACCATATTTTTCTGAATTTCGATGTGCTTCAGAAAGAAAGCTCACTATTAACTTCAGTCACTAAATTAACTTCCGATTTTCCTGTTTTATTAATTCTTTTGCTAAATTAAGTCAGAGCGTAGCGAAATTTATTACTTCTGACAAACTTTCAGTTTTCACACTGCACGTGTCAACCTTCAGTTGCCACGCTTCAAGTGCTAATTAGATGTGTAATAACCTTTCTTTTTCAGTTAATATAGTAATTGTCCTTAGGACTGGCGACTGTAATTTCCCCCAAATTTCAAATATCTAATTACCGCTAGTTAATTGTTAACCTAACGGCCACACATTTACTTTCTTTATTAACTTTACCCCTTTTCAAAATTAATTTCCACCAGTTTCGTTTGCATTTTTCCTTTCATTTAGATGTAACCCTTTCCTCCCTCTTTACTGACAAATTGACTTCGATGACGATTGCTTTTCCCAAATTTCCATTAGGTACAGGCGGTTTAATTTTTCACTGTCATTAAGGTTGATAAGTGAGGGGGAGGTTACAAGCTGTAAACTTTATTTTATTTATTGAGCCAATGGTTACTTTAGGTCATATAGCTCTTGTTTTACCTCTACTTCAGACGTAGAAAAAGTTGATGATGGACTGGGATTCGAACTCAGATTTACTCTTTCGTGGTATCTGACCCACAGAGAAAAATACGGTACCACCATTTCGTTATTTTCCCCAAGACTGCAATGTCTTCCAGGTCTCCTCGAAAGGCTCATACCTACGTCTACATGGATGCTCTGCAAATAGCACTTAAGTGGGTAACAGATGGGTCATCGAACCACCTTCTTGATGATCCTGTTTTACTCCACTCTCGAAAAGCGCGTGTAAGAAACAAACACCTATATCTTCCCGTCCGAACTCTGATTTCTCTTATTTTATTATGATGATAATTTCTCCCTACGTAGATCGGCGTCAACAACATATTTTCGCATTCTGAGGAGAAATCTGATGATTGGAAATTCGTGAGACGCTCCCGCCGCAACGAGAACGCCATTGTTTTAATATCAGCCCAAACCTTGTATCACGTCCGTGACACACTCCCCCCCCCCCCCCCCCAATTTTCTCGGCAATACAAAACGTGCTGCTTATCTTTGAACTTTCTCGGTGTACTCCGATAATCCTATTACACTATGCGTAGAAAGAGGACGGGCAAGCGCAGTGAACGGACAAGCGTAGTGTAGGCACCCTCTTTAGTACATCTGTTGCATCTTCTAAGTGTGCTGGCATCAAATCGCAGTCTTTGGTTCGTCTTCCCCACAAGATCTTGTGCGTGTTCTTTATAATCAATTTGTTCGTAATTGTAATTTCTAGGTATTTAGATTTGATTGATTTATCGTGAAACCGAAATTTAATGGTTTCATTGTAACACCCATGTGGATGAAATCACATTTTTCATTATTTAGGCTCTATTGCCAACTTTTTCACCATAGAGCTGTCATTTCTAAATCGTTTTCCAGTTGCTTTTGGTCTTCTCATGCCTTTACTAGACATTAAACGACACCATCATCTGCAAACAACCTAAGATTGCCACTTATATTTCCTCCTACTTCGTTTATACAGATGAGGAACAGTAGAGGGCCTATGACAATACCTTATGGAACGCCAAAAGTAACTTCTGATTTACTCGATGACTTTCCGTCAGGTACTACGAACTGATACCTTTATGATACGAAATCAAGAATCCAGTCGCGAAACTGAGATAATATTACATATGTACACAAGTTGATTAAATCCGCTTGTGAGGTATAGTGTCAAAAGAGTTCTGGAAGTCCAGAAACACGGAATCCTTTAAAATCATTTGCCACTAGCACTCAACACCATGCGTGAGTATAAACGGCTAGTTGTGCTTTGCAAGAATGATGTTTTGAAATCCGCGTTCACAATCTATAGACGGTTCTCTTCGAGGCAATTCTTAATGTCCGAACACAATATGTGATGAAAACCCTGCTGCTTATTGACGTTAATGATATGGGCCTGTAATATAGTGGGTTACTGCTTTAGCCTTTCTTAAATGTTGTTGTGATCTGTGCAAATTTCCAGTCTTTCGGTACTGATGTTTCGGTTGTATATGATGACGTATGGAGCTGTTGCATCAGCATACTCTAAAAGGAATCTAACTGGTACATAATGTGGACCGGAAGACTTGGTTTCATTAAATGACATTTACTTTTAAGTTACTAATGTTGACCGCTGTCCTTCATTCGAATTCTCGGATGTTTACTTCGTCTTTTTTGGTGGAGGAATTTCGGAAGACTTTGTTTAGTAAATCTGCTTCAGCAGCACAGTTATGTAGAGTATATCTGTTTCTGTCGCACAGAGAAGGCTCCGGTTATGCCTTGCCGCTAGCATACTTCAGATATGACTAGAATCACTTTGGATTTTCTGCAGTTTTAAAGTTTCGTTGTGTGAACTATTATAAGCAGCTCTAATTTAATTCCGCGTTACATTTTGGGCTTATGCAAAATATGGCCAGGCTTAGCGATTTTGTGTTCATTTAAATGTGGCATGATTTTTTTGTTGTTTCTGCAACAGTGTTCTGACCTGTTTTGTGTATCCTGCGTGATTAGCTCCATTGTTTTTTAATTTATTGGGCATAAATCTCTCAATTGCCGACGATAATATTTCTCTGAATTCAAACCACATTTCCTTCACATTTACATTTCCAATTTGGAAGGAGTGGAAATAGTCTTTCAGGCAGGCGTCAAGTGAATTTTTATATCCGATTTTAGGTATATATTTCTTTAATTTATTATTGGAGGATTTAGGTCTCGCTACGATAAACCTGTCTTCACTAATCCTTGTATCCTTTTTGAAGCTCATTATTAGCTCAGGCTTGTTTGTTGCCAAGGATTCAAGTCGGTTTTCACATCCATTGTCTATTCGCATGGGCTCTTGAAATAATTACTCGAAATAATATTGAGAGAACGTGTTTAGCAAACTTTCAGATGATGTTTTACGCGTACCTCGGAATTTAAACATGTATTTTCGCCAACATATGGAGGGTAAATTCAAGTCACCACGAACTATAATTGTTTGAGGTGAGTAAATGAAATTAAAGTTTTCAAATGGTTCAAATGGCTCTGAGCACTATGGGACTTAACATCTGTGGTCATCAGTCCCCTAGAACTTAGAACTACTTAAACCTAACTAACGTAAGGACATCACACACATCCATGCCCGAGGCAGGATTCGAACCTGCGACCGTAGCAGTCGCGCGGTTCCGGACTGAGCGCCTAGAACCGCTAGACCACCGCGGCCGGCCCTTAAAGTTTTCTTTGAACCTTTCAGCAACTGTATCATCTGAGTTTGGAGGTCTGTTAAAGGATCCAAATATTTTTTTATTCCAGTTCCCAAGAATGACTTCTACCCATAATATCTCACGGGAATTATCTACCCCATTTTCTCTACAAGATAAACTAGTTCTAACAGCAGCAAACACACACCACCGCCAGCTGCATTTAGACTCTCCTTTCTGAATACCGTTGGTATCATTGCAAAAATTTCAGCTGAACTTATCTCCGGTTTAGCTAGATTTCAGTGCCTCTGACGATGTGTGCATCAGTGCTTTGTACTAGCGCTTGGAGCACTGGCTCTTTCCCAACACAGCCACTACAGTTTAGAACTGCTATAGCAATGGTCCCTAGATCTGTATTCTTCCTGAGTTCGACCTGCACCCTTTGAGGCTGAGTTTTTTTGTGGTTACTCGAGAGCATCTAACCGTCCAGTCCACGCCACACAGCCACCGCTACACGGGTAGTCGCCTGCTGCGTACAATTGACTCCTGACCTATTCATCGGAACCTGAAGCCCCACCACCCTATAGCACTAGTCGTGGAATTTTCAGCCTACACTCTCACACAACTGTCTGAGCCTCTGATTCGCACCCAGCACTAGGCCTTGTACTAGTCTTCTGCAAGCGGTCCTTTCTGCCAATGGTGAGCTCTGCTTTTATTTCGCAAGCAAGAGTGGCAGCCTTTATCGTTCTGATAGCCACTCGAAGCGAGAGAGTGTCTCTTCAGACCCAAAGTTACACACATCCTTGGTACTGACATAAACCAACATCTACAGTTGGCTGCACCCATTGCTCTCCATGGCATCCAGAAAGATCAGTTCCACGTCTGGAATGACTCCACCCGGTATGCACACAGATGGCACATTGCCTTCCTTCTCCTCCTGGACAGCTTTGTCCCTTAGAGGCCCCATAATGCGCCTAACATTGGAACTCTCAACTACCAATAATCTGTGACTGACCGGAGACGATTCCTCTGAGACAGGACAAGCGGCTGCATTTGGCTGAGGGACAGTGTTAACCAGAGGCAGCACCTGAAACCTGTTGGTCATACTAACTGGGAAGCCCTTACTTTCGTCCCTGGGCAACTCTTTCGCAACCTACCACGCCCCGAGGCGCCCTCCCAGTCGACTGTGGGTGACGGGTCAACCACAATGCGAGCAGTAACTGGACTACCCACCGGTGCGGACGTATTGGTGGACTCGTGGGTGGTGTTGGACGTCTGTTGGATCCCTACAGCAGGCCCGCAACAGTGATACCCTCCCACTGCCGCCTCGAGCTGTGTAATAGAAGCCATCACAGCGTGGAGCTGAGAGAAGTGTCACTAACTCGGCTCGCATACGCACACAGCAATCACGGTCCCTAGCAATACCAAACTACACTACAATGGACTATCGACACGCGCTACTGATTTCTACTGAGGAGAACGCAAGACGTATGTGTAATAAATATCAATAACACTCAGATATTCAGATATTAAACTAACAAAGCACACTGGTGGGACTATATAATCCGCTCTGATTAGGAACTTGTAGTATGTGACAAAATCGATTTACTTTCTGAAATAAACGAAACCACGACAACAGTGTCAATTAAATATTAAATTAACAAGCAGAAATCCAAAAACTGAACTACCAAAGTTCACTCCTGGTAAGGAAATCGTAAAACATCATAATATCAATGACATCCCTATTGCTGATGTGTCTTGGTCGGCGGTTTTTGCTTCACTGACCAAGATTCGAACTCACATATTGGTTCCATATCCAGGATCAGCGCAAAAATGTTCATGGTTTCATTTTATGCCCCAGCATATGCACACCGCAATACTAATGATAAATAATTTCCATTTTAATGTCTCTTGGAGTGCTGTCGGCAATAACGATAGGTAGCGTTATTTCTGCTCTAACGAGCACAGATCTCACCACTGGTCAGCAAACGATTCACGGATAGAAAACAACGACAGCAGGTGCCGTGTTCGATTCTTGACCAGCCAAAAGGATTATATGCACATTTCAAAATCAAACATCTCGCTGCTGGTGAAAAAGGTCGATATATAATATTTCATTATACTTAGTTAACAATCTGGGTCCGAGGCCCTGTCACAAAAATTTGCACATCATGACGCTTCAACTCGTGCAAACTTTGTCACTTGGAATTACATTAAACGATTCCCGTGGTTCATTAGCAAGAAGGTAAGGGTCTTGACAGGATTCCAAACAGTTCATAAAAATTTTCAAGTGCAGGTTCGCCAACTGATACTGCTGAAATCTTCGCTATTTCATGCCCTTATTCCTAGTCACCAGTGACGAACGCTTCCGTGATCGAGTCTCCCTCAGGTAAGAGATCTTTGCTTCAAAAATGCTTCAAATGGCTCTAAGCACCATGGGACTTCACATCTGAGGTCATCAGTCTTATAGACTTAGAACTACTTAAACCTAACTGACCTAAGGACATCACACACATACATTCCCCAGGCACGCTTCGAACCTGCGACCGTAGCAGCATCGCGGTTCCCGATTGAGGCCCCTAGAATCACTCGCCCACAGCGGCCGCAAATCTTTGCTTCGTTACAGTGAGTATAAAGGTTGGTTTCGTTCTATATCCAGAACAAAAAATTATTCCGTTAGACAATGAGCTGGGACGTTGTCTAACAGCACTAACTCGTACTTGCACAGCTTGCTACGACCCTTCGTCTCGAGAGCCACCTGCAACATCGTCAGGTAATTTCGGTAGTATGATTATGTGACAGTTTTCTTTGATGGTCTGCATCTCTTACTCAAACCATGCCGCCTCCACTGGGATAGCAAAATTAAAGTCCCCACGTATTCAACCGTTTACGTACTGCAAGTTTTGGATGGAATGAACAGATTAATGGAAGTTTGTCTTAAAGAGGCCTCACAATGGAGCAGTTTTTCTGAAGCAACCAGATACATTTAAAGAGCTAATTATATACATCGTTCTGAAGGGGGAGCATACAGTGATTGGGCAAAAAATATGTAAAAACCGCGAGGAGTTTGTAGTTGATTATAAACGGAGATGCTGTCCAAGCCAGAAAGTTGAGACGTTGTATTTGGTCACGAACGGCACCTGAGCAAAGCCCTCAGTACGTCGCAAGCATCAGTTGGGGTCCGAATAGTTTTCTGTGTAGTATTGTGTGGGCATTATGTAGGAACTGAACGAAGTGGGCAAATTGACGGTGCTCGCATGGTGGACGCTTAGGTAACCAACGCAGCCGATGTATTTGGTGTTCCAAGAGCCATTGTATCGGAGATTTACACCACATGAAGGGCAAATGGAGAAGCAAAATTCGCTTTATCACAACGCGGTCAGAACCGTATGTTTAGTGATTGTAACGCGCAGTCATTATAGAGAATCGCGACGAAAGATCAGAGGATGAAAGCAGTATAATTTACTGAAAAAAGTTGACCCTTGTGAACTCTGTCGTGGAGCAAAACAACAGGAAAGGAACTCCATAAGCGTGGAACTGTAGGGTGAATTGGAATTCCAAAACAACACATCAGCAATGAAAATTTCCGCCACGGAAAAATTTGTTGTCGACGCAATACAACTTGAACCACATAGCAATGTAAGGAATTCATACGGTCAGATAAGTCTTGCTTCACACTGTTTTCGCCTTCTGGCGTAGTTTACACCTGACGTAACTCGCTCCAAGCCTACGATGCAGACTAGTTGATACGAAGAGTGAAACATGGAGCGTTTTCGTTGAAGATTTGGGGAGCCACGTCGTGGCATTCCATGCTAATCATTGTTGCACCGCAAGGTCACATTACCACCTAGGATTATGTGACCATTTTAGCTGATTACGATCATTCTACGGTCATGCTGTGTTTAAAGCCGATAGGGCCCTTTTCTCGCAGCTCGCATCTTGCGGGAATGATTTTGTGAGCACGAGGATGACTTGTCGGGTGTTTCCTTGCCACCATAGACGTCAGATCTCCAGATCTTAATATTATGAGCCTTTTTGGTCTACTTTGGAGAGAAGGGTGCGTGATCACTATCCATCTCCATCATCGTTATCAGAACTTGCTACTGTTTTGCAAGAAGAACGGTAAAAGATACCCTATATTTGGTCTTTTCGAGGCTACTGGAATATCTTTTGAATGCTAACTGGTTTCCTAAACTGTATTAGACATGTTAAAATGTTATGTTGTTGGTTCAAAAATAGTTCAAATGTCTCTGAGCACTATGGGACTTAACTTCTGATCACTCCACGCAAATGCCGGGATGGTTCCTCTGAAAGGGCACGGCCGACTTCCTTCCCAATCCTTCCCTAATCCGATGAGACCGATGACCATCTTGTCTGGTCTCCTTCCCCAAACCAACCAACCAACCAACCAACCAACCAACTTAACTTCTGAGGACATCAGTCCCCTAGAACTAAGAACTACTTAAACCTAACTAACCGAAGAACATCACACACATCCATGCCCGAGGCAGGATTCCAACTTGCGACCGTAGCAGCAACGAGGTTCCGGACTGAGGCGCCTAGAATTGCACGGCCACAGCGGCCGGCATGTTGTTGGTGATTGCGCATTTTTGTCCAGCGCTTGTGTTACTGAGGTTATTTTTAATGAGTCACAACAGTGAAGTAGTTAGAGACATGGCGTCGTTTACGTCGCTTCCGGTGTTTCAAAAGTTTTTACCTGTCAAAAAGTATCTCCCAACATACAGTTCTCTACACAGTTAATACTTTGATTTGGAGATAGAAACTTGGTAGTAGCGAAGCATATGAAAATCAATACAGTAAGAAATCAAGAAGTATTGGAATGAATCTGTGAGGAACATTAATTACACTGTTACAAATTATTTATTCACTAATGCGATATGTTGTCAACAACCCATTTCAGTTTTAGGGCTATAGAAAGATATCGTACATGAAAAATGCTGTTTAAGAAAGCTAGATCTTCCGCACTTCCCTCTAGTGAATCTAAATTTGACACACAAAGGTTCAATAGTTAAAAAATTCCTTAATAATCTATCTAAGCAGCAGAAATAATTTAGAACTGTAAAGTGGCATCTTCGTAATCTTTTCTATACCGTAGAGTAGCTCCTGAGACGCGATTCATCGTGGCCAATGTCTAGTTGATTTCTGTAGATCTGAGGCACCACATGTTCAAGCACAGGTTACGAAGTTCACATAAATTAGAGGCCAGTGATGAGTAAATCATTACGTTCCCAGACCCACAATGTCGTGATTCTCTCGTTGGGACACCGACAGCTATCTTCCTGCAAGTCGTCTTCATCGTCAGGGAAGACATCAAGCGTTAATGGAAGTTGATGTTCTGCAGTAATGCTTACGTAGTCCGCAGGTGTCATGGTGCGTTTGGTTACTACCGCCGGCAGCCCAGGCGCAGCACTACCTTGTCGTACCGCTTCCGTAACTACAGACATTCCGTGCTGAGCGTGGCTTTGTTGTGGCTGTACTGATCTCCAAATGCTGCTTCTGGTACTGACAGCTGGCGTTCTGGCCACTATCAAATACATGCCTCCGGGCGCTGTGGCCGAGCTGTGCTAGGCGCTTCAGTCAGGAACAGCGCTGCTGCTACTGTCGAAGGTTCGAATCCTGCCTCGTACATGGATGTGTGTGATGTCCTTAGATTAGTTAGGTTTAAGTAGTTCTAGGTGTAGGGGACTGATGACCTCAGATGTTAAGTCCCATACTGCTTAGAGCCATTTGAATCAATTATTTATCATCCGCTCCTGAGAAACAATTAGGTGAAAAATTCTGATTTTTTTCCAATTTGACAATCTCGTATCTTAGATCGATAAAGGACTGAATTTCTTCATCAAGTAAAACACTGAGGGCAATTTAAAGAGTTTGCAGAGGTAAAAACGCATTGCGTAGACTTTGCGTACGTTTGATTTTAGCTCAAACATTGCCGTGTATGGAATGTAGATAATATATAGAAGTCTTAAGTAAAGTTGACAGCAGAACGATATCTTATTTCGTTCTCGATTTACTGGTTTTCATATGCGACGGACAGTCTCGTATCGTGTTCAGTTTCGTCCCTGTGCATTGCAAATCATGTGATCATAAAAATCGTTATATTTTTTAAACGACTCAAAATATTTAAACCATGTTCTTTTGCAAATGACAGCGCAAAAATAGGGGCATATACATTGTATGATAGATACTGAAAACTTTTTTGTTGAGCGAAATATTGCATTAAACCCATCCGCGCACTGTAGAGGCTGCAGGAAAAATCCAGGGGCCGTGATTAAACACGTCCTCAGCATCTTGGGGAGCCGTGCAGCACGACTAGTTAACACGTTCACAGACTTTGAAGGGAGACTATTGTCTCCAGCGTCCTACGTCCATGGGGTGGTGTATATTTGAGCAGCTATCCGCATGGATGTCGTCATATCTGGACATGCTGATCGACCTCGCGTCACAGCAAACGTCATAAATCTGACCCGGTGTCACATTTCCTTTTATATACTGTCGAATTTCGATTTTCTCGTGCCACTGCAGTCATTATTGAAGATGTTATTCGGTCAATAGGGGAACACGCAGGGGACGTCTGCTGCAGAGCCCCACATTCAGTCTTGTGCACTGAACGGCGTGTTCCATGACACATGTAACAGCACCAGCATTGTACTGTGTAGCCTCATGTGCCACAGATCGTCGCTTATTTCGGTGTTAAACGTAGCCAAGCCTTCGACCTCCACCGTCTGTTACGTGGCGTGTACGGACGATTCCTTGTCAACTGCTGTTGATCTTACCGTGACTCAACCACGTTCCATAGTTGCTCATTTAAGTAGCACGCTACCAACTGACCATCTTCGCCGTTCGGATATCCTCGTTCTCAGACGCCTTAAGAAACAGTCCTTTCTTGAAGTCACCCACAGATGTTGATTTCCCCGGTTACGACTCGTGTTGTAGTTAGAATTAATCCCCATTCGTCTCTGCTCTGCTTACGTAATTTTCTTAGTGCGTCACGTGTCCGCAACGCGGCCACATGGCACTGTGCAGTATGTCGGCGTGGACAGTGGTCATAGTTTTTCCGCCTAACACACACAAAGGAATATGTCAAGAAGTCCCGCACGCAGCGTCGCTACGTATACCTATTGGCCAACTGTTTCAACACTTACAAAGTATCGTACAAAGCCATGAGAAGTTTAAGTGGAAGTGAGGATGGAAGAAATGCCGGTTTCTTCGTTTTCTCCCTTTATACATCTAACGTGTAAACCAACGAACGTTTTTCTGGTTTCATAATTTCAAAAAAGCATTCCGTCTTCAGGCCACGAGTGGCCTACCGGGACCATCTGACAGCCGTGTCTTCCTCGGAGGAGGATGCGGATAGGAGGGGCATGGGGTCAGCACACCGCTCTCCCGGTCGTAAGATGGTATTCTTGACCGAAGCCGCTACTATTCGGTCGAGTAGCTCCTGAATTGGCATCACGAGGCTAAGTTAACTGCTTTTATTTAATGATAGGGCACAGTATGTGAAAGCTGAATAATTTTTTATCCGGAAGATTACACAGAAATTTTTGAAACATTACAGGCTACATGCCCATTAGTGAACATTACGTTTTCCGGAGATATATTTGACGTACAAAAATGCCGAGACTTGGTAAGAACTAAGAGGGCACTTTCATTCGCTAATAAAACAGGCTAACGATGGAAAAACTTTTTTGCTGAAAATACCTTGTTCGTATGTTTTTAGGGTGGGGAATCCAAATGTGATACTTAAAACACTGTATCACCCACCACATCATCACATTTTACAGTTAAATTTATTAAATTAAGCAACATTTTAAATAATTTAACAGCTTTTATGTAGTTAAAATAATTGACAAAGGAGGTGTAATGAATGTGTATGACGTTGGTAACACAGCTAAAAAACATTTGCTGGCTGAAAATGTCGATTAACAGATGGTGTTTTGCTTACTGTCAACCTAAACTCACTTTCCTGTTTCCTGCAAATGTGCTAAGTACAATGTCTACTCATGGTTGTGAAAACTCTGCTGATAGATTTTGTTACATTTTTGGTGAATCTGAACACCAAAGAAACAATACAGACATTGTGAAAAAGATTTATTTATCATAATTTGGATCTAAACTAGGTGATAAAGATAAACCCTGCAAAACTAGGTGATCAAGATAAACCCTGCACTTGGGGGTGCTTCCGATAAGTAAGCACTAACAATTAGGTAAGACATTCTCAACATTACATTAATTCGAAGTTTCAATACCACAGGTTAGTAGTCAGTTTGAGTTTGGCTTTGATTTTGAGCTGAATATCTGTCTGTGTCGTAACTGACACCTAATCCCTTGCATTGTTACTTCTTTCTCGTTGAGCAGGTGTGAATTATACGTCCTTTATGATACACCACCCACAGGCGACTACCACGAAATGCTAGAAAGTAATGCATTCGAATTTATGAGAAAACTCTTAAGGCTTTCTAATGAAACAAACTTTATTAACATTATACCTCTATATTCTTCATGTCTATACATCTCTTTGTTAACGTAGTCATCCTGGTTACGAACACGTTTCTTCCGACAGACTAGTTTGTTGATGCCGTCATCGTAGAACGTTTAGTTTTTTGACATCTCTGCTTGCATAGCCTCATCACTATCAAAGTAAAGTCCTTGAAGGAATTGCTTAAGTTTTGGAAAGGAAGAAAGTCGCGTAGGGGAAAATCGGGAGTGATCGAGACCGTGGACCTAAGGCGTCGGCCTGTTGCAGATGTTGCAGCTCTCGTGTGTGGTGTGGCGCTCTCACGCTGAAGGAGAGGGTGCTCCACGTGGGGACGAACTCCTCGAATTCGAAACTCTATTACAACAGGCTCTTTCTCCCGTACTGAGGTAGACATCCCCATGTTACACGCTACAATTCGGAGCCCGATAGTGGCACATGGTTGCAAATATTCACGCACGAAGAATAAATATTCAGAATGCTAACGACGTTTGTTTTATTTAAAAAGCTTTAATTATTTTCACATAGGCAATGCTTTTCAACACCTCACAGTAATTTTCGTTTAACGTCGATCATTGTGATGAAGATGTGTCGGCATTTATCACGCAAAATTTTCAAGATGGATTGACAACTGGGAACCAAAATATGGCGGCGAATGCGTGAAGCTGTGACGGAACATCTTCAAATTCCCTTTCCATAATCTTCTCTAGTATTCACAACGGCAATCTGTTAGTGATTCTTTCACTTACCGGATTCGTCCAGAGAAAATTTTTTGTCTTTAATAGATAGGCTGTATTAATTTATTTTTTATTTTATCGAAGAACCAGAATCGAAATGGCGTTGACGATCTATGGACTCAGTATTTTAAATTTTGAAATACTCGACATCTACAATACGCTCGTCTTCGCTACATACAAAGAAGCGCATACCAGTCCGATTTGATCTATGTCCATCTCCTGCAGTTAAAGAATTGTCTACTATAGGCTCAACAGAAAACATCAGTCACTCCTGTAAATGAGTAGACTGGACAAATTGGAGGTCTGTAAATGTGCACAGCTCTTACCAGGAGGCCACCAGGCCCTCCACCGCTAGCGTAAAACCTGGTAGTGGGATAGTGTGCATGCACCAGTCGGTTGTACGGATTCAGCTCAGTACGATTGGCCGACGTAGCAGAAAGGAGCTAACGTATTTGGATGTGTGCACGACCACATCTTAAATTAAATTCAGAGCAGTCCCAGTAGTACTGCTGGACTAAAACGTAAGCAGGCTCAATTCTGTAGTAGAAGATCTGTGGATAGAAACCCAGAGAAACACACATAAATTATGTACATGAATTCAACAATAAATTATCAACAAAATAACAACTTGAATAGCTAAAAGTAATTTTCAAATAACAGTGACTATAGTACGCAACTAACGGCGTAGCCTCCAGACTCTATGGACATCTGCATTTATAGAATACATCAACACATGTCAGGTACTGGCAAAATCTGAAATACACATATATTAAGAAATTTCAAATCATATACTGGCAAGTTATCATTCAACATAATTAAAGGAAACCATCTTGAAACTTAAGTAGCCTAACTTGGGGTAAAAACTATACATTTGATTATTTCAAGTAACAGTAACATTCGCTAAAACGATTATTGCCAGGAGAGCCAAGGAAAATTTTTAACAGAAAATACACTTCGATTTAAGTCACAATTTTAACGGTTGAAACTTGTGTAAAACCTATGTAGGGTCAGTAGAACCACGTAGCAGAGAGCCACAAGGCTGTACAAGGTTGGTTGGTTGGTTTGGGGAAGGAGACCAGACAGCGTGGTCATCGGTCTCATCGGATTAGAGAAGGATTGGGAAGGAAGTCGACCGTGCCCTTTCAGAGGAACCATCCCGGCATTTGCCTGGAGTGATTTAGGGAAATCACGGAAAACCTAAATCAGGATGGCCGGACGCGGGATTGAACCGTCGTCCTCCCGAATGCGAGTCCAGTGTCTAACCACTGCGCCACCCCGCTCGGTGCTGTACAAGTTATCCTTAATCTTTAGTGACTCACTTTCAGCATCATAACCATAAAAAGTTCAACAGAACTAAAGAATCAACAACGCACTAAAATAAGTGGACCCGCAAAATAAGAACGTTTTAAAGGTACAGGGTCAACAAACGCATAATAAAATTTACAATTTAACTTCTGTTCTTAAAACCACCATTCATAGGCCATATATGGCAACCATTCGCTATAGTTAGCTTGGTTACTGCACATCTATGTGCACTACGTAATCAAAGGAAGAACAACATACGCCGGCCGGAGTGGCCGAGCGGTTCTAGGCACTACAGTCTGGAACCGCGCGAACGCTACGGTCGCAGGTTCTAATCCTGCCGCGGGCGTGGATGTGTGTGATATCCATAGGTTAGTTATGTTTAAGTAGTTCAAAGTTGTAGGGGACTGACTACCTCAGAAGTTAAGTCCCATAGTGCTCAGAGCCATTTGAACAACCTACATCTAGATGTGAGACTGCCATCGCACAACGCCCGCACGATCTTCCCTCAAACCGCAACAACAACAACAGGCTAGCCGCCGGGGACGGTATGTGTCCGGCGTCACGTACAACACTGCTCGCAGACAGGACGGAGCGCACTTAGCACGGCCGTACGTGCTCCTTTATTTTGCACAGTCGCCCGACTCTATCGCCTGCTAGAGAGGCGGCAGAGTAGCGCGGACTCGAGCGCCACCCGAGGCCTTTCACAATCGATCATTGACCGTCTCAGATGCATCGACGTAGACTGCCCAATAAGGGTACCACTATCATCCATATCACACGCTGCAAGAACAGTAGTCAGATCGATGACAGACGCTACATCTTGTCATCCTACACTGATCATATGTTTAAAACACTACAGGAATTCCTCGTGTCAAAGGACGTATGTTCATTTCAATCAGTTTCCTGCCGAACACTACGAACGGAGCTGCATGCAATGGATCTATGAAGTTAATTACTTAGAAAAACTCGTTTGCTCCTGGCTGTACATAAAGCTGCAGTTCATCACTGAGCCAAAGAGCACATTAATTGCAGCCTAGTTGACCAGAGTGTTGAGTTTAGAGACTTTATTCTGTCTCTTTGTGAATCATCAACGTGTCAAATGAACCGACAGTCCAAGAGGCTTCTAGCCCGTAGTGGTTGAGAGCGTAATTCAGAAGAGTGTGATTATGCGAAGTTCGGAGGATCTTTGTCGCACCATTACTTCATTCACATGATCGTGAGTGTTAATTTCAACATTGTAGGCAATCAAGTGTCATCGTATCTTCTAGCTCTTCATTATAGGTATGCTGTGATCACTCGCATCTTCGAAGAGGACAACAGCAGTGTTCACAAGGTTGCAAACTAGCTTTTCTCGTTTGATGGGCAGTCAGTCAACTTATTGCACATATTTACCCGCTACACCACTGTATCTCAGTTCTGTAGAAAATGTTTTGAGCTATTTAGAACAGAAGTTAAAACATTCCCTGCAATGTGGTAGAGCCAAGGGATTTAATCAGCAGTTTGTCATCATCTCTGGCTTCAGCTAGATACTGTACACCTGAAGAAACTTACGGACTCTCTTCATCACCGGCTTTAGGTCAATATCAAGGCAAGAGGCAGTGTCACGCAGCATTATTATGATGTCTCATGGGGGTGACTGTTTATTGTCCGATGATGGCACTTTACCACAGCCCCTCTTCCACATATATTAGTGTCTATTAACACCTGATGTCTCATCTGTACTTTCCGGTATGAAAATTTTACTTCTTTTTACAAGCTGATGTCACTAACTAATATACACTCCTGGAAATTGAAATAAGAACACCGTGAATTCATTGTCCCAGGAAGGGTAAACTTTATTCACACATTCCTGGGGTCAGATACATCACATGATCACACTGACAGAACCACAGGCACATAGACACAAGCCACAGAGCATGCACAATGTCGGCACTAGTACAGTGTATATCCACCTTTCGCAGCAATGCAGGCTGCTATTCTCCCATGGAGACGATCGTAGAGATGCTGGATGTAGTCCTGTGGAACGGCTTGCCATGCCATTTCCACCTGGCGCCTCAGTTGGACCAGCGTTCGTGCTGGACGTGCAGACCGCGTGAGACGACGCTTCATCCAGTCCCAAACATGCTCAATGGGGGACAGATCCGGAGATCTTGCTGGCCAGGGTAGTTGACTTACACCTTCTAGAGCACGTTGGGTGGCACGGGATACATGCGGACGTGCATTGTCCTGTTGGAACAGCAAGTTCCCTTGCCGGTCTAGGAATGGTAGAACGATGGGTTCGATGACGGTTTGGATGTACCGTGCACTATTCAGTGTCCCCTCGACGATCACCAGTGGTGTACGGCCAGTGTAGGAGATCGCTCCCCACACCATGATGCCGGGTGTTGGCCCTGTGTGCCTCGGTCGTGTGCAGTCCTGATTGTGGCGCTCACCTGCACGGCGCCAAACACGCATACGACCATCATTGGCACCAAGGCAGAAGCGACTCTCATCGCTGAAGACGACACGTCTCCATTCGTCCCTCCATTCACGCCTGTCGCGACACCACTGGAGGCGGGCTGCACGATGTTGGGGCGTGAGCGGAAGACGGCCTAACGGTGTGCGGGACCGTAGCCCAGCTTCATGGAGACGGTTGCGAATGGTCCTCGCCGATACCCCAGGAGCAACAGTGTCCCTAATTTGCTGGGAAGTGGCGGTGCGGTCCCCTACGGCACTGCGTAGGATCCTACGGTCTTGTCGTGCATCCGTGCGTCGCTGCGGTCCGGTCCCAGGTCGACGGGCACATGCACCTTCCGCCGACCACTGGCGACAACATCGATGTACTGTGGAGACCTCACGCCCCACGTGTTGAGCAATTCGGCGGTACGTCCACCCGGCCTCCCGCATGCCCACTAAACGCCCTCGCTCAAAGTCCGTCAACTGCACATACGGTTCACGTCCACACTGTCGCGGCATGCTACCAGTGTTAAAGACTGCGATGGAGCTCCGTATGCCACGGCAAACTGGCTGACACTGACGGCGGCGGTGCACAAATGCTGCGCAGCTAGCGTCATGCGACGGCCAACACCGCGGTTCCTGGTGTGTCCGCTGTGCCGTGCGTGTGATCATTGCTTGTACAGCCCTCTCGCAGTGTCCGGAGCAAGTATGGTGGGTCTGACACACCGGTGTCAATGTGTTCTTTTTTCCATTTCCAGGAGTGTATGTTCTTCTTGATTTTCATCCATGGGACTGTTGAAAATGAAATAGCTGATGAAACATACGTATTCTACACAGTGGTAGTATATAGTAGAGCTCAAGATAGTCGAGGTGGTGAACGTGAAGAACTTCCATCCAACAAATACGTTGGGTATTAAAAAATATTCCAGCTTCGTTGACTGTCTGCCAGATATCGGTATTTACATTACAAAGAATACTTTATATTTATACTTATATTACAAAGAGTACTGACTGCAGTATGGCTTACGGCCTGTGGTGGTTCACCTGCGAGAGGAATCCAAAGCTCGACCGTTGTGTTCACATATTGCTGAATAATACGCACGGTAGTCGGTGAATGACAATAAAGTATTGAATTTCTTTATATTCCTTATTTTTTAGTTGCTTACACTCTGTTTTCATCATTTCATGAACTTTTCTCTGCATCTACATCAACGCCTCCAGCCTCTTTTCCCATACAACACACCGGTTCTCGTCAGATCACCGAAGTTAAGCAACATCGAGAGTGGTCGGTACCGAGAAGAGTAACCGCACGAGTACGCCGCATGCTGTTGACTGTTTTCCCTTTCAGTCCCTGCAATCGCACTATCCTCTGTGTCGTTGGTGGCTCAGATGGATACAGCGTCTGCCATGAAAGCGGGAAATCCCGGGTTCGAGTCCCGGTCGGGCACACATTTTCAACTGTCCCCGTTCACTTATATCAGCGCCTGTATGCAGCTAAGGGTATTCATTTCATTGTAATTCTTCCCCTTGGCCACTACAGTAAACCAGAGAAGGGGTATTGGCGTAAAAAATGGTTCAAATGGGTCTGAGCACTATGGGAGTAACCATCTGAGGTCAATAGTCCCCTAGACTTATAACTACTTAAACCTAGATAACCTAAGGACATCACACACATTTATGCCGGAGGCAGGATTCGAAACTGCGACCGTAGCAGCAGCGCGGTTACCGACGGAAGCGCCTAGGACCGCTCGGCCACAACGACCGGCTACTGGCGTAAAATTTCTGGTCATCGGACTTTACGAAAATGTCTTCGATAAAATTCCAAACCTCTGCAGTATCTCATGAAATGATAGGCGTGTGTAATGTGTTGCTAGTGATCCGTTCCTCGGATGTGGACGTTCAGCTCGGCGGCCCTTTGGTGTAGTTCGAGAAGAGTAAGCTATACGCCGGCTCTAGGTATCATTCTTCCCCTTCGGTCATCATCATCCAACACATACATAACATCACTCTACACGCACCAATTACAGTCACTTGCACCTAACACACACACTTAAACACGCATCTAAAGTCTTTCCAATTAGGTGGTTGAACCTGACCTTGGCGTCTTCCGGCTAAGAAATCCATTTAACTTTATTTTTGTATCTAAATATGTACTCAGCAAACCACTGTGAAGTGGGTGGCGGACGGTACTACACTGCACCACATACTGCAGGTTTCCATCAGTTCCATTCACACATGAAGTGAGGGAAAAATGATTGCTTAAATGCCTCTATGCTTGTTTTATTTAGTCTAACTCGGTGATCGCAGACACTACGAGTGTAATTCACAGGAGATTGTGGTATGTTCCTCAATTAGTCGCCTTATGTTCATTCTTGAAACGTTAGAACCTGCTTCGCGTGATATTTGACAACTGTTTTCGATACCTATCAGTTCAGGCTTTTCTGTATTCTGTGGCCGAGCGGTTCTAGGCACTTCAGTCCGGAACCGCGCTACTGCTACGATCGCAGGGTCGAATCCTGCCTCGGGTACGGATGTGTGTGATGTCCTTAGGTTAGTTACGTTTAATTAGTTCTATGTCTAGGGTCTGATGACCTCACATGTTAAGTCTCATAGTACTTAGAGCCATTTCCACCAATTTTCTTCATATTTCTGTGAGGTTTCACCACAGGTCAAACAAACATGTGATCTTACGTTTTGTGACTCTCTGTACACGTGTACTAACTTGTGAGAGTTCTCATTTTTAAGTTTCCCACACACTTGAGCCATAATCAGGGATCGCAGGTACTGTGTTGGTAATCCCTTTTGTAGACTAACTGAATTCCCTCAGTATCCGGCTAATAGTTCCAAGTCATTCACTTGCCTTGCCTGAGAAGGTACTATAACCAGGTACTTGACTGAATCATATTGTGATTCACCGGTATAGTAAACATAGAATGCTATGCTCTGGGGTTGTGTGAAGTGCACATTTTGACATTTGTGAACATTTAAAGCTAGACGTCAATATCTGGGCGTTGTTGAAATGGTGTCAAAATATAAATATTTTAGCAGCTATTTTCAGACAGTAATTCGTTATAGGTAACTACAGCACCAGGAAAAAGTCTGACATTACTGTTAATTTTGGCTGTCGCGCTATACAACATGGACAGCCGGCAGGAAGTTACTTCTACATCTTTCGATGACTCTCTATCCAAGATATTCCGTCCTCCCTACCAAGAAATTTTGAGTCTAGTCATAAATTTCATTCGCTACCCCGTATGATAGTATTTTTCATAATAAACATTGTAGTGCAACGAATGAAATGCTTTCCGAAGAACAATAATACGGATCGATTTCTCTCTCTTGATCTATTGTTCTCAGGATATGTGACAGAATCCAGAGCAGGTTATTGGTTCAAAATGGTGCAAATGGCTATAAGCACTATGGGACTTAACATCTGAGGTCATCAGTCCCCTAGACTTAGAACTACTTAAACCTAAGGACATCACACACATCCGTGCCGGAGGCAGGATTTGAACCTGCGACCGTAGCAGCAGCGCGGTTGCAGACTGAAGGGCCTATAACCGCTCGGTCACTCCGGCCGGCAGCAGGTTATTGCATGACCGAAATTTTCGTAATCCGTGTTAGATGTTACCGAGGCATTCTACTTGGGAAAAAACTACAAAGAACGAAACTTGTCTAGCTTCAAAGGGAAACCAGATGGCGCTATGGTTGTCCCGCTAGATGGCGCTGTCATAGGTCAAAGGGATATTTTTTTAAATAGGAACACCCATTTTTATTGCATATTCGTGTAGTGCGTAACGAAATATGACTATTTTAGTGTTTACCCAGTGGGGAAAAATTCCGAGGCTACTTGCTCCTGAAAATATAATATAACATTTGATTTGATTGCTTTGGATCTTTATTTATCAGTTTTTGTAGAGAAAGGTGTTAGGTTATCAAATGGCGCTACACATGCTAACGCTACACACGCTAATTGCATATGCTTTGCCTTTAAGGGGGGATCGTACGTATGTTCTTCTAATCAGATTATGAAGTTGCTTGAAGTTAATATCATTAAAGCGCATTCAAATAATTTATCCCCATAGTTCTCTCGTACTCAAAGTAAGCACTAACTACTCTTGAATTTGATTAGGAAACACAAGGCATCTCCACCGAAATGTCACATTCTCAATTTACTCCCAATACAGAATTAGAGAAAACAAATTCATTTCCTTCTCAAAAATAAGTTGTAAGTCAAGTTTCAAAAAAATACATCAAATCAAAACACTTTCACTTGAGCCCCCACGGTGTCACGAAGAATATCTGGTCTGTATTCAGTTTTCATCCAGGTCCCCTGCAACATCTCCGGAGGCATGGTACGGATGACTACCACAATCAGCGTACGGAGGTCTTCACGGTGCCGAACTGCAGTGGCGAGCACCCCGTCCTTCATGTAGACCCAGAGAAAAAAATCGAAATGTGTGACTTCAGGAGAACGTGGAGGCAGTTCATGAGTAATCCCGCCCACTTCAACTCACTGGGAATGTTCGTTTCTGAGCTGTCCGAACACGCTACTATTAGTGAGGTGGAGCAGCATCGTGGTGAAACCAAAGGTATGGTTACAGGTCTTCAATCAAGGGAGAAAATAAATACTGTCAAAATCACTAAGCATCTCGTTGCTGTGAGAATTTCCTCAGCAAAGAAGAACGATCCAGTTACCTTCTCGTACAGGAGCCCACACCAAACGTTCACTTTCGGGATATCTCGCAACTTTGCCCTGTTACAGTGAGGATTCTGTAACCTGCCGGCCGGTTTGGCCGAGCGGTTCTAGGCACTACAGTCTGGAACCGCGCACCGCCACGGTCGCAGGTTCGAATCCTGCCTCGGGCATGTATGTGTGTGATGTCCTTAGGTTAGTTAGGTTTAAGTAGTTCTAAGTTCTAGGTGACAGATGACCTTAGAAGTTAAGTCCCATAGTGCTCAGAGCCATTTGAACCATTTTTTTGATTCTGTGACGCGCCGATACGAACGTCATGTTTATTCACAGATCCAGTGAAATGTAATGTGGCCTCATCAGAAAACTACGTTGGCAAGAGAGTGGGTTCATTATCGACTAGTTTAGGCATTTCACATGCATATTCATGTAGCTGATGCTTGTCATCGATCTGTATACAGACGTACCTGGTTTTTGGGAACCTTGTGTGTAGTTGCAGATGACATCTGAAGTTCCTGTGAATGCTGATCAACTGATTTGCGTGGAATTCGTTGAAACACATGGCGGACATTCTTAACGTGTTTTTCAGAGAAACACCGACTACCAGCGTACCTATTCAGAATGTTGCCACTGCCCCGATACTGCCTATGCCCCGCTTTCATCCTCTTTTCATCCGCTGCTGCTTTCTTTAAACAGAACGAAACAGCTTTTGCACATAATAGTGGTTTTAAACTGTGCGTACCAAATCTCAGTTTGTGCTTGAAATTACGCCATTTTCGCTTGGACGGACAACATTGAAACTGTGAAGCGGAGCCTAACATTGTCAAAAATTATACAGGATCTTTAGGTGATTCTGCACCCCACGAACAAGCAGACTTTGAAACGAAGGAAGATTTATTGTTTTCAAACTGGCTCAAAGAAAGATAGGATTTCGGTGCAGACACTCTGTACAGTAAGACTCCGTTGTTGTTGTTGTTGTGGTCTTCAGTCCTGAGACTGGTTTGATGGCGCTCTCCATGCTACTCTATCCTGTGCAAGCCTCTTCATCTCCCAGTTCCTACTGCAGCCTACATCCTTCTGAATCTGCTTAGAGTATTCATCTCTTGGTCTCCCTCTGCGATTTTTACCCTCCACGCTGCCCTCCAATACTAAATTGGTGATCCGTTGATGCCTCAGAACGTGTCCTATCAACCGATCCCTTATTCTACTCAAGTTGTGCCACAAACTCCTCTTCTACCCAATTCTATTCAATACCTCCTCATTAGTTATGTGAATTCCCATCTAAACTTCAGGATTCTTCTGTAGCACCACATTTCGAAAGCTTCTATTCTCTTCTTCTCTAAACTATGTATAGGCCATGTTTCACTTCCATAAATGGCTACACGCCATACTAATACTCTGAGAAACGACTTCCTGACACTTAAATCAATACTCGATGTTAACAAATTTCTCTTCTTCACAAAACGCTTTCCTTGCCATCGCCAGTCTACATTTTATATCCTCTCTACTTCGAGCATCATCAGTTATTTTGCTCCCCAAATAGCAAAACTCCTTTACTACTTAAAGTGTCTCGTTTCCTAATATAATTCCTGCAGCATCACCCGACTTAATTCGACTACATTCCATTATCCTCGTTTTGCTTTTGTTGATGTTCATCTAATACCCTCCTTTTAAGACACAGTCCATTCTGTTCAACTGCTCTTCCAAGTCCTTTGCTGTCTCTGACAAAATTACAATGTCAATGTTTATTTCTTCTCCATGGATTTTAATACTTACTCCGAACTTTTCTTTCGTTTCCTTTACTGCTTGCTCAATATACAGATTGAATAACATCGGGGAGAGGCTACAACCCTGTCTCACTCCCTCCCCAACCACTGCTTCCCTTTCATGTCCCTCGACTCTTATAACTGCCATCTGTTTTCTCTACAAATTGTAAATAGCCTTTCGCTCCCTGTATTTACCCCTGTCACCTTCAGAATTTGAAAGATTGCATTCCAGTCAACATTGTCAAAAGCTTTCTCTATGTCTACAAATGCTAGAAACGTAGGTTTGCTTTTCCTGAATCTTTCTTCTAAGATAAGTCATAGGGTCAGTATTGCCTCACGTGTTCCCACATTTCTACGGAACCCAAACTGATCTTCCCCGAGGTCCGCTTCTACCAGTTTTTCCATTCGTCTGTAAAGAATTTGCGTTAGTTTATTGCAGCTGTGACTTATTAAACTGATAATTCGGTAATTTTCACATCTGTCAACACCTTCTTTGTTTGGGATTGGAATTATTATATTTTTCTTGAAGTCTGAGGGTATTTCGCCTGTCTCATACATCTTGCTCACCAGATGGTAGGGTTTTTGTCAGGACTGGCTCTCCCAAAGCCGTCAGTAGTTCTAATGGAATGTTGTCTACTCCCGGGGCCTTGTTTCGAATTAAGTCTTTCAGTGCTCTGTCAAACTCTTCACGCAGTATCATATCTCCAATTTAATCTTCATGTACCCCCTGTTCCATTTCCATAATATTGTCCTCAAGAACAGCGCCCCTGTATAGACCCTCTATATTCTCCTTCCACCTGTCTGCTTTCCCTTCTTTGCTTAGAACTGGGTTTCCATCTGAGCTCTTGATGTTCATGCAAGAGATTCTCTTTTATCCAAACGTCTCTTTAGTTTTCCTGTAGGCAGTATCTATCTTACCCCTAGTGAGATAAACCTCTACATCCTTACATTTGTCCTCTAGCCATCCGTGCTTTGCCATTTTGCACTTGCTGTCGATCTCATTTTTGAGACGCTTCTAATCCTTTTTGCATGCTTCATTTACTGTATTTTTATATTTTCTCCTTTCATCAATTAAATTCAATATTACTTCTGTTACCCAAGGATTTCCACTATCCCTCGTCTTTTTACCTACTTGATCCTCTGCTGTCTTCACTATTTCATCCCTCAAAGCCACCAATTCTTCTTCTAAAGTATTTCTTTCCCCCATTCCAGGCAATTGTTATCTTATGCTCCCCCTGAAACTCTGTACAACCTCTAGTCAGTTTATCCAGGCCCCACCTACATAAATTCCCACGTTTTTGGAGTTTCTTCGGTTTTAATCTATAGTTCACAACCAATAGATTGTGGTCAGAGTCCACATCTTCCCCAGGAAATGTCTTACAATTTAAAATCTGGTTCCTAAATCTCTGTCTTACTATTATATGACCTATCCGAAACCTTTTAGTATCTTCAGGGTTCTTCCATGTATACAACCTTCTTTCATGATTCTTGAACCAAGTGTTAGCTATGATTAAGTTATGCTCTGTGCAAAATTCTACAAGGCGGCCTCCTGTTTCATTTCTTAGCCCCAATCCATATTCATCTACTACGATTCCTTCTCTTCCTTTTCCTACTGTCGAATTCCAGTCACCCATGACTATTAAATTTTCATATCCCTTCACTACCTGAATAATTTCTTTCATCTCATCATACATTTTATCAACATCTTCATCATCTGCAGAGCTGGTTGCCATATAAACTTGTACTACTGTAGTAGGCGTGGCCTTCGTGTCTATCTTGGCCTCAATAATGCGTTCACTATGCTGTTTGTAGTAGCTTACCCGCACCCTTATTTTCTTATTTATTATGGAACCTACTCCTGCATTACCCCTATTTTATTTTGTACTTATAACCCTGTACTCACCTGATCAAAAGCCTTGTTCCTTCTGCCACCGAACTTCTCTAATTCCCACTATATCTAACTTTAACCTATCCATTTCCCTTTTTAAATTTACTAACCTTGCTACCCGATTAAGGGATCTGACATTCCACGCTCCGATCAGTAGAATGCCAGTTTTCTTTCTCCTAATAACGATGTCCTCTTGGGTAGTCCCCTCCCGGAGATCCAAATGGGGGACTATTTTACCTCCGGAATATTTTACCCAAGAGGACGCCATCATCATTTAATCATACATTAAAGCTGTAATCATAGAGTAAGACTGCGTTAGAAGTCATTTATTGGGTCAAAGCTTTATGTGGCATGATGCATTCATTCAGGGTGTATTCCTGAGGACAAATATTCATTTACCAAGAACAGTAAACAAAAGATAGAAGGCTTATTTGGTTTAGTTAACGATTTGTAAGAAGAACTATCAACATCGCAAATTGTTCAAATGGCCCTAATCTCTATGGGACTTTACAACTGAGGTCATCAGTCCCCTAGACTGAGAACTACTTAAACCTAAGTAACCTAATAACATCATACACATCCATTCTCGACGCAGGGTGCGAACCTGCTACCTTGCAGCGGCGCGGTTACGGACTGAAGCGCCTAGAACCGCTCGGCCACCCAACATCACATTTTTGTACAAAATAACATAGCCACAGAGAGCCTGTCACACACACACTCATGCACACTATTTTGTTATTAAATATGCATAGTAAAAACTAAGCAGATTTCGAAAACAACTTACAACCGAAAGTTCTGCGTAACTAGTACAGCGGTAAGAAACAACTCCAATAATATTTCGATATGTAATGCTCTCAAACTATTTAGAAAAGTAACAGTATAACCTTTTAAAATAAATTATATGAGACAAATAGAATTAAAGGATGTAAATTATTCTATTTATTGTTACGTTTTCAAGTCAGTGACATAGTTATTTGTGTTAATCACTGCTACAACCTTTGGTCCAGTTACATTTTTATGGTGATGGGTAAAATTCTATCACAAATTTTGGAAATTTCCGAAATATCGAGAGCTGTTATTTGTCAGATTTGAACCACTTATCTGTATTGCTGGAAACATTGTCGAAGTAAATGCCATACCTTTAGTGACGGACAGGAATTTTCCTGTGTCTCGCAGAGCACCCACATTATTATCTTAGCTAATATTGCATGCTATTAAACGGCTTTCTCAGTCCACTGAACATTAATCATTTCTTCTGCTGGACACCATTACTGCGCACACAGTCGTTTACAGAAAGCCAACCGCTCAATAAATGACTGCCTCCTTTTCCAAAACGAATTGTGTCTGATCTACGTAATGCAGTTCTGTCTCAAGTGTCAACAAAATGTTTACTAATGAATACTATCGCCTTTACTACTTATCGTGCTAACTGCAAATTGTGTAAATCTCTAATAAAACAATTGAAAATGTATCATGGATTGATAACAAAAAAAATGAAATTATAGTTTTGTACTGCCAATAAAAATTTTTGAAATATTTGCGCACGATCATAAGCGTATCTTGTTGTTACATTTATAGCACACTAGAGTATATATTGCGATATTTGAACATATATATGGCGATATTTGGAAGGAAATTATATAATACATCTGTATCTACTTCTACATACATACTCCGCGATTCACCATACGGTACGTGGCGGAGGGTACCTCGTACCACAACTAGCATCTTCTCTCCCTGTTCCACTCCCAAACAGAACGAGGGAAAAATGACTGCCTATATGCCTCTGTACGAGCCCTAACCTCTCTTACCTTATCTTTGTGGTCTTCCCGCGAAATATAAGTTGGCGGCAATAAAACTGTTCTGCAGTCAGCCTCAAATGCTGGTTCTCTAAATTTCCTCAGCAGCGATTCACGAAAAGAACGCCTCCTTTTTTACAGAGACTCCCACCCGAGTTCCTGAAGCATTTCCGTAACACTCACGTGATGGTCAAACCTACCAGTAACAAATCTAGCAGGCCGCCTCTGATTAGCCTCTATGTCCTCCCTCAATCCGACCTGATAGGGATCCCAAGAGCTCGAGCAGCACTCAAAAATAGGTCGTATTAGTGTTTTATAAGCGGTCTCCTTTGCAGATGAACCACATCTTTCCAAAATTCTACCAATGAACCAAAGACGACTGTCTGCCTTCCCACAACTGGCATTACATGCTTGTCCCACTTCATATCGCTCTGCAATGTTACGCCCAAATATTTAATCGACGTGACTGTGTCAAGCGCTACACTACCAATGCAGTATTGAAACATTACAGGATTCTTTTTCCTATTCATCTGCATTAATTTACATTTATCTATATTTTGAGTTAGCTGCCATTCCTTACACCAATCACAATTCCTGTCCAAGTCGTCTTGTATCCTCCTACAGTCACTCAACGACAACACCTTCCTGTACACCACAGCATCATCAGCAAACAGCCGCACATTGCTATCCACCCTATCCAAAAGATCATTTATGTAGGTAGAAGACAACAGTGGACCTACCACACTTCCCTGGGGCACTCCAGATGATACCCTCACCTCCGATGAACACTCACCGTCGAGGACAACGTACTGGGTTCTATTACTTAAGAAGTCTTCGAGCCACTCACATATTTGAGAACCAATCCCATAGGCACGTACCTTCGTTAGGAGTCTGCAGTGGGGCACCGAGTCAAAAGCTTTCCGGAAGTCAAGGAATATGGCATCCGTCTGATACCCGTCATCCATGGTTTGGCAGATATCATGTGAAAAAAGGGCGAGTTGCGTTTCGCAGGAGCGATACTCTCTAAAGCCGCACTGATACATGGACAGCAATTTCTCTGTCTCAAGGAAATTCATTATATTCGAACTGAGAATATGTTCGAGAATGCAGCAATAAACCTATGTTAAGGATATTGGTCTGTAATTTTGAGGATCCATCCTTCTACCCTTCTTATATACGGGCGTCACCAGCGCTTTTTTCCAGTCGCTCGGGACTTTACGCTGAGCAAGAGATTCGCGATAAATGCAAGCTAAGTAAGGAGCCAAAGCAGCAGGGTACTCTCTGTAAAACCGAATTGGAATCCCATCAGGACCTAGCGAGTTATTTATTTTCAACCTATTCAGCTGCTTTACAACCCCAGAGACGTTTATCACTATGCCCTCCATAGGGTAATCTGTACGAGACTCAAATAAATTGAGAAATCGGAGAGACAAAAATTAACTGAGTATCAATGCATGTAAATTTAAAGTAACACTACAAGGTCTTCCGATATGATAAAGCTTTTATATCTGTTGAAGACTTCTCATTGCTCTTTATCCTGGCGGGTGAGAAAACACAAAAGACTTACTTGTGAGCTTGTAACATAAAGCCCTCACTTGCCAGCGAAACGGCTACGGAACAGACGCAACTTTCGCATTACGCCCGAAACGGCAGCACTTGGTATAAGCGGGCAGTGGCCGTGAAGCGGCGGCGGGCAGCCCTGTTTGCGGCCGCAGATCCCGGCTAATCCCGTGGAGGCGGGCGGGCGCCGGCCCCAGGAGAGGCGGCCAACACTTGCTGCGCGCGCCCGCCAGATGGGTCCGGCCCCGGCTGCGAACGTTAGCAAGGAAACGTGCTGGCGTGTTTAGCTTAATCCCTTCTGTCACCAACAAAAAGGCCCGTTTCATATGCATAATCTACGACATCACCGCTACTGAAATTTTCCATGACGTAGTTTGGTATATTATGTCAGTCATTTCACCATATGGTATTTATAGAGGCTGTGGGCGTCTACAGCGGAAAGGAGATCCTTGTCTACCATTAAGCAAGACTAGGCAGCGGCCTAGGACTGCAAAATTTTAGGGGTGGCAAAGGGAGAATAAAATTAATTTCGACTCAAACACCGAAACCTTGAGCAGGCAAAGAGGCAAAATAGAAGTGAGGATAAATTAAAACACTGATCTGTTTTAAAAAGCATATCTAACTGTTACTTAATAAGTATATACTGATTCTGACGAAATTAGACACATAGTCTGTACCTACGAGGCGTGTTTTATAAGTAAGTACCGCTTTGAAATTAAAAAAGACGTGCTAAGACATCTCAATAATTTTATTTTTATATGAAAGCTTGTACCTTAATCTACGCCCTGACGCCATTACAGTCTAATTTTTCCTTGTTTACGTTGTGTACTGAGTGTATAAGATGCTTCCGATAATCGTGAGTCCCGCCGACTGTGAAGTACGGGCTGTTATAAGATTTCTTAGTGCTAAAGGCCTAAAATCGATCGATATTCATCGTGGAATCTGTGCAGTTTACGGAAAAAACATTATGAGTGATGGAATGGTAAGAAAGTGGGTGAGAACATTTAAAGATGGCCGCACAAATGTGCATGATGAACAACGGAGTGGGCGTCCTTCGGTCGTTAATGAAAGGTTGGTGCAGGAAGTGGACAATATGGTGAGAGAAAACAGACGCTTTACGATTTCCTCTTTGCGGGATGACTTTCCTAATGTTTCTCGTAGCGTTTTATATGGCCTTGTGACGGAGCACTTGAATTACAGAAAATTGTGTACACGTTGGGTACCGAAAAGGTTGACGGATGTGCACAAAACCAAACGTTTAGACAGTGCATTGACTTTCCTTGAGCAGTACCACGACAACGGTAATGATTTCTTAATCTAAATTGTTACGGGCGATGAAACATGGGTGGCTTACGTCACACCAGAATCAAAGCAACAGTCCATGGAAGTTGAGCAAGCGCATCGTTTTTCTGTAAGACAATGCCCGTCCGCATGTGGCGAATCAGACCAAAGATCTCATCACATCTTTTCTATGGGAAACTCTAGATCATCCTCTGTACAGCCCGATCTTGCGCCTAGTGGCTACCATCTGTTCTTGCACTTGAAGAAACACCTGGGCGGTCAGACGAAGTCGAAACAGAGGTGATGCAGTGGTTAACTAGTCAGGCGGCAGACTTCTACGACGAGGGTATAAAAACCTGGTACAATGTTATGACAAGTGCCTCAATATTGACGGAAATTATGTAGAAAAGTAGATTAAGGTACAGGCTTTCATGTAAAAATAGAATTATTGTGATGTCTTAGCAAGTCTTTTTTAATTTCAAAACGGTACTTACTTAAGAAACACGCCTCATACATCAAAACTGAAGCGGCTGCTACTGAAATTTTCGCTTTGGGTTTAACGATCACCGTAAGCCACACAATGGGCTGTAAGCATGTAATCAGCCTCCAGTCCCTAATTTATGGACGCTGACTCCAGGAAAAGGATAGAGGCAGTGCCTTTAGGCAAACACAAATTCCATGCCTCACTGGGTTTCGACTACTGACTCATGTCGGACGAACGGCCAGAAGACAATCACCTAGGAACTCTCAACAGAAATTACAAGCAAGGCCTCATTCATTTATTTGATGACAAGCAAGTGGATGTTAGAAATAGATGAGATTTATTCCTCTTTCTAAAAATATTTGAATCGAAACAGATACGAAATAACACCACAATCATCCAGATGGCCGAGCTCGATGGTTCTAAGTATCGTCCATCAATATAGCATAATTTATAAATTCAAGGAAAAATTCATTTGCAACAGAAAGTAGTTCCATACCTTTAATAGTCCATTTCCTTGCAATTAAGTAGAAAAAAAGTAATTGATACCGAATTTGGTTTCACTATTATATTCTCTTGAGTTCTAGTTTAACAGGTTCAGCACAGTCTTCGTATTCCAATGCTTTCATGAAATTTCAAAAATTGGGAACAATAATAAGAAACAGTGAACATTCGTTGTTCTCAATGAGTTTTAGAGAAACTAACAAATAATGAAAATTGAGGTCTGCCTCCAGAAAATAAGGACGTCTGCTAGCCTTTGTTTAATAATTAAGGATATAATGGGTGAATTGAATTGTTCTGCCTTGGATGGTGATGGTGTGGGGCGGGTACAGGCCACATCGGGGAGACCACCTGGCGACGGCTCTGGCGACAGGGTGAGGATTAATTTAGTGCAGCTGATGGAGCAGCCCACGTTCCGTGAAAACGCATTAACCCTGCAATAAACGAACAAGATCAGAAGCCTTTGACTAAGTGGCCACAGAGATAGCAGTCTGGGATCACAGTCCTATCACAGATTCAGTTAGCAGCAAAGATTAAGCCGGGCCTTGTGCATCGTCCTTTTAACATATCACCTAACGTAGAAATCGTATACTTTTGTTGCAGTTAGTATACATACTCCACAAAGCACAAGTGCACGGCAGGGCGTACAAAACGTGGTATCACACATCAGGAATTCTTCCCCTCCAAGTCGCGTATAGAGCTCGAGAAGAATGACTGCTCAAATGCTGCTGGATACGCTGTAGTTTAATGTTCTCTTCACTTTCCTACAACAGTTATAGGTAAGGGTGTGAGTAATATATTTACGTTCTTCATTTAATGCTGGTTCTATCAATTTTGTAAGGAGGCTTTTCATGGAGTAATTGATGTCTGTTTTCAAACGTCTGCCTTTGACGCTCTCCTGTGTGTGTGTGTGTGTGTGTGTGTGTGTAAAAAAGTTGTGCCGCCCTTGTTTGCATGTGTTCTATGTACCCTGTTAGTTCACTATGGTGTAGACCGCTCACACTTTAGCAACAATTTAAGATGTGAGATGTGAGGTTCAAATGCTTTGCAAGCAGTCGTCTTTGTAAAGTGACTGCACTTCCGTTGTGTGCTAGCAATTAGCAGAAGTTTCCTATCTGCATTTCCTATCTCTACAAACTCGAACCCCAAGGTACAGTGACGGAAAATAATTCAGCACCCTCGAGGAAAATGTCATTATTTTGACAATTGAGGTTATGTCACCATTGTAGAAGTATACGATAGCAAATTAACACACAGTGAAACAAACATGTCACAGCAAAATGTTCTCCAGCAGTCGTATCAACACTCAGCGCACACCCCTCTGACGGCAATGTATGCGTGTATCCATGAATGTAAATAATCATAAAGATACCAAATGGCATCCTGCGATGTGTTGTTCCCCACTTCTTGCTCCATTTGTTCCATTTGTTGTTATGGTTCCTGCAGATCCTGGAGAACGATTAGTTCCCACTTCATCATGTCCCATATACGTTCAATTGGCGAGATATCAGGTGATCTTGCTGCCCAGGGCAGTTGTACACCACGAAGAACTAGTTGCGTCAATGCAATTGTGTTTTGAAACATCACATCACCTTTTTGTCGAAGAACTGCTGGCAGCATGGGGATAACAACCTATCGCATGTAGCGGGAACTGGTTACTTTACGCTTCAGGAGCACGAAATATTACAGCGATTTGTAACAGATAATCCCCTACACCTAAAAGTCAGGGATGGGATTTGTGTGTCGTGGGCGAAAGCTATCAGGAATAGTCGTCACCAGGTCTACACTATACATGTGTACGTCTATCTCTCGCAAGCGGACAGAACCTACTTTTTCCACCGTGGACAAATGAGCGACGTTCCACTCTACAGTAAACTTACTCAAAACACCAGGGCAGGCATGCGTAGCGGTGTCGAGGTGACAGTGGTAGCCTGTTCAGAGGCACACGAGTCCTAATCCTGCTGCAGTCAGACGGCTCCTAATGGTCCCTGACGAAACAGCAGGTGTAACATGTGCCCGGATGTCGCCCCTGGATGGTGTTCGGTCAGCCACCGCTGCTCGCATAATGCTTCAGTCATGGCGTACGTCTCTACTACGCAGATGTCCACAACCAGGAGTTATAAGTGTCGGAATGCTCCACCGACAACTAATGAAGGCAACGACATACAACCGATACATTAAGCCTAATAGGTGTCGCATCCCTTTGATACCACAATCCAGATACTAGCCAGTATAACAGTGGTAGTGGCGGAGGACATACGGTGCCATATGAAATTTTACTTATATTCGAAACAGGCTTATGTCTGTTGAAGTTATTTAATTGGTCTTGACGCAGCCGCTGGGCTAAGACATTTTTCATTTATTAGAATGTATGACTTCTGAAGAAGGCTATATTATTATAGTAGAAACCATGGTCAATGTTTAAAATAAACAAAACTTAGTGCAACTATGGGCTGAGGTTATCAGGCCCCTAGAACTTAGAACAACTTAAACCTAACTAACCTAAGGACATTACACACATCCATGCCCGAGGCAGGATTCGAACCTGCGACCGTAGCGGTCGTGCAGTTCCATACTGAAGCGCCTAGAACCGCTCGGCCATTTAGGCCGACCAAAAAAATGTTAGTCAGTAAGGTTTCTCGTTGACCACGATGGCATCGAAACGGTAGATAATAAAATGAAAGCAGAAATACAAATACGTGGGTACAAAAATCACGGACCTAAATACACTGAAGCACCAACGAAATGTGTATAGGTATGCGTATTCAAATGCAGAGATATGTAAACAGGCAGAATACGGCGCTCCGGTCGGCAACACCTTTATAATACGACAAGTGTCTGGCGCAGTTGTTAGATCGATTAATGCTGCTGCAATGCTATGTTACCAACATTGAAGTCACCGCACGAGCGGTGGGACACGGCATCTCCGAGATAGCAATGAAGTGGATATTTTACCATACGACCATTTAACGAGTGTACCGCAAATATAAAGAACCGGCAGAACATTAAATTTTCAACATCGCTGCCGCCGCAGGAAGATCCTGCAAGAACTGGACCAACGACGACTGAAGAGAATCTTTCAACGTGACAGAAGTGCAATCCTTCCGCAAATTGCTACAGGTTTCAATGCTGGGCCATCAATAAGTGTCAGCTTGGGAACCACTCTACGAAGAATAGTCAATATGGGCTTTCAGAGCCGAATGCCCACTCCTGTACTCTTGATGACTGCACGACACAAAGCTTTACGCCTCGCCTGGGCCCATCAACACCGACATTGGACTGTTAATGACTGGAAAAATGTTGCCTGGCCGGACGGGTCTCGTTTCAAATTCTATTGAGCTAATGGACGTGTGCGGATATGGAGACGACCTCATGAATCCATGGACACTGCATGTCAGCAGGGGACTGTTCAAGCTTGTGGAGGCTCTGTAATAGTGTGAGGCGCGTGCAGTTGGGACACCTGATACGTCCAGATACGACTGTGATAGGTGACACGTACTAAGCGTCCTGTCTGATCACCCACATCCATTCATGCCCACTGTGCATTCCGACGGACTTGGGCAATTCCAGCAGGACAATGTGACACCCCACACGTCAATAATTGCTACAGAGTGGCTCCAGGAACTCTCTTCTGAGTTTATCACTTGCTCTGGCCACCCAACTCCCCAAACATGAACACTATTGAGCATATCTCGGATACCTTTCCACGTGCTGCTCAGAAGAGATATCCTCTCAGAAGAGATCTCCATCCCCTTGTACTCTTACGGATTTATGAACAGCACTGCAGGATTCATGGTGTCAGTTCCCTCCAGAATTACTTAAGACATTAGTCGAGTCAAAGCCACGTCGTGGTGCGGCACTTCTGCGTGCTCGAGGGCATCCTACACAATATTAGGCTGATGTACCATTTTTTTGACTCTTTAGTGTATAATTGTACAACGAATTTTAAAAAACGGTGTTAAATCTCTACATCAGAGTATAGCCACAGGATCTGAAAGAGTGCCTCTTAGATACTATGTTGAATATGAGTTGGAAAAGGGCCCTCACTTTGATATGCAGCAGAATAATGTTGTGAACCGTGGAAAGCCCTCAACTGCAAAGTGTAAAACAAGTATACAGTGGTTACTACACTGCTACATTCATGTATACCACTGGCAAAGTGGCATAAGAATGCAGTCGCGAAGTTGTGTGATGCTCGAAATGTTCCCGTGCAAA